>NC_141172.1:40408125-41010416 GCF_055505025.1 Bos grunniens
CTTAAGTAACTTATACACTGTGAATCTGCTTCTTGTGCCTCTTACTGACATTACAGATAGCCCCCTAAACACCAATTTCCCATTGGCTCCAGTTGTTCAAGATAGTAAAACTGCACATAAAATGGAGCCTTAAATAAATAGCCTAAATCTGGAATGAAATCAAGTGAACCATAGAATTGCCTCATCAACAACAAATATTCTTTATATTCCCTGTGGATTAAGAGTCCCCAGTATATGGCTCAAGAACTGTCTTAGAACAGGACATCACATCCTTCTATTTTCCCCTTGTGGTTTATCTATTCAGTCCAATTAAGTTGGATAAACATATTTTTGGGGGCCATGCCACACAACCTTGTGGGACCTTAGTTCCCCAACCAGGCATCAAACCCAGGCCCTCAGCAGTGAAAGCACAGAGTCTTAACCACTGGACCATCAGAGAATCCCATGGACAAACAGTTATGAGACATCTATTAAGTGCTGGGAATTTGCAGATGGTCAACCAGCTCTAAATAGCAAACAGGCTTCTCATTTAGCCCACACCGTCCCCACCTCCTCTAGCTGAGCTCAAGGAGTTGAAATGCATGGGGATATTGGCATTGGACAAAGCAAAAAGCGTGACTACAGGGTGAGCATCACAGTGTGCTGCGTGGGGGCTAGGTGTATCGTGTATATTAGAGTTCAGTCATCACAGCGATATTCTAAGGCAGGTGTTAATAGCCCCATTTTACTCATGGGAAAACTGAGGCTTGGAAAAGTTAAATGAATTGCCGCAGAGTGGCGATCGCTGCTTCTTCTTTTGTCTTTCTTTTTTTAATTATGGAAAAATATGCATACATACAATTGGCCATCTTCACCATTTTTAAGTGTGTAATTCAGTGGTATTTAGCACATTCACAATGTTGTGCAACCATCCCCCTTATCCATCTCCAGAACGTTCTTTATCATTCCAAGCTGCAACTCTGTGCCCATTAAACAGTAGCTCCCCATCCCACCCCCCACCAGCCCTTGTAATATCTAGTCCACTTTCTAATCACTCTTGTTTCAAATGCTACTTGGCTGGCATCTGTAGCAGGCTGTAGAATGCAGTGCTTAAGGGTGTCGGGCTCTAACACCGGAGGCCTGTGTTCAAAACTTGCCTTCTTTGAGGTTATTACTTATTTCTGAAAATTTAGCACCTTATTTGCAGATTTTTATTTTTCTGTTTCAAGCAAAGGAAGCAAGGTTTCAGCGGTATTTTGAAGGTTAGGAAGAAAAGGTAACTTCATATGTAGGACATGAAGAGCTGTGTGTAGAATATGGAAGTTACAAGGACATACACGAGTTATGTTTACAAAGAAATAATGATGCGGCAGGGGGCCTCTTCACCTTGGGAAAGGATCCTGAAGTGTAGGTCGTGAGTCTGGTGCTATTTTAACACCAGGAAAAAACTGAAGCTGCAAACTTTCACACATACATGCAAAGAAACACAGAACTCCAGTATTATGTGTGTATTAACACACACGCAATCTATATGTGTGTATGTGTAGGAGGACAAATTCATAGCTTAAAACTTTAGTACTCACTCTTCATTGATCCAAAGAGAAGGAATGTTCAGAATTGGGTGAAACAACTTAAAAATAGGATTTTGCTTGACTCAGTGTAAGGAGAACAGAACTTAATGCCAGCGTGCCCCCAAGCCCCTTTGAGTTGCCCTGAGAATTGCCGTGACCCAGCCTATCTTCAAAGTCATAGCTCTGCTGACTTGCAGACCAGCTGAGTAATGGAGAAGTGGTGCGGGGTAGGGAAATAGCAGCATCGTTTGCCAAATGCCTTGACCTGGGCCACTAAAACCTCACTAAACCTGTCATCTGCTAGAAGAAGCCTTGGAGAGAAACTGATCTGGGGGTGAAAGCTAAAGCCACTGCTTACCAGCCAAATGACCTTGGGCTAATAATTGTACCTTTCTGAACCAGTAAAATAAAATGCCGTGCATAGGGCAGAGATGAGGATTATGTGAAAGAATTTATGTCAACAGTACTTGGCCACTGCCTGGCACACAGAATGTGGTCAAGAATTTTTATTTCCTTCTCTTAATGACAGTAATATTTACAGTTTTTTTTTATGCATTCCATGTCAGAATTATCATACATTTTCTTCTTTACAACCTCCAGAGAATGCATTATTATACTTTTTGTTGGTGAGGAAATAATCTCAGAGACCCTCAGTGACAGCCAGAGCTGGCAAATGACGGGACTACCATTAAATGCAGGGCCCCCCCTTCACATTTCTTCCCTCCCAAAGCCAAGTCTGGCCTTCATAGTAGGCACTAACTCATGAAGTCTTCCTGAAAGCAAGCTATTTCTTTCCTAGTAAGGGATCAGGAGAGAATACAGAAAAAAGAATTATTTAATGTCCTGACTTCACTCATCTTCTCGGGATAGGCAAGGTTATTGACTTTTAGTTCTCATTTCAGACTCTTGGCAGTTGTTTGCTCCTGCCAAGAAGGGCAGTATCACTAAACCAGTGCCTCCCTGTCAGTGGAGGGAGCCAGGCGGTGATGCTGAGCAGCTTCAGTGATGACATATATCATGGCTTTGCACCCCATCAGTGTCAAAACAGGGACAGGCCAGAAAGCTAATGGGGCAGGGAGTCGATTGTGGGGAGGCCTTGGAGACACAGAGCTTCTGTCAGGACCGTCTTATCCGCCAGGAACTTGCTGGCCTATTTCTATGTTGCTTATCCTGGTGTTTCTTTGAATTCAGCAGGGGTTGTGGAAAGAATCTGGGACTGAAGATTTGGGGACACTGAGTTCACCTTCAAAGTCTGGGGCCTCATCTTGAATGGAAGCAGTTTGGGCTATAAGGTTTTAATGTTTTCTGGCTCAAAACTTTGATTATGTCACCTGTTCCCAATAGCCCTTGTCCTACTCTTTTGGTTGGTCTACTTTTTTAAAATTCTCCTTTAACCGTGGTCATTTCTGAAGATTCTGCCTTTGTTCCCAGGATCGTGTATTTTCTCACAGCTTTGGGGAGCTCGAGAACTTGAACTATCATATCACCTCATGCTGGGGTGTTGAAATGCCTCACAAGCTGTCCCCTGAATTTTCAGTCCTTTCCTGGGCTTGCCTGCCTTGATTGTGACACCTGGACTTTTCTCACTCAATCCTTTACTTAGTAATACCCAGTTATTCTCTATAGCTTAAGCTCAAGCCTTCTCGAGTTGAAGCGGAGACCTGCTTTTATCCATCTAATGTCTTTATATTAGAAAGAATATCTACTTAGAGTGAAAACTGAGGGCTGTTTCAATCAACTGAATTTATAATGGGTATAACTTTCAGGAATGGGATGAAATACTGCATGGATGGGGTCCACAGGAAGGCAAAAGTCAACCTGAAGGGATTTCAATAAAGGCAGGGAGTGAATTTACTTGTTGATCTAAGAAACCCAATATTGACGTGATTAAATTATAACGTCAGGAGCATTCTTGGGAAGGGGGTCTTTAGTTGATAGCAAGGAAAGTGTCACAGGCTCTATGTTGTTTACCTAAAGAAGGATTCATTTTTCAGAGGGACCCACAACCAAAAGCAATTCATTCTCTTACAAAGGATGTGACATGTTCTTCCCATACCAGCCAGGAGTTTGGTGATATTTCCAGGAGTGATATGTCCACAAAGAAAATGCTCTTTCTACAGTAGCTACACAGCTGCTGAAACCAATGGAAAGCTGAGATTAGAGAAGCAGAGAGGCCCTGCATCACACAGCCAGCCTAGGCTTAATGGAGATCAAGAGGAAAGCAGCCAGCATTTTTTTTCCTGCAGATGATACTGAGAATTAAGAAAAGCCTGACTTATAGAACTCAGGTGATGCTTTCTCAGTGAAAGACATTGAGATGATATGTTGGCAGCATCTATGAACTCTTCTGATAAGCAATTAGAACAGAGAAAAGTGTTCTCAGCCACACAGCATGGTACCTTACGGAGGAAAGTGTTGGTGGGACCAGAAAACAATTAGTCCAAGGCACACTGGTTGTGCTCTAACCCCCTGCTTAGTGATGAGAGCCTCAACACGGCTCATGAACCACCGGGTGTCCTTTTCCACTCAGTATGTTTAAGAATGAATCATAAATTGTCTACAGTTTCTGCTACAGCCATTGTCAGTAAAAGTCGTTTTGTTACCTTCTTTAAGCCCAAAATTCGCTTTTTTTTCTTAATGTCATTGGATAGAAGTATTTGGAAGAGATGGACCCTGTTTGGTTTTCAGGGGATCAAGGAAGGTGATCAAAAGATCACTCTTTCCAGCTTCTTCCCTTCAGGGTACCACATCTCCTAGAGACAACTTTCATTTTACATGGTGACCCTCACTGTAAATATTTTAGCTGCCATGTGCTTTGTGTCTTCTCCAGAAGCTACTGTAGGTTTGTACTGTTAAGGGCTGAATTGTGTTTAGCCCTGCTGGTTGCTCAGAATGTGGCTGTATTTGGAGACAGGGTTTTTTAAAGATAATTAAAGTAAAATGAGGTTATCAGAGTGGATCCTAATCCAATACGACTGGTGTGCTTAGAAGGAGAGGAGATTAGGACACAGGCGTGCACAGAGGAAAGAGCATGCAAAGCTACAGGGAGGAAAACGCCGTGGACAAGGCAAGGAGAGAGAACTCTGAACGACCAACCCTGTCCACAATCTGCTCTCAGACTGCTAACCTCCAGAAGTGTGAGAAAATAATTTCTATTATTGAAGACACTGGTCTGTACTCCCCTTCTGCCACCTCTGTCCATGATCCCGAGCGTGGGGGCCAAGACAGCTGTGTTTGTTAGACACACTAAAAAGGGGGGGACAGATGAGAGCTCTGTGGAGCCCGAGCATCTGCTTCTGTTTCCAAGTCCCCTTCCACCTTCTCCTCCTTCACCCCAGGATGAAGTCTCCACCTTCATTCCCCAGGATGAACTTCCCAGACAGTTGGCCCACCTCACACTTAAATGCCATGAATGACACCAGTGGCAGAAAGCGGGTTAGTCTGGCTACAGATTTGGCTCCCTTTTCAAGAAACCCACTTGAAAAAGATGGAAACTTCACAGCTACCCAGTCCGCACAGTATGGAAGCAAACTGACATCTCGACCCTTTGACAGTGGCCAACAGATGAAGTTTTATGAAAGCTCTCCTAGGGTTACACCAAAGCTGAACTCAGAGAAGAAAGGTATATGGATGCCAAACAGTGGGGTTTGGGGCAGAGTTCTTTGCTGATCTCCTTGAACTCAGGTGTAGATTTCAGAGGTCTTAGAGAAGAAAGGGGATAACATGCTTCCATCCTAGTATTTTTCTCAAGTGAGCTTTGAATAAACACTAGGTAGCAAGGAGCAATGAATTCAGGCAGGGTTTGCTTTTATTTTTTAGATTTTTTAAAAGTTATTTTTAATTGGGGGGTAATTGCTTTACAATGTTGTGTTGGTTTCTGCCGTACAGCAATGTGAGTCAGCCTTGAGTATACATATGTTCCCTTCCTCTTGAACCTCCCTCCCCTGCCCACATCTCACCCTCTAGGTTGTTCCAGAGCACTGCGTTGAGCTCCCTGTACTATACAGCGGGTCACTAGCTCCCTGTTTTACATATGGTGATGTGTATGTTTCAGGCTGCTTTCCCAATTCGCCCCACCCTCTTCTTCCCCCACTGTGTCAAGTCTGTTCTCTACATCTGTGTCTCTACTTGTGCATCTGTGTCTCTAATAGGTTCATCAGTACCATTTTCCTAGATTCCATCTATATGCGTTAATATATGATATTTGTTTTTCTCTTTCTGATGTACTTCACTCTGTATAACAGGCTCTACGTTCATTTATGTCAGTTCAACTGACTCACATTCATCCCTTTTTATGACTGAGTAATATTCTATTGTATATATGCACCAATTCTTTATCCATTCGTCTGTCAACTGACATCTAGGTTGCTTCCATGTCCTGGCTATTCTAAACAGTGCTGCAATAAACATTGGCATACATGTGTCTTTTTCAATTACGGCTTTCTCAGGGTATATGCCCAGTAGTGGGATTGCTAGGTCATGTGGTAGTTTTATTCCTATTTTTTAAGGAATGTCCATACTACTCTTCAGAATGGCTGTATCAATTTACTTTCCCACCAACAATACAAGAGAGTTCTCTTTTTTTCCACATCCTCTCCAGGAATTCAGTTTTTATACAATGGCAAGAACTTAGGCTAGGTTGCCAACTAAATTTTGATTGCTTGTCCTAAAGGTGCCCCCAACCAGGGAGTAAAGATGCAATTCCGTTTGCCAGTGCCCCAAAGCCAGAGATGCCCAGGAACACACCTGCAGGTGAACCGGGTAGGGCTTTTTGGCTCATTGCATTGAGGGAGACTGCATGCCTGCAGGAACTGTGGCAGTCTTGGGAAGAAGATTCCAGAAGGTTTATATTACAGGATTGGAGCTAGTGTTAGGTGATTTGGGTAGGTGGGGGGAATTCAAGGAAGAAGGGACTGAGTGTTATCAGGAACTTGGGGCTTTTGTTTGAGTGAATACCTTAGTTTTTCTCTGGAACATGAGGAGGCCTGAAGCAGGGGTAGCTGTGATTGGAAGGAAGGCTTGCTGACAAGCTGAGGTGAGGGTAGTTGATTATTTTGGTGGCGTCTGCACCTCATTTCTGTCTATGCTCAGACGTGATTATTGAGTGCATCTATTTTTGTCTCACTTTATCACAGTGATAGAATGACTTTGTCTGACCTTGTCTTCTAGCCACACTCAGTTCTATTTGCTTCTACCAGGCCTGCTGTCTGCCATCAGCGCCTGATTTTGTCTTTCTCACATTGCAGGGATAGAGGAGGCTCATCAGGAGGGCACCCCACTAGATGGGGAATGGAGCTTCAAAGAGGGACAAGATGTTCTCTTCAGACTTTGGCTTGAACCTGCTCAAACTCACAGGCTATTAAGGAAAATGAGACCTCTTTTATTCCATATAGCAAGAAAAGAATTTTAATCCCTCAAAAGTTTTAGGGCAAACCCCAACCCCAGGCAGTGTCAATCTGAAAGGTTAATGTTAGCATATTGATCCTGGAGCCCTGCCCATGTCATCTGGTCTAGCTGCAAGGCCTGTGCTGTAGGTGAACTTGAGCATCTACAGATTAAAATTATGATTTTTTCATGTTACTTGTTAAAAATATACCTTTCTTCTTAAATGCATTTGAATCAGTTCTAATGAGGTGGATGAAGCTGGAGCCTATTATACAGAGTGGAGTAAGCCAGAAAGAAAAACACCAATACAGTATGCTACTAAGTCACTTCAGTCGTGTCCGACCCTGTGCGACCCCATAGACGGCAGCCCACCAGGCTCCCCCGTCCCTGGGATTCTCCAGGCAAGAACACTGGAGTGGGTTGCCATTTCCTTCTCCAATGCATGAAAGTGAAAAGTGAAAGTGAAATCGCTCAGTCGTGTCCGACTCTATGCGACCCCGTGGACTGCAGCCTACCAGGCTCCTCCGTCCATGGGATTTTCCAGGCAAGAGTACCAGAGTGGGTTGCCATTGCCTTCTCTGCATTGTAGTATAGTAGCAAAGAAAAAAAGCATTCTAGGCAGATATGATTTGAAATCATGCCTTTATCATTTCGTTAAAACCTCTATTATGAAATTCTGTGTACAGTGTGATTAAAACTTTTTAAATCTATATGGAAAGGATAGTAGGAATAAAACGGATAACAGTAGAGTAATTAATAGGATTGGGTATTTTTCCTTCTCTGTTTTATAAACTTTCTACAACATAATATCAATAATTTTTTGAGTTAAGTAACAGTTAATGTAAAGTTCAGGTTTTTTTTAAAGAAGAAAGTTATATTTTTAATTAATTTATTTTAATTGGAGGCTAATTACTTTATAATATTGTAGTGGTTTTTGCCATACATTGACATGAATCAGCCATGGGTGTATCATAATTTTCTAATCTCGATCCCTGGGTTGGGAAGATCCCCTGGAGCAGAAAATGGCAATCCGCTCCAGGATTCTTGCCTGGAAAATTCCATGGACAGAGGAGTCTGGCAGGCTACAGTCCATGGAGTAGCAGAGTCAGCCAAGGCTGAGCACTCACGCACTTAATAATGTACAGTTTTACCTTACAGGTATACTTGTCTACGTAACTATAGATTTTTAAAGTTTTTCTTTTTTTGAAAATAAGTGAGATATAATTGACATATAACATATTAGTTTCAGGTGTACAACATAATAATTCAAAAATGTAAACACTGTAAAATGATCACTGTGATAAGTCTAGTGAGCAACCATCACCACATAGTTACATATTTGTTTTCTTGTGATAAGAATTTTAAGATCTACTCTCTTAGCAACTTTCAAATATATAATCTAGTATTGTCAACTATGTAGACATCATGCTGTACGTTACATCTCAAGACTTATTTTATAACTTGGAGTTTGTACCTTTTTTGACCCCCTTCACCCACTTAAATGACTGTTTTAAATGGCTGTATAAAATTTCACATAGATTATCATTTTCTTAGTTATACTTCTACTGATGGAAATCTGTAACTTTTCTTCACTTTTAAATAGTACTAAGATAAAAATTTTTCAAGCATGTAGATTTTCTTTGACTTTTAAGAAAACTGTTCTTTCTACCTGGAAGCTTTTAAGATTTTCTCTTTACTCTTGAAGTTTGGGAATTTTGCCAGAACATGGATAAATGGCTCTCTTCTTTCAGTAATTTTGCCTAAAATTCATTAAGCTCTCTATTTCTGGAACGCAATTTTTTTTTTCAGATTTTTTACTTTTCTTCTCTTTTTCTCCTTCTGGGATGCCTGCCATGAAGATGGGTTGGTTTCCTAGGTCTGCTGTCCAACTGTCTCATTTTATCCCTCGTGATTACGAGATCTTTGTGTTTTGCCTTGTGGTTTTATTTACTTCACCCTTTGACTGTCCAGGCCACTGAATTTGAGTATCAAGAGGGATCATCATCTTCTTATGACGTACAGATTCTTTTTTTTTAATGAAATCTTTTTTGGTGTTCTTAACTTGAATCTCTTTAGTGCTCTTCTTATCAGTACTGTTTGAAATTTTTATTGGGGCTTAGTTGCTTTACAAAGTTGTGTTGGTCTCTGCTGTACTCCCAGTTCACCCCACCCTCTCCTTCCCCCACTGTGTCCACAGTTTGTTCTCTACTTTTGCATCTTTATTCCTGCCCTGCAAATAGGTTCATCCAAACCGTTTTTCTAGATTCTACATATATGCATTACCATATGATATTTGGTTCTGTCTTTCTGACTTAACTTCACTCTGTATAACAGACACATTTGTTTAAGGTTGCCCTCCATCTGCTCCAGTAAGCTTTATTTCATCAGTTCAGTTCAGTTCAGTCACTCAGTTGTGTCTGATTCTTTGTGACCCCATGAATCGAGGCACGCCAGGCCTCCCTGTCCATCACCAACTCCCGGAGTTCACTCAAACTCATGTCCATCGAGTTGGTGATACCATCCAGCCATCTCATCCTCTGTCATCCCCTTTTCCTCCTGCCCCCAATCCCTCCCAGCGTCAGGTTCTCTTCCAATGAGTCAACTCTTCACATGAGGTGCCCAAGTACTGGAGTTTCAGCTTTAGCATCAGTCCTTGCAATGAACATCCAGGACCGATCTCCTTTAGGATGGACTAGTTGGGTCTTCTTGCAGTCCAAGGGACTCTCAAAAGTCTTCTCCAACACTACAGTTCAAAAGCATCAATTCTTCAGTGCTCAGCTTTCTTCACAATCCAACTTTCACATCCATACATGACCACTGGAAAAACCATAGCCTTGACTAGACAGAACTTTGTTGGCAAAGTAATGTCTCTGCTTCTTAATATGCTATCTAGGTTGGTCATAACTTTCCTTCCAAGGAGTAAGCCTCTTTTAATTTCATGGCTGCAGTTACCATCTGCAGTGATTTTGGAGCCCCCCAAAAATAAAGTCTGACATTGATTCCACTGTTTCCCCATCTATTTCCCATGAAGTGATGGGACCCGATGCCATAATCTTAGTTTTCTGAATGTTGAGCTTTAAGCCAACTTTTTCACTCTCCACTTTCACTTTCATCAAGAGGCTCTTTAGTTCCTCTTCACTTTCTGCCATAAGGGTGGTGTCATCTGCATATCTGAGGTTATTGATAGTTCTTCCGGCAATCTTGATTCCAGCTTGTGCTTCCTCCAGCCCAGCGTTTCTCATGATGTACTCTGCATATAAGTTAAATAAGCAGGGTGACAATATACAGCCTTGACATACTTCTTTTCCTATTTGGAACCAGTCTGTTGTTCCATGTCCAGTTCTAACTGTTGCTTCCTGACCTGCATATAGGTTTCTCAAGAGGCAGGTCAGGTGGTCTGGTATTCCCATTTCTTTCAGAATTTTCCAGTTTATTGTGAACCACACAGTCAAAGGCTTTGGCATAGTCAGTAAAGCAGAAATAGATGTTTTTCTGGAACTCTCTTGCTTTGTCCATGATCCAGCGGATGTTGGCAATTTGATCTCTGGTTCCTCTGCCTTTTCATCAGAGCCCTGCCCTAATCCTTGTTGACTCTGCCTCTCTCTGACCACTCAGCTCTCTTACTGTCAGTTCTTTCTCTTTGCTGCTTGCTGGGGTTCAGCTGCTGGGATGCCTTTGCCTGGTTGGAGGGTGGGGTAGGAGCCTGAGAGTCCTGGAAGGTGTGGTGCTCTGACCCTGAAGGCTGGCAGAGCCGCAGTGGGAAACCATCAGTTACCTGTCAAGGCACTGGGTAGGGCAGGGAGGCTTTCCACAGCTGCCCTCAGCCCCAGGGGTGGGGAACGCTTAGTCTGCCCATTCCCCTTCTCCTCAGCCCCTTCAGTCTTTGGAAACTGGCCCACATCTGGGGGTGCTCAGGTTGACTGATGTCAGCTTTTCCTGCAGGGTTCCAGGGATCCCTGTGGATCAAGCTCTCCCTAAAGCTCTCCCTAAAGCTGACTGCTTCAGAGCCTTGCTCTGAGACAATCTTGGGCTGTGCACCCTACTCCTTCCCTGCCTCTCATCTGGCACAGAGGGTTAAAGCAACGCCCTCCTGTCAGTTCCCTTATCCACTGCCTGAACTGATGCAAGCCTCACAGGAAATGAGATGAAGCTGCTGTGAAGTTGTATGTGTAGGAAAGATAGGATACATCAATGCACTGTCTTTCCAGAATTCTCTGCCTCTGTGTCTTCCACAACTATTTCTGATATTTTAGCTCAATTATTCTTTTCTACAATTTTAAAATCAGTCAAGTTTTTTAAAATTCTATGAGTTTTTTAAAATTAGATAATACTTGCCCATTATATAAAAATTCAAAAATGGATAAAACTATAAAAAGTAAGTAAAATCGGTTTATCCTTCCTTGTCTTTGTAATCCCATATCTTTCCCAAGAGGAAACTAGTTATCCTTCTAGAGCAGGGGTTGTAAAAGATCACATAATATGTACAACTGATCCTTGAATGATGTAGGTTTAAACTGTGGGTCCACTTATTTTTCAATAAGAGAATTTTTTTAGTAGTAACTACTGCAGTACTGCACAGTCACTTGAATCTTTGAACGCAGAGGAACCCAGGATATGGAGGGCCAGCCAGAAGCTATATGTGGGTTAACATCCCCCACCCCAAATCGGTCAAGGGTCAACTGTGTTTTGCTCTTTGAAGACTTAGTTTTTGTCACAACTATTCAACTCTACTGTTGAATACAAATGATCTGTCTATGTTCCAATAAAGCTTTATTCATGGACATTGAAATTTGAATTTCATGTCATTTTCATGAAATTGTATTAGTTTTCTATTGATTTTTTTTCAACCATTGAAAAATGTGAAAACAATTCATAGCATACAGAAACAAATGGGGGGCTGGATTTAGTCATAGCTCAGCTGTGAAAGAACCCATCTGTGATGCAGGAGACCCTGGTTTGATTCCTGGGTCAGGAAGATCCCCCAGAGAAGGGATTAGGCTACCTTCTCTAGTATTCTTGGGCTTCCCTGGGGGCTCAGACACTAAAGAGTCTTACTGGGATGTGGAAGAACTGGGTTCAATCCCTGGGTTGGGAAGATCCGCTGGAGAAGGGCATGGCAACCCACTCCAGTATGCTCGTCTGGAAAACCCCCATGGGCAGAGGAGCCTGGCGGGCTACTGTCCATGGGGTTGCAAAGAGTCAGACACAACTGAGTGACTAAGCATGCTATAGTTTGGTGACCCATGTTCTAGAGGCATTCTATACATACTCAATTACACATTCCTTGTTTTCTGGTATATTTATTTATGCCGAGAACAGCCTCCGTGTTACGTATGATGTTCTGCACTGAGATTTTTCTGTTCCAGTCTCCTGGTGGTCAACCCATGTCAGTTCATAGAGTTACTTCCATTTTATTGGCCACATGATACTCAGGCCCGTGCTGTGATGTAATGAGGAACATTAGGTTATTTCTGATCGTTGCCTTCCACAGTAATGCTAAAGTGGATATTCTTGTACACTGGTATACCTCTGTGATTCTGTTTGTAGAATAAATTCACAAAGGAGTAATCAGTACTAACAATTCAGCATAAATTTAACATTTCTGAGCAGAGATTTGATCACTTTCATTGCAGTTCATTACAGGGCATGTCCAGACCACACCAAAGCCCTGGGTGGCTCAGCAGATACCTGTTAACAGGGGTCCTAGAGCAGCTGTCTAGGTGCCAACCTTTTTGGTCCCAGGGGCTGGTTTCGTGGAAGAAAATTTTTCCATGGACTCGGGTGGGTGGAGGGGATGGTTTCAGGATGATTCAAGTGCATTGCATTTATTGTGTACCTTATTCCTATTAGGGTACACAGTAGATGTAATGCACTTGAATCAGCTGTCTAGGTTGGCACCTAGACAGCTGCTCTAGGATCCCTGTTAACAGGTCTCTGCTGAGCCACCCAGGGCTTTGATGTGGTCTGGACATGCCCTGTAATGAACTGCAATGAAAGTGATCAAATCTGCTTATTGTGTACCTTATTTCTATTACTCCCACCTGGTAGCTCAGACGGTAAAGCGTCTGCCTACTATGCGGGAGACCCGGCTTCAATCCCTGGGTCGGGAAGATCCCCTGGAGAAGGAAATGGCAACCCACTTCAGTATTCTTGCCTGGAAAATCCCACGGAAGGAGGAGCCTGGTAGGCTACAGTCAGTCCGTGGGGTCGCAGAGTCAGACACGACTGAGCAACTTCACTTTCACTTTTATTTCTGTTACAATTACATCAGCTCCTCTTGAGATCATCAGGCATTAGGTCCTGGAGGCTGGGGACTGCTGCTGTAAATGGACCCTTAGAAATGCAGACTAGAGACTCCTTAACCGCTCTCAGGGGCTGACTGGCACTGCACAGAGTTGGAAAGGAGAGAGGGACTGGATTTACAATAAGATATGAGAGGAAGACCTTTGAACTTCATGATTTAAAAAGAGATTACCTCGCCAGAAGGTTATGAACTCATTTTATTAAATTTTATTTTAATAGCAGATGGATGTCATCCACATGAATCTTTTGGAGAATCATTTATAGCCTAAGTGGTTCTCCCTAAAGTGATTTGTTGTATTATAAATCAAAGTTTGGACCAATATCTGAAAACTTATAATACACATATAGCCTCCGTAGCCAGGATAATCACTGCCTCAAAAAGCGCAAACAGCAGATAATCCAAAATTAGGTGTATTCTCAGGTTCCTTGGTGGCTCAGATGGTAAAGAATCTGCCTGCAATGCAGGAGACCCAGGTCCGATTCCTGGGTTGGGAAGATCCCCTGTAAAAGGAAGTGGCAACTCACTCCAGTATTCTTGCCTGGAAAATTGCATGGGCAGAGGAGCCTAGCAGGCTACAGACCATGGGGTTGTGAACAGTCAGAAACAATGGAGTGACTAACACACCTGGTCCAGCAAATGGCTTATGTCATTCCTAGCTTCTGTTTCTTCACCTCTAAAATGGGAGGGTTGAAATACTGGCTCCCCATAGTCACTTCCAGCTTTAGAACCATACAAACTATGGATAAGCAAGAAATGCCCAGTAGATCAGTAGGTTCAGGAAGTCAGAACTGTGTCTACTTTTTTTTTTTTTTGCTGTGACGTTCTCCTGATACTTAGAACGATGTGTGATATTTGGTGGGCTGCTGCTGCTGCCAGGCAATATTTGTTAAATGAATGAAAGATGAACAAATCAGGTAGCTTTTGCGTTTGTTGGAGATTCTTGTTGTCAACCCAATGGTCATTCCTCCATCCTTCTTTGGAACAGAACTCTGCTACCCTCCTCCACCTCCCTAAGTTTCAGGGGATATGCTCTCAAGACCCAGTGCTGAAAAGTGGCACTGGCCAGTCCTAGTGATTCTGCATTTTTTGCCTGTGATTGGACTGGATTAACCATGGCTGTGAGATTTAATTTTGGCTGTAATGATGTTAGGGGAAAATTACTTCAGGACTCTAGGAAAGTTTCTCCACTGATAAGAAGGGACTCCTTGAATAAAGCAAAATCCCCATTGTCGTCATGCCTACTTGACCTCCTGGGACAACTGAAACCAACTTATTAATACAATCATGAGGGAGCCTGTTGAGGACAAGCTGAGAAGCCTAGAGTGATAGAGCAGAAATATGGAAAGAATTTGAGTCCATGATGACAGTGTTCAAGCCCTGAGGAAACTAGCTTCTGGATTTTGTAAAAAGTGAAACAATAAACTCTTTATGATTTGGACAGTCAAGTTTTTTTGTTACATGCAGTCAAAATCATCCTAATAATATGTCAATTATATATTTATTATACAGATAACTTTGGTGAGAATGAAGAGTCCTTTAGTGCTTATAAGTTAGAGCTTAATGGGTAGAAAATAAAGATGCATTTTTATTATCCTTTCTCATGCTATGGAAAATTGTAAAAAGCAAAAACTTCCCTATTCCTTAGATAGGGAAGAGTCTAATATTAATAACAAAAAAAAAGCACACCTATTGCAAATTTTATAAACCAGGTAGTGATATTACAGAACTGGGCATCTTTAAAAATGATTTGGGGGGCTAGATAGAATAGAATATTTCCACTTTCATATGGGTTAACATTTGTAATTGGTTACATTTTTTTTTACTCTAATTTTCCTTTAATGTTGTAGGCAAAACCTCTCTGCTCCATATTTTATGTAAAATTCATGGCAAGAACCAGATTATAGCATTAATAACTGAATTAATAAAATACAGGCAAAGCAGCCACAGCTGTGTCAGTATCTTTAAAATAGACAACAGTTAATTATGTACCTGGTGCCCCACCCATAACAGGAAGTTAGGTGCTGAGGCAAGCTTGCTAGAGGTTCAGACCTCTGCATGATTAGCTGTCATATTATGGGAGTACATTATAGGATTAGTTGAGGATAAACTATTATTAGACCTGTCAATATTGGTTAATTGCTGGATGCATCTCATCTCTGCCTCAGCACAGAATCTCTCTCTCTTTTGAGCCCAAACAGATAGACAGACAGACAGACACACACACACACACACCTTGAGTTATAGTAATGGCAGTTGCTTGTGGTAAGGACTGGGCTCAAAGGCTCTGAAAACTTAATTTTTGGTTACACTATATTTTTCTAGGAATCGAATGACAGGTATCCATAACCCTCTCTTCTTCCAGAGATCTCTTTGCTTACAGAAAGCATAGGAGAGGTCAACCACATGAATGAGGTTGTTACAGAAAAAAAGAGCAGCTAGATGACAGCTAGAAGAAAAGGTCTTTGAAACCTTGATTGACAGGTCCTACCAGTTGCGGCAAAGAAGCCTGTCCATTCAGTTATGTGATCATAACATTCTGAGTCATGAGCTGTCACAACTTTCTTCACCTTATAAGTCACTCTTCTTTGTTGAGCTTTCTCTTCTTCCCCTGCATGTTTTTTCTCCTCTCACCCACTTCCCCTCCTTCTCTCTTTATTGAAGGTTTGAGGAAGTGAAAATTTCATCTTACAATAGTGCAGAAGTGGTTTTGCAGACATAGATCCTATGTTAAGTGTAAAGCCATTACTTGGAGGTGTGATAATGGCATATTTCATTCTGTTAAGGTCTAGAAGGTTTCAAAGGGGGCTAAGTCCATATTAGGGTTTCTTGAATGCCTCCAGTCCATCACTGAGGTTAGCTCTATGCAATAGAAGCATGATGTAATAGAAGGAGATTGGGATTTGGAATGAAGCAGGCCTGAGTTCACAAAGCATCTGTGTCACCCAGTAACTGTATGACTTCAACCAGATAATTAGCTAATAGATAAGAAGTCTCAGTTGGCACGTGCCAAATAGAATATTAATACAGATCTTGTAAGTTTTATATGGGAGGAGGCATGGGAAGCATCTTAACTCTCATCATTCTATAAACATTTCTTGAGTACTTCTCTGTGCCAGGTAAGTGTAAGCTCATGAAGTTCACAATCAAATATGGCACAGTGCCTGATCCCAGGAATTCCAGAGAAGAAGGCCAGAAGAGGATGAGGATGGCCGTATAATGACAGCGAAGGCTTCATAACAATGAAAACCCCTGAGATGTGTTTCAAAGGATGAGCAGGAATTAGGTAAAAGGAGAAGTGACGTGAAGTGTAGGGCAAGTTGAAGTGAAATGTAGTAAAGACAATAAGGTTTCCAGAGCATGAAGATTTACCACTGGAACTGAATGGCTGGATCAAAGGGATTGATGGAGGTAGTGGTAAGAGATGACACCAGAAAATTTATCAGGAATCTCACAAAAAAGGGTCTTGTGTGCCTGACATAGGAAGTTTGGACTTACCCAAGTCCCTTGGTCATGTAGCCTATAAGGGGTATGTAGATGTAGGGGGGAACTCAAGTTTTCTAAATCCAAGACCAGGAGTTCTTCATTACAGCTTCTCCTTCAATATGAGACCTTACCATTGTGAGCTTATCCTCAATGCCTGCAGGGGTCACCTGTCAAGCTATTGTCTGGATTAGAGAATGGGGAGAGTATAGCCTAAGTCTCTCCTTGGGATGAGGAGGTATGAGTAGGTGACCGCGATGTTAGCTGAACAGTCAGTGGCAAGAGTGGGCAAAGCAGTTAGCCTGTGACTTCTAAAGCCAAAGGAATCTGAGATTAGGTGCCATGAAAGACCAATAGCAAGTGGGAAGCCCATCCAAAAGTGAGTAAGAACTAGGAATAGGGGATGATGACTGAGGACCCTCTGTGTTGCATTGCCCAAAGACCAGCTGGGGCTGCACACATCCAAGACTTGCATTTGGGTGGATGCCAGTTGCTGAACCCTAAATTCATGCCTTTCAGGGAACACCTAATGCTCCAGTTTGCAACAGCACCGATGCTTTTCAAGTTACTTCAGAGCCAAGAGATACACGGCTCTTTCTAAAATAGCTTGCAGATTCAGCAGTGTACTATATATAGTGACGCCAGAAATTTTTTCGAATGGTAACAAGAAATGTATGAGGCTGTGTTTTTTCTATGGAGCCCAGTTGCGAAAGTCATCTCTCTTGATTTGTAGTCTGAAAACTTCCTTTAGAATCCTCAGTGGACACTGAGTCCAGCAGAAAATACCTGACTGTCATCTCCTAAGTGATTTGGTAAAATCATCGGGGAATCTAACCTTTCAAACCTCATAATGAAAAGATGCAAACACCCTGGTAGCTTGCTCCTGGAAATAGGACTTAGCAAAGCAAATGTGCTAACCCTGGAACAGACTCTTGCCTCATTCTCTTCCTTCTTTCTCTTCCTGATTGTCTGCTTTCATCATTTCCTAGGATGGCAGGGCCAAGGGTTGGGAGAGTGTCAAGTAATCACTTGATTCCTTCTGAAGGGTCCAAATCTTTTCAGAAGGGCCCTATCTTCCACAAGTTTGTTCATATTTAAGAAATGCATTCTTGAATAACTAACATTCTTTTACCTTCTCCTCTCCCATAAAAACCATTCTTATGATTTGAAAATGTTCTAATCAACTTGGGTTACACATGGAAACTACCATATATAAAATAGATAATCAATGAGAATTTGCTCTTTGACTCAGGGAACTCATGCCAGGGCTCTGTAATAACCTACAGGGGTGGGATGGAGAGGGAAGTGGGAGGGAGGTTTAAGAGAGAGGGGACAGAAGTATACCTATAGTTGGTTCATGGTGATGTTTGGCAGAAACCAACAAAATATTATAAAGCAATTATCCTTCAGTTAAAAATAAATAAAATAAAAAACTTGGGTTACAAGGTGGGATGGAAGTTTAATATTGGTGGAATCATGAATTGAAGTATCCCAAGCACTTAGAAGTCTTCTCCGGTGGCTCAGTGGTAAACAATCTGCCTGCCAATGCAGGAAACATGGGTTCAATCCCTGGGATGGGAAGATTCTCTGGAGAAGGAAATGGCAACCCGCTCCAGTATTCTCGCCTGGGAAATCCCATGGACAGAGAGCCTGGTGGGCTACAGTTGATGGGGTCTCAAGCGTCAGACATGACTTAGTGAATAAACAACAAGTACTTAGAACAGTGTCAGGCACAGGAGGAGTGTGCAAAACATTTGTTGAATAACATCAAAATGAATGAATAAAGATGCAAGTGTGTTGATCATTAAGCAAGTCCAGAAGAGCATGAGGTGCTATTGGAAATATGTAATTTCCTCTGTTCTGCCCCCTGGGCTTAGAAGTTTGAAGCATGAAATGGGAGTGGAAGAACGGATCCGGAGAAGTTGAGAAAACTTGGAACTTTCAGAGAACAAGGTGAAAGGAGAAGAAAAGGCTTAAAAATGAACAATCAGTAAATACCCTAAGGAATTGAAAGCAGGGACTTAAACGGATATTTGATCACCAATGTTCATAGTAGCATTTTTACAATAGCCAAAAGATAGAAGCAACTCATATGTCCATCAGTAGATGAGTGGATAAACAAAATGTGGTATGTACATAGAGTGGAAATGGAAAATTATTCAACCTTTAAAAATGAAATTCGGATACATGCCATAACATAGATGAAACTTAAAAACGTTGTGCTAAGTGAAATAAACTGTAAACAAAAGAACATATTGTATGATTCCATTTATTTAAGATAGAGTCAGCAAATTCATAGAGAAATAAAACAAAATTAGAGGCTACCAGAGGCTGGGGAAAGGGAAATGGGGAGTCATCATTTAAAGAGTGCAAAATTTCTATTCAGGACGATAAAAGTTTCCAGAAATAGTGATGATGGTTGTACAACATTGTGAATGTACTTACTGCCACTAAAGTGTACACATATAAATGGTGAAAATGGCAGATTTTATATTAGTATGTTTTCACAATTAACAAATAAACTGTTTTAAATTATTTATTTATTGAAGTATACTTGATTTTTAGTATTATACTACTTTTTTGTTTTTGTTTTAATTTTTATTTTATATTGAAGTATAGTTGATGAACAATGTTGTTAGTTTCAGGTGCACAGCAAAGTGATTCAGTTATACATATATATGTATCTGTTGAGGTCCTTTAATGGACTGGAACCTGGTGGTCCAGAGTTGACCAATAAGAAAGTAAAGGAAAGAGAAAGAGGCTGATATTCCTTGGTTTACACAGAAAGCCAGTGAAGCCCCTGCACAGGGCTTGCTCTGTTCACGGAGGCCTCAGGCGCCCTGTCGATGGGGTGAAGATGCAGAGAACCTTCTTGACAGGGTCTTACAAGCCGGGGCAGGAAAGTCAACTCAGAGAGCCTCTGCGCTCCGGGGGATCAGCCTGAAAAAGAGAAAGAGAGAAAGCAAGACACGGGGACCCAAGCTCTGACGGAGCAAAGGTGTTTTAATCAACATGGTGTGGGCATATATACTGTAGTTATTCTCAGCAAAGATAAAGATTAAAATTCCAGACTTACAAAACATAGGCGATCCATATTAAAGAGAGAGAGAGTTGTAAATAATCACTTGTACCATATGGTTCATAAAAAGGAAGAGGGTACTTATCACCATTTTGAAAAACTAACGAAGGAAATGTCTGGATCCCTCAGCCCCGGGAGAGGCTTGCCTCTCCTCTTAATTCCTGAATATTCAGGAATTAATAAGGAACAGAGGATTCCTGACAGATCCAAGACAGCACACAGGAAGCCTCCTGTTAAATGCTTCCTGACATGTATCTATTTCAAATTCGTTTCCCATTTAGTAGGATTTAGAAGAGTTGGACACGACTGAGAGACTTCACTTTCACTTTTCACTTTCATGCATTGGTGAAGGAAATGGCAACCCACTCCAGTGTTCTTGCCTGGAGAATCCCAGGGATTGGGGAGCCTGGTGGGCTGCCGTCTATGGGGTTGCACAGGGTTGGACACGACTGAAGTGACTTAGCAGCAGCAGCAGCAGTAGTATTGAGCTGACTTGCTATACAGTAAGTCCTTGTTCATTATCTATTTTAAATATAGGTGTATGTGTATGTCAGTTCCAAGCTCCTAAACTATCCCTCCCCCCGGTAACCATAAGCTCTCTCTGTAAGTATGTGAATCTGAAAAACCTGACAGTTTGATATACACAGAAAGCAAAGGAAACTCCATCTTTTTTTCTCTGACTCTTCCTCTGATGTGGTACAGAGGACTTTAGCATCAGACAGAATTAGCTCAAATTCAAGCCCCACCACTCACTAATTGTGTGACTTTGGTCAAATTAGATGACCTCTCAGATTTCCAGCTTTCTTATTGGTAAAGTGGAGAGAACAGAAATATTGCATTAATATGATGTGACATTAAATGTTATCATGTATATAAAATGTTTTGTGAATGTTTAGTCACTCAGTCATATCTGACTCTTTTGCAACCTCATGGACTGTAGCCCGCCAGAGTTCTGTGGGGGCTTTTCCCAGGCAAGGATACTGGAATGGGTTATAATTTCTTTCTCCAGGGGATCTTCTTGACCCAGGGATCAAACCCATGTCTCCTGCATTGCAGGCAGATTCTTTTCCGCTATCTAAGATTGTGGCATCCAGTCCTGTCACTTCATGGCATATAGATGGGGAAACAGTGACAGACTATTTTCTTGGGCTCCAAAATCACTGTAGTTGGTGACTGCAGCCATGAAATTAAAAGACCCTTGCTCCTTGGAAGAAACGCTATGACAAACCTAGACAGCTTATTAAAAAGCAGAGATGTTACTTTGCCAACAAAGGTCCACTGAAGCTATGATTTTTGCAATAGTTATGTATGGATGTGAGAATTGGACCACAAAGAAGGCTGTGTGCTGAAGAATTGATGCTTTTGAACTGTGGTGTTGGAGAAGACTTGTGAGAGTCCCTTGGACTGCAAGGAGCTCAAACCAGTCAATCCTAAAGGAGATCAACCCTGAATATTCATTGCAATGACTGATGCTGAAGCTGAAGCTCTAGTACTTTGGCCACCTGATGCAAAGAGCTGACTCACTGGAAAAGACTCTGATCCTGGGCAAGATAGAAGGCAGGAGGAGAAGGGGACGAAAGAGGATGAGATGGTTGGATGGTATCACCGACTCAATGGACGTGAGTTTGAGCAAGCTCCCGGAATTGGTGAAGGACAGGGAAGCCTGGCATGCTGCCATCGCAAAGAATCAGACATGACTGAGTGACTGAACAACAATAACCAGGAAAGATGTAGCACAGGCAATAAATGGTCAGTTCATATCTCTCTCACTTTCTCTCCACCTTTGTATGCTCACTAACCTTCCCAGCATCCTCTTTTATGGCTTCCGTTTTGCAAAATTCAGTTTTCCAATTCAGGGCCTAGACCTCTAACAGACAGTGTTCTCCCTGGCTGGGTTCAGGGAAGAGTTCCCATAGAGAAAGCAGTTCCTGATCCTGGTGTGTGTTTTGAAAACTTGCTGTGTAGCTATTTCAACTTGAGCTCCTGTTCCTTTTGTTGTGCCTCTGGCATTGCTGACTCAATCTATACATCATTCCTCATTGCATCAGGGAATTCAGAGTCCAACCTGTTTCTTGGAACATCATCTTATCTTCCTTATACCAAAGCATAAAGGAACTTCCTCAATCCTGTGGGTCGATGCCATTGGAGCCCTTGCTTCATTCTCTCTTTTATAGTGATTTTTATTTATAAATTCTGTAGGTATAGTTTTAAAAGTCAAAAAGTTCTGTAATGATTATGATGAAAAATAGTAGTCTCCCTCACCCCTGAGCCCAGCCACTCCGAAGCAGGTGGTGGTGTTACTGCTGTTATTGTTAATCTTTCACTCTGCTTTCTAAATGATAAGACTTTATTGCTATACCCTGTTTTTTCCCCCTTGAGTTATATATTATCAATTGACTTAGAATAAACCATGAAGATTTTACTTACCTTCCCAATTTTCTACCTCCACATTCTCTCTCCTTACATCTTACCATCATACAACTTTGCCTTATATTAACAATTAAAGTTCAGACTTTTAGAATGTAAATCTTATTCCCAGCAGTAGTATTTTTATTACTTTTCTTGTACAACTTACAGTATTTTTATTATTCTTGTAAAACTACTTTTTATTTCCTTGGAAATAATAATCACTTAACTTTTTATTTATTTGATAAATCTTTTTAAGACCTTGCATGTCTAAAAATGTGTTAACTTCACACCCACATTTGACTAGTAGCTTGTGTATAGAATTCTAGATTAACCTTTCTTCAGTGTATTAAAGCCTTGACTACATTTTCTTTTAGTGTTAGCATTGTTGTTGAGAGGTTCAATGATACCGTGATGTCTGATCTTTTATATGTGACCTATTTTATTTTTCTGGAAATATTTATAAACTTCACTTCATCCTCGGTTTTCTGAAGTGTTGTGGTGCTATGTCATGGTGTGTGTGTGTGTGTCTACACTGGGCTGGACCTTTAAGTGGGCCCTTTCAACCTGGCAACTCATGTCTTTTTCTTAGTACTTATTTCTTTCATGATATTCTTTAGTTCATTTTTCCAAACCTTCTATCTGAAACTCTCTCTCTGAGTGTTGGCTCTCCTAAACTCATCCTCTAGTTCGCATATATTTTGTCTCCTATTTTCTCCTTTGTCTTTTGTTCTACTGTTTGGAATTTTTTTCAACTTTGAGTCATCTTTGAGCCATTTAATTTTGGTTACAGTTGTTTAACTTCCAAGAGCTTTTTCTTATTCTCTCAAAGTTCTTTTTTTATATAGCACCCTGCCTTTGGTTTATGCCTGCAATATCTTTTGTCTTAAAGCTATGAATTATAGAAATACTTTTGGACAGTTTCATCTGTTTTCTCCATTGAAACTCTTTCTCCTGAAGTTCCTTTTTCCCCCTCTTTATTTAATTTAATAAGTTTTTTATTGTGGGAGATTTTTCTAAAATTTTTGTGACCCTTGGCTGTTTGTTTAAACATAAGAGTATGGGGATAAAATGCTGATTAAAGCACTTGATGAGCTGGCTGGCTGGTAGTTTTCCCCATCCATCATCCATGACTCAGTCCAGAACCTGGCCATTTTTAGAGGGAGTTCCAACCATTAGCAACTAAAGATCCTTTTTCTTGGTCAAATTAAAACCACCACATTTCTGTGATGCCCTCGTGTGTGCATACCCATGTGTGAGCATGGATACAGGAGTATAAATATGGCTGAGTCATTTTGGGAACAAACAATTGGGATTCTTAAAAAGGACAATGTTGACTCTCAACTTGATTACTCTGTTTTTATCCAAAGTCTTTCTGGTTTATTCATTCCAGAGTGTAAACTTGTAGATTTCTATTAGGATTAGTCATCTGGGCTATGAGAAAAATCTAAGGGGTTTCTTGTTTACTATATGGGTGGGAAGAAATGGAAGTACTCTTTAAAATGCCAAATATAGAAAAATTTGATGCAAAATTCTCATCAAGAAGGACAAAGTAAACTGTGGAACAGTCATATAACCTATAAAATCATGTTTTAGACAAAACAGATAACACAGCAAAGTTGTCATTATTTATAGCTAAATGAAAAAAAATGCAGGTTGTAAGAGATGTGTAATGTGATTATGTTTTTATTAAAACAAAACTAAAAGCTTTCTTACTGTATGCTTTCTGTCTTTCTAAATATTTCAGTAGTAAGACAAGGGACGTGTTCATAAAATAATCCAGAGGACAGAGCCCTTTCAAAATAAGACCAGAAAGTTGCTTTTCCAAAAAAATTTGCCCCATCTGATAAATACTGTAAGGAAATAGTTTTTCTATTATTCTGGCTATTTGTTTTCTACTTCTAATCTTTTCATCTCTGTGGCTCGCAAATGCTTCTGCATGATTATGTGGCCAAATTAGGAAGAGGGCTGCAAACTCTCTGACATAAATTACTGAAGCACTCATCTCTGGCATGAACTTAAGAAACTAAAAAAACAAACAAAAAAAAAACACCCTGAGGTCAGGAGACATATAAAATGAAGAAAGTGAGTAAATTGCAAACATCTTTGGTGCAGCATTTAGGGGAAAAACATTGTTTTTTATTATTAAAATGTTAGCTACTGCAAGCATTTTGACAATGCTGTTTGTGAGGTTGAGGAGGTTTTAGTCCTAGTTTGCTTAGAGTCTTTTTAAATTAGGAGTTGATATTATATTTTGTCAAATCATATTTCTGCATCTGTTGAGACAACTATATTTTAGAAAAAAATCTATGAATATTATAAAGTACATTGATTTATTTTCAAATTATAAAGCAGCTCTGCATCCTTGAATATGAATAAATCTCATTTGGTTATGCTATATTAACCTTTTCATTTTATTGTTGGTATGATTTGCTAATATTTTGCCAAGAATTTTTACATTGGTGTGAAATGACGCAACTCAGATAGGACTCAAACCCAGGAATCAAACCTACGAGCTGGACTCGAACCCAACCTAAACCTAGACTGGGACTTGAACCCACATCTTTGAATGTCTTTTATCTGAGCTCACACACCTGGTCTCAGGACTTAATGAAGCTCAGGTTCATGATGTCTTATGGCAAAAAGAATTTAGCGAGAGACTAAGTGATAGGTGAGAAGTGGATTTATTTAGAGATACACATTCCATAGACAGAATGCAGCTGGTCTCAAAAGACAAGAATGGCCTTGGGAGAACCATATTCCATAGACAGTGTGTGGGCCATCTCGGAAGACAAGAGGCCTTGAAACATGATGTGGTTAGATTTTATGGGCTGGGCAATTTCATAGGCTAATAAGTGGTAGGATTATTCTAGCTATTTTGGGGAAGGAGTGGGGATTTCTAGGAATTGGGCCATCACCCAAATTGGGCCATCACCCAAATGGATTTCCAGGAATTGGGCCATCACCTCACTGATAGGTGTGTCATTTAGAATACTAAAGCATTACAATGAGCATATAATGAGGCTCAAGGTCTATTGGAAGTTGAATCTTCCCCCACCAGGACCTAGTTGGTTCTATCCAGTTTTTGTCATGTCCTGGGACTATGTCATTCTTTTAAAGATTGTGCCTTGCCCCCTTCCCTTCTGTTTAGAATGTTCATGAGGGTCATTGATGTTTTCTCGTAATATTTGCCTGGTTTTGGTATCGGAATCTTTTGAAATGGCTTGGGAAATACACCTTCCTCTTTAATTTTCTGGAAGAGATTGGGCAAAAATAGTACTATTTCCTTCTTGAACATTTGGTTGAATTTAGGCTCAAGGGCTTGGCCTTCACTCTGAAACCTTCAGTGGTTCCCATGGTAAAAAGGATGATGTCTGAAAAGTGTGTTTTGGGAAGATGAATCTGGCAGCTGTGGGCAGGAGATACATTGGCAGTGAAAGCCTAGAGAAAAGCAGCAGGAAAAACATTTTAATTTCCAAAATCCAGCAGATAAAGCTTTGCTTGCTTTTTCACAGGCTTGAGGGAATTCCTCACATAAAAATGAAAGTGACTCTTTTTGATGGGAACTGCGCATAGACTGGCAGGTGCCTTTCTTTACAGAGAGGTCTGTGCATGGGTGCTCAGCTGAATCTGTGGACTATAGCCTGTCAGTGGACTCTTCTGTCTATGGGATTTCCCGGGCAAGAATACTGGAATGGGTTGCCATTTCCTTCTCCAGGGGATTATCTCGACCCAGGGATTGAACCCACATCTCTTGCAATGCAGGTAGATTCTTTACCACTGAGCCACTTGGAAAGCCTGAAGATGCTCTGAAGTGAAGTGAAGTCGCTTAGTCGTGTCCAACTCTTTGCCAAACGGTGGACTGGGGTGGTACAAATACTATCACTGAAAAATTACTCTTGGTGTCCAAGGTTTCTCATTCAACTAAATAAATCCAGTCTGGCTTTAAAAAAATGCCCAAACCATAGTTATATTGCAACATTTTAAAAATTACTGGAGTTTTTTTTTTTTTTAAGGAAAGTGATTATTTCAGATTTTATTTATGGTTTAAGGACTCATAAAAGAAATACACATCTTAAGGGCTTGTTCATAACACAACTCTATAAATTTGCTGTAAATTTGTTGTCATTTTGAACAAGCACCATCTTCTGGGCATGATATTCTACGTATTTCCTTCTACACTGTTAACTAATTTTTTTTAAGAACAGTATTGCAACTTGATCATCTGATTGCAGCAGCCACTCTCAATGAGTTTCACTTTATTGCATCAGCTCTTGGGATAGGACAGGCCAGTGCCAACCAAGGAGCTTAGTAATTCAAACTGCAAAAATAACAAGAGGAATTTAAGGTTGAAGCCATCATATTTTAAAGCTATTTTCAATTCATGAGTGAAAAATACTTCCTCAGATATAAGTTTATGAGAAAATCATTCAGCATTTTCTTCTACATTGCAACTCAAACAATGCCTATGTATTAGTAAAGCAGGTACACTTTTCTAATGTAATACAATGCTTTTGGGAGGGAGACACAACTGACATCAATGGAAGATTCCATGAATTAGAGAATGCCTTTCATTTGTCATCAGTGTGAATGACTTGGCATTGTCAATATGGGTGGTGGTATTTTAAACACCGAACGCCGTGTATTGTGATTTTCATTGTAAACTAAAAGTCTGATGTCAAGCTTCAATAAAATTTCCTTCTGGCAAGTGAACCTACGAAATGTACATAAGGCATTTTTTTTTTTTCCAAACAGCCCTGAAAACAAAAAAAAAAACAACTCACATTGAGATAGTACCCATTTGTTTTCTCTTCTGGTCCTTAAGACAATTATGTGAAGTGACTTAGTCAAATTTTATCATTGACTCATTTTACAGGTAAAAAAAAAATTGGAGGCTTGGAGATGAAAGGGAATTTACTAGGATTACAAAGCAAGTGAGTGGCAGAACTAAAATCAAAACTGAAATCTCTTAACTCTGGCTCCCCACTTTTACTATTAATGGCACACTTCCTTTCTTGAGTGAAACACAGATATGCTGACAAAGCAATTCCTCATTTGCAGAACTCAAAATACAGACACCTGATATGTAACACAGGGCAAGCTAACATTATATTCCTGGTGATGAGTATTTTGTAAATCAACTCCCTAATGTTATAGCTCTGCAGATAGAAAAATCTGTTAGGTTTTGTTATTAAATAAGGTATTAATTACTTCTATCGATTAATACACTATTTTTAAAAAATCTATTTTTAATTGAAGGATAATTGCTTCCTTTATTGTGTTGGTTTCTGCCATACATCCACATGAATCAGCCACAGGTATGCATATGTCCCCCCCTCTTGAACCTCCCTCCCACCTCCCACCCCATCCCATCCCATCCCATCCCACCCCCAGAAGACCTAATAGACATTTCACCAAAGAAGACATGCAGATGGTTAATAAACACATGAAAAGATGTTCAACATCACTCATTATTAGATAAATGCAAAGCAAAACTACAATGAGGTATCACCTCACACTACTGGGCATATACCCTGAGAAAGTTGTAATTGATGATATCTCAGAGTACATATGTATAGAATCTTAGGGAAAAGGAGACAGTCATGGAAAATGTGCATTTATTTAAATGTATAAACCAGAGACTCATGCCCTTGGGTTGGGTATGGACATTTTTAGAATCCATAGATAGGCACAAGGAGATATAAGGATCCCTGAAATGAAATGTAGTTTTGCTTTTTTTTTTTTTTTTTATCCTGGGCAAATCCTTTGCCCAGGACTTAACAAGGGGTGTGATTCTTAAAAAAATCGTACCCTAATGCAGTGGTCCCCTACCATTTTGGCGCTAGGGACCAGTTTTGTGGAAGACAATGTTTTCAAGGACTGGGGGTGGAGGTGGGTTCAGGATAATTCAAGCATATTACATGTATTATGCACTTTATATCTAAACTAATGCCACCACTGATCTGACAGGAGGTACTGGTCCATGTTCCAGAGAGTGGAGAGGTTGACCCTGCTCTAATGGACACAAAAACAATCCCTCCTTTTTCACACCAAGGCAGCCCCCCAAATTTCTCCATCTCCTAGCAATCAGAGAGCTTATTGTCTGTATGCAACATTTATTTAGTACCCATTGAGCACAGTTTTGCCTTGTTACTTAACTATAAATAAGAGAGGCTTCATTTCAATCATCTGTGTCTCAGAGTACCCAGCATCCTCTGAGTGTGTAGTAGTGCTTAGTAAGTCACAGGGTTTGTGAGTGTTGACTTTCAACTCTGATAACTAAGTCGGATTTTATCATTGACTCGTTTTACAGATGAAGAAACGGAGTCTTGGAGCTAGAAGAGAAGTTACCAGGATTGTAAAGCAAGTAAGTGGCAAAACTAAGATTGGAACTCCAATTTCATAACGCTTTCCCAAGAATACATGAAGGCTTGTGGGACGGAGCTTTTTTGTAGCCATGCTATTTAAGTTGTGTGTTGGCAAATTAATTCTAAATGCTAAAATGAAGTAGCAGTTGTGATTGTCAAGTTACAGAATAACTTTTTAAATAGTCTCAGCAGTATATAGTAACCTAGATGTAATTCCCTGGTCTGGTTACATGTTTATTTCAAAGATGGTGCTGTTGGCTTGAAGTATGTTCTGTATGAGTTCCTTGCTAGGATGGCCAGGGAGGGTCTCAAAATGTTTTTAACCAACATGACAAATTACTGTGGTCCCTAGCAGAACACTCAGTGATTTTGTTTATTTACTTGGCTGCTCCAGGTCTTAGTTGTGGCACACTGGACCTTCAGTCTTTGTCGTGGCATGCAGAGTCTAAAGTTGCAGCATGTGAACTCTTAGTCGTAGCATATGGGATCTGATTCCCTGACCAGGGATCAATTCCAGGCCCCCTCCATTGAGAGTGAGGAGTCCTAGCCACTGGACCTGCAGGAAAGTCCCTACTCAATGATTTTTGCTGTTTCAAAATATTCAGTCTCCACTCAAAGATGTAAGATTTATTATGTGAGCAAAATATGTGACTAAAAAACAGCCTTGTGCTTCCTGAACTTAAGTTCATAAAAGGAGCTCCAATTTGTGTGTGGTATAGGATATGTTGGCAAAGGTAAATGACCTCTAAAGGGTATTTCTTTGAGATTATGCTCACCTGAACGCTGGTATGCTCTTTTACAAAATCTTGCCTGCATTTGTGGGATTAAGTTTAATGAATGGTATTTGTGTTAGAAAGTGCCCCACTTCATGCTATACACCCTGGTGGGGATGAGGGTAGGGGGACAAAGATTACCAAGACTAAATTCTTACATTAGAGAAGCTTTTATTTCATTCAATCAGGAAGTTATACACATAAAAGTAGATAATCTCTACATAAGAATTGTACATGCTCTTGTGGAATTATATGTGGGTCGATAAGAGACACATGAGCCAAGTTGGGGCAGCAGGGAAGGTTTCCTGGAGAAGGTGACGTGTGAACTAAGTCTTATAAGAAGAATAAGAGCCAAGTAAGGAGAGATGAGAAGAGCATATAAAGCAGAGGGAAGAGCTTGAGCGAGACTCAGCTTTGCATGGGAAGCAGCAATTTGTGGAGCAGGGCAGGGCTCACAAACAGTTCAGTGCTACTGGAGCATGAAGTTTAGCCTGGGTGAATCACAGGATAGAGGAGAACTGAGTAGAGAGGTCAGGTCACGGTGGTCTCGAGCCTGAGCCAGAGGACTCGAGCTTTCATTCTGTCGAAAGCGAGTGCCACAGCCATATTGGCAGTTTGAAAAAGTGACTCCATGATTTAAAATACTCCAAGCCCCTTAGAGGTTGTTGCTATGATAAGTTCTGTACACTGACTAGCAAATGCTGAGCTCACATCATCTAAAAGCCACCAGACCCCACCTATTACATGGTATCATTTGTAGCATCACTTGGAGTGACTCTGCCCCTTAAGCTCCAGATAATATGGGCTTGAGCTTCCATCCCACATTGTGTAGAAAGTCCATGGTTCCCACTAAAGAGTTCCAAGGGTCCCAGGGGGCTTCTACTCTCTAAATTCTGGCAGCTATGAGTTCAGTTCAGTTACTGGATTGTTCTGTAGGTCCCTGTTCTGCCGTCAAGTCAAGCTGCATCTGAGACTGACTTTCCAAGACTTTCATCAAAAGCCACTCACACGAGGTGTGAAGCATGTGCCACACACTTTCCTGAAGGGCTGGACAGGTTGAAGGGATCACAGGACAGCAACTGTCAGTGTCTCCAATTGCCTGTTAGGTGTTCCTGGTGTCTGGCAGTGGAGCCCCATAGGTCCGTGCACGCACCCCATAGCCCCGCCTTCCTCTCCCCTTCCTGATTCCCAGCACTTCCCCACCCCTTCCTGAGGCCTCTATTTCTAGAAGGCAGAGCAATTCATCAATCTATCCCTCTCCCCAAACCCAGCCCAAGACCTCCTTCGGCCTCTCCAAAGATTTCCTTTCTCTCGCAGCAGTATAAAAAATTCATTTCCCAAGACATTTCCAGCCCTCCTGCCAAGGCAAAGGAAACAACAGTTACTTTGGGTTTTAACATGTCTTTTTTTTGCACCTTCATGTTACTGATTTCTGAGAGAACTAGAGAGTCCATGCCAACCCATGTGCCACTTTTGGCGAGTTGGCACGATTCATTAGGCCTCTGGAAATCTTATCTGCCTCCTAATGGAGACAGTGCGCAGAGCGCTGGGAACACAGTGCCCGCTGCAGGGGAGGGAGAAGCCAGGGAGAACGGCACGTAGCCTCTAGCCCAGCCTCGTCCTGTCCTGAGGTGACTGGATCCTCAGATGGGAAAGGTTGGTTCTCTTTTCTGAATGAAAACAGGTGCTGACATCTGCCAAGAGCTTGTTTTCTGTTTCTGTTTGTTAATATTTGGCTTCTGTGACATGCGTGGGTGCCCATCAGAGACTCACCTTACTTGAAAAAATATTTTCCTCTGAAAAAGGAAAGATCTTACACTATTAAAAAAAAAAATATATATATATATATATACTTTTTCTCAGATTTGGGGTCTTAGGGGGCTCTTGTCTTCCAAAACAGAATATCCTTCTTCCTCTTTTTTTTTTTTTAAATATTAAAACCCAAACTCTTGTTGAATTTCTAGGCTTATTAGGTGAGTAACTGTGGCTCTGTGGGTGACTTACATAGGACATTGAAGAATGCGTTCTCCTTGCTGGGTAAATATAGGCAGACATTTGAAACATGGGTTCAGTCCCTGGATCAGTCCCTGGATGGGAACGATCCCCTCGAGGAGGAAATGGCAACCCACTCCATTATTTTTGCCCGGAGAATCCCAGTCAGAAAGGAGCCTGGAGGGCTGCAGTCTGTGGGGTCGCAAAGAGTCCGATGTGACTGAGACACACACACACTTTTCCCCTACGGGGACTTGTTACCAGTTGTATCAGGCAGGTATCCAACTCAATGACACTGGGATCCCTCTCAACTGACAAATACCAGGATCCTGAAATTTCCTGGGGGAAGTAGTTCCATAATTCAATGCCTTTAGAGACCAGATGGGGAACAGGGAGCATACATGGTGGTTGGATAGACGGAAAATGCTGGATCCTATCTACGCCCATTACATTAAAAAATTGTGTGACTATAGAAAACATATCTGTACAGAAAGTTGCTCAAGAGCCAGCACAGAACTCTGTACAGAAAAGGACCCTAACAGATAGGAGGACTCCCTTTGAATGGGTGAATCACGTGTATTTGTGCAGACTGGAATTTATGCTCCAGGCTCTTCTGTTCTTCTTGCTTGTCAGGGAGGAGAAGCACGGCATTCCCCTTAGCTTCCATGCAGCCTCGTTTAGTGTTTCCACTGATGCTGTGGTCATGCCTGTCATCCCTGCCCAGTCAGGGTGCAGCCAGGCTGATACCCAGCAGGCAAGAGGATACAGTTGAGATAGCAACCAGTGAGCTTTTCCTGAATGCGGGGACCAAATATTATAACACATTCTCCCCTCCAGGGAGGCAGCTTGTGCACATACCCTGAGCCCCCACCCTGCCTTTAGTGGCTGCATGTGGACTAGAGCTTTTTTCCATCCCCACCAGACTTGCCCAAGCCATGGCCATCTACCTGTCTACTGCCATAGTCTCCTAACTTATCTCCCTGCTTCCACCCCTGCCTCCCTGCCGCCTATTCTCAACAAAGCAGCCAGAATGATCCTTTTAAAATGGGATGTACCTCCACTAGCCCCAAACCCTCTCAAGTTGTCCCATCACTTGAAATCCAAAATCTCTACCACAGCCTTTGAAGTCTATATCACTTGGCTTCTGCTGCTCCCTTCTCCCCTCCCTTTCTGTCTTGGTCACCTCTACCTCCATGGCCATCTTGCTTGTTCACAGATGAAACAAGAAGGCTCCTGCCTCAGGACTTCTGCAGTGTCCTCAGTGGACTACTCCCTTGCCTCCACCAGGTTCTCTGCCCAAGTCACCTTCTTGGAGGGCTTCTTTGAGTGCTGTCTCTAAAATAGCTCGTTCTTTCATTCTCTAATCCCCTGCTCTGTTTTGTTTTTCTCTGGAGTTCTTATCACTACCTGACTTATTAATGTCTGTCCTATTCCTGGCTTCCAGTTAGAATGCACCATGAACAATGGGGCTTTTGCTTGTCTTGTTCTCCACTGGTTCCCCAGAATCCAGAACAAAGCTTGGCACATAGGTAGCATTGAACAAATAAATGAAATAAGGACAAATGAAATGTGTGTGTGTGTGTGTGTGTATGTAGAGGTATCTTTTGAAAATTTTGATTCATATACATCCTTCCTCATTTTCATTAAAAGTTCAAGAACTTGTATTTCCCCCAAACTGATGATCAATTTGTTGTTGTTCAGTCACATCCAACTCTTTGCGAACCCATGAACTGCAGCATGCCAGGCTTCCCTGTCCTTCACTATCTCCTGGAGTTTGCTCAGATTCATGTCCAATGAGTTGGTGATGGTGTCTAACCATCTCATCCTCTGACACCCCCTTCTCTTTTTGCCTTCAGTCTTTCTGAGTGTTAGGGTCTTTTCCAGTGAGTCGGATGTTCACATTAGATGCCAAAGTATGGAAGCTTCAGCATCAGTCCTTCTAATGAAAATTCAGGGTTGATTTTCTTTAAGAATGACTGGTTTGATCTTGGTGTCCAAGGAACTCTCAAGAGTCTTCTATAGCACCACAGTTTGAAAGTATCAGTTCTTTGGTGCTCAGCCTTCTCTCTGGTCCAGCTCTCACAATCCGTACATGACTACTGGAAAAACAATAGCTTTGACTAAACAGAGCTTTGTTGGCCAAGTGATGGCTCTCCTTTTTTATATGCTGTCTAGGTTTGTCATAGCTTTTCTTCCAAGGATCAAATGTCTTTTACTTTTGTGGCTGCAATCTCTCATGATCAATTTAGGATATGCCAATTATAAAGCTCTAGAACCTTTCCGAAACTGTCACTGTAGGTCCCCTGAAACCAGTGAAGGAATGTCTGTTCTTATCTAATTATCTAAAACCATCCTACAGCATTTATAAGCCCTTTTTGGGAAATTACAGTACTCATTGTTTGGGGTCAGGTAAAAAGGCAAATTTGCTTTTAGTTTTAAAGAATTATTCTCAGCCTAACTTTCACTTGTAAATGGGTGAATTTAAGAAAACATAAACGACAATGGGTTTAAACCATACTCTGCCCTCAATCAACCAGAAGGCAAAAAATACCTCTAAATAAGAGCCTAGAGCATTAATTAAGTATTCAAACCTGCAATTTAGTGTCCTTCCACATTTCTCAGATTACCGGCACATCACATTAGCTTAGCATGATAAATCCAAAGATCAAGCTAATCTCACCTTCTGGAGTGGTGCAAAGTTTAATATCTTCTTCCCCCACTGGTTAAACAGACTTCTGTGTATAACCAGTGAACTTGAATTAGTCATTTTGGCTCTTTAATCAGCAGAAGGTCACACATATGAGGGTTTCTGCAGAGCTCATAGGTACAGCACCATTAATCTTGATTTCTTGGAATGAAAAAGATCTCCAAAGGCTAGAATTTCAAGGGGAGACCTCAGAGGGAACACTTGCACATAGGATTAGTATGAGTGCAGACCAAAATCAGATCTACAAACAGACACAAGTGAAGAATGTTAACTTTACTTTTTAAAAAAATGAATTATGATATTTTGGGGGGAAATAAATTACAATTTTTTGGCACTGGAAAGGAAATAGCAGCTGTTATTTGAGTACAGCATTTTATAAACATTGCCTTTTTGCCTTAGGAAGACTCTATGCAAGTAGAGGTTAGGGTTTTAAGAGAAGGACAAAAGTTTGGGTGATAAGCAGCTTACCCATGACTGCAGCTAGTCTAGTGGAGTAGGAAACACCCAAATTTACATTTCTCTCACTGCAAAGCTGGTATTCACTCAACACTTCATTCATTAAGTGAATCTTAAGTTCATTAAGGACTCTTTGTTGAGCTTTTAAAGATTTTTTTTGGGGGGGCTGTACTGCACAGCATGTGGGGCTTCCCTGGTGGCTCAGATGGTAAAGCGTTTGCCTGCAATGCAGGATCCTGGTTCAATCCATGGGTCGGGAAGATACCCTGGAGAAGGAAATGGCAACGCACTCCAGTACTCTTGCCTAGAAAATTTCATGGATGGAGGAGCCTGGTAGGCTACAGTCCATGGAGTCATAGAGACTCAGACACGGCTGCACAACTTCACTTCACTTACAGCATGTGGGATCTTAGTTCCCTAACCAGAGATCACGCTCCTGCATTACATTCCCTGCACCAGGGAAGTCTCTTAGAGACTTTTTTTTTTTTTTTAATAGTTTCTTTTTCCCTCAATTTCCTTATTTTCTTCTCACTACTCCCTGTGCCAGTTTCAAGGTTTAGCACCCAAACATTTAGGAGACATTGCTTAGAAAGTTTCAGATGGATTATCTATCTCTAAGGCTCACAAAAAACTTAGCCTTATCATAAATGAGTTTCAATACAGACTTAAGAGCTGATGAACAGAAAGTATCAAAATGATTTTTCTTGCTTGTCAAGGCCTGCCTTGTCCTGTCACCCTGGGGCTTCCTCCCTTCAGGGCCTGTTCTCTGTCACCCTCAGGGATGAAGCTCTGGCCCAACATTCCTTGGTAATAGTGGCTTTGATTTTCATTTCTCTCATGAGAGGTGGAGAGGCGGGTTTGAGAGGGTGAAATATTGGCTGCCTGTGGGGAGACACTAAACTGACCTCTAAAAATGGCAGAAATGGGGCATCTCTTATTCTTTCAACTTGATGTATCCAGATCTGGTTCCCAGAAAGGGGTGACTGAGCCATCTTCAGTTGAGGAAAGGAGAAAGATTTGGGTAAAAACTTTTGGAAAAGTTCTTTAGAAAAAGGAAAGGCTCATAACAATTTGGGCTTCCCTGGTGGCTCAGTGGGAAAGAATCCACCTGCCAATGCAGGAGACGTGGGCTCCATCCCTGACCCAGGATGATCCCTTGGAGAAGGAAATAGCAACCCAATCCAGTATTCCAGCCTGGGAAATCTCATGGACAGAGGAGCCTGGTGGGCTATAGTCCAGGGGTTCACAAAGACTTGGATATGACTTTGTGACTAAGAAACAATGACACAACAATTCTCTCAAAAATAAACTTTATTTAAGTTACATGTACAATTTATTAATAAAAGAAATATTTATCTACAGGTCAGCAGGATGGGATGTGTTCCAACATGTGCCTCTAGAATTCTGAAGATCCTGAGCATGATAACTGGTTGTACGCTCTGGACTTCTGAGGCCTTACATACTCTTAAGTCGTATTTTGGTATCAAGTGACATTTTTAAAAAACAAGAGAGTTTTGTCAAAGCCAGTCATTTTATTCGAAGAGTTCTTTCCCCTCTGTGCTTGTGTGAAATGTGAGCAATGCCCAGGTCTCGTGGGTAGATTCCAGAATACCTGAGACCCAGGGTTAGGTATTGCATCATCTATCCATAGACTCAAGTCACAGTTCTTTCTGTCTTCTTGGGCAGGTATCTCCTTATGAGAACCTTAATATTTAAGATATGTTGTGTTATAGTTTGTTTTCCCCAATGTCTTCATACACAGGAATGATGTTGCATGTTTATATATTCCTTTGGGGACTCTTTATCTTTCACCTTATAATCCAGTGATATACTCTACTTCCCATGGGCAAGGAAAATAATTCTGGAACTTTTAGCATCTTGTAGGCCTGGCACTGAACAAACATTTATCCTGTGCCAACCTGACATGGAGGTGCTATTGTTATACCCTCCTGGTGCTGCCATATTGGAAGCCAGTTACTATGGGTGTCTGAGAAACTGCGGAAGCATCCAAGGTCATTAGTAAAGGAAACTCAGCAAACACACAATGTGACATTCAACTTAACCTTCACACAGCACTGCCTCTTTGTCTGAGAGGAGTGCCAGTAAGCACACAGGGTTTGGAATCACCCGTTATTAGCTGCCTCAGTTTTCGTATCTACAAATTGGAGATAATACTTACCTATTCAGGTTGTTGTGAAGATCAATTTTTATGTTTTCCAGAACTTCCACAATTTAGGTCCATTGAAGCCGAGGGCCCCAAATGAGTGATAAAGACTAACAGGTTGTATTCCTCATTCTTGGATGTAAGTTGTTACAGCAAAAGTGTAGATGTGTTTTAAGAGCTTCCCCACCATTAAAACCAAGAATTCCAACTTCTATTGGGTTCAAAATAATAAACTGCTTCCCAAGGTAAGAATTCTAGGAAATTACTCCAGTTAGACTGCATGACACAGGCGCATACCCCCCTCAGAATCTTCTACTTGGGCTTGAGGGTAGTTAAAAGGTAGTCTTCAATTGAGGTCTTCTGTTTCTAAGTGTTAACTAAAGAGTCAGTTCTTTCAGTGCCCTATATCTTTGCTATTTAAAGCCTGTCTTCTCATTTTTTGAGGAGGGTTATCAGATTTTCAAAGATATAAGAAACAGAAGCAAGTGTCAAAGTTGAAGTCTCCAGGTTTTTGCCTTGTGTTCATCAAGAATAGAACACCAGAGGCTTGGAAATGATACCAAGGCTTTAAAATAGCTATAAGAATGTTTTAAGAGCTGATTGAACAACTAGGAATATTTTTTACCAAATAGATAGCTTGCAAAGGCCATTTAAAAATTTGGACTCAAAACCTTGACTGAATTTCTTTACCAGAGGCCACAGATCTGTTTATCATCGGTCTTCGTAGCAGTTGAAGTCTCTAGAGGGTTTCCTTTCTGTGACTTGCATGACAGGCTCATTTAACTTCAAACATCCTTCTTTAGTGTCTGCTAAGCTTCATACTTTGCCTCTTAATTAATTATCATTTCCCATATTAAACTCTAGAGACATAGTAAACTCTTGCCAATAGGTTTTACATTGGAGTCTTAAAGTTCTTGTGTGGCTCCCGATGCACAAGGTTCTAGTCTTCCATGAACTATTACTTCATGCTGAATTGATTAGCCATGTAACTGTTCTAATTTCCATAGAAATATCTAGTTACCACATTTCTTCAAGTGAGTTTGTACCTCTTAAGGTAGAGTTTCTGTCCTTGGTTACTTCTGTAGAGACCAAGGTGAAAGAATGAGATGCTATAGACTGTTTGAAGGTTGGAAATTGGGACCTAAAACCTGGAAGTCCTACCAGGGACTGGAATCCAGGTGATGATGGAGGATCTGCTTGGGTTTATTCTTAAAATCTATGGCTTTGGGCTTTCTAGTGGACTAATACTGTATAATCCTTGTAATGAGGGGAAACACTGGTGTCTTTAAGCTTCCAAGGAAGGAATTCTGTTTTGCTCTAAATGAATAAACCTATCAATGGGTTTTATACAAGAACAAGGTCAAAGTCCCAGTCAACCAAGTGGCCTTTAGAGTTTACATAGATGAATGCTCATCTACTTATAGAACAGACGCTCCAGACACCCCACAGGAGCAGGGCACATGCTGTTTAGTGTCATGACTATTTGCAGATGAAGCAACAGGTGGCAGGCAGAGACTCCTACCTTTACAACTTCATCCTTATCCTCTGTATGCTTGACCTCCATACCCCCACAAAAAAGGTCCACACCAGAATTCACTCTCATCCATTTGACTGGACTCACAAGAGGGCATCTATTAAACAAGATGACAGACGCACCTTCTCATCTAGAATTATTGATCTCTTCACCTAAGCCACAAGCCAAAGGACAACTGTCTTATTTACATTCCATATGCAAATGGACTCTGCCTCATCCACTGATCCATTTAGCTATTCAAAAATATCTTCTCTTCATCCTTTGGCTACTGCACTGATCAATCTGCAAAGATTGCAGCTCCTTCTGCAGTGGACCGTTGCCTTGCTTTGGACTTGGAGCATCTTCCCAGGGTTAAAGCTTTGTTTCTTCCCTTGCTTGTTGGCTTCCTGAGGTTTAAGAGAAAGCAATGGCCCATCTGATGCAAATCTTACACAAGTTGTCTGCTACTTTTTCTTCTACCCAGTGTCCTTTTCTACTCTTCATATTAAACGTTTTGAAAATCGTCCATAGAAGGAATTCATTCTATGCCAGCAAGCCTGACAGATGAGATCACCTTATAGATTCTCCATGAAGTCACTTTAAAATAGAGGTTTTCAAATATTAGTGTACATCAGAATCACCTGAAGGGCTTCTGAAAACACATATTCCTGGACCTTGCTCTCAGAGCTTTTGATTGAGCAGGTCCAGAGTAGGGCCTAAGAATGTGCGTGTTTAACAAGTTCCTAGATGATGCAGACGCTGACCTTAACCCCACTGAGAACCACTGCTTTAGACTGTTCAAGAATGGCACTGCCTGTTACCTCCCTAGCTGTTCTTCAGGGCCGATGGTGTAGATGTGTAAAAGAAGAAAGTTCTTACCCATGCACTGGAAGGCACTTTTCCTTGAATGACACATAATTTTAGGACATGGAAATCTGAGACAAGGACAGAAAAAATTGATAGAAATCTTTACCATATGTTACTGGATCAGGAAACTAATTGGAGTAGGAAATTTCCTCAAAGGGTTCTAGGTACCGGCTAAACTAGCTTCTTTTACCAAACAAGAAGTATTTGGGGAGGCAAGTATTAAGGGGTACCTCATTCTTTTAGTACTTAGTTGTAAGAGAAACAAGCCATATTATAGGCTTCAATATACAACATCAAGATCTAGAGCTCATATATTTAGTTAGAACACCTGATACTACTCAGGCTGTTTATAGAAATTCATCCTAGAGGAATAGGCACAAACCATGGTTAAGCTGCTTGGTTTAATTTTTTTTTTTAGCACTTGGAAAAAAAATGTACAGTAGTTTGAACACTTAGTCTTTGCAAACCTCCATTGAGGTCAAAGATTTCATTCATACGTACAAAATTAGTTTACAAATTTTTTTTTTTTTGGCAATTTCACCTTAGTAACCCGTTTTATCCTATTGCCATTGTCCCAACCATTGAAAAAGTTTACAATAATTTACATAGAAATATTTTCAAAGTGCTTAAGAATAGTGATTGTTCTCTGGGATATTTACAGATGGCCTATACAATGTATGTACATGTGGTATACACTATAGCACAAGTTTCGTTGCTGGAATATGGCTTTCGAGGGAAAGTGCATATTTGGCCAGAGGTGGCAATACTGTTTAGAGATTCAAGGGTTACAGATACTTTTGGTAACCACATCCAAAACTGAAGGAGAATGTGGATGGGAATATTTACAAAAGTAATATAAAAATGATTAAGTATACAAGCTTGATCCACGCAAAGATATCTTGATGTTCTTCCAGATGGGAGGAAGAAAGAGGCTTCAGCTGCTGGCTTGGTTACCATTCCAAAGTGGGGGTTTCACTGGTTCAGACCTCAAAGGTCGCGACTTGTCTCAGAAGTCAGGCTAGATCATCGTCTGTGCTTACAACTGATATCTGTGGAACAGAAAAAGCATGGAGTGAGTTTGGTGATTGCTTTGTTGGTAGCAACTTCATTTTCTAAAGCAAACCTTGTTTTTGAGTTGTTCATTCAGAGACCAAAGGTGCCCAGAAGGGAAGCCAGACCCCAAACTGTACTGAGTTGCATCGCTAATGCATTTTAACTTGAATTCAACTATATTTACTGGGTAGAGAGAGAAAATAGTGTGACTGATTCTGCCTATTCTCCTGAATGATCTTAGATTGTGGATAAAAATGTGAAAAGACACACATGTGCCATGAACTGACCACCACTCTTGCTTCACCAGAGCTCTGCACTTGTTTTGTTCAGACTGTTCCAAAAGTGAAGGCTAAACACTCCATGTTGGTTTCAATTGAAGATCAAGTGACTGACTCCAGTGTTGAAAGTAAGGCTAGCTCTATGAAGTGGGATAGGTGATTTTCAAGCATTTGGTCGTTTTGGCTAAATGAACCTTGCTCAATACACTGACTTTAAGTCACCCACCCTATAGGCACCTGCTTTAAGTTCAAAAAGGAGATCTTTGGTTCATGTTAATATTTACATGTAGTTTCCATAACCCAAAATATCTTAAATTGTACAATGATGTCCTTAAGTTGACTTGTCATTCTGTTCAGGGCAGACAGTTGTCAATGACTTAAATTCTAACAGGCTAGACTGTCTAATCTTCAGGGAGTAGATGAAGTACCGGCTTGACCAAAAAGTTTGTTTGAGTTTTTTGATAATAGCTTATGAAAAACCCAAACAAACTTTTTGACCAACCCAATATTTGGTGACTCCATGGTTCTAATGGCTGTTTCCAGCCCAGGCAATCATAGCTTGTGTCGTGGTCTCACTGCAAGTCATGTACATAAAGACACAGAGCTGACTTACTGCTGGGTACGTGTGTCCAACAGAAGCACTGTGTCTACCAATGTCTATTGACAGGTCCTCTTCAGTGGTCTTCAAGTACACAGGATTGTCAAAGTTCATGCTTTTCATGTTCTTATGTTGCCAATTCCGCCACATCAAGTAGCCACCTACTGCTGCCATTGCTAAGAGTACTGAAAAAAAGTTAGAAGGTGACTAATCAAGGTCTAGTCTCAAAACATACAAAAAAGGAGGATGCTCAAGAATCCATGATTGTTAACTAATAAAATCTTCACGTTTTAAGAAGCTGGGATGACTAGAAATTAGAATATAAATGGGGTAGGAGCTTAAAACAAGTTCAGACCAGAGGTTGTGTTGTTTTATAGACACTGATGCATAGCTAGACACCTCCGTCTGGGCAGTTGTGGAGTCCTTGGCTCCTCCCCAGGCTGATCAAGTTCAAATTTCAGAAGCTTCTGGAGAGTTCTTCAGATGGTCCTCCTGGTGAGTTAGCTAAGCTTGGAATCCCATAATTTAGGATAAAGAGACCACTGTAGCACAGTGCCTCACACTTCACATGCCCTAGAATAGTGTTAGGGCATTCAAGCCCTTCCTGGGCTTGAAAAGGCTTAACTATTTTTAATGTACCTTCTATAACTCCTCAAATCATTTAAGAACTCATGTATCTCCTCTGTATGAAGTATTATACATATTTCGAAGGGGAACAGAAAAGTGCTCTTCACTGGGACGGACTTATTATGAAAGGGGATAAGGCCAGACAAACAATTCTGAAGTAGAAAGCAGTGAGCACTTAACAACTGAACATTCATGCCTGCCAGTTGCCATGCTAAGGACACCACTGTAGAGAAGGTTATGGACTCTTAAATGAGCATGCCAGCTTGGGGAGGGGCCAAGGGTGATTCAGTGTCCGGAGTGCTGTGACAGTACAAGGAGCTACAGGAAGGGCATCTCTAGACAAACTAGAAACAGCCATCCAGTATCTATGAAGTTCCTTGGATCCAGATGTGTGGGGAATGTACTTACAGAGGGGAAGGATGGCCCAGGCAGCAGAAGTCCCTTTAGGGGGAACACTGACCTCCGACACTGCTGTGGTCACATTGATCCCTACAAGGGAATAAAGGGAATCAGTTTAGAAGGATCTGAATTCAGACTTAGAAATTCACCCACCTGGTAGAGAGCCTCATGCCCTCTTGCATCCACCACTGCTGCTCAGTCTCTACTCCAACTGTTTACCAAGAACATCTGGTCTAGAAGTACTTCTGAGTCTCACGTTATAATAGCCATTTCATGAACAGCTCTCTCACAGATGTCTTACTAAGTCAGGTCAGGCTAAGAGCTGCAGGTTCTAAGTCTTTGGAATTTAAATACAGGTTACCAATTAGGGGTAGAACGAGGAGTTAAAGGCTGCATTAATGATGTAAGGGACAGGTACAAAGAGTGTGGCTGTTAGTTGAGATTAACCATTTGCAGTACTGAACCCAATACCTCCAGGAACTAGTCCACTAGTTGGAGAAATTTCTGCTGTGTTGGTATCTTTTGTCTCATTGTAATTCACAGTAGTTGCAGTACCTAAATTATAAAACCAAGAACCTGGTTAATGCCAAGGTTCCAGAGTGGCTAGCTCTTTAGTCCAGACAAGCCATGCAGTGGGTTATTTTAACACGGGGAAATTGACAAACCACTGCTGAACCCAGCTGCATGGTGGATGTGTCAAAACTAAGGGAAACCTCAGAAAAACCCAGATACACAAGTCTTTGGGCAGAACTGTAAGCACTGGGAATTTGACAATTCAAAAAGATACACAGCCACACTTAATGACCTCTCTAGGCAAAGTCCCAGGCTCCTGGGAGTTGCAAGAAATGCTCTCAAAACCATATTACCAGGCATACTAGTCTCACTGTCAAATTGTTTTGTAATTGCTTTCTCAGTAAACCGAGCTTGTCCCTGCAGGGACTCAGTATCATGCTAATAAAAACCTCACATTATGAGATCCTAATTCACAACATGTAAGTTTTAATTTGCCACTTAGTCAAAAGCTAAGAACAGGAGATCAAGATGCAAGTTTCATTTAAGTATGAGTTTAAGATAATGTCACCCACTGGGGCGAGAAGTTTTCCTGGAACCCTGGCATTCTTTAAGCCTCATTTCAGACCCTTTCTTTGAAAGACAATGTTAAGACTTTAAGAATCTGCAAGTTGGCTGGGTCAGTGCTGTTATGGGACTAATTGGTACAAATCAGTATAGTCACCTATAAACTCATCTTATGTGAGTTAGAAGTCAGTCCTCAAGGAATGACACGAACTCTTGGTAGAGTTGGTAGCAGATACGTTCTCTAATTTATTCCAAGAGTGAGTTAAAACAGAATTCTTAAAATCCAGGCTAATTTTTATAGCTAGTGTTTTATCCTATTGCCTGTTGTAGGTCCTGCTTATGGTTGAAAAGGAAAAAAGCCTTACTGTGACACTCTCGGCCATTGTCCTCTAGATTGTATCCATTGGGACAGGAACAGGTGTATTTTGGAGAGTGGTCATTAATCTGTGGGGCTGGCAGGCAGAGGTATTCACATCCTCCATTCTCCACATCTTCTTCACACCAGTTTTTACCTATTCAGAAAGAAAAGTCTTTTCAAAATGGGTCTTCCAGTGCCTGCTATACATAAAGCTTGGTTCTAGATGCTGAAGACATGAGTCCTTGTCTCTAAGGATTGCTCTGTCAACCCCTAAAGTTAAGCCAATACTCATGAAGGATAAATAGTAGGAGTACAGGCAGCATGCTCTAAGGACACACAGAGCCAGACAACTTCTTGGAAGTAGGAAAAGAGTTATGCTGTACACAGATGTATGGAGGGAGGAGGTGGGCAAAGGAGGTGAGTGAGCAGAGGCTTCACTATCGGTCCAAAGCTTACAGCCAAGGCTCAGAGGAAGGAGAGAAGCATGCTCTTCTGGCTTTGTCTCACTCCCACAGAATGGGAGGAACCCAGCTACAGGGAGGCTTAGAGGTTTCATTTAGATAGAACCAGTCGTGTATTCTGAGCAGGAGACCACATGCCCAGATGTGTTTGAGCATCTATATAGTTCCATACAAGACATGTCATGGTGGAGAGAGAGGGAAAGGTGATGGCATAAAAGCTACTTTGCAGGCTTAGTGCAATAGTTGTAGCAAGAAGGAATGAATGCCAAGGGGGATGGAAGGGATTGATATAAAAGTCAGGAGGCTGACAGTTGGGAGGGAAGCTAAAAGCTGAAGTTCTGAAGCTCTTTGACCTGTAAGTCAGACTATACTGAGCACCAGGTCTGAAGGGTTGGAGGGAGGGTCCAGTGGGGGGAAATTTCCATCGTGGAGCAAGCTGAGTTGCTAGGGAGCTGCTGATACCCAGAGGGCACTGTGTCAGGCTGCTGCCCTGAAAGTAGCCAGAGGGGCTCTGCTTCCCCACGATACCTGATGGTTGTACAAGTTCGTGATAGACAATGATGTCCTGGGCATCATTAAGGTTGTTAACTAGAGTGGCCAGCTCCGAGCCAGTGAATTTATTGGCACCATAGACTGCTTCATTTTCCCCATCTATCCAGTAGACACGATCCTAAAACAGAACCCCCAAATTAGTATGTACATGTAGGATCAACATGAGTCAGTCTCTAAGGTCATTATTATTTACTGCCAATTTAATGGATCAAATTTATTTAAGGCTGGGTTGGGATGTCAGATGTAAAACTCTAAGAGAAGCAAGTTCAGGCTCTTAAAATGCTATGAGGAATCAGTATGTCAACTGGCCCAGGTTTTAGGTGATGGCCCAGGTTTGGGTTTAGGTTTCTCAAGTCATGCCCCTCCATCCTTCCCTCCTTCCCCTATTCTTTCTCTCCAAGCTGCTACAGTATCTCAGAGGTATATGCTTAAATGTGAGACACACATCTTACCTCAAATATTGTGAGTGCCAGGGGATGAGCTAGGAATTCCAGAGACTTCAGGACTATCCTGCGATCTTGGCCGTTCAAGTCCACACTGGATAACATGTGCAATTTGGAATCCAGCCAATAGAGGCGGCCCTTTATAAGGTCTGGTAGGAAAAGAATGGTCAGAAGTCAGAACTGGTCTGCTTCCATTTAAAATATCTAAAGAATTCAGTACTCTGCTTTCCCTGTTCCTCCTCTAGCAGGGGTTCTTAACAGGGTCCCCCAAATCTTGTGCAGCAGCATGCAGAATCTGCACCCACATACATCTGGGGGGACTCAAGGGGTATCTGAGATTGTCAAAGTAACTGACTCAAGTGTTAGTGACATCAAAGACGTATTAAAAGAGGCCAGCATTTTGTTGTTCTCCCCTTAGGAGCCAGAAGTGCCCTGAAATTCAGGCAATGTAAGGCACCTAGGTCAGGAGTGTTTATGATGAGAGTTCACCTAATTCATGTCACAGATTAGCCCCGGATGGATAGAAAAGCTAGTAATTATGGAGCAAGTGATTTGTTAAGTCCACTGTTCCACTTGTACTGTTTGGTTCTTCTCATCACAAATCCTTGCTTAAGAAGGAATCTTAGAGTTGTCTGCTATAGTCCAGCATTCACTATAGAGATTAGTAAAACTCTGCAGACAGTTGAACCGTGGTTGAGGAGGGAAGAAAGCACATACCAAGTGTAATTCCATTAGGCCACTGGATGTCCGCTGTCACCAGCGCCCGTCTGTCAAACCCATTCATTCCTGCTTTTTCAATTTTAGCTGGTTCACCCCAGTCTGACCAGTAAACAAAGCTGGGAAGAATTAAATTAGAAATCAGCTTCAGTGGTTTAGAAGGAATAAAGTTGTAGCTTGAGACATACATGTTCAAAGAGTAAATGGGAAACTCTAGAGTATAAATTGTACCACTTAAGGGTCAAAGTTATGTTCTGGGTAAACAAAAGTTAACACTCTGGATCGACAAGCTCATTGTTAACTATATTAAACTATATAAGCCTGATATTAAACTTCAGCCCGAAGTCACAGGTTATATATTTCCTTTATGAAAGGCCAATGTTTTCAAGAGAGTAAAAAGCGAGTATCTGGTAAGTTTTACAGACACCCAGGGCTGGGCTGTGAGAACACAGTGAGGCTTCATGGGAGTCAATTGTGATTACTACAGCCTTGGTCAAATTGCTAATAGCTGCTTTCTTGTTTTATTTAAGGGCAATTTGGAGGAAGTCCTCAGTGAAATGTTTCTAGAGAGGTTTATTTATTTTCACTGGATTTCAGACAACTTGCACACTTAGATGAAAGCCTAGAGATAACGTGGTTACCAAAATCCTCACATCTCATGTGACTTAGGTTGGATCATTCAGAGCTAACCTGATAAAAGTGTTCAGACAAAAATTAAATCACTTGCATTTAGAAATGAGCCTATCTATGAAGCAGAAACAGACTCACAGACATGGAGACAGACTTATGGTTGCCAAGAGGGACATGGGGGAGAAGGGAGGGGTAGATTGGGAGTTTGGGATTAGCAGATACAAACTATTATATATAGACTGGATAAACAAGGTCCCACTGTACAGCACAGGGAACTATATTTAATATCTTGTGATAAACCATAAGGGAAAAGAATATGAAAAAGAATGTGTATATATATATATGTGTGTGTGTGTGTGTGTGTATTTATGTATCTCCAGATATATATATATTTCCAGGCAAGAATACTGGAGTGGGTTGCCATTACTTTCTTTAGGAGATCTTCTCAATCCAGGGATTGAACCCAGGTCTCCTATGTTGCAGGCAGATTCTTTACCGTCTGAGCCACAAGGGAAGCCCTATATATATACATACACACACACACACATATACATATAGCTGAATCACTTTGCTAAAAAGCAGAAATTAACACATTGTAAATCAACTATACTTCAGTGTAAAAAATCACTTGCACAGAAGCTGGGTGGGCATAAGAGTTTAGATACAGCTTTCGATGTATCTCAAATCAGAATTGTTTCATTCATGTGAACTAGCAGTCACCTGCTCAGGGAGGGCCTGTCATATAGATGAGTCCATTCCCGGCTTGCTCAACTATGGCACCACTGACATCTTGTACTAGATCATTCTTTGTTGTAGGGAGCTGTTAAATCTTGGGATTTCAGTACTATTTTAGGCACAAGGGAAGCTCCTGACCTACACAGATAGCATCTGAAAGTCTATGTGATGAAAAACACAGAATACAAACCCAGACAACGGGTCCACAGCTATGGAGGCAGGCTCTCGCAAGTCAGAGTTAAACAGGAACTTCCTCTTGGTTCCGTCTAGGGTAGCTACTGAAATAGTCTTAGAAGCCGCGTCAGTCCAGTAGATGGTCTTGTACACCCAATCAACAGCAATGGCTGCAGGATTATAGACATTGTCGATCATTTTAACATGTCTACCAACTTTGTCATCAATTGAGGCACTGAAACAGAATAGGTCACAAGAAATTTAAGAGTTTGACACCATCGGAGCCTGGAGAATGGACTTTCTGCTCACAAAATGGTCAGCTACTTTGTTCAGAATGAACTCTAGTAACCCCATAGTTCAACACTCAAAATATGTAACCACGCTGCTTACTGATTCCAAATTACTAACACTGTAAGTGATCTTGTTGGTCTGCATTCTACTTGCAAGAACACCATACTCTTAAGTGAAGCTATCTGCTTCAGTAACTATCATCTGAGTTTCTACAGTTCCCAACAAGAAAAAGCTACCACTACCATTCTAGTTGTAGCAACTATGAACTAACTCAACTAACTGGAAAAAAAAAAAAAGGGAGAACATCAGAGAAATTAAGATGTTACCTGTTATAATCTTATAATTGTAGCCATCTTTTATTTTACAGGTGATTGTTAGTTTCAAATGTTAGTTTCAAATGAGGAACTGATAGTAATTTAATAATTAAAGAATCAGTGTTTAGATTTAATGTGTATGTATGCTAAGTTGCTCCAGTTGTGTCTGACTCTTTGTGACCCTATGGACTGTAGCCTGCCAGGTTCCTCTGTCCATGGGATTCTCCAGGCAAGAATACTGGAGTGGGTTGCCATGCCCTCCTCCAGGGGATCTTCCCTACTTAGGAACTGAACCCGCATCTCAAGTCTCCTGCATTGGCAGGTGGGTTCTTTACCACTAGCGCCACCTGGAAAGCCCCTTAGATTTAACATTCCTGACATTCAATGCTAGACTGGAACTAGAGATGAGGGAAATTCCTCCAAACCTTCAAAAGGCCAGTGGCAATGACTTAGACCAAGACACCAAGAACGGAACTGTAAGTTACCTGAAGATGGCCTTTTGGCTTAGATCAGCCCAGAACAGTTTCTGAGCAGCGATGTCAGCATCGAGAGCCACAGTGTTTCTCAGCTGTTCAACTAGTTGGATATATTCTTTCCTCTCCAAGCCAATCTTCCTGATGTCTCGTCTATTGGTGAAGATCAAACTTGGCTCTTTGCCTGCAAGACAGGAGTCAGGTTAATTTAGCTTTGCTGAAAGAAGACAAGGTCCTTCCAAGTTACTTCCTCCCAATAGAGGAGCACTTAAAAAGTGAGGGCACTGCTGAACACTCCAGGAGTACTCGTGCCGAAGTCTGTGCCCCGGGCCTGCGAGCACTTCCTACTGTTTAAGAAGGCCATCCTCGGGTCACAGCATTCAACAAAATAGGGCAGCTGATGCATGTTACTTATTTGAATTGCACTCAAGTTTTGGAAGCAGAGAATAAGCAGGTATTCATGATACATATGTAAAAGGAATTGACCAAGGCAGGCATCTAGGGCAATGATTTGCTATCTAACATCTGCAATTGCACTGTGAATTTACTAGCATTGCTCTCAAGTACTGTTTTATTTTCATATTTCATTTGACTGTTGTAGTCACTGGCTGTACCTTTCATGAGCACTTGCTCATAAAGGTACTAGAGCAACACTAGTCCAAGTCCATTTACCTACTGCCTTGCACACGCCCGTGGCAAGATCCATTTGATAGCCACGACTACATTCACACTTGTAACCGCCTTTTAGGTTGATACAAATTTGACTGCAGATTCCCGGATTTTGGCATTCATCAATATCTAGGAGGGAAATTAGAATTAGTCTTGCTTTTCCTAGATGATCTACAGAGATCTTCTGACCTTTCCCATCACCCTCTGTTCTCAGGCTCTGTTCTTCAACTCACCTCCACAGGTTTTTCTATCTATGAGTTCAAACCCAGCTGCACAGTCACATTCATAGCCTATAACTAGGTCTTTGCAGATATGGGAGCATCCACCATTATTAACCAAGCATTCATTTACATCTGAAATAAAAAGATAGTAGAGTTACTTAATACTCAAATTGATATTTGATCTATTAACATTTAAAATCCAAGCTATTCGTGATAACTTGTCTAGATAGTCTAGTCAAACCCATGATTTTTCAAGATCTAATAATGGGCCTTGCAGATACACATCTCAGTCTGTATTGGGGAAATAGTAAACCCAATCTCTTGGCAAGTTAACAGTTGGTTAAGCAGTATTTAGTCAAGGTTCTCTATTGCTGATTGGTTATCATTAAGGGGGTGAAACTATGAACTACTTTGTCAGCACTTTTAAGTCATAACATTTCACTTTTAAGCCCAGCAACTGAACCTAATTCATTAATGTAGTTTACCCAGGCATTAGGCAGGCTCCAAACTGCATTAGCTCTGCTGGGTCTGCTTAACCTGTCCCACTCTGTCCTCACGCAACCCCTTTACTTACGGCATTCTTTCAGGGGCTCGTCACTCCAGTCCCTGCAGTCCTGCTTCTGGTTGCACACTTTACTGATATCAATGCATTCCCCACTTCTGCACTTGAACTTCCCGGGACCCAAGCACTGATTGACTACAAACCGAGACACGGAAGAGAGATTCCATCAGTGGGTCTGATCAGAGCAACCATTGGACTAACAACCCACAACCAGGGGACACCCACCATTCTTGCAGTTGACTTCATCAGAACCATCCACGCAGTCTCGGATGCCATTACATTGCCTGCTGCCGTGGATACAGCTGCCGTCCTCACACTCAAACTGGTCGGGTCGGCAGGTTCGGGAAGCTACAGGGGGACAGAATGGCATGGGGTGAAGTCAGCCGAAGTGTCCCTGGTGGATATCTGGGTGAGAGCTGCGCATGCCACACTGACAGGAAAGTGACTTACGACAGTTGACCTCATCGCTGCCGTCCTTGCAGTCGGGATCCCCATCGCATCGCCATTTCTTGTGGATGCACTCGCCAGAGCCACACTGGATCTCGCTGGCCGGGCACCTGGTGTGGATCACTGGCTGGCGGCCGCACTGCTCCAGGGACTCATCCGACTGGTCCGAGCAGTCTGCATCATCGTCGCACACCCAGCTGATGGGGATGCAGGAGGAGGTGCTGCACTGGAACTCGTGGGGCCCACAGGTTGGTGGGGCGCAGTCCAGCTCGTCGCTGCCATCGCTGCAGTCATCCTGGCCATTGCACATGAAGTTCCTGGAGATGCAGCGGCCACTGGAGCAGGTGAACTCATCAGAGCTACACGTTACGTTGCCTATTGAGAGACAAGATGTCCCATTGAAAACTCATCAGGACTTGTCCTTTCAAGCCTCTTGTCCCCAAATCTAACATGCAGGTCATGGATCATGAACCCCAGCTTTTTCACCTAACTTAAAAGTGAAAGTTGGATTATATCAATATTTCCCAGAACACCGGGAAACAGCCTTAACATGTAAAATAGGCAAGGACATTTGAAGAGGAACAGAAATGAAGGAATGAGAAAATAGATGAAGACTAGAAATTCATTTGAGATGAGAAGCATCTTAAAGGGACAGCAATTAATAACTTAAACTGTCACAAGATACCTCATTGGGAAAGGTGGACATGAGTTCTCTTTAAATGGTACACTGCTCATCAGGCCAGGCCACATCCTGAGCTGAGATGATCAGGCATCAGGTACATGAGCAAACATTCACTCCTAATAAGCATTGTGACACCATCACCAAAAAGAAGCCTCCATGTATTATACCACCATACACGGTCCCTTCTCTTTTAGTCCTTCCAATCAGGATCAGGAATAACAGGTCATAAATATTTTCAAGTTTTAGAAAGTCACTTTTGGGGCTAGAACTGCAATCTAGCAGCCAGGTGTGCTAGATAATGATAAGCTAGTCAGTTCATACTTTGACTCAGATTCCTGCCAAATTAATAAAGGTCAAAATTTGGTGGTAATTGGGGTGGAGACCACGACTCTCTTGGGAAGCAAAGTCTAGATCGAAAAGGGAAACACTTGGCAGCTCCATGGCTTACCAGTACATAAAGCTCAGTTCTAGGATTCAGTGCCAAAACTCATTGGACTAGGTGCAATGGTAATGACCTTGGCATGTGACTTCTACACGCAAGACTGGTGTTTCGACCACAAGTGCCCTCAACTCATTGTACACTTACTGCATCAGGAGGCCTATACCTGTCAGGCTCGGCAGCTATGGTTTTAAAGGCCCTATAAAAAGGTAGACGCTTGAAAGAACATTCAACACAATGTCTGTTCAACCTAAAGACTTTCCTAGGGCCTCACCTTTAACATGGAGCATTTTATTACACGTTTTCCAAGAGCAGAAACATGAAAGGCTAGGAAACAGAGTTAGTTTTTACAGGTAGGAACTGTGATAGGAGACAAAGGTACCATCAGTTGGCTAGAGTTTTCTTTGGGTATCATCAGCAAGACGTTAATTTGTCCTTCTGTTCCAGTTTAGCTTTTGGAAAGGTTAAAAGAGAATCTAGTTTGGGGGCTGAGGAATGCTTGTGTGAGACTCAAGTAATTTATGACACTAGGCAGATCCAGTTTCAACCTGGGGATGGGTTTGCTGGCTTTAGTCTCCTCGTTTGATGGAGCCCAAGTGAGGAAGGCCCACGAGCTGCTGTCCTAACCAAGACAAGACTTCACACAATTGCTGCTTCACTGAGCCATCTCTACATGGAAGTGCCTTGGAGGACTTACCTTCTTATTTCTATTTGCCTAGAAGAACCAGCCAAGCAATCAATGGTCAGTTACCATGCACACTTCTCTGAGTTTGAGGGCAGTTAGGAAAGACAAGGAGTCGAGCAGGTAGTGAAGTCACTAGAAAGCAAGTCAAGTCAACTGCACCTTCACGCCCACCATTCTTGGAGCAAGAGGGTCTCTGGGTTAAGCCACTCAACACTGATCTTCTTACCACAGTTTTCTTCATCTTCTCCACTGTCACAATCATTTTCACCATCACACCGCCAGGACACTGGGATACACTGAGTGGAGCGGGCACCACAGCTGATTTCATTTATGCGGCATGTTCTCATATCTGTTGATGACATACAGTCTCAAAAGAGCCTCCGAACTCATCAGCACAAAGTTGCTGCTCCTGTGCTGCCTGGAAGTGGTGACATCTGTAACTCAGTGGCCGGGCACACAGCTGAAATTCGACTGACTAGCTGGAGCCTGGGCAGATCTTCCGTCGGCTCCATGGCTGGGGAGCCAGGCCAGCCTAGACTACCTGGCAGTCCACCCGAGAGCCTTGACCGTGCTACTCTGTCAAGGTTCTGTGGCGTGTGCACTCCTGGCTTTTGTTTTATTTGGCATGGTTGGGTTCCTTGGCTGGCCTGCTCCTTGACCATTATGTATTTGCTGGGTACCAAGTGACACACCCAGATATTGGCAACAAATGCCAACTTCATTAAAAGCCAGATGGTCTAATACCTATGAAGTCTTCTTTTGCCTGAATTTCTTCACAGGCCTCCTTCAGATTGATATCTTGTGAAGTAGGGGCAACCTCTAATTCTTGACTTTACAGGGTCGTCCCCCACTAAAACTTGGAGCTGGATCTTTGTGGAACCCATCTTCACCTATGCTAACTCACCTCCTTTGGCCAGTGCTCTTATTCACCTTACTTCTTGCCTGGAGAACTGCAATTAACACACGTCTCTTCCTTTTTGCTTAATTTTCCTTTGTAATCTTATATTCCAGACCTAAACTTTGTTCATATTAGACTTCCACTTTTAGTGCTTTAGCAGGCCTCTACTGCCTTAGAAGGAACATGAAAACTTTCTTCACCAGGATATGCAAATGATTCTAATTTATCTATCCCACATCATCTTCCTCTATGATGTCATAGACTTTCTCCTGAATGTCAAGCCTAAGGACACATGTGTATTTGCATACCTATGAAGTTTCTATTATATAAGAACAAGCTGTAAGCTCCCCACTTAAACACCTTTAGGTTACATGTTTCTTAAAGTCACTAATATCATCCTGTTTCTAGTCACCTTACCCCTTCAGCAGTAGATTTTTTTCTCATAACATGAGAAATTCTGCATCTAAAAGCTTATACTTGGCGGACAGGGGACCCTCACATCTTGACTTAGCTTCCAGGACCAGAGTACCATCTGCTCAGCGTCATTATCATCGAACATTTGAAATCTATGCACCTAGTCAAGGAGTTCTTAAATCTTCTGGCTTCAGTCTTAAATGTTCAATAGTGAAGCTACCCAAGAGAATGTCAGTCTTGTTAAGATTAGGGAGAACATTATTTAATATTATTCAAGATTGACTGATAATGATCTGACTGACCTTGGAGTCAACTGGCCTAACTTTAAAGAAGGGCAAGGAAAACTAAGCAAGTTTTAGAGTATACAATACTTAGAGCTATGAGACATGGAACAGCTTGGGAAAGTTCAAGTCCAAAGCGAATCACACTCACGGCACTGTTCTGGGCTTTCATCAGAACCATCTTCACAGTCAGGATCCCCGTCACACTGCCATCGATTAGGAACACACTGGCCATTGTTGCATACAAAGTCAGACTCGGCGCATGTCTTCTTCACTACAGAAGTGGATATGCAGGGTTAAAGTTGAAGTCACTCACCCAAGAGCCCTACATTCCCATTAGGGGTACAACTGCATTTGAGATGCTTTACTCTAAAAATAAAGCTAAGTCAATTAGCAGTTAACTGCCAATATCCAGCAGGACCTTAGAAAAATCTTTTTTACCTTCCCTTTCCCCTAGAGGAGGAAGGTGATCATTTGAGAGACTTGGAGGACACTGAGGTCAAGGGATCCCTTCCAATGAACTTCTTGCTCATTTTATAACATTGAGATTGAGTAATAAGTTCATTCTTTTAATGCATTTCTTCCAAGTCATTTAAGTGCTTCATAAGTTTAACAGTCAAACGTTTCATCTTACGACTGGCTCACAGTATAACTGTTTTAGGGGCACCTTGTAACAATACATGGGTTTAGCATAGAGACAGAAGGCCAAGCTCCAGTACCAAATACCGTCACCCCTACAGGTCTATTGGGGCAGAGGAATCCACTGGATAAGAAATAAAGGAAGCTCAAATCTGAATGTAAGAGAAGTTGTATTTAGCAACCGAAGGGTGGGCTCACATCAACCAGCTAAAAGTCACTGAACTTACTATGGAAGCTGCCAGTCCTCATAACTGGCTACTAGAGTTAAACAGCCTGAGACAAGGTATCAGTTCTGCTACTAATTCTTACTAGGGCAGACTTTTCTCCTTAATTAGGGTGACTGTGTAATTTGTCCAAATTGACACAGTCTCAGTAGAAAGAAGGTACTCTTATTTTTACCAGGAAGACAAACGTCATTCCAGGACTGTGCTAAGCAAAGCCAGCAGCATGGTCATCCTACCCTTGAGGAACTCTGTACCCAGGCAGTAAGAGTCTTGACAAGGAACCACATAGGGCATTCCAAGAGCATCCTTCTTAGGTTATATTCTTCTTTACCCCTGTGCCTATACTTTCTACTTGAATTTCCAGTTAAGTCATTCATTAACAAATATTCTGAATGGAAAATAAGCTAAAAGTCAACAATTTATTGAAAACATGAAAGAGGCCACTTCAAGTCAGGGGTTTAAGCCAGGTACAACTCTCAATTCAGAGTGTACAAAACCAGAGGGCTGCTCTGGGTTAGCCTCAGATATTGTTAATGGGGTGACTTCCTAGGTGGTGCAGTGGTAAAGAATCCGCCTGCCAATGCAGGAGACACGGGAAATGCAGGTTTAATCCCTGGGTCAGGAAGATCCCCCCGGAGAAGCCAATGGCAACCCACTTCAGTATTCTTGCCTGGAAAATCCCACACACAGAGGAGCTTGGTAGGCTACAGTCCATAGGGTTGCAAAGAGCTGGACACAACTGAGCAATGAGCATTGTTAATGGAGAGACAGGATTATAGTCAACTTCTAGAACTCAAGATGGGATGATCAATTATGATGATCTGAAAAGGATTGTTTATATCCTAAAACTGTGTAGCCGAGGGAACAAGAAAGGCCATATTTTCAGATTCACACCTGCTTCTAAAGTCACTGAAATGCTCAAACCCCAGTGTTCATGGTTTAAGTGATATCCAAGGCCCATCTTCTCCTGAGCCTGTAGAAAGATGCCAGAGGGTCTCGGTTATTGTAATTCACCCTGTGATACTCTTCAGAAGTTGTGAAAGAGAGAGTAGGCAATGGTTATAAAGAGACCTCATGAATTTACAAAGTATAAGATGTTACAGGGGTAGAGAAGTTTGGTTGTATTACAAAGTGAACAAGAGACACATGGGGTCAGTAGGTTGCTAGGGTTTCTCTCTCTCCATTCTGAACACAGACCGGGAGGGGAAAGATGGGCTATTTGAACTGGGCCTTGAGAGATGGATGGAAATTTAGATGTGTCACGGGGAAAGAGAACTGCTAGTTCCATACTGAGGGTATCTGAGTTACTGATTTATCAGTTCAGCCTAACACCTGTAGAAGAATGAGTTACTGGGACTCACAGAACATGGCTTGTAGAATCCAAGTTGAAGTTGACTAAATATGCTAGTTGACATGCTTGAAAGAAAAAGCCCTGATAAAGTTGTAACCAAGTTCAACATCAAGAGGTTGGACAGGAAAAATAGGAAGTAGCTTTAGAAGTGTTAAGTAATTGTGTAGCCTTTCATGGCAGAACATCTCCATATAAACATTCACAGCTTCCCAAGCAAAGCTCCCACTTTCCTTCTCTACTCTCATACCTGGAAGGCAGAGACAAATTATGGCCAAGAATATATTTCCTTTCTCCCATTTTGTGTGATCTAGATTGTGTGTACATCTACCTCCTTATCTCTTCCAGGTCTTCTGTGATGTAGCTAGAACTGATTGATGTGGAGACTATTTTAGGAAAAGCCAGTGATGACCCCTACAATGACTCAGGTTAGTTTCTACTGAGGTAGTCAGATGGTAAAGTAAGACTTCCAAACTTCCAAACATGGAGATAATAATTACTCTCTAAGAACATAAAAGGGTTTTTTCCAAATACATAGTTCAGCATAGAATAAGAATTGCTACTTATAGCAAGAGCACGGTTGACAAGAGTGAGGTCCTTTAGTGAGAAAACTAGTGAAAGAATTATATTATCCAGGTAACACAGAAAGAGCATGGAGCTCAATATCTTGTAGAGTAGATTAAGATCTTAGTGTTGGAATGCAAAGATGTAAACATGTCACACAGAACTATTCTTGGTCCTGAGACTGGTGATAAGCTTCTTTCCTGAGATTGCAGAATGGACTTACTCTGCTTCCAAATGAGCTACTAATTTACATATTGGCACGCAGGCATCCATGATACTGCTCTGAGAGCTCAAGCACAGGACAGCCTGCCAGGATGTTTATACTACAGAATTTTAGTAATGATGCATGAAGTAGGCAAGGGCCTAACAAGATAGCAGTTGATGAAAACTACACTTAGTCTCTATTTTTCTTCTGTATTTTCAATTTGTACAGAAGATATCTTTATGTAACGTTTTTTAAAAGGTAAAAGACAACGTTATCACCGACATTCATGAACAACCTTGTTTCAGCAATTTAATGACATGGAACAAAGGGATCATAAAGCAAACTTCAGCTTGTATTCAAGGTCCCTAAATGTCATCATGACATGTAGTTCACAGCTGTCCTGGCTTAACAAGAGGTCACACCAATTGCAAAAGCAGTCATTTCTCACAATAATCTTTTAATAAATGCTGATCGATCGGTATAATGGCATATCCCTGTTTTCTTTGGGAAGAGAATGCCTCCCATCCTGTCTAGTGCTTTAAAATTAGCATCTCTGGAGAAAAGGAATTGTAAAAGAATCCTTATCTGATCTTTGATCTGGGCTGGCTTATGAGTTACTGGGACTCATAGAACATGGCTTGTAGAATCCAAATTGAAGTTGACTAAATAGGCTAGTTGACTACACCTAGCAACTAACTGGGCTTCCCTGGTGGCTCAGAGAAGTGTCTGCCTGCAATGCAGGAGACCCGGGTTTGATCCCTGGGTCAGGAAGATCCCATGGAGAAGGAAATGGCAACCCACTCCAGTATTCTTGCCTGGAGAATCCCATGGACAGAGGAGCCTGGTGGGCTAGTTGAAGTTGACTAAACATGACAGGAATTAATCTCTGAAACTGCAAGGGATTTCGTACTGTCCATGGCTTGCTTTTTGGGGGTCAAAACCATTTGAGAATTTTTAAAAAGTCTTTTCTAAGCAATCTTCTGTCTCTATTCCTGGTCTTCCCCTCCCTTTCCCTAGCTTCCTACACCAAAAGTTTGCCTCATCTAAGATCAACCAGGTCCTTTCATTTGAAAGGAACCCCACTTTATCTTCACGATTCTGTACTCAGGTCAATAACCTCACACACTCAGTGGTATTCCTCCTAGACCAGAAAGTATAGAATCTTTGGACTCTGGTTCAGAGCAATTCTTAGGAGTGGATTCAGAATCTTGACACATTTGTAGAAGTGAAGAGAATGTCATCCTTTTTCAGTAAAATGCCCAAGTCCCAGTGAGGAGACAGGTGAGGCTGTGCAGCTCTTTACTCACCACAGTTCTTCTCGTCACTGCCATCAGTGCAGTCTTCATCCCCATCACATTTCCACAGCAGTGTGATACATCGGCCATTTGTGCACTGGAACTGGTTGGCTTCACATTTGGCTTTTCTTCCTAAAAGCAGGAGGGAACACTTAGCTAAGCTGGGACACCCAGGTGGTAAGTTAGAGATGCTAGTTACCTGAAACCCACGGATAGGCGTCCTTTCAGAGGGACAGGTGCAGCCTCAGAGGCTGTAACACTGTAGGGGCTGGAGCTGCATGGGCCTCGGGGCAGTGGCTGACAGTAATGAGTTCTTAGCTGAGCATACACTATCTACATAAAACTAGATCTCCCAGTCTCTCTTGCAGGAGGCATTGCCATGGGATGTTCTGGCTGATGGATGTAAGCAGAAATGGTATATACAATTCCCAGAAATATCCTCAAAGGGACAGGGGATCCAGTTTCCTCAATTTTGTTCCTTTCTGGCTCCTGAAAACTAGGCATGGAGGCTGGAATAGTGATCTTGAGTCAATGAAGCCAGACCAAGATATAAGGAACGTAGATTGCCTACAAACTGCAGGTGGCGGGGCAGGGGTTCACCATGGACTCATTTCTCTCATTTATCTAAGTCATTTTGTGTCACTAGAATCATGCAGCCAAATCCTAATCCTTTAATGGCATTTCTTGCCCACATTCTATACTGTTACTCATCAATGATGTTTCTATTATGAGCAAAGTAAAGGAGATTTAGAAGGGGTGGCGAGGACAGAGGTGAGGTTAATACATGGCTCCTTGTCTTAGAATTTGAGTCTAATTGGAAAAAGCTATGTTTAGAAAATGACTCCAAGATAAGATAAAAAGCATGAAGAAGACATAGTTAAGAGGTGAAGGGAGATCATTTTTTTAAATCTAATTTTTATATTAGAGTTGATTTACAATGTGTTAGTTTCAGGTGTACAGCAAAGTGACTCAGTTACACATATATCCATTCTTCTTCAGATTCTTTTCCCACATAGGTATTACAGAATATTGAGTAGAGTTCCCTATGCTATACATTAGGTCCACATTGATTATCTACTTTATATATAGTAGTGTATATATATTAATCCCATATTCCTAATTTATTCCTCCCCCATTTCCCCTGTGGTAACCATAAGTTTGTTTTTAAAGTCTGTGAGTCAATTCTATAAACAAGTTCATTTGCATCAGCTTTTTAGAGTCCACATATAAGTGATGTCATATGATATTTGTTTTGTCTGACTTACTTCACTTAGTATGATAATCTTAAGTTCTATCCATGTTGCTGCAAATGGCATTATTTCATTTCTTTTTAATAGCAGAGTAATATTCCATTGTATTGGGTTGGCCAAAAAGTTCATTTGGGTTTTTAAAATGAACTTTTTGGGCAACCAAATGTATACATATCACATCTTCTTTATCCATTCCTCTGTCCATGGACATTTGGATTGCTTCCATGTCTCGGCTATTGGAAACAGCACTGCAATGAACACAGGGGTGCAGGTAGTTGTTTGAATTATGACTTTCTCCATATATATGCCTAGGAGTGGGATTGCAGGATCATATGGTAGTTCTATTTTTAGTTTTTAAGGTACCTCCACACTGTTTTCCATAGTGGCTGTATCAACTTACATTCTCACCAACAGTTAGGAGGGTTCCCTTTTCTGCACACCTAAAAAAGGGAAATCATTTTTAACTTAGTGATGTGAGAACAGCAAAACAGGGTGAAGCCACACACCTGGATTCTATTTCTCTGAGCCTGTTTTCCTGTGCTCCATGGACGAATATAATTTGCATAATGGCAAGAATGAACACTTGGAAGTAGGGCACTCATTTTTTGCCGGGCATGGGGCAGCTAACATTCAGGTGTTTCCTACCATTAGCAGGTTTGTCCTCCTGGAGGATGTAATTTCTTTGAGATTAAAGGCAAAGATCTGGTTGCTAAATGCTGATATACTGCAACTATTCGAGAAAACCAGCCAGTGGAGGTATACAGTTCACGTAGAATCCTCAGGGAGGCCTTCCAAGCAGAAAGCCTTGAGCCTTCCTGCACCTTTCAGCATCTGCAGCTGTGGCATGCAGGAATGGGAACCGATGCTATAGTGACAAGCACGGACTGGGACTCTTGTATTATGTACACAATGCTCTCGTTGGCCTCCCTACTATCAGCTACTCCCTGCTGTCTGGGAGCATTCTAGGCTTTGTGGCTAGCTCCCAGGAAGATTAAAAGGTGGTCCTAGTTTGCCATATGGGTGTGTGATTACTTAGGTACTAAATGTGCTCGTTTCAAAACTATATGTATCATTCTGCCCTCAAGAGTCTAGTTAAGCTAGGACCCAGATTCAAAGGGGTGTGACTCCATGGCACTTCCTACCTATATTTCATTTTTCACTTTTTAAAACATTTTAATTGTTTGGCCCCACCACATGGCTTGCAGGATCTTAATGTCCTGACCAAGGACTGAATCCAGACCCCAATGGTGAAAGCATTAAGTCTTAACCACTGCACCACCAGGGAATTCTGCCCAGCCCCAGATTTTTGGGTTTTTTCAAATTTACAATCTTAACCATTTTTTGTTATTTATTCATTTGAATGTTCCCCAACCAGGGACTGAAGCTAAATGCTGGGGGGTATCTGAACCAGGGCCCATTGGCTACAGTGCTTTATCCATACTACCTCTGAAGATTGTGGGAGTGGTAAGAATCTACTTTGAGTACTTTATTTTAAAAGTTAAAAAAAATAACAATTTATAGTCAGAAAACAGAAATATACATATATGACAGAAAAGTCAAAATACCTTTTCAAAAGGCTTTTGTTACCAAAAGCTGTTTGGTCAAAATGAGAGGCAAAAAACATGGAAAACTTAACCATATAATCTGACTTGGACAGGACTTTAAAGTAGACAATAGATAATGGTTTTCCACTTCAGGGTTAGGTACCTGGCAGATCTCTTTTAAAATGAGTCTTGAAGCTACAGATTTTATAGACACTCCAGCTGCTCTGAGATTAAAGATGGGCACACAATAGTCTAAGGCTGGTGTTCAGTCCACTGTCACCTTAAGGAGGCTCTCTGAATGTAACTGTAACACACAAGTCATCAACAGTAACAAATCCTGGGCTAAAACCCCACCAATGCTGCCTCAAGAGTGGCTGTTGAGTGGACTCAGGACAGACACAGGCATTTTCTTAGTGTTTATTCCAGTATCTTTAGACAAAAAATTTCTACCTTTTCTTATCTCAGATGTTTCCACTTCACCCAATGGTCATAAAGCTATGTTTTACCACAGCACACACGGCTCTCCATCAAGAACGGTAAATAATGGGGTTGGAGTGGAGTATGCTACTAACCAGCCATCCCTGCTTGTTTAAAAGAGCAGCAGGGTTGGGGTGGGGCTGGGTAAAGCTAGTTGACTTTATAAAGGGTCCTTTCTTTAAAGAGAGGAGAAGAAAGATGCTAAGCTCCATGGCCATGCCTCAGTTTCTTGTTTCCTAAGCACTTTGTTTTGGGAGATTGCTCCTGGGCAGACAGGGTTCCCTGTGTTTGTGTTAGTGTGTTAGTCGCTCAGTGTCCAACGCTTCATGACCCCATGGACTGTAGGCCCCCAGGATCCTCTGTCCATGGGATTTTCCAGGCAAGAATCCTGGAGTGGGTTGCCATTTCCTTCTCCAGGAGATCTTCCCGATCCAGAGATCAAACCCAGGTATCCTGCATTGCAGGCAGATTCTTTACTGTTTGAGCCACAGGGCTCCCTGCTGGTGCTGCTGCTGCTAAGTTGCTTCAGTTGTGTCCAACTCTGTGCGACCCGGTAGACGGCCTCCCACCAGGCTCCCCCATCCCTGGGATTCTCCAGGCAAGAACGCTGGACTGGGTTGCCATTTCCTTCTCCAAGGCATGAAAGTGAAAAGTGAAAGTGAAGTCACTCAGTCGTGTCCGACTCTTAGTGACCTCATGGACGGCAGCCTACCAGGCTCCTCCATCCATGGGATTTTCCAGGCAAGAGTACTGGAGTGGGGTGCCATTGCCTTTTCTGACAGGGCTTCCTAGTTCCTGGTTCCGTTTAATTCCCTGCATTGTGCAGGGTGGGGGCAGTGTGGGGGGACAGCTCAGCCACCTGGTTGCAGCACAGTGGGTTTTCTGTCCAGGTTCCAAGAAGATTCTCCCTTTACACCTGTGGTGCCTACCTAGGAATGCTGCCGTGCAGAGCTCCAGGAGAACTGGAAGCACCAAATGAGTTAAGAAGCTTTTGGTTTGCAAAGCTTTGGGGGATTACAGGATTGTGGCCTTGTAGTCTATTTCCAGCCATGACAGTTAAGTTTCCAGTTCAGTATTATACTTTCATAAAGGGAACAGGGTGAGCTTGAAATCGTCGACACCCAAGGTCCTTTTAATGCTTAGGCTAAGCTAAAGCCAATGATGCCTCAAAAAAAAAAAAATAAGTTATAAGTTGAAGCGCTAGGCATTCTCTAGTTCAGGGTCTATTTGCTCAGAAAGGTGAAAAGTCAGAATAAATGGGGTTTTTAGTGGGTTCTTCAAAGTCACGGGGTTCACGGGAATGCTTCTGCAGCACTGAGGTGGTTGAAGTCAGGGGAAAGGCTATGACAGCAGGGAACCTGGGTGTTCTGTCTCTGTTTCAACCAGTATTTCTTTTCAACATTGAAATGTTGTGTAAGAATTTGGAAGGGTCCTACAGCTTTAAGAAATCAAACAGCTGGACTAGACCTGGGTCTCCTTTCAGCTCTAATACTTAGGGTGAATACCCCTGCCTCTGAGCCAGGGGGTTGGAAGTCACTTGAACCTAGTCATCCATAAGGCTGTTGACATTTGTAATGACTGAATGCCCAGAAACACTGACGATTTCCTTGGTTATGTCACACGGTTGATAACAGACTCGACAAACGGGAGCCTTGCTTATTACCTAAATAGGTAACGTTGTTACCCAGATATGCTGGCATTTTACTGGCTCCAAGAAACTCAGGGGTTTTCATGCATTTAACAGGCAGCCTGCTACTGTTGTCTAATTGTCCCTGCAAGGGTTAATATGGAAGAGCAGTACATAAGCTTTGGGAAAAAAAAAACTGTATAGATCTTACAGTAAATGCCAAGCCTTCCAAATGGGCCAGAGTTCTCTGCAGGGCTCCGAGTGGCACCTTTGCAGGAGCAGTCCAAAAGAAATGCCCACAACAAAGAGATGTTTCTGTGTCAGGCTCAGACAAGAACTTCACTCTGTACAGAGGGGCTGCGGCTGCCGCACTGCTGGAACTAGCAGGGCCACATGTTCCCATCTCTCACAGGCCTCCCGTTGCTGAGCACACGGTGTTATCATCTCCTGGGATTTCTTCAGTCCATTTGTTTTGGCACTTCTGGGGCCGCCAAGGGCATTTATTTTTAGTCGAGCTCACTTCTACCGCTTGCCACTTGAACGCCAATCTTTCTATTCTTAGGCTAAAACTCATTTTAGGACAAGTAGCTTTCCAAGTCAGCAAAGAAGTTTTCCTCCAGGGTTAGTAAGAAGAACTGAGAAAGAGGGTCTGAGCTGTGTTTTGGCCTTTAAGTCAGTCTCTGAGAATCAGGAAGTGAACTCGCTCAGTCGTGTCTGACTCTTTGCGACCCCGTGGACTATAGCCCAGCAGGCTCCTCCATCCATGGGATTCTCCAGGCAAGAATACTGGAGTGGGTTGCCATTTCCAACACTGTGAAATAATTAAGTTCTGATTCACTCAGTCCTACAGTTCAATTGTCAGTTTCCCTGTTTACAGTGGATTGAGATGATCTTGAGAATCATGGATAAATAACTTAATTTTTTTTTTTTTTTTTTTTTTACTGTTAGCCAAACACTACTCTAAGACCTCACTCTTTCAGTTGATTTAGCTCTACAATACTACACTGTCAAAACTACCATTCCCCTTTTACACATCAGGGAAGCTGTTTAGAAAAGGGAAGGACAGTACTTGCCAAGATCACCTTGGGCAGAACTAGAATTTGAACTTGGGTAGTCTGGCTCCAGATACCATGTGACTGAGCATGCATACCAAAGAGCGCACCTGACCGGGACCACTTCCTTCAAGAATATTCTGCTGACTTGTGATCTGGATAGTAGCGTCAGTTTAAATTAATCCAGAATGAGGTAGTATCACTTGTCAGGCTGACCCTATCCTAACACAGCCTTATAGTTGAGACAGAGCCCTCGCTTCTTTCCCTATTTTGATTAAAAAAAAAAATGCTGCCTCAGTATCTCCAGGTCTTTTCCTAGAGAACCACAGTGCTTGGATTTCTGGTCTAGAATGAGCAAAGGCCCTCCTGATACATTTGGGAAGTTATTCATTTTGTGGGTGGGAAAAGTCAGTGTTTCTCAAGGTCAAGTTGGTATCAGAAGACTGCAGAGGACTTGTTAAAACAGCATGCGCCCCCACACCAGAGATTCTGGTTTAGGAGGTCTAGTGTGGGGCCTGAGTTTGCATTTCTGTTGAGTTCCCAGAGGATGTTGATGCTGCTGGTTCCTGACCACAATTTGAAACCACTGCGGGAAGGTCAGGAGGCTAAGATTCTACCCACGAGCCAGTGACTACTTCGACCACTTCGTTCTCAGTGTTGTACTCTACAGTACCCACCCCATAAGCCCTTATGCACATCACTAGGTGGGCATACGTGACAACAGTCAATCGAACAGCAGACATTATTATGTCATCCCTGACGTAAAGCCTTTATGCTATTAGGTAAAGTCTACCCAGATACCATGAAGGCATGTGCAATGAAGAGGTTCTTCTAAAAATCCGTCTTCCCCTCCTCCTGTGCCCCATCTCTGATTGACCCACTGCTTACTCTAAATCAGTAGTTCAATAAGGAGCCCAGATCCTTCTCCCCTGGTATTCTACCATCAAGCCCTAGGTGTGTCCAGGCTCTCACCTAATCTAAATTGATCTCCTGTTCCTCTGCCTCCAGGCTGCCATGCTTTCTCTTCATATCAAAATGGTGAATCAGGCAGCCGAGGAAGGCCTGGAATGCCAGGGATGGGATCACTGGCAGGCTTCTCCATGGCTCTAGGATTGAGTCTGGTTCCCTATCCATTTTCCCCAGCTTTTCCATCTTGCTTACCACCCAACTCAAATGTCATCCTTGAATGATATCTACAAGTCTTTTGTTGACCAACTTGGGGGTGGTTTGGCTGCTTTCTCATCATCTCCTGTGCCTGTCACATAGCTCTCACATACTGGGATGTACTCACCTACCTGTTTCCATCTCTACGGATGGAGATCCCTCAAGGCAGGGCCTGCAAGGTGTCTTTGTATCTTGGGAACTGGTGCCTGACATCGAAAGATTCTTTAGGCACTAGTGGGTATTCCCTGACACATCTGCTGATTTATTAGTTCACTAATGAAACTGGTCTGAACTACAGACTTCTCCCCCTACCCACAGCATTCTTTCCAGGTTTTCTGAGCTTGAAACCAAGTGTGAGCAGTTGTTTTACTAGTTAGAATACTCTGAAAGACTCTTAGATTTCAAAGGCCACAGTTCCCTACAAGAATACTTTCACTTCATTTTCATGATACTTAATCATGCAGCATCAGCAGAATGAATGTGTCAGGGTAGGTACACCAGCCTCATTTCCATGTGAGCAGAGAGGTTCCAACACAGCGTGCAGGGAAAGTTAGCAGCAGCGCACTGTCAGAAATTTCAGGGATTTGTATCTCTGACAGATTTTAGCATTCTTTGGTAATGCTGGCAGGCATGCACTGTCAGTGGAGTCCTATCACCTTTGTAGGATCATCTGCAGGGATGGAATGAGAGTCTAAGTTTTTGGTAGTTTCTGAGAAATTTCATAAGCTGTGGCCCACATGATGTGTGGGACCTCCAGCAATTCTCAGCTGTTACCTGCCTCTTTTATGATTAAGTCTTAACCACTGGGTCTGCTTGCTCCCATCCAGAGCTTCTATCCAGGCTGTCTTTGGATCACGAATTTCCTGGTTTGACTTCCCCACGAATGAAAGAGGAGCCCAACTCCCTGGTCATTGTGTCCCCTATGTCTGGTGCTATATGGCATATGGTGGGCACTCAATAAATGGAGGTCATGTGGTTTTGAGCAGATGGACAAAGAAGGCTGGCATCAATCTACCCCTACTTAGTGAATCTACAGATCAGTTAATAACTCAGACCTTGGTAAGGTGTCTTAAGAAAACTAAAGATGAGAGGCGGTCTATAAAACAGAAACCGTATTTACTCATGGTATCTGGGGGAAGAATTATAACATGAAGTATTTAATTTCCAAATGTCTATCACCAAGGTTTTTATCATCTCCCTTGCTTGGCAAATTGCAGGTCCCACCAGATACCCCACCCCACTCCCTACCACAGTCACCACATCAAAATATATAAAGGCAACCAGGCAGTAACGCCAACTCAGATGACCCAAGTGGGTGGCAAGGTCAACCACTCTAGCCAGTGGTCCTATCTTACAGTTCTGTCCCCAAAGTTATCTCTTTAAATACAGGGCCATGAATACCCTTTCCCTGCTCCACCTACCCATGTAGCATTTTTAAAGTACAAAGTGGGCAAAGGCTCTTTAAGCAAAGCGTAAGCCATTTCTAGCCACATCTCTGTATTTACTCTCACAGCATCCAGCAGGCATTCTCTTATTAATTTAGAGTCCACAATTAGCCAACAGACCCAAACTTTTTCAGGAAACTTCACATGAAGAGGAAAGTGTGCTAACTTTATGGTATCACCATAAAGTGATTTCATTTAGTCCCTGCAGTGCATCTAGTCTATCTAAGCATCATAATGTATCTAACAGTATCTAATACCATCAGTGAAAGTGAAGTCACTCGGTCGTGTCCAACTCTTTGCAACCCCATGTCCATGGGATTCTCCAGGCAACAATACTGGAGTGGGTTGCCATTTCCTTCTTCAGAGGATCTTCCCGACACAGGGATCGAACCCAGGTCTCCTGCATTGTAGGCAGACTCTTCACTGTCTGAGCCACCAGGGGCTCAAGTCCATCATTAAGCGGTATTAATGATGTTTAGAATTTCTCTTGCAAACCAACAGAAGAACTTAGCGAAGAGACACCAATTTAGACTGAAATAATGCACAGAGTGAAACTGAGATAATTTTCAGTTACAAAGCCAGATTTTCCCAGAACTAAGTCATTCTCTGCCTTTTGTTGTTTGTTTAGCAACTAAGTCATGTTTGACTCTTTGCAACCCCATGGACAGTAGCCTGCCAGGCTCTTCTGTCCATAGGATTTCCCAGACAAGAATATGGGAGTGGGTTGCAGTTTCCTTCTCCAGGGGTTCTCTGCCTTTAAGTCCTATGAAAAGCTATCAACTTCCAGATTTCCTAGCCAGACAACTCTTTAGATGGGTCACACAACTACCCTGGACCATTTACTTCTGCTCATCAGGTACATCTCATCCATCACCTCTGCCTAACATATTCTTGGACTCTTTGTCATGAAAGCAGTCTCTGTGCTGTGACCTAAGCACAGACAGGAACAAACTAAGCAATTCAGAGTCTAACCACCTGGACAGCAGCTATATTAGTCCATGCTGAGAAATGTTTCTAAGGCAGGAAGTTTGATCATAAGCTTATGGTCCTTATCATAGTCCTTTAAGGGATTTAATTTGCACAGACTAGTATGTGAAGGTGGTTTTCCAAAGAAAGGTCAGTATCCAAAGTAAATTTAATTATGACTCGAAATTGTACATGTGACTGCCTAAATGTTCCTCTACTGAGAGGAAAGACTTTATTCACATTCTGTAAGCACTAGAAAATGGTCTAAATAGTTAATCTCCATTATTTCTAGACTGTGCTCCACATCTTCTGGTGTCAAGATCAAAACCTGAAGCCATACAGCTGGAGGGCTATGTGTTCCCTTAATCTTATGGCCATGTTCTGCTCTAACAGTTCTTGCTCTTGATCAGTTTGACACTCCTCCTGGAACAGAAGGGGCTTGTGACTATTTTTCACCTCTTCTAGAATTGTAACAAAATTACTCAAGTGAAATGGAGTTTACGGTTATCCGATTTTTAAAAAGGCAGAAGCACTTCTTTTGAGCATGTAGGTGGCTAATTAAAATATGCAGTATGGTTATACTGATGTCCTGATATTTGGCAGCTCTACTGAACTTGGCCTTTTATATACATGCTTTAGGAACCTAGGGACTCAAACAGTTTGAGCAAAGAATCAAAATGACTCAGGGCAGGTAGGCAGGTACATAGCTAGATGTCACGTGAAGTGGGCAGTGGGACGATCTGGGGGACAATGCTGCTCCAGACCGCTGCTGGCTGTCACTGCCAAGGAAAGCTTGACTGGTGACACTCCTTGAAAGAGTCCCTGCTCACATGCTTACTCTAATCTAGTTGAAGACTGTAGTCATTGTCACATCTTCTCTTGGTGCTATCTGGGTAAGTCAGATTTATTTTTCCCCAGCCCTCTGTTCTCCTATCCCTTCAGGCACTTCCAATCTCACCAACCCACTCCCCACAACAGAAGTTCTATCTGCTCTTTTGTTGGTAGCTAGCCCGGGGACGGCGGAGCCTGGTGGGCTACCATCTATGGGGTCTCACAGAGTCGGACATGACTGAAGTGACTAAGCAGCAGCCATATCTGAATAGCTCTCACAAAACCTTGGTTCTCCTAGGCTCTGGCCTTAATGAATATATGGTACTCCAGACCCTAATCTTGATTATCTAAGCTGGAGGAAAATGTCCTACAGCTCCCAGGGTTGGTTGGTTGGTTGGTTTTTTCCCCATATGGGGTATACTCCATTATTTAGCCTAACTTAAGTTTTTTTGCCAACGTCTTTGAGCACACCTCCCTTGTCCTCGAGTATTTTAAACCCGCATCATGAGTATTTTGGGGCAGATTGTAGAAGACCAGGGTCAAAAAGTCAGCCCACATGCCTTGGAGCTTTGAACTTCAGACAGGAGCCAGTCTGGGTTAGTTCAGGTCAATATCTACCTCAGCCAACCCCAAATTTCCTCCAGTTCAGAAAAGATGTGTCTCCTTTCCTTTGAAGAATTTAAGTTTTGCATGGGCTTCTATTCTCCACTGTTCATGGCTTGTCACGTATTTCATATGTGACCTAGGGAAGCAAAAGGGATGCTCACCTACCTGATACAAGGTGAATATATGGCTTCAACTAACTTACTTTGACAATTTAGGTGAATTCCTAGCATTCTTTAGGATAAGGTTAAACTCCAATGAAAAGTTATTATATCTTAAAAGAATATGAACAGAACACACAGCAAAAATGAATCATCTCTCCTACCTTCCTGGAGCACGATCAGTAGATTCTGGTGTATCTTAATCTTTTGAAATGATATGAAAGGTGTAATGCAAGTCATGGCACTACTCTGAGAAATCGTTTAGGAAGTTAGTATTGCTCATCCATTAATGATTAATGTTAGAGTCTGAAAACTTTCATAAGCAGGGCTTTTCCAAGCTCTGTCTGGATACACATCAGAGGCCATCTTCACTACACACACGCCTTTTTCAAGGAGCCCAGGCAAGTGAAAGAGTTTGAGAGGGCAGTCCGTTGGAGCCTGTTCATTTTTCACGTTCCCTTAAAGATAACATTTCTCAAGCTGCTAAATTACCAGTCCGTGGAGTCACGTGACCAATCTAAACGTGATCCGGCTGCCAGCCAATCGCAGAGTGCAGGCAAGCCCGTCCCAGCTTCTCACGCTCGGGACAGTCAGAACCTAAGGGCAGGGGGGCATTTGGAGACTCAACTCCCCTCTCTTCAACCCCCGCCCCACGTACTGCTTGAGGGACTGCTTGACCACACACTTTAAAGTTCGCTCTCTCTTTAGGAGACTCGTGACTGCAGGCTGGCAGGCCTCCCAAGCCACCGGGCGACAGGAGCTAGGGACTCTGGAGTGGGTACTTAGGGCGCGGGCCGTTTTCCGTCCCAACTCCCCAGAGCTGGCGAGCCAGCCCCTTGGTGTCAGGTCGAGATCGCTTCGGGGACCCGCCAGGATTTTCACCAAATCCTCTCAGAAGGGCTTGCTGTAGCCTGCCTGGGAAAGTTGCGCGGCCGCAAGTGGGAGCGTGGTTGAGGACAGGGCTCCAGGCCCAGTGCGGTAGACCCTGGGGACCCGACAGCAGTACCCCCACCCCCTGCAAACCACAGTCGTACACCAGCTCTCCCAGCTCCCGCGCTATTCCCTCTGATCTATTGTTTAGAATGAGGACTAATTACAGTCGCCAGATTAGGACTCGATTCCTCTCGAGGAAATCTCACCGGGAACGAGGCTCAGCAAACTAACCTGATTAAGTCTCCGTTCCACTCCCCTCCCCCGTTCAGCTCTCCTGGAGACCTGAGAGGTTTACGATTGCGGCCCGAAGAGTGGAAAGGGGAAGAGGGGAGAAACATCTAGAGGGGAGTCCTATTTCAAGCCTCACTCGTCCTCTAACCCTCACTCCAGAGGCGGCCCGGTGCCTGGGGAGTCGCAGTCCGGGTGCGCAAGCTGTGCACTTCTCGCCGCTCGCCGGAGACTCTCGGCCGCAGCCCACCGAACGTACGCCCCTTCACCGCCGCTGGGAACTCCAGCGCGGGTCGGCACCCGGCGCCCCACGTCCCCAGAGGCGCCCTCCCTCATCCGCCGCCCACTCCCAACCTCCCTGGAAGTCGGAGGAGCGTGCCCGGGGCTGCAGCGCACGTCTCGGCCCACCCAGCCCTCTGCCTCCTTCCTAACACTCCGCCTGGCAGAGGAGATACAACCATTGTTCAATGGCTTAGAAGCCCGCATCACCCATCCCCGGCCCAGCGGAGTGAAAAACGAGACAGAGCAGAGGCTTCAGCAGAAAGAGCGGAAGGGAATGAAGAGTAGTTCGGAAAAGGCGTTAGGACACCCCAAACCCCACTGTCCCCCCACCCCCCTACACCAGCCCGGCACCAAAGAGCCGCGGTGCTGACAGCTCAGAGGCGCCACCAGGGTGGGGAGGGAGAGAGAGAAGGCGACAAGAGCGGAGAGGCGCCTCCTAGGAGGCGGGTGGGGGGAGGTGGGCAAAAGGAGACCCGCGCCTTGGGGCCCCCTGGCGCCCCGGCTGGGTCCCGGCAGCCCGCTGAGGGGCGCGTCCTCACTCACCGGCTCCGGTGGCGCCGCTCTCCCGGGGCGCCCAGCACAGCGCGAGCAGCAGCCAGAGCGCCCAGCGCGCGGACGTGCCCATGGTGCCCGCCTGGATGGTGCCGCCGCCGCCGCCGCTCGCTCCGCACAACAAGTTACCAGCCCTTCGGAAAGGAGGAAGGAGGTGGGGGCGGGGAGGGAGGAGGGGAAGGGGGAGGAGGGGAAGGAGTTCGAAAGGGGGGGAAAGGGAGCAGGGAAGAAGAGGGCACCCCCTCCTCTACAACTTGCACGATCTCCGCCCCCCCTCACCAGCCAACCCACCCGCCTACCCACCTCCCCGGGCTGCAGCGGCAGTGCGAGCCGAGCTCGCGGGCAGAAAATAATGCAGGCGCTGCAGAAGAGCGGAGGGAAGAGGAGGGGAGAAAGGGAGAGGGGGTGGGGAGCCGAGAGCGGAGAAGACAGAAGAGAGCGGAGCCGGCCGCGGAGAACCCACACTGGCGGCGGCAGGAACGCGGGGTGAGGAGCGAGGAGGGGGCAGGAGGGGGAGTGGTCAGCGGGGAAGGGGGGGCGGGCACGACGGCCTCAGCCCTCCTCCCCCTCGACGCGCTCCTCTTATAAGCTCCCGGCCGGCAGGTGCCTGCTCCGGGGGTGTGTGTGAGTTTGCGTGCGGGTGTGAGCGTAACTGGCCGTGGCCGCGGCCGCCGCTGCCACCCGGACTGCTCCCGGGGCCCGGCTGCTCCGCGCGTCCGCCGGGAGCTCACGGGGGCCCGGGGCGGCCGCTGGTTGGCTCGCGCACCGCCCTCGCCTCCAATCCCCGGTGCCTGCCCTAATTTCCTGATCCATGGAACCTGCCGCCGCAGCTGTGCGCTCCCTACAGTCGTTACTGTACCTTCCCGGCAGCCGCCAACAGTAAATGCAGCAGCAGCAGTTAGCACTGATGCAACTACTGAGGCTGTTGCCACCGCCTTCTCACTAACGGGGCTTACAGCCCGGGGAGGGGGACTTGCAGCTTCCAGGGGCAACAAGCATCTCTCTATACCACCCTCTCCTGCTCCCCAAAGAGAGGCTGGTACTAGGAGGCTGGTAGGTAGCTTCTTCCTGGGGTCTCCTCTCCATTTCAAAGTGATGAAGAGGAGTGGATCTAAACGTTTGGGGTACTCTGGTGTGGGGTTGGGGCCGCTTGTCTCAGTTGAACGCTGAGATGCCATTTTTGCTTGGAAAAAAAAAAAATTCAATGTGTCTTTAAGTGGGAGCGTGTGTGTAAGGAGAGTGCTTGTGGTTGTGGTTTGTCCTCTGTAATAGAGGGGGACTAAAATAACCCAGCCTGGGATGAGGAGGAGAGCTGCACGCTAGTACAGCTCTCCATTCTCCCATCAACGATTATAGTTAATTGCTAATTGCACAAATAATAGTTGGAAGGCCTGTAATTAAAAGCTTAATCTTTTCTTGTTTGGGGGAGGGGAAACCCGTAGGTTTATTCTTGATATAGTTTGCAACATTCAATTACAAGGCTTACGGAAAGAAAAAAGGAAGCAAAGGCAAGACTTCTGTAAAGGATTGAATCCTGTTTTGTGTCTGGCAATACTGGCTTTTTTTGTGTACTTTGGTTTTCTTGCTCAATTTCCCCTGCTTGTCCCTATCTAACCAGACCGAGAGAACACACGGACCTATTTCACCTTCTTAAATAAAGGGTATGTATACATATATATGTGTGTGTGTGTATGTGTATACATACATACATATATATATATATTCAAATTTATTTGGGGCTGTGCTGGGTCTTCTTTGCCGCACAGCGGTTTTTTCTCTCGTTGTGGTCGTGGGCTTCTCCTCGCGCTGCCTTCTTTTGTGGAGCAGGGGCTCTAGGGCACACAGGCGTTAGTAGTTGTGGCACACCGGTTTAGTTGTCCCCCGCCCCGCCCCGCCCCGCCCATGTGGAATCTTCCCAGACCAGGGATTCAACTGGTGTCTTCTGCATTGGCAGGCGGCTTCTTTACCTCTGGACCACCAGGGAAGCCCTGAGTTTATATATATTTTTAAAAGTTTTGATCTCCAGTGACTCAAACTCTGCCCATTTCAGTAGGACCAGCTCTGACTATTCTGTTGATGATATGAGAAGTAGAGGGGTCCTGCCTCGCTGCATTCCTCTTGTCTTGGTGCTCCAGGGTATTTGTCAAGGCTAACATTAGATGGGATATTTATTAGAAACTTACTGTATCCAGGGGATGGAGAGGAAAATTCCAGGTCAGAGTATACTTTACTGGGACCAGAAGATACCCAGATTGTGACTGGTCAACATGAAGGGGCTTAACTCTATGTATCGGAAGAGACTTACACACAGTTCATTTTGAACTCTATTTTGCTCACCCTTGGTTATACATTTGATACAAACTGCAGCAGCCACACTTGTGTTGCCTGTGAAATTGAGCTGAACTCTGCTTTATGCCATTAGTAGTAAAGATGCATGCAAGGCATTAAGGGGTGATGGTAAAAGAGGCGTGTGGCAATTCCAATAATCTCAGGGTTCTGAAAGACATGTGATAGTGAGCTACGTCACTGACAGGAGAGAAAAGGTGGTAGAGGGGATGCATGGAAGAAATATGAAAAGGTACAACGTTAACATAGTTATGCGGCTTTTAATATTTTATTAATACTCAGAGCTAAATATATATACTATAAGATGAACACTGCTGCTGCTGCTGCTAAGTCTTTTCAGTCGTGTCCGACTTTGTGCGACCCCATAGATGGCAGCCCACCAGGCTCCCCCATCCCAGGCAAGAATACTGGAGTGGGTTGCCATTTCCTTCTCCAATGCATGAAAGTGAAAAGTGAAACTGAAGTCGCTCAGTTGTGAACACTAATATGGTATAATAAGATTTACCTCTGACAAATACATTATACTTTCTATATCTCCAAAAGATATAAACAAACTGTTGGTGAACTTAGCTGCGGCTCTATGTGCAATCCTGCGGCTCTCTTGTTGAATTCAAAGGAAGCATAACTTTCACTGGATGTGTCACTTGAGCAAATCTCAGTACCTCACTGTGCCTGCCTTCTGACCTACAAACGGAACACAAAACCAGCTCACATAAAGTCAGAGTGCTCTGTGGCCTCACGGGCCAGCTCTCTGCAAAGTGCTGATTACTGGAAGGATGGGTTGTAAGGAAGAGTGAATTTGATGAACATAGAAAGTAACCAAATAACCAGAGATGAATTTTTCATGAGTGAAGACAGGTATAGTTGAGCTAGATAGGCTCAGGGAGGTTGATGCTGCTGGATTCAGAGCCTTCAGGTAAATGCACAGGCAACCCCATTCCTGCTATCCACCATATTCATTCATTTGTTGAAGCAACACGCACTGAGCATCCCTGGGTAGCAGGTACTGTGCTAGGCAGTGGGTATGCAGAGATGCTTCTTGGGTGAAGCTCAGGATCTGGTGGGGAGGCAAAGAAACTGCCATGATTGTAATACCCTATGCATAGCACACGCTTAGGCTTCAAGGTGTTGTAAGGTTAAAAGGAGAGAGTAGCTAATATGACTGGCATAGAAGGGAATCAGAAAAGGCTTTCCAGAGCACTTGTCTCTGAGCTGAAATCATATTTTTACCAAACAATTCCAGTTTTCTTTACTAATGGTCACATGATAGGATTGTACTTTCTGGCTCCCATAGAGTCAGGTGGGGCTGAAAGACCACTTTTGGCCAGTTTTTTGTGAGCAGAAGTTCTAAAGTGCCACTTCTGGCCTGGAGCATTTGATGGGACTTGCATGAGACCTTCTCTTTTGATCTGCATGCTGACCAGAAGTGCTCAAGAAGTGGCTGCTCCATGAGCCTGGTCTCTGAATGACTAGATTGAGTAGTTCTCTGCTGTCTGCATGTCTCTGGCCATGGTCATATAGAGTAGAGGTCAGTAAATGGCCAGTGACCTGTTTTTGGATGACCTTTGAATAAGAATGGTTTTTACATTTTAACAAAGAGTTATACAAAAAAATGTAGAAGAAAATGTATAGCATATATATTTAGCTCTGAGTATTAATAAAATATTAAAATGCAAGAGATTGCACATTGCTCCCAAAGTGTTAAAATATTTACCATCTGAGTCTTTTGAGAAAAAACTGGCTACCTCCTGACACCGAGTGAGAAGTAAACCTTTGTTGTCTTTATTTAGTGAGCTTTTCTTACCTCAGCATGACCTCTTGTTAGCTTGAGTGGTACTCTGGGTGAAGGAAGACCCTGGTGCATGGAGGGAACAAAGGCAAAGAACATCAAGTGCTGAAGGAAATTCAAGGGCTTCTGAATAGTTCTATGTTGGGGGTCCAGTTGGCTAACAGCGAGAAGTAAGGCTAAGGAAGAAAAGCAGGGACTGGATTATGAAAATGTGTATGTAATGCCAACACTTTTTTTTTTTTTTTTTTGCCTTAAAAGTATCTTTTTATTTTTAAAAATGTGTTTGTTTGGGCTGTACCGGATCTTAGTTGTGGTGTGTGGAATCTTTAGTATGAGGCATGTAGGATCTAGTTCCCTGACCAGAGATTGAACCCTGATCCCTACATTGGGAGCACAGAGTCTTAACCACTGGACCACTAGGGTAGTTCCCCCAAAATCTCTCTTTTTTTTTTTTTTCAATTAAAGTGTAGTTGATTTTGGAGAAGGAAATGGCAGCCCAATCCAGTATTCTTGCCTAGGAAATCCTATGGACAGAGGAGTGTGGTGGGCTACAGTCCATGTCACAAAGAGTTGGACACAACTGAGTGACTGAGCACACACACATAGTTATTATAATGCTGTTTTAGTTTTAGGTTTACAGCAAAGTGATTCAGTTATGCATATATATATGTGAATACATGGATATTCTTTTTCAGATTCTTTTCCATTATAAGTTGTTATAAGATATTAATTAAATATAGTTCTCTGTGCTGTATTATAGGCCCTTGCACATCTATTTTTTTATATAGCAATGCATATCTATTCATTCCACACTCCTGATTTACTTATGCCCTTTACTTATGCCCCAGCCCCTTTCATGCCAACATTTTTGACTTGACCCTGTAGGCCATGGTGAGGACTTGGGATGGATTTTTTTTTTTCCCCATTTAAAAAAAAAAAATTCTTTAAGTTATACAATTTACTGTGGAGCAATTATAAAATATAGAGAAAAACTACTTTTAAAATATACTTTCAGAACCCGGAGGTACTGTTAACATGTCTATTTCTTTTCTTTTAAAAACATTTTTAGTTATATCCTCAGGTCACAGGATTGTATTGACATTATTATAATTGGTTCAATTGTGCTTGTTTTTACTTGTTGATTTTACTTTTGCAAAACCAAAGACCAGTATTTGTGAGCCCAGTACTGCCTCCAAGAAATAGAATATTGACAGTAACAGACATCTATCCAGGTATGTCCCCATCTCATAAGCCTTCTCCCTGGAGTGAAACCACTATCGTGATAGATTGTGATGCGATTCTGGACATTCAGTGTGTTTTAGAAAGTTCACTCTGGTGTGAAGTGGTCTGTTGAGTGACTCCTTTGGGAAGCAGGGTAGAATAAGACTAGAGGAAGAACAGTTAGAGGCTCTGGTAGTAAGGGAAGACACTGAGAAAAGACAAGAAAAAGCTATTACTTGCAGTCAGAAATACTTGCATAATTCTTTCATGCGATTCACACCCCCCTCCCCAGCTCTCTGAACGTAGCTTTTAGAACAGTATTTTCCAGGCATGATCAATCCATAAGAATCCCTGGCAATGTGTGTTAAATGTGTAGATTCTCAGGCCCCTCTCTCGGAGACCCTGACTCCATAGATCCAGTATGGAGCCCAAGAAGCTGCATGTGTAACCTTGCTCCAGGCGACTCTTAGGATCAGCAATGATTAAGAAACCTTCCTAGACAGTGTCTTCTTCAATGCAAGTCTTAACTGCCAAGTAGTTTTACCTCTCTCACACCTGTATGTATACTGCTACTGCTACTGCTAAGTCGCTTCAGTCATGTCCAACTCTGCGCGACCCCAGAGACGGCAGCCCACCAGGCTCCCCCGTCCCTGGGATCCTCCAGGCAAGAACACCTGTATGTATAGATTTGACCAGTTTTCCCATGGATGGTGGGTTAGGGCCAACAGGCAATGGGAAGGTTAGTGTTGGGTTTTTCTTTTACTTCAAACCCTGGAAACTAATAAATACAGGTCATCTTCAAGCCCTCTTGCTAGACTGAAGCCCTGATTACTGTGTTTTCTACCTCATAGCCTCACCATAGGAAGTAAGAAGTGAAATGAATTGTCCCTTTTGGAGCATTCTCCTTCTAAAGTATTCTGATGGTAACTTTGCAGACCTCCACCGCGCCATTTTCTAATTGTGTGGAGGCCAGTGAATTAAATGGAACTCACCCCTCTTTAGGCTTCCAAGTAGGATCTGCTGGTTTTAAACCAATGGCTTATAAATTTTAGCTTTCGTGAGAGTCACCCGGAGGACTGGTTAAAACACGAATTGCTAGGCTCCATCCCAGAATTTGTGATTCAGCCTGTCTGGGGTAGAGCCAGAGCATTAGCCTTTCTAAAAAGTCCCCCAGTAATATGTCACTGGTCAGAACCATCACTCGAAATCCATCAGCATAACTGCCCTCTTCAGCTTCTGCTAAGTCACTTCAGTCCTGTTCGACTCTGTGCGACCCCATAGACGGTAGCCCACCAGGCTTCCCCGTCCCTGGGATTCTCCAGTCAAGAACACTGGAGTGGGTTGCCATTTTCTTCTTCAATGCATGAAAGTGAAAAGTGAAAGTGAAGTCGCTCAGTTGTGTCCGACCCTCAGCGACCCCATGGACTGCAGCCTACCAGGCTCCTCTGTCCATGGGATTTTCCAGGCAAGAGTACTGGAGCGCGTTGCCATTGCCTTCTCTGCCCTCTTCAGCTACTGTTATCAATTCAAGGGCCTCAAGGAGTCATCCTCTAGCCTTCTGGCCACTCTGATTGGATGCTTCAGCCCTAAACACGTTACTCTAGGCAATCCAGTTATAATGAAGCTCAGGATTTTTGCTTGATTAGAGAGGCACTCTTTTTTTTTTTTCCTTTTTACCAACTTATTTTCTTAAACCTTTCCCCAATATTGTTATTTCTGTTATTTTTAACTTTTATTTTATATTACAACATAGTTGATTAACAATGTTGTGTTAGTTTCAGGTATATAGCAAAGTGATTCAGTTATTCATGTACATATATCTATTCTCTTTCAAATTCTTTTCCCTTTAGGTTATTACAGAATATTAAGCAGAGTTCCCTGTGCTATACAGTAGGTTCTTGTTGGTTATCTGTTCTAAATAAAGCAATGTGTACATGTCAATCCTAAACTCCCAATCTATCCATCCCCCTCACCCTTCCCTCTAGTAACCACAAGTTCATTCTCTAAGTCTGTGAGTCTGTTTCTGTCTTGTTAAAAGTTCATTTGTATCATTTTTTAAAAGATTCTATGTGTAAGTGATATCATATGATATTTGTCTTTTTCTGTCTAGTTACTTCACTTAGTACGATAATCTGTAGGTCTGTCCCTGTTGCTGCAAATGGAATTATTTCATTTTTAATGGCTGGGTAATATTCCATTGGATATACATGTTCCAGGTTTTCTTCATCCATTTATTTGTTGATGCACATTTAAGTTGCTTCCATGTCTCAGCTATTGTAAATAGTGCTGTAATGAACACTAGGGTGCATGTAATCTTTTTCTGATATATGCCCAGGAAGTAGGATTGCTGGGTCATACAGTAGCTCTGCTGCTGCTGCTGCTAAGTCGCTTCAGTCGTGTCCGACTCTGTGCGACCCTATAGACGGCAGCCCACCAGGCTCCCCTGTCCCTGGGATTCTCCAGGCAAGAACACTGGAGTGGGTTGCCATTGCCTTCTCATGGTAGCTCTATTGTTAGTTTTTTAAGGATCCTCTATACTATTCCATATTGGGTGTACCAATTTACATTCCCACCAACAGTATAGGATGGTTCCCTTTTCTCCACACTCTCTCCAGCACTTACTGTTTGTAGAGTTTTTGATGATGGTCATTCTGACTGGTGTGCAGAGATATTTCATTGTAGTTTTGATTTGCACTTGTCTTATAATTAGTGATATTGAGAATCTTTTCATGTGCCTCTTGGCCACCTGTATGTCTTCTTTGGAGAAATGTGTTTCTAGGCCTTCTGCCCATTTTTTGATTGGGTTATTTGTTTTTTTGACACAGCCACATGAACTGCTTGTAAATTTAGGGTACTAATCCCTTGTTGATTGCATCTTTGCAAATATTTTCTCCCATTCTGTGGGTTGTCTTTTCATTTTGTTTATGGTTTCCTTTGCTGTACAAAAGCTTTTGTGTGTAATAAAGTCCCATTGGTTTTTTTTTTTTTTCTATTTCCATTACTCTAGAGATGGCTCAAAAAAAATATTGCTATAATTTATGTCAGAGTGTCCTGCCTGTGTTTTCCTCTAAGAGTTTTATAGTATTTGATCTAACATTAATGTCTTTAACCCATTTTGAGTTTATTTTTGTGTATGGTGTTAAAGAATTTTTAATCTCATTTTTTACATGTAGCTCTCTAGTTTTTCCAGCACCATTTATTGAAGAGACTTGTCTTTTCTCCATTGTATAGTTTTGCCTCATTGTTGTAGATAAATTGACCATAGGCGTGTGGGTTTATTTCTGGGCTTTCTATCCTATTCCATGGATCTATATTTCTGTTTTTGTGTCAGTACCTTACTGTTTTGGTAACTGTAATTTTGTAGCATTGTCTGAAGTCGGTGAACCTGATTCCTCCACCTCCATTTTTTTTTCTTAAGACTGCTTTGGATATTTGGGCTCTTTTGTGTTTTTCATACAAAATTTAATATATTTTTTTGTTCTAGATCTGGAAAAATGCCCAGACTTGATAGGGGTAACTTGATAGGGGTTGCATTTAATCTGTAGATTGCCTTGGGTAGTATAGTCATTTTGACAGTATTGACTCTTTCAGTCAAGAACATGGTATATCTTTCCATCTGTTTGTGTCATCTTCGATTTCTTTCATAACCACCTTATTGTTTTCAGAGTACTGATCTTTTGCTTCCTTAGGTAGGTTTATTCCTAGACATTTTATTCTTTTTGATGCAATGGTAAATGGGGTTTTTTCCTTAATTTCTCTTTCTGATACCTAATTTTTCTTTTCTTTTCTTTTTTTTATTTATTTTTTTTATTTTACTTTTTAACTTTACAATATTGTATTGGTTTTGTCGTATATCAACATGAATCTGCCACAGGTATACATGTGTTCCCAATCTTGAACCCTCCTCCCTCCTCCCTCCCTGTACCATCCCTCTGGATCATCCCAGTGCACCAGCCCCAAGCATCCAGTACCATGCATTGAACCTGGACTGGCGACTCGTTTCATATATGATATTATACATGTTTCAATGCCATTCTCCCAAATCATCCCACCCTCTCCCTCTCCCACAGAGTCCAAAAGACTGTTCTATACATCAGTGTCTCTTTTGCTGTCTCATATACAGGGTTATTGTTACCATCTTTCTAAATTCCATATATATGCGTTAGTATACTATATTGGTGTTTTTCTTTCTGGCTTACTTCACTCTGTATAATAGGCTCCAGTTTCATCCACCTCATTAGAACTGAGTCAAATGTATTCTTTTTAATGGCTGAGTAATACTCCATTGTGTATATGTACCACAGCTTTCTTATCCATTCATCTGCTGATGGACATCTAGGTTGCTTCTATGTCCTGGCTATTATAAACAGTGCTGCGATGAACACTGGGGTACACGTATCTCTTTCAATTCTGGTTTCCTTGGTGTGTATGCCCAGCAGTGGGATTGCTGGGTCATAACGCAGTTCTATTTCCAGTTTTTTTTTAAGGAATCTCCACACTGTTCTCCATAGTGGCCGTACTAGTTTGCCTTCCCACCAACAGTGTAAGAGAGTTCCCTTTTCTCCACACCCTCTCCAGCATTTATTGCTTGTAGACTTTTGGATCGCAGCCATTCTGACTGGTGTGAAATGGTACCTCATAGTGGTTTTGACTTGCATTTCTCTGATAATGAGTGATGTTGAGCATCTTTTCATGTGTTTGTTAGCCATCTGTATGTCTTCTTTGGAGAAATGTCTATTTAGTTCTTTGGCCCATTTTTTGATTGGGTCATTTATTTTTCTGGAATTGAGCTGTAGGAGTTGCTTGTATATTTTTGAGATTAGTTGTTTGTCAGTTACTTCATTTGCTATTATTTTCTCCCATTCTGAAGGCTGTCTTTTCACCTTGCTTATAGTTTCCTTTGTTGTGCAGAACCTTTTAAGTTTAATTATGTCCCATTTGTTTATTTTTGCTTTTATTTCCAATATTCTGGGAGGTGGTTCATAGAGGATCCTGCTGTGATGTATGTCAGAGAGTGTTTTGCCTACGCTCTCCTCTAGGAGTTTTATAGTTTCTGGTCTTACATTTATATCTGTAATCCATTTTGAGTTTATTTTTGTGTATGGTGTTAGAAAGTGTTCTAGTTTAATTCTTTTACAAGTGGTTGACCAGTTTTCCCAGCACCACTTGTTAAAGAGATTGTCTTTAATCCATTGTATATTCTTGCCTCCTTTGTCAAAGATAAGGTGTCCATATGTACGTGGATTTATCTCTGGGCTTTCTATTTTGTTCCATTGATCAATATTTCTGTCTTTGTGCCAGTACCACACTGTCTCAATGACTGTGGCTTTGTAGTAGAGCCTGAAGTCAGGCAGGTAGATTCCTCCAGTTCCATTCTTCTTTCTCAAGATAGCTTTGGCTATTCGAGGTTTTTTGTATTTCCATACAAATTGTGAAATTATTTGTTCTAGCTCTGTGAAGAGTACCGTTGGTAGCTTGATAGGGGTTGTGTTGAATCTATAAATTGCTTTGAGTAGTATACTCATTTTCACTGTATTGATTCTTCCGGTCCATGAACATGGTATATTTCTCCATCTATTAGTGTTCTTTGATTTCTTTCACCACTGTTTTATAGTTTTCTATATATAGGTCTTTAGTTTCTTTAGGTAGATATATTCCTAAGTATTTTATTCTTTTCATTGCAATGGTGAATGGAATTTTTTCCTTAATTTCTTTATTTTCTCATTATTAGTGTATAGGACTGCAAGGGATTTCTGTGTGTTGATTTTATATCCTGCAACTTTACTATATTCATTGATTAGTTCTAGTAATTTTCTGGTGAAGTCTTTAGGGTTTTCTATGTAGAGGATCATGTCATCTGCAAACAGTGAGAATTTGACTTCTTCTTTTCCAATTTGGATTCCTTTTATTTCTTTTTCTGCTCTGATTGCTGTGGCCAAAACTTTGTTGAATAGTAATGGTGAAAGTGGGCATCCTTGTCTTGTTCCTGACTTCAGGGGAAATGCTTTCAATTTTTCACCATTGAGGATAATGTTTGCTGTGGGTTTGTCATATATAGCTTTTATTATGTTGGGGTATGTTCCTTCTATTCCTGCTTTCTGGAGAGTTTTTATCATAAACGGATGTTGAATTTTGTTAAAGGCTTTCTCTGCATCTACTGAGATAATCATATGATTTTTATTTTTCAATTTGTTAATGTGGTGTATTACATTGATTGATTTGCAGATATTGAAGAATCCTTGCATCCCTGGGATAAAGCCCACTTGGTCATGGTGTATGATCTTTTTAATGTGTTGTTGGATACTGATTGCTAGAATTTTGTTAAGGATTTTGCATCTATGTTCATCAGTGATATTGGCCTGTAGTTTTCTTTATCTGTGGCATCTTTGTCAGGTTTTGTTATTAGGGTGATGGTGGCCTCATAGAATGAGTTTGGAAGTTTACCTTCCTCTGCAATTTTCTGGAAGAGTTTTAGTAGGATAGGTGTTAGCTCTTCTCTAAATTTTTGGTAGAATTCAGCTGTGAAGCTGTCTGGACCTGGGCTTTTGTTTGCTGGAAGATTTCTGATTACAGTTCAATTTCTGTGCTTGTGATGGGTCTGTTAAGATTTTCTATTTCTTCGTGGTCGAGTTTTGGAAAGTTGTACTTTTCTAAGAATTTGTCCATTTCTTCCATGTTGTCCATTTTATTGGCATATAATTGCTGATAGTAGTCTCTTATGATCCTTTGTATTTCTGTGTTGTCTGTTGTGATCTCTCCATTTTCATTTCTAATTTTATTGATTTAATTTTTCTCCCTTTGTTTCCTGATGAGTCTGGCTAATGGTTTGTCAATTTTATTTATCCCTTCAAAGAACCAGCTTTTGGCTTTGTTGATTTTTGCTATGGTCTCTTTTGTTTCTTTTGCATTTATTTCTGCCCTGATTTTTAAGATTTCTTTCCTTCTACCAACCCTGGGGTTCTTCATTTCTTCCTTTTCTAGTTGCTTTAGGTGTAGAGTTAGGTTATTTATTTGACTTTTTTCTTGTTTCTTGAGGTATGCCTGTATTGATATGAACTTTCCCCTTAGGACTGCTTTTACAGTGTCCCACAGGTTTGGGGTTGTTGTGTTTTCATTTTCATTCATTTCTATGCAAATTTTGATTTCTTCTGTGATTTGCTGGTTATTCAGCAGCATGTTGTTCAGCCTCCATATGTTGGAATTTTTAATAGTTTTTCTCCTGTAATTGAGATCTAATCTTACCGAATTATGGTCAGAAAAGATGCTTGGAATGATTTCAATTTTTTTGACTTTACCAAGGCCAGATTTATGGCCCAGGATGTGATCTATCCTGGAGAAGGTTCCGTGTGCATGTGAGAAAAAGGTGAAATTCATTGTTTTGGGGTGAAATGTCCTATAGATATCAATTAGGTCTAACTGGTCTATTGTATCATTTAAAGTTTGTGTTTCCTTGTTAATTTTCTGTTTAGTTGATCTATCCATAGGTGTGAGTGGGGTATTAAAGTCTCCCACTATTATTGTGTTATTGTTAATTTCCCCTTTCATACTTGTTAGCATTTGTCTCACATATTGCAGTGCTCCTATGTTGGGTGCATATATATTTATAATTGTTATATCTTCTTCTTGGATTGATCCTTTGATCATTATGTAGTGATCTTCTTTGTTTCTTTTCACGGCCTTTGTTTTAAAGTCTATTTTATCTGATATTAGTATTGCTACTCCTGCTTTCTTTTGGTCTCTATTTGCATGGAAAGTCTTTTTCCAGCCCTTCACTTTCAGTCTGTATGTGTCCCCTGTTTTGAGGTGGGTCTTTTGTAGACAACATATATAGGGGTGTTGTTTTTGTATCCATTCAGCCAGTCTTTGTCTTTTGGTTGGGGCATTCAACCCATTTACATTTAAGGTAATTATTGATAAGTATGATCCCATTGCCATTTACTTTATTGTTTTGGGTTTGAATTTATACACCTTTTTTGTGTTTCCTGTCTAGAGAATATCCTTTAGCATTTGTCGGAGAACTGGTTTGGTGGTGCTGAATTCTCTCAGCTTTTGCTTGTCTGTAAAGCTTTCGATTTCTCCTTCATATTTGAATGAGATCCTTGCTGGGTACAGTAATCTGGGCTGTAGGCTATTTTCTTTCATCACTTTAAGTATGTCTTGTCTTTCCCTCCTGGCTTGAAGAGTTTCTATTGAAAGATCGGCTATTATCCTTATGGGAATTCCCTTGTGTGATATTTGTTGTTTTTCCCTTGCTGCTTTTAATATTTGTTCTTTGTGTTTGATCTTTGTTAATTTGATTAATATGTGTCTTGGGGTGTTTTGCCTTGGGTTTATCCTGTTTGGGACTCTCTGGGTTTCTTGGACTTGAGTGATTATTTCCTTCCCCATTTTAGGGAAGTTTTCAACTATTATCTCCTCAAGTATTTTCTCATGGTCTTTCTGTCTTCTTCTGCTGGGACTCCTATGATTCGAATGTTGTTGCATTTAATATTGTCCTGGAGGTCTCTGAGATTGTCCTCATTTCTTTTAATTCGTTTTTCTTTTTTCCTCTCTGATTCATTTATTTCTACCATTCTATCTTCTACTTCACTAATCCTATCTTCTGCCTCTGTTATTCTACTATTTGTTGCCTCCAGAGTGTTTTTGATCCCATTTATTGCATTATTCATTATATATTGACTCTTTTTAATTTCTTCTAGGTCCTTGTTAAACCTTCCTTGCATCTTCTCAGTCCTTGTCTCCAGGCTATTTATCTGTGATTCCATTTTGATTTCAAGATTTTGGATCCTTTTCACTATTATTATTCGGAATTCTTTATCAGATAGATTCCCCATCTCTTCCTCTTTTGTTTGGTTTCGTGGGCATTTATCCTGTTCCTTTACCTGCTGGGTATTCCTCTGTCTCTTCATCTTGTTTATATTGCTGAGTTTGGGGTGTCCTTTCTGTATTCTGGCAGTTTGTGGAGTTCTCTTTATTGTGGAGTTTCCTCGCTGTGTGTGGGTTTGTACAAGTGGCTTGTCAAGGTTTCTTGGTTAGGGAAACTTGTGTCGGTGTTCTGGTGGGTGGAGCTGGATTTCTTCTCTCTGGAGTGCAATGAAGTGTCCAGTAATGAGTTATGCAATGTCTATGGTTTTGTAGTAACTTTGGGCAATCTGTATATTGGAGCTCAGGGCTGTGTTCCTGTGTTGCTGGAGAATTTGCATGGTATGTCTTGCTCTGGAACTTGTTGGCCCTTGTGTGGTGCTTGATTTCAGTGTAGGTATGGAGGCGTTTGATGAGCTCCTGTCAATTAATGTTCCCTGGAGTCAGGAGTTCCCTGGAGTCAGGGTTTGGACTTAAGCCTTCTGCTTCCGGTTTTCAGTCTTATTTTTCCCGTAGTCTCAAAACTTCTCTTTCTATACAGCACTGTTGATAAAACATCTAGGTTAAAGATGAAAAGGTTCTCCACAGTGAGGGACACACAGAGAGGTACACAGAGTTACATGGAGAAGAGAAGAGCGAGGAGGGAATTAGAGGTGACCTGAATGAGATGAGGTGAAATCAATAGAGGAGAAAGCAGGCTAGCCAGTAATCACTTCCTTATGTGCACTCCACAACTGGACCGCTCAGAGATGTTCACGGAGTTATACAGAGAAGAGAAGAGGGAGGAAGGAGACAGAGGTGGCCAGGAGGATAAAAGGGGGGAATGAAAAGGAGAGAGACAGATCCAGCCAGTAATCAGTTCCCTAAGTGTTCTTTACTGTCTGGAACACACAGAAATTCACAGAGTTGGGTAGAGCAGAGAGTGGTTAGGGAGGAGACCCAGGTGACCTGGTGGAGCAAATGGAGAGTCCAAAGAGGGAGAGAGCAGTCAAGCCAGTAATCTCGCTCCCAAGTAAAAATGGGTACTGAAGATTGGGTTCTTAAAGGTACAAAATTGATAACAAATACCAGAAATCAAAAATTAAAAATCTAGAGTAGAGTTTGGAATTTCAAAAATACAATGTTAAAGAAAAGAAGAAGAAAAAGAAAGAGAAAAAAAAAGTCACAAAAATTAAAAAAAAATATAGGTACAAAATTGATAACAAATACCAAAAAGCAAAAATTAAAAATCTAGAGTAGAGTTTGGAATTTCAGAAATACAATGTTAAAGAAAAGAAGAAAAAGAAAGAGTGAAAAAAAAAGTCACAAAAATTATATATATAAAAAATATAGGTATGAAATTGATGACAAATACCAAAAAGCAAAAATTAAAAATCTAGAGTAGAGTTTGGAATTTCAAAAATACAATGTTAAAGAAAAGAAGAGAAAAAAGAGAGAGAGAGAAAAAAAACAAAGTCACAAAAATTATAAAAAATATATATATGAAGTTTGCTTTTAAAAAAATAGGGTCTTTTTTTTTTTTTTTGCAAAGTAATAGCGGAGAAGGCAATGGCACCCCACTCCAGTACTCTTGCCTGAAAAATCCCATGGATGGAGGAGCCTGGTGGGCTGCAGTCCATGGGGTCGCTAAGAGTCAGACACGACTGAGCTACTTCACTTTCACTTTTCACTTTCATGCATCGGAGAAGGAAATGGCAACCCACTCCATGTTCTTGCCTGGAGAATCCCAGGGACAGGGGAGCCTGGTGGGCTGCCATCTATGGGGTCGCACAGAGTCGGACATGACTGAGGTGACTTAGCAGTAGTAGCAGTAGGTTATAAAAGTGAAAATTAAAGGATTAATAGAGGACTTAAATTTTTTTTTTTTTAATTAAAAAAAAAAAGAATGATCGTAAAAATAGTAAAAATATATCTAGGACTTTCTCTGGTGTTGTTTTGGGTATTGTGGGGTCAGTTCATTTTTGGCTGGTTCCTTGGTCCAGCTTATATCTCTCAAGATCTATAGGCCCCTTCCTATGTAGTCGGTACTAATGACAGGGTTCTACTCTATTGCACCTGTCGCTTCCAAGGCGGTTCCCTCTGTTTTAGCTTCTTCTGTTTGCTGGTCTCTTCAGTGTCTGATTTCTGCCCTGACACAAAGCAGGGCGGGTGGGGGTGGGGAGGTAGACACTTTTTTTTTTTTTTTTTAGGCTCACTTGTTCAGTCGTGCTGTGGGGCGGGAGGGACACTGCAAACAAATAACACTGGCGTGTGCTCGCAGTGCCTCAGCCGCACTGGGCCTGCCCCCGCTCACGGCATGTGTACCCTCCCTGCCCACACTGCTCAGGCTCTAGGTTGCTCTGCTGGGAACCATCCGAGGCTGGCCCTGGGCTGCTTGCACCTCCCAGGTCTAAGCTGCTCAGGTTCAGGCACTCAGGTAGTCCTCAGAGGCTCAGACTCAGTTGCGCCTGCGTTTTGTGCCCTTCCCAGGTCTGAGCAGCTCAGGTGACGAGATGTTTGGCGAGCGTGGTCGCTGTGACTTATCGCCTCCCTGCCGCTTGGTTTTCTGGGTGTACAACCAGCGCACCATCTCAGGCAGATGTTGACCGTCCAGAACCCCAAGAAGCCTTAGTTAGCAAAGAAGCCTGCTTACAGTTTTGTAGATAATGTCTCTCTGGGGCTGCGATTGCCCTCTTCCGGCTCTGGCTGCCTGTCACCGGAGGGGGTTGGTCTGTAGCCGGCTATCTTTGTTCAGTCCTTTGTTCCGTTCGCCGGCCTGGCGGTGTCTTAGGTTAGGGCTGGCTTTTTGTGTAGTAGTTATCCCACAGTCTGGTTTGCCAGCCCAAGTTAGTTCGCTCAGATAGCGCTCGGGGCATTCAGGCCAGATCCTTACTCTAAGCGATACAGCCCGCGCCTCCCTGCCCAGCCCCCACTTGCTAGTGGTGGGTGCAGGTGTCTGCGATGCTTCTCCGCTGGGGGAGTTACCGTTGGACTCGTAATCTGTGGGTTTTAATTGTTTATTTATTTTTCCTCCCTGTTATGTTGCCCTCTGTGCTTCGAAGGCTTGGCACAGAATTGGCAGTGAGAGTGTTTCCTGGTGTTTGGAAACTTCTCTCTTTTTAAGACTCCCTTCCCAGGACGGAGCTCCGTCCCTCCCTCTTTTGTCTCTTTTTTTGTCTTTTATATTTTTTCCTACCTCCTTTTGAAGACAATGGGCTGCTTTTCTGGGTGCCTGATGTCCTCTGCTGGCTTTCAGAAGTTGTTTTGTGGAATTTACTTGGCGTTTAAATGTTCTTTTGATGAATTTGTGGGAGAGAAAGTGGTCTCCCCATCCTATTCCTCTGCCATCTTAGCTCCTCCCCCCGCTAATTTTTAGTGTATAGAAATGCGACAGAGTTCTATGTATTAATTTTGTATTCTGCAACTTTACCAAATTCATTGATGAGCTTCAGTAGGTTTCTAGAAGCATCTTTAAGATTTTGATGAGAGAGTTGGACCATAAAGAAGGCTGAGCGCCAAAGAATTGATGCTTTAAAATTGTGCTGCTGAAGAAGACGTTTGAGAGTCCCTTGGACTGCAAGGAGATCAAACCAGTCAATCCTAAAGGAAATCAACCCTGAGTACCCTTTGGAAGGATTGATGCTAAAGCTGAAGCTCCAATACTTTGGCCATCTTACGCAAACAGCTGACTCATTGGAAGAGACCTTGATGGTGGGAAAGACTGAAGGCAAAAGAAGAAGGGGGCAGTAGAGGACGAGATAGTTAGATGACATCACTGACTCAGTGGACATGAATTTGAGCTACTCTGGGAGACAGCGAAGGCCAGGGAGGCCTGGCATGCTCAGTCCATGGCGTTGCCAAAAGTTGGTCATGATTTGGCAACTAAACAACAACATCAGCAGCAATATACAGTATCATGTCATCTGCAAACAGTGACAATTTTACTTCTTTTCCAATTTGGATAAATTTTATTTCTTTTTCTTCTCTAATTGCTGAGGCTAGGGCTTCCAAAACTATGTTGAATAAAAGTGGCAAGAGTGGACATCCTTGTCTTGTTCCTGATCTTAGAGGAAATGCTTTCAACTTTTCACCATTGACTACGATGTTAGCTGTAGGTTTGTCATGTATTGTCTTTGTTAAGGTATGGTAAGGTATATGCTGAGGTATATTTCCTCTATCGAAAGGAACTCTTTTATAAGCAATGGACATTAAACCAGTAGCCATTGTGCCACTGTAGCCATTGTGCCACTGTGAAGAAGCCAATTGGAAGAACAACTGACTCATGGAGAAGACGAAGCTGAGAGCATCAGGGGAACAGCACCCAAACTGGAGCTGGAGCCCAGGTGTGGTTCTCTTGAAAGCTTTCATTCTGTAGGGATTTCACTTACCTTGGCCCATAAATTCCCTTTGTTGCCTAAGCCAGTTTGGATTAAATTTTGTGTTGTTAACAAGTAACTAGTTGATAGAGGTGCCCTCTTGAGGGAAGTAGCATGCATATGCTGTACATACTGGGCAAAACTCTGCCTGTGGACATATTTCCAGTGGAAATAACATGTTCACCTCTCTTGATGGGGTTTTGGGAGAGGAATGCAGGTGTCAGTAAGGACTCATCTTAAGCAACTGCTCTCTTGGACATGCTGACCAAGTCGCCTCCCACCTCACCTCAGCCTGAAATAAAGCACTTGATGTCAGCTAATTACAAATGAATCTTTATTGGGGTTACAATCTCATAAGAACAATTTTTTTTTTAACATTCCAAAGTCAAAGATTTTCGCAGATAGTTTTTGAAGAATTTTAGAAAGTGAAAATGTGGCCAAGTGTGGTAAAAACAGTTATGGTTTGAGAGAAACTCCAAAATGGGTTGAGTATGATGATAGGCCAGTGGTTCTCACGTGGGAACAGTTTTGCCCCAGTGAACATTTTTAAGTTGTTCTGCCTCAAGGAGAGGTACTACTGTAGTGGTTTATGGGGCTGAGCCCAGGGCTGCTGCTGCTCGCCCTACAGTGCACAGGACAGCCCTCACAACAAATAATTATCTGGCCCAAGATGTCAGTGGTGCCACAGTTGAGACATCCTGGGCTAGACTTAGGTACAGTCGGCTGATTCTGAAATGTATGAGATTTTTTTTTGCCTCAAACAGGGTAGGGGAACATTATTTGGAACTTGGACGAACCATAAAAAAGATGTTCTCTCTTTGAACAACAAAAACAAAACTTGGTTTTGTCCAGTCGATAACAACAGTGAATGCAGTATCAGAGGGCACTGTGTAGATTTACAGACCTAGGAAAAACAAACAACAGTAGAGTGCATTCAAATTGAGATAGATCAGTTCAGGCCATCCACATTCTGGCTGCATTGTGAACTATAGCTTACTCCTTGGAAGGAAAGTTATGAACAACCTGGACAGCATATTAAAAAGCAGAGACATTACTTTGTCAACAAAGGTCCGTCTAGTCAAGGCTGTGGTTTTTCCAGTGGTCATGTATGGATGTGAGAGTTGGACTATAAGGAAAGCTGAGGACCAAAGAATTGATGCTTTTGAACTGTGGTGTTGGAGAAGACTCTTGAGAGTCCCTTGGACTGCAAGGAGACCCAACTAGTCCATCCTAAAGGAGATCAGTCCTGGGTGTTCATTAGAAGGATTGATGTTGAAGCTGAAGCTCTAATATTTTGGCCACCTGATGCGAAGAGCTGACTCATTTGAAAAGTCCCTGCTGCTGGGAAAGATTGAGGGCAGGAGGAGAAGGGGATGACAGACGATGAGATAGTTGGATGGCATCCCCGACTCAATGGACATGGGTTTGGGTGGACTCAAGGAGTTGGTGATGGACAGAGGGGCCTGGCGTGCTGCAGTCCATGGGGTTGCAAAGAGTCAGACACGACTGAGCCACTGAACTGAACTGAGGTGCCCTTTACTTTGCAAAGTTTTTATTTTGCTTGTTTTTTCATTTCAGGAATGATATACTTGACCATTTCTTCTGTGATAATTAATTCCTGTGCTCTTGGTCCCAGATTTGATTGTTTTCATTTGTCGTCAGTGCAATTTACAAGAGGTTTTAGAATGTATGGTTGTAGTTTAATACTTTTACAGTTGAAGTGTTTTGGAAAACAGGGGCTATGTGGTCCCTAGTGTGCTAGTTAAGTAGAGATGCTTATTAGAACATAAGAATTTTAACCTGCAAGTTACAACTAATCAGTCAGTGAGTTGTAAAGTATGTACTGTTCCACCATGATTAATTCCATTTTCAAACTTTTAGGGGCTTTGTGGAAGTGGATAGTTAATATATCTAATTTTTTTTTGCTTGGCTATGTGTGTAGTTTAAATTTGTATTATATTGCTGCTTGAATTTCTTGAAGGACTGAGTTTCTAAATGGGTATGCCACCTGGCTCTTCAAGAAGGTTTTGTCCTAGTGTTTCTAAATCGTTTTAGAAAGATGTTTGTGAGGAGTTTGAATGCTGATGGCTGCATCTGGAGTATGGAGGGAATCCTTGGTTTTCAAGCCCACTTGTAGGGTTCTATGGTGGTTTGGAGGAGGTACAAGTAATTCTGGGCTCTTGAAGGATGGGGTGGCTTAATGTGGGAGTAGATACCAGAGGGGTAGCCAAGTACAATTGAGGAAGGTATTTGTGTATCATTTGAATTTGTATCCCATAAGCAGTTAGGGATACTAATCCAAACCATTCAGGGCTTTGGATTAAGAAATGATGGGATCAGATATTTGTCTTCAGAAATATGATTACTTGAGAAGGTGACCATGTCTGTTTAGTATCTAGAGATAACCCTATGTGGTCCCTGTAAGCCTTTGTGCATTAAATGGGTGCAGGGAGGCAGTGTAGGTTAACAGTAATGAGAGAATATGCTGGAGCCAGTCTTCCTGGGTTCAAATCCTGGCTCAGGCACTTACTAGCTGTGAAATTTTGGGTAAGACATTTAACCTCTCTCTCTGCACCAGTTTTTTTTCACCTGAAAAATGGGGATAACAAGTACACTCCGTATAAGAATTCAGTGCATTCATACAAGTAAAACAGTTAGAAATGTGCCTGGCATATAATAAATGCTCAGGAATTATTATCCACCATTGTTAATAGTGATAACTTTTATTGCTGTTGTTATCAGTAGCGCCTGTGTAAAAGAGAGGCAAAGGGGTTACAGGTGCAGGCCCAGGATTGGGACAGTGGAAGGCAGTGGTTCTGGACCCTGTCTGCACGCTAAAAATCCCCTGGAGAACTTTTAAGAATATCAACCCCGGAGTCCTACTTGAGATCAATTCAACAATAGTGTCTGGAAACAGGGCCTGGGCGTGAGCATTTTTAAAGCTGCCCGAGTGATTTGCATTCTAATTATAACTCACTTGGTGTCCTGCCCATGGGAGACAGAGGGAAAGCTGGGTGCGGAAATTTGAGTGGAAAGCACCACGAGGGAGACAGGGATGTCCTGGTGGCTGCTGCAGAGGAAACACAAGCAAATCCCCTGCCAGCATTCCAGAACAGCCTCCCTTCCTCACCCCGTGTGTGCTGCCCCTGGCCTGGCCTCCCACGTTCAGCTAGATTTGTCAGCTGTAAGAGAGCCAAGGACCATGGGAGGTCAGAAGCACTGCGCAGCCAGACTGCTAGGACCCCAGCTGGCATCTACCTATCAGTGATGGATTATGGATTACCTCCAGCCTCATGCCTTCACGCGTCAGCCTCCCAACAAGGACTTGCCGAGCACCTTCTGGAGCCCAGTTGCGTGCCAGGTGACTGGAGGGCAGAAACCAGATAGTGATGTGGCTGCCACTGGGGAGTGAGTTGCTATTGTGTTGTTTGCCTTTTCTACAGGAGCCAAAATTCAGGCTTGTTAAGTGGTAATTGACAGTCCTTTCTTCTAAGGAAGTTTCTCTTGGGTTTGCTGCCAATAGGAAGTGTATTATTCCTCCAAGCACTAGAGCATTCATTTATCGAGTGCCCACTCAATTATGAGGCACGACAGAGTTTGCCATCTAAGAGAGGAAAGACCACTTAATGATTCCTAAAGTCAGAAGTCTGGAATAAATGAATAGACAGATCAAAGAGTTAAGGGGAATCCATTGTAATTGGACAGGCACTTTAAGCAAGAGCTGGGTCTTCCACTGAAATCTTAAAGGAGCCTTTGAATAAGTTGTGTGGCAGAGAAAGTATCTTTTTGAACATTAAGCTACAGTGATTTCAACTGACCATCTCATAGGATAAAATGTGAGGGTTGTGGTTTTGTGCTAAACCATGGTGGGAACACACACGAGCTCTGGTAGAAACTGGAATTCCATTGTGAGATCTTAAGCATTATTTCCCCTACCCCAAGAGAAATGGAATTAGAATATGTTTACCACAATCATTTTCTGGGGGCTGATTGTTTTACTGGATGGACAGTTCTTCCTTGTGAGGGAAACAGAAAATCTTTACCCTTTGGGAGAGGTTTCCTTCCAGAGTTGAAGAAAGGTTCATGGTTACTGATCCAAACTGAAGGATGAGTGATGGTTAATGACCCAAATCAGACCTTGTTCCTGGGATTTGTTTGGGAAGAAGAAAATGGAAGGCCGCTTGGAAGCACAGATCAGCGGTCTGCTGGAGATAAAGTTGGGGAGGATCCCAGGAGTGGATGAGGGAGCTTGGGAAATGAGACTGGCTGAGAACTCTGTTGAATCTAATACTTCCCTTTCATCTTCCCCCCCCCCCCCCCACTTCTTGGCTACATAGGTGGCATGTGGGATCTTAGTTCCCTGACCAGGGGTCAAACCCATGCCCCCTGCAGGGGAAGCACCGAGTCTTAACTGCTGGACCTCCAGGGAAGTCCCTGCCTTTCACCTTCTTCACCATAACACCCCAATGTCACCCATATCCTTCTTTCCAATCAAAACTTACTCCTTTCCTGATATAAATAGTAAACAAAAATTACAGTGCAAACAGTTGCCATGTTTGTGAAATGAAATTGAAATATAGGAACAGGTGTTTTAATCAGGTTCTTTTGGTGAAGTCCAGAAAGCGATCTCTTCTGTGAATAAGGGGCTGAAAGGTCGATGAGTCATTGTTGAGGTTTCTGTCTTGGAGTTTCCTTCACTCTCCTCTTCTGTTTGTCAGAGATTCCCACAAAGAGATGAAGGGAGAAAGGGCAGGCTGACTGAGCATAAAGGCTATTATGCAAAACACTCCATAGAAAATCTCGACCGATCCCGGAAGATCTTCTCTCCCTTTTATAGTGATTCCATAGCACTTGCCTGGCTAGTGGAACAGTTTTCTGAACATGAGACAATAATAAAAAATGATGGTTATGACTTACATAGTGTGAGAAGAGTGTCTTGAAATTGTGCACTGCCTTTCTCCTGAGAAGGTTCAAAATACTCGACAAATACAACATCATTACTCCATGGGAGGAGACTGTGGACAGACTTTCAGGAGAATAATCTCTCTTCATCAGTTTGGAAGGAGCTCAAGCAGAGATCAGTGTCCTGACTCAGCTTAAGCAAGTGTCCCAGATTGGTTGAGTTCTAAATCTCCTGCAGAGAAAGATTGGTATTAATACTAAATATGGCCAGTTGAAGTCTACCTTGTGGTCCCTTGGTGAGCTCTGTGTCTCATGTTTTAAGAAGGCACACTGTAAGTTTTTCTCGTTTCTTATTCTTTTTTTGCAAGTCAGTCAGTACAGTTGCTCAGTCGTGTCTGACTCTTTGCCACCGCATGGACTGCAGTATGCCAGGCCTTCCTGTCCATCACCAACCCCTGGAGTTTACTCAAACTCATGTCTACTGAGTCAGTGATACCATCCAACCATCTCATCCTCTGTCATCCCCTTCTCCTCCTGCCTTCAGTCTTTCCCAGCATCAGGGTCTTTTCCAATGAGTGAGTTCTTCGCATTAAGTGACCAAAGTATTGGAGTTTCAGCTTCAGCATCAGTCCTTCCAATGAATATTCAGGACTGATTTCCTTTAGGATGCGCTGGTTGGATCTCCTTACTGTCCAAGGGACTCTCAAGAGGCTTCTCCAACACCACAGTTCAAAAGCATCAATTCTTTAGTGCTCAGCTTTCTTTATAGTCCAGCTCTTACATCCATACATGACTACTGGAAAAACCATAGCCTTGACTAGATGGACCTTTGTTGGTAAAGTAATGTTTCTGCTTTTTAATATGCTGTCTGCTGCTGCTGCTGCTGCTGCTGCTGCTGCTGCTAAGTCGCTTCAGTCGTGTCCAACTCTGTGCGACCCCATAGATGGCAACCCACCAGGCTCCCCTGTCCCTGGGATTCTCCAGGCAAGAACACTGGAGTGGGTTGCTATTTCCTTCTCCAATGCATGAAAGTGAAAAGTGAAAGTGAAGTCACTCAGTCGTGTCTGACTCTTAGTGACCCCATGGACAGCAGCCTACCAGATTCTTCCATCCATGGGATTTTCCAGGCAAGAGTACTGGAGTAGGGTGCCATTGCCTTCTCCAATATACTGTCTAGGTTGGTCATAACTTTTCTTCCAAGGAGCAAGTGTCTTAATTTCATGGCTGCAGTCAACATCTGCAGTGATTTTGGAGCCCAAAAATATAAAGTCTGTCACTGTTTCCATTGTTTCCCCATCTATTTGCCATGAAGTGGTGGGACCAGATGCCATGATCTTAGTTTTCTAAATGCTGAGTTTTAAGCCAACTTTTTCACTTTCCTCTTTCACATCTAGAGGCCCTTTAGATTTTCTTCACTTTCTGCCATAAAGGTGGTGTCATCTGCATATCTGAGGTTATTGATATTTCTCCTGGCAATCTTGATTTCAACTTGTGCTTCTTCTAGCCCAGCATTTCTCATGATGTACTCTGCATGTAAGTTAAATAAGCAGGGTGAAAATATACAGCCTTGACATACTCCTTTTCCTATTTGGAACCAGTCTGTTGTTCCATGTCCAGTTCTAACTGTTGCTTCCTGAAATACATACAGATTTCTCAAGAGGCAGGTCAGGTGGTCTGGTATTCCCATCTCTTGAAGAATTTTCCACAGTTTGTTGTGATCCACGTAAAAGCTTTGGCATAGTCAATAAACCAGAAATAGATGTTTTTCTAGAACTCTCTTGCTTTTTTGATGATCCAGAGAATGTTGGCAATTTGATCTCTGGTTCCTTTGCCTTTTCTAAATCCAGCTTGAACATCTGGAAGTTCACAGTTCGTGTACTGTTGAAGCCTGGCTTGAAGAATTTTGAGCATTACTTTACTAGCATGTGAGATGAGTGCAATTGTGCAGTAGTTTGAGCGTTCTTTGGCATTGCCTTTCTTTGGGATTGGAATGAAAACTGACCTTTTCCAGTCCTGTAGCCACTGCTGAGCTTTCCAAATTTGCTGGCATATTAAGTGCAGCACTTTCACAGCATCATCTTTTAGGATTTGAAATAGCTCAACTGGAATTCTGTCACCTCCACTAGCTTTGTTCATAGTGATGCTTCCCAAGGCCCACTTGACTTCACATTCCAGGATGTCTGGCTCTAGGTGAGTGATCACAACATTGTGATTATGTGGGTCATAAAGATCTTTTTTGTACAGTTCTTCTGTGTATTCTTGCCATCTTCTTAATATCTTCTGGTTCTGTTAAGTCCATATCATTTCTGTCCTTTATTGTGCCCATCTTTGCATGAAATTTTCCCTTGGTATCTCTAATTTTCTTGAAGAGATCTCTAGTCTTTCCCATTCTATTGTTTTCCTCTATTTCTTTGCACTGACCATGAGGAAGCCTTTCTTATCTCTACTTGCTATTCTTTGGAACTCCGCATTCAAAAGGGTATATCTTTCCTTTTCTCTTTTGCCTTTAGCATCTCTTCTTTTCGTAACTATTTGTAAGTCTTCCTCAGGTAACCATTTTGTCTTTCTGCATTTCTTTTTCTTGGGGATGGTCTTCATCTTTGCCCCCTGTACAATGTCACAAACCTCCATCTGTAGTTCTTCAGGCACTCTGTGAAATCTAATCCCTTGAATCTATTTGTCAATTCCACTGTATAATTTTAAGGGATTTGATTTAGGTCATACTTGAATGATCTAGTGGTTTTCCCTACTTTCTTCAATTTAAGTCTGAATTTGGCAATAAGGAATTCATGATCTGAGCCACAGTCAGCTCCCGGTCTTGTTTTTGCTGACTGTATAGAGCTTCTCCATCTTTGGCTGCAAGAATATAATCAATCTGATTTCAGACATCACCATCTGGTGATATCCACATTAGAGTCTTCTCTTGTGTTGTTGGAAGAGGGTATTTGCTGTGATCAGTGCATTCTCTTGGTGAAACTCTATTAGCCTTTGCCCTGCTTCATTCTGTATTCCAAGGCCAAATTTGCCTATTATTCCAGGTATTTCTTTACTTCCTACTTTTGCATTCCAGTCCCCTATAATGAAAAGGACATCTTTTTTGGGTGTTACTTCTAGAAGATCTTGTAGGTCTTCATAGAATCATTCAACTTCAGCTTCTTCAAGCATTACTGGTCAGGGCATAGACTTGGATTACTGTGATATTGAATGGTTTGCCTTGGAAATGAAGAGAGATCCTTCTGTCTTTTTTGAGATTGCATCCAAATACTGCATTTCGGACTCTTTTGTTGTCTATTATGGCTACTCCATTTCTTCTAAGGGATTCTTGCCCACAGTAATTCACCCATTCCAGTCCATTTTAGTTCACTGATTCCTAAAACATCAATGTTTACTCTTGCCATCTCCTGTTTGACCACTTTTAATTTTCCTTGATTCATGGACTTAACATTCCAGGTTCCTATGCAGTATTGCTCTTTACAGCATTGAACTTTACTTCCATCACCAGTCACATCCACAACTGGGTGTTGTTTTTGCTTTGACTCTGTCTCTTCATTCTTTCTGGAGTTATTTCTCCACTGATCTCCAGAAGCATATTGGGCACCTACAGACCTGGGGAGTTCCTTTTTCAGTGTCCTATTTTTTGCCTTTTTGTACTGTTCATGGGGTTCTCTACGCAAGAATACTGAAGTGGGTTTGCCATTCCCATCTCCAGTGAACCACATTTTGTCAGAACTCTCCACCATGACCCGTCTGTCTTGGGTGGCCCTACATGGCATGGCTCATAGTTTCATTGAGTTAGATAAGGCTGTAGTCCCTGTGATCAGATAGGTTAGTTTTCTGTGACTGTGGTTTTCAGTCTGTCTGCCCTCTGATGGAGAAGGATAAGAGGCTTATGGAAGCTTCCTGATGGGAGAGAGTGACTGAGGGGGAAACTGGATCTTGTACTGATGGGCAGAGCCATACTCAAATCTTTAGTCCAATTTTCTGTTGAAGGGTGGGGATGTGTTCCCTCCCTGTTATTTACCTGGGGCCTGGTGGCTCAGATGGTAAAGGGTTTTCCTGCAATGCGGGAGACCAGGGTTCGATTCCTGGATTGGGAAGATCCCTGGAGAAGGAAATGGCAATCCACTCCAGCACTCTTTCCTGGAAAATCCCATGGACAGAGGAGCCTGATAGGCTACAGTCCATGGGGTCGCAAAGAGTCGGACACGACGGAGCGACTTCACTTTCACTTTCAAACTATGGTCGAGGTAATGAAGATAATGGTGACCTCCTTCAAAACGTCCCATGCAGGCACTGCTACAGTCAGTGCCCCCAACCCTGCAGTAGGCCAACGCCGACCCACACCTCTTCTGGATACTCCTGGACACTCCTGGGCAAGTCTGGGTCAGTCTCTTGTGGGGTCACTGCTCCTTTCTCCTGGGTCCTGGTGTGCACAGTTTGTTTGTGCCCTCTGAGGGTCTGTTTCCCCAGTCCTGTGTAACTTCTGGTGGCTGTATGGTGGGGTCAGAGGTGACCTCCTCCAAGAGGGCTTATGCCACACCCAGGTCTGCTGCACCCAGAGCCCTTGCCCCCAGGGCAGTCCACTGTGGACCTGTACCTCCACAGGAGACAGTCAAACACAGTTCTGCCTCAGGCTTTGTGGGGTCTCTGGGTCCTGGTGCACACAAGATTTGTCTCAGCCCTCGGAGCGTCTCTGGCAGGTATGGGGTTGGATTCTAAACGCGATTTCACCCCTCCTACCATCTTGCTGGGTCTTTTCCTTTGCCCTTGGATGTGGGGTATCTCCTCAAAGTCACTCTAACACCATGCAGCCACCACTTCAGCACCTACCATCTTGCTGGGGCTTCTCTGCCCTTGGATGTGGGGTATCTCCTCACAGTCGCTCCAGTGCTGCACAGCTGCTGCTCCAGCACCTACCATCTTGCTGGGACTTTTTCCAAGTGGCCATGCTTAAATCTGGCTTCCATCCATTTTGGGGGAGCAAGGCAGAAGTAAAATGATAGAACAAAGCAAGAGACACCAAGAAGAATTTGTGTTATCATGGCAACACCAAATTGTCTCACCTCAGCAAAACCTGGAGTCTTAAGATTCCTTGAAGAGAGAAATGGAAACATACCTCCCTCTGTTGTTCTGATTAGGATCTATGGCAAAGGGTGGTCATTAGAAATTCCATTAACTTGAAGGAAAAAAACAAACACAGTTATTATTTTTCTTTCTGTTTTTACAAGGGAAATTTAATCATATCCAATAAATTTACTTATTTTTGTTTTCATCATTCCACTTCTCAATCCCTGCCCTGCCTTCTGCCTGGCTCTCTTAAAAACCTGGGAGGTCCTGCCTATGGCAGAAAATTCACAGGATATGAAGAGGAATGGAAAGGTGCCTTGTAGATCTAATATCATTTCCTCAAATCAAGGTCCACTTCAGGGGAAGATTCAGTGGAGGAATTACTAGAAATATTGCAGCAAGGATTATTTAGAAACTGAAGGTGAAAACAGGAACTGTTTATCAGTAGGTCAAATTCTCTTACCATTTCCTTTGACTCTGATATGAATTGGCTTCAGTTTGTCTTTTTCCACTGACAGGTGTGATACCCTGTCAGATAAAGTAGCTATTACATTAGAATCTTTATTTTCTTAATCACTGAAATATCTCTGGAAGGAAAAGGTGCTGGCCATTTAAATCATTCTATAAATACCTGTCCTATATCTAGACCTGGCAGTGTACTTAGGTTACAATCACAGCAGCAAACTCTGTGCTTTTTTGTGTGGTTACCGAGATTTTTGGTGGGCTGTGTTTCTCTTTCCAAATACCTCCTTGTTAATTAAAAAAAAAAAAAAAAAGAAAACAACTTCCTGGGAGTATAGTGGAAGTGTATTGGACTAAATAAGAGACTGTGAAGGTTTGTAGCATTTATTTATTATACAGTTGACCCTTGAACAACTCAGGGGTTCAGGGAGCCAGTGCTCCAACCCTGTGTAGTCAGAAATCTGCATACAACTTTTGATTCCATGAAAACGTGGCTACTAATAGCCTGCTGTTGACCAGAAGACTTACTGATAACTTAAATAGTCAAGTAACACATATTTTGCATGTAAATATATTATATACTGTATTCACAAAATAAAGTAAATCAGGCAAAAGAAAATGTTATTAAGAAAACTGTAAGGAAGAGAAAATACATTTACAGTACTGTACTGTTTTTATCCATACTGTATATTTACATTGTCTATTTATAAGATGAATGCTCTGTTAATAACCTGTCAATACTGTCTTATATGATAGAAAATGCTGTAGATGTTATATGTATTATCAACACTATTGTGACCCCATGGACTGTAGAGTCCATGGAATTCTCCAGGCCAGAATACTGAAATGGGTAACCTTTCCCTTCTCCACGGGATCTTCCCAACCCAGGGATTGAACCCAGGTCTCCTGCATCACAGGTGGATTCTTTACCAGTTGAGCCACAAGGGAAGCCCAAGAACAATGAAGTGGGTAGGCTATCACTTCTTCAGTGGATCTTCGTGACCCAGGAATTGAACCGGGGTCTCCTGCATTGCAGGCAGATTCTTTACCAACTGAGCTATCAGGGAAACCCCTTTTATATGATTGAAAACATTGTAGATGTTATATGTATTACTAACACTAGCATCAAAAGTAAGAAGATAATGTACAAAGAAATATATATGTATTTATAAGTGTAATAATTCATGCATTGATAATGAAGAAATGGCAGTATGATTACTCTGTGGTAGCCTAGTATAATCAATGCAATTGCTTCACAGTAGCCCAGTGTATACACTAGTGAATGAATCGTTATAAAAATTTTATGGCATACAGTATTAGCCATATTCATACTGGATATTGTATTGTATTGGAAACATTGTTACATTTAAAAACAACACTTAACCTGTGATGATAGGCTGATATGCAGTTCCTCTAGTTACTAGAGAGAGGGGCATACTGTATGATAATGTAATTCTTTGAAAGCAAAGTTATAAAACAGTAAGGAAACTAACACATGATTAATTTTATATTAAATATCACTCACTTTTATGCTAGTATAAGGATAACTAGTATCTACAAATGTTTCATGCATTCACGACATACATTTTTCTTAATTTTTTTTTATATCTAGGCTTTGCAGTTTGCTTGCATGTTTTTCAAGTTGTCGCAAGTGTCCAAAAAATTTTGCAATATATTTATTGACAAACGTGTATGTAAGTAGATTTGTGCATTTCATACCAATATGTTCAAGGATCATGTGTAGTTGGACTGCCAAATTCACCTTCTCAGGTTTCTCTGTTGTACACATTACTCTTGATGAGAAATTTCTGGTATCTTTCCTTCCAAAGGCTACCCTCCTTAGTATACACACTTGGGCTTCTTCCCCGACCTGTCCCTGTGAGATCATCACCCCCTCTTCTCCAGAACCCCCTGCTATGGTCATGTGTTTTCTCATGGCTTATTTTTGTCTTTGGTTGCTAGTGTCATGTGAGACAGAGTCTATGAAATATTAGCCATTATATACATGTTGTCATATTCAATAAGGTTGAGGATCACAAAGCATTACTCTTTATTTGCTGTATAATTTTTCCCTTCTGTAGTGATTTTAACCTTCTAAGATTCTGTCCAGTCTGTTCAACCGTGTTGACATTCCTGCAATGTTTGGGATCACAGCCATGGAGCCCACACTGCGAGGCTTCCATGCATACACACGTGAGAATAATCTGTCCCCAGCCTGTACTGACTGTACCTTCTGTAACCTACTGAAATTCCTACTGGAATTAGAACTGAGATGCCAAACGCTTGAAGCCTTCAATAAGTTCTGTCCTTTGAAGCATGGGCCTCTCATAGATGTGAAGCTTTGTACCAGAATCCTTGTATAACTTGGCAGTGTAAAGTCTGGGACTGGACACAAATACTTATCTTGTGCTAAAGTTGCTTTGTGGAAAGAAGTTAACAGTGGGGTTCCACTGTGTGTAATTTAACACTGAAAGTGATCTGTGGTACTTGTTCATTGATGGAGATTATGCAGAACAAGCGCCATTCTTAAGGGATGAACCCTGATTGGTGGGCACTAGGGGTCCACAGCCCTCCCATGCATGCAGCCTGGAGGTACTCCTGTTGCGGGTAGCAAACACTGGTTTCCGGGTCCCAGGAGCCCACAGCCCTCCTCACTCACAGAACTGCATGCTGCTCACAGGTCTCTGTTCCGAGAAGTAAGTAGGGGGGCTGTTCCACCAGCATCTCGCCTGCTCTCCTGGAGTTCAGGGGTGCCCAGCAACGAGAAATACTGAGGTGCCCACGTTCACGAAGGGAACAAAGAGTAGCCTGTGTCAAAGTGACATGGAATTTCAGAGCAGAAAGAGACCTTCCTGACCTGCTGTAACAAGGAACACACACAAAAAAGTGGCATTCTTGAAAATTCCTGCTCTTTCCCAAGCTCTGCAGGACCTGTGAGTTCAGGAATGCTGCATGTTCGATAATTCCAGTATGAAGTCTGAAGCCCCTCTATAAAATTCTAAATTGCTTGGGTATGTTCCATTAATAAGTAGCTGAGTCAGTAACAGGTGGGAGTGTGTGTGTGCGTGTGTGTGTGTGTGTGTGTGTGTCTGTGTTAGAAGGATTTCTGCCCACTACTGGTGATATTGTCCAAATTGCAAGTACTAACCTCTTTGCTTATGGGGAGCGGGGAGTGACTCTGGTTACTTTGTTTAAGAAAGAATGAATATATTTTACAGCCTGTTGTAAAATATATTTTATTTGGCTTGGGGCTTATTTGACTCAGGGAAGCTTTGTAACTGTTTCCATTTTCATTGCTTTGATGTGACCTCACCTGTGCTGGTATTTGGATTCAAAACCTAGAGTTGGATTCTAGGCTCTGCTGCTCAGAAGCTCTGTGTCCTTGAATAAACGTCTGAACTCCTTCTGGGCCTCACTTATTCATCTGGGGGAAGGAGACAGTTCCTGCCTTCCCTATCTCTTAGAGCATTTCATCTGGCTCCAAAGACAGAAAGTGCTTATGAAGGAGGGGAAGGGAGAAGTACTAATAAATTTGCCTAAGGACTTTTGGGATTTTCCTGGGAAGGAAGGAACCAAAATCTCAACCCTTTCTTAGTTATTTCAGGCTATAAAAACCTTTAGGGTGGGCTGAGTGATCTGTAGGAGTATAAGAAGTCCTCTATAAAAGCACTCAGGGTAGAAAGAAGTGTTGGATGTGAGCCGAGGTGCTGGATGTTGCCTTGTTCCAAAAGCAAAGGGTTTGGCCTGGAACAAATGGCCCAGCTGGGTGAATCTAGAAAGATGGCAGTTGCGAGCCCAAGTCACAGTTGGCATGTCGCGCCCTTAGCCAAGATAACTCTGAGTAGGGAACCCTCCTTTTTATCTGAAGGTCCATATTGCTCTGTTTGGTGGAAGAGGAGTGTTCGTTAAAACTGAATGTTATCAGCTTTCCTCTCTAATAAGAAATATCTTAAAACATTTCTTCTCTATCTTGAAATGAAAGTCATAGATGATAGCATATACACATTATAATCTGCAAAAAAAAAAAATCGTCATAATATCCTAAGTATAATATAAAGAAAAAATGGACACCAATTTGTAATAAAGCAGTATGGCCCAACTATACCAGAAGATGCAACACAAAGTCAGATATTATATGTGTATAATCTCTGTAAGCGCAGTGGCCACATATACCAACCGGTACAGGTACAGTGGGTTAAAGACTGCCGTATTACAAGCCGCTTTGCTGTCAGTGATATGATTTTCTGAAATAGTGATCCACAACTGGTGATGTTCCAAACACACCCAATAATTTTCTGTTTACTGGACATGATAGCTGCATTCCTGGAGATTTCAGTATAAGTTAAAACCTTGCCAAGACCTTGTGTGCTTATACAGAAAACAGAATCTAAGCTCAGATAATTATAAACAAGGGAGAAAACTTTTATGCTTGGTGGAGTATTTTTGGGTGTTTGAGTCATGTAGGTCATAGTTCTTGATGAGTAAGAGGTATTACCTGCTTTGCAGGATGTCTAGAATCCATGGCCCTGCCCACTAAAAGCTGGTAACATACCTTCAGTCGTTGTGACAACCTAAATGTGCCCTTCTAATTTTAAGATACCCTCTGGAGGTCATGCCGTTCTTATTGAGAAGCACTAGGGTAGAGGTCAAGCTTACCTCCACTGCTCTAGAGACAGTTGGAAGTGACCAGGCCTTCCAGTGAAGGCACTGACAGCGAATGGAAGACTTGACTGAATTTCATGGGACCCCAGGTGTATTAGCTTAAGCTGCCATAACAAAATACTCCAAACTGGGTGGCCTAAATACCAGAAATTTGTTTCTCAAAGTTCTAGAAGCTGGAAAGGCCAAGATCAAGGTGCCTGTTGATTTAGTGCCTCTCTTCCTGGCTTACCTTCTCTCTGTGTCCTCACATGGCAGAGGGAGAGCTCTGGTCTCTCTTCCTCTTCTTTTTAGAAATATTTATTTATTTGGCTATTATTCAGTCTTAGTTGCAGCACATAGGCTCTCTAGTTGTGCACACAGGCTTAGTTGCTCCATGGCATGTGGGATCTTAGCTCCCCTACCAGGATTGAACCCACATCCCTTGCAAGGTGGGTTCTTAACTTCTGGACCACCAGGAAAGTCCTTCTCTTCCCCTTCTTACAAGGACCCTAATGCCATCATGGCGGCTCCACCCTCATGACCTCATTTAAACTTGATTATCTGCCAAAGATCTTACCTCCAGGGCTTCAGTGTATGAAGTTTGGGGTGATGCAAACAATAAGCCCATAGCACCAGGTTTCCGGCCTTTGTTTTCTGAAACAACCATCTTCTGTTGGAAGCTCTTATGGTCTTCTAGGGTCAAAGGAGACATTGGAGTTCTGGTTCTAGGGGTTACCTAGGAGCAAGCAGGATGAACAGACCCCTTGTTTATGAGGAAATGCCTGGCAAGTTCTTAGATCCACTGGAGTGGGCAGGTACTGGAAAGACAATGTAGACATTCTGCTCTTCTGGACAACTGGAGTCCCAATCAACTCATGTTTAAGAGCCTGTACTTGGGAGTTAGATCTGGGTTTTAATCCTGTTTCAGTCATCTGGTAACTGTGTGACCCTGGACAAAATACTTAGCAGCCTGAGTCTCAGCATGAAAATGGGCACAGACCTGTCTTGAAGGTTGGTGATGAGTAATGAGATCTTCTAGTAAAAAGCTTTGCAGGATTTCAGGCACATAGCATCCATTAGTCTGTATTGCTGCTTATGGTCATGCAGTCATCCTTTGAGGACTTATTTTTGTGGGGAAAAGCATTCATCACAGCTGAGGTTGCATAGAACAACTCTGTGATGTGGTAGAGCTCCATTTCTACAGAAAAAGTGATGGGAATCTTTCTAGAAAGTAATTTAGGGGGTAAACAAGCCAATTCCGGTTCATATTGCATGGAATGTTTTAAATATGAAAGCAAGCATCTTCCCTCTTACCCTTAATTTCTGCTTAATGCTTCATACTCAATCCCAAGGGACTATCCAGAACATTATGATCATTTATACAATAATCTTTATACAGTTGGAAGTATATGCAGTGGCTGCTTTGGAATTACAGGTTTGCCATCTCATGTTGACTTGTCCCTAACTAAGCAGAGTTAGAACCAATTACTACTCTGTTTGGAAAAGGCCTAGAACAGAAATTCATGGGATTCATCCTTATCTATACTATTTCCCTTCAAAGTGAAGATTAATGTGTGCTTGTGTTGATGCAAAACAACCAACCTCTCATGCACAGGTCCTCTCATGCACACACATTTCCCTGGGACAAATCACTGAGAAAAACTGTTCGGATGTATTTAATGAAAACATTTTGCTAGCTCAGAAATTCTTAAAGAGATCCAGCTTTCTTATGGACAACAGCCCAAGATTCTTAGAGAAGACACTGAAAGTTGGAGAAGTGTTCTTTTCCTTTATCAGTGTTGTTTTGCCAAAGAAGATGCTGTGACTGTCTTCTTCACTGAAGAATGAAAGGAAGTTTTGATTGTATGCTTCCATCAGGCCACAGACACTTTTTCAAATTTGTTTTTCTTCATAACATTAAGTCAAGTCCTTTTCTTATAACTCTCTTGTTTCATAAAGACTTTAAGACAATTAAAAAATGAGAATAGATTTTCCCTGGTGGTCCAGTGGTTAAGAATCCACCTGCCAATGGAGGAGACATGGGTTTGATCCTTGGTCTGAGAAAGATCCCACGTGCGGCGAAGCAACTGAGCCCATGAACAGCAACTACTAAGCCCCTGAGCTGCATACTGAAGCCCATGTGCCTAGAGCCTGTGCTCTGCAACAAGAGAAGCCACCATGATGAGAAGCCCACGCACTGCAGCGAAGAACAGCCTCCAATTGCTGCAACTAGAGAAAGCCCACACACAGCAACAAAGACCCAGTAGAGCCAAAAATAATCTAAAAAAGGTAAGAATATAAAATATAATGAGGACTAAGGACAACGAAAAAGAAAGCAAAGTTGAGTGTAGAACATGTGTGCCTGTGGGGTGAAAATTTGGCTCTGGGCATCCCAGCAACCAGGGAAAAGAGGAAAGTCTAATTTGGTTACATGATTAAAAAAAAAAAAAAAACTTTCTTAGAAGCTCAATTATCCCTGGCACTGAGAACAGAATTAAGTGTTCTCAGAGGTACAAATAAAGAGGATATTTTGAGCTCCGGTGATCAATTTCCTCAAATGTCCCCACAGTGACTGCCACTGAATTACATAGGACTGCTTTATAGAACATCCCTCATGGCTGGCATTTTGCCACAGTATGATTCTATAAAGGAAAAGAAAGTCTTCAGGCAATTCTCCATTTATACTATGTATTTTCAAGTGAACTTTTGCAAAATATTGAGCTGCAAAGAGTTGGAGGTCATCTTGGCTGAGTAACTGAAAGGCAGTTCTTTGCAGATAGGGAAGTGCAGAGACACAGACTTCAGAGAGCTGGATAAGCTGGGCCAGAGATGACATTCTTTTATAAATATAAAAAGGAAACCCAAAGGTATGGGAGCCAGAAGAGAAGGCTGTCTACTTCTGCATGTTGAAGGGCAACTACATCAGAGAAGATGTAGATAATTTGGGGGAAGGAAAAAAAAATGTGATAATTTTATTACCTTAAGATAACTGCTATTAAGCAGTTTTGCATGTCCCCCCCTCCTCATCCACCCCATCCACAGTGGTTAATGTTAACAAAATCAGAATTTGCATATAGTTTTATATCATTTTTTTTATTTGAGCAGCATAAAATAAGTGATTGTATTTTATATTACTGGAGCATGTTGGGGGCTCTGATATGATTTCTACCATGGTTCCAGGCCTTCTATGAAGTGTCGTCTACCCACATGCTGTGAGAAAACACCACTTTGGGAAAATTAGGAAAAGAGGCTATTTAAATGGATTGGTGATCAGTAAAGAGATCAGAGTGATACTATTTGGCAGGGTTTTTCCTCTTTTAAAGTAGCTTTCCCGAGAGTCCCGTTTTTCATGGTCAAGAATTTTTCTTTTTTTTTTTTTTTAAGAGGGGGCAAAAATTCATACTTGATTATAGAGTTAGTGGTGTTTACATTTAAACTAGTCCCCATATACTAACACTTCCCAGTAATATATAGCTCATTTTGTTCAATTTTGTGTGTTTCTCCTGCCCAGAAACAAACCATTTCTGATGCCTAAAAACAACCACAAATACACTGGACTCATGTCTTGAATGACCTCTAGGTTCAGATATTTCTTTGTTGACCTTGTGTAGATTTCCTTATCCCTTTATTGTAAGGCTTTGAAATGTGCCACTTTTTTTCCTGCAACTCTGAATTACCTTCTGTTCCAGGAAGGGATACATAAATGCATTTTCCTACATTGAGGTAGTTTTCTGCTAGCCAGATGCTGTGGTTGGATTTTACCTTCTCCCTGAACCAGAGTGTGACTGTCAAGTGAGGAGGCCAAGCTTTTTTCTTCCTATCAAATGTGGCTTATAGAAATCAGACCCAGTGAAGGGTGGTTGCTTTGTTCTCTGACAGCCTTAAAAAGTCAGGGCAGGAAATCTGTCAGTCGATTGCCTCAGACAATCCCTTTTGTACTAAAAGATGATTTCTTCTGAGGAAAGTTAACCAAATGTGACCTGAACCTTCTAAATTCTTCCTTTCCCAATAAATGAATTTAAGTATCTGAAAAGACATAATAAAATTAGAACCTTTCAATTGATATAATTAAGCGGCAGGAGTTAATGAGAGGATGTATTTGGCCGGCAGTTAGTTATGAATTCTCTGCCGTTACCAGGATTCAGTTAATGAGAGGAAACAATCAATACATGTTTGAAATTTTTTCTTCTCTCCAACACTGAAAATTTGATAAGCTGCTAGTTTTGAATATTTAAAGTCTTATGAGAGAAAAAAAAACTCCAGTTTTCTTTCTTAACACAAGAGGGAATGGATTTTTGTGCTTCTAGCATAGGAGGTAGACAGTCCCCAGGTGGTATGTTTACTGCTCATATTTCTGTTTCAGAAATGTAAATGTGGTACAGGGGCTCCATCATAGAAAAGGTCCATTTCCTGACAGATTGGTTCGGAATTTAACTGCAAAGTGAATTCTGTTTTCTCCTGAGCTTCTATTCTAAACCAGAAAAACACTGCCTTGCTAGATTTGACAAATGAAAGCATTTGATGGGAGGTTCATATCATTACCAGATCCCTGAAATTCTGGGAACATTGATGGAATTTACCTGTGGACCATAATTCTCTTCTTTCCTTTGGAGCCTCAGGTTATACTGTTTCTGAGAGGACTTCTCTGGGTCCTTCTTTGGATTCTAAGAATGTCTGTGTGTTCATGGCTTCTAAAACTTCTTCATTCTTCCTTTTGTTTGGATATCTGTCAGGACCTCAGTGGAGCTTGGCTTCATTATCAGCTGACCCCTCTGTTCACTCAGCTTCACAGAGCCTTTCCACAGGACTGTTTCTTCTTTCTCTCTCACTCCCATCCAGCTCTCCACCTTTCCTCTCATTTCCCCTCCAGCCCTCCCCCTCCCCCATCTATCCCACAATCCGCCCTTCCTGTCTTTCATAATTTTTTGTTTCTTTTTTTTTTGATTCATTAAAAAATATTGAAAAGCACTGAGCAGAATATAACAACTTATTTCCAACATGTAAAACATATAATTAACATTTCAAACTCCAAATGAAACATTCTAGGTAAAATTAAAGTCCTTTTTGATACCTTGGTGTCATATTCTTTCTTGCCCTTCCTGGGGATAACTTATCAAGTGTGTATCTCATGAGGCCACAGGCTCATCTGATGGCCCTTCTTTGTCTGCATGGCCATGTCAACTGGAGCTTCACAGAAGGTTATCCTGTTGATTTGTGAGTTATTAGTTTATTATATGTAGATGGGGGTGGTGGGTAGCCCAGAAACAAATTTAAGAAACATCCATTCTCATCCAAAATGTATGGGAAAGCAAGCAGATTGAGGGGCCCCTGGGGATACATTCATGAGGAAGAATCAGCTGTAAGAGACTTGAACAGGTGTAGCAGGTCCTTTGAAGGCATAGGAGTCACTCTTGTTGGAGTTCTGTGTGTCTCTTCTCCCATCTGTACAAGCATCTAGATCCTTGGTGACTGTCCACCTTTTTCCTTTTCTTCCTAGGAAGCCTGACTTGGGTCTTCATCATTCCTGATCTCATTCTTCATTACTCTCTTGGCTTTTCATGGATTCTGATGTCCACGTTTCTAACACTGACCTTGTGGGTGTTTCCTGATTCCATGGTTGTGTGATGGTTTGGCCTTGATACTCTTAAATCTGTCCCCAGGCTCTGCTTAATTTAGTTGAAGAAACTTGGCAATGGGCTCTGATACAGTTCCTCATCCTAGCCCACCAGAGCATGCTAGGAGACAGGTATTTGCTGGTAAGCCACCTAAGACTTGACTTTATCCTGAGATCTTCACACCTTTCTTCCATTACTGCCAACTTTCAAGTCTTTAGGGAAAGTGGGGACCCAGTAAGCAAGACACCCAAACCCAGCAGTGTCAGGGAGCCTGGAGCCCAAGCTATCTATAGTGACTCTAATGACAGCCTTCAGCCTACTGAGACAGATCTTGGATGTTGAAACTGACTAGAGTTTCAAAGTTCCCTTCTGGGTCTCCTTTTTCTGGTGTGTCTGGGACCTGAAACTTCTGGGATTGTTACCGGTCATGTGGAGACAGACTGACAACGCTGGGCTGGTGTGGGGTGGATCAGTTCAGTCAGTTCAGCCACTCAGTCATGTCCAACTTTTTGCAGCCCCATGGACTGCAGCACACCAGGCTTCCCTGTCCATCTCCATCTCCCAGAGCCTGCTCAAATTCATGCCCATCGAGTCGGTCATGCCATCCAACCATCTCATCCTGTTGCCCCCTTCTCCTCCTGCCTTCAATCTTTCCCAGCATCAGAGTCTTTTCCAATGAGTCAGTTCTTCACATCAGATGGCCAAAATATTGGAGCTTCAGCTTCAGCATCAGGACTGATTTCCTTTAAGGTGCTTTCTCACTCACTCTGCCACCTTCATTATATGTGTACTGGTCACTTCAAAAGCTATTTTATGAGCTTTTTGTTGTGTTTCTCTAACCCTCTCTTCTTTTTCCAGCTTCTTTACATTAATTTTTCCCTTCTCTTTTTGCCTTGACTTATGGGTCTGCTTGGCCCGTTCTCTCCTGCTATATCCGGTTAACTTGTCCTCTTGCCTGGTGAGTTGTAGGAGCACATTAATGGGGAAATGGAAAATATTGATCAGCCCAGTATAAAGCCTGCCAAAATGTTCATCATCCCTTCTCACTTTCATCAAATACCAGGAAAATAATACGGTGTGTAATAGACTCCAACAGGCATCTGAATTCAGGTCTCATGCTGTAGTTTGTATTTACTGCAAGGAAGTTTTTTAAATGTAGCATCTATGAAAAAGATAATGGTACTCAAGAACAACTCTCTTTAATTTACATGTACTGTTTTTAGTGGTCTTTGGTCTTACAACCCCCTCGTGATTAAACTTGTGGTCCACGAGGAAGAATGATCTAGCGACTTTTTCTCTGTACTGTTCAGTTCAGTTCAGTCACTCAGTCGTGTCCAACTCTTTGTGACTCCATGAATCGCAGCACGCCAGGCCTCCCTGTCCATCACCAACTCCCGGAGTTCACTCAAACTCATGTCCATTGAGTCAGTGATGCCATCCAGCCATCTCATCCTCTGTCATCCCCTTCTCCTCCTGCCCCCAATCCCTCCCAGCATCAGAGTCTTTTCCAATGAGTCAACTCTTTGCATGAGGTGGCCAAAGTACTGGAGTTGCAGCTTTAGCATCATTCCTTCCAAAGAACACCCAGAGCTAATCTCCTTTAGAATGGACTGGTTGGATCTCCTTGCAGTGCTGTTATACCATCTCTATTTAAGGTGGAGTTACAGTGTTGGAAGACCCCCATAACTGTCCTTTTTAGTGCTTTTTAAGAAAAAGAAATCAAATAACAGAAAACCTCAAACAACACAAATGAAACTTTTCTTATCCTTCTGCTGCTGCTGCTGCTAAGTCACTTCAGTCGTGTCCGACTCTGCGACCCCATAGACGGCAGCCCACCAGGCTCCGTCCATGGGATTTTCCAGGCAAAAGTACTGGAGTGGGGTGCCATTTCCTTCTCCAATGCATGAAAGTGAAAAGTGAAAGTGAAGTCGCTCAGTCATGTCCAACTCTAGCGACCCCATGGACTGCAGCCCACCAGGCTCCTCCGTCCATGGGATTTTCCAGGCAAAAGTACTGGAGTGGGGTGCCATTGCCTTCTCCGTCTTATCCTTCTAGAGGTTAGAATATGCTCAAGATTCAAATTACCAGCCAGACCTCTCAGTGAGCTTTTCTTCCTGGTAGCTGCAAAAATATTGGGTCCAAAAACTGGGGGAATCTGGCTGTCTGGATTCTAATGCTAGTTCCAGCATTTATTTCTCTGGGAGGACCAGAGAGAGATCATCTAACCCCTTTGAACTTCAGTTTTCTTATGTGTAAGATAGGAGTTGATGAAACAAACCTATCTTTAAGATGTTGTAATAGCAGAAGTGGGTGAAAGGTGCTTAGCAAAGAGGCTGGCATACTGTCAGCATTCAGGTGTGGCTGACTCACCTCTGCTACCACTTCTTTACCTGCCCCCACCCCCACCTCCTACAGTGAGTGGTTCAAATCTCGTTCTGTCATGGGGCTGCCTGGGATTAATCTTGGATCCCCATTCTTTCTGTGTCACCAGGCATAAAACCTTCCACTTTCTAAGGTTGTTTCTGTATCTGGGAATCATTGATGGTGGAAACAATTAGGATGACATACTCAACTTCAAGTTTTAATACAGTACCTGGAACATAGTAAATGTTCACTCATTGTGATAATAACATGGTTCTGAGTATTCTTTCAAGGATTGCAGTCTTAGATCCCTCTGAAGTTCTAGGGTTCTGGCAGAGTTGAGATAGGGATAAAGTATTTATGAAGGTTAAAAGAATCACCAGTGACTTTTCAGAGAAGACATGCCGTCTTGATTTGTTCATTGAAATTTAAGTGAGTCTCATGTGACCTCTAAGGTCCCTTTAGTTCTATTACAGTTTCTGTCTTCATTACCCCCAACCCCTAGAAGATGACAGAGAAATGGAGCTGCCTTAGGTCCCTTCATAGAAGCTGCTGTTGGGGTCTTGGGGATGAAGGATCTGCTTGTCCTGCCAGGCACAACCAGCGTTTTTCCTGAATTTCCCCATATCCTCTCTCCTCTCCATCCAAAATGTAAGATAGACCCAAGGAGGGTCAACACTTGGGATGTTGTCAGCCAGCCTTGCCTTTGCTATTTTGGAGCTAGTAGAAATTAACTCGCAATGTGTGTGAAAGCAAAGATAGGACCTGGGTGGGCCCTGCAGAGCAGCTCAGCATGTAGTGTACAGCAGGTGGAAAGTACCCACATCCAACCACCTGTTTTATTTTTTTTCCAACCACCTATTTTATAGGTTTTTCTGAGTTCATTTACACTCAACTCTTTTGCTGGGCCTGCCTAGGTTGCAGTCTACAGCCCATTTTCTTTGCCCTTAACAAATGGAGACTCTAACCATACTGGCTTTTAGTTTGTCTCCTTTCGTGCACTATTGGCTGAACCTAATCCCAATAATATTCCTCTGTGTGTCTAGAGGTAACCATCCATGTGTTCCTTCCTCCAGCAAATTCAAGCCTCATGATCTGAATAGTAGTCACATTGGACTCTCCCAAACTACTGAGAAAGAGCCCTTTTCCTTGCCTATGGCTGCTAAACAAATAGCCAGTGGTCCTCACCCCTGAGTGCTAACAGCATGGCTAGATTCTCTTCCTCCCTCCCCAGCAAGTGTGGCAGCAGCCATCTTTCTCTGTAGCTTGGTGACTCAGACTGGACTCTTGTCTATACCCAACAGAGCTTGTGCACATTTTCTGAAGGTTTAAATTAGGGGCTTATGCAAGTCATTACCCTAAGTCATCAAAACAGCAATTAACTCAATAACCATGACATTAAGCCAGCTGTTTTTTTCTGGGGAATGTGAAATTGGAAACCAATGCTGCAGTATGCTTGGCTCAGCCGTGAGTTTCCATGAAGCAAAACTAAATAAAGCAAGTGTAAATATTGTAAATATTTGAGTTCAGAGGGGCAGGGAACTACCTTTCCTTTTGGAGGGGAAAGGATCATGGGGACAAAATGAGAAGTACAGAATAAGGAGAGAAAATGGAGTGTCCAGTCCTGCAGGAACAAACACCTTTATAAATGAATATCCACAGCTTTCCTATGTTGCTTAACCTATTATGGATTATCCTGTATATTTAACATATTCAAAAACATTTCTGGTTAAATTTCTCCTAGGAGAATAACATCTTTGGCAACAATGTTTTAGAAAATTTGGGCTAATTTCATTATACCTACTGACTGCATATATTTATATTCCCTTAAAATTATATTTTTGAAGATTAAATTATACTTTTCATGAAATAGAGCTAATTTTATAAAGAAGCTATGAAAGTTTTCTCTAAAAGGTATTTTGAATATTTCTCTACAGATTATTTGATCTGATCATTTAATGATGGAAACCTAAGTTTTCCTTCAAACTAAAAGCCCTGTACACAGTGAATATGGCAGTAATCAGATTTTTTCCAGCCAAATGAAGGCCCCACAAATACTAAAACCAAAGACTTTGGAAAGAAATGTTTTTTCGTTTTTTCTTGATTTTAAAATTAACATGTGTATATAGATTTGAGAAAATACTTAAAACTATTAAGAAATGATTATCATTGATATAATCCCATTATGAGACCATTGTTAACACTTTGGAAGTTTTTTCTTTGAAAACATTTTAACAAATGAGTCAGGTAATTCAATTGTATTCATTGTTGGATACAGTTGATAATAACTAATGTTGCAGTGAACATTTTAGTATATTAGTCTTTGATTCTTTGCCCATTTCTTTAGGATATATTCTTAGAAAGGGAATCAATTTGTTTAGGCATCTAACTTATTGTTAAATTGCATGTCAGACAGATGATACTAATTTTCACTCAGTGTTTTTATGTGTTCTGACTATACCCTCAATGTCATTGAGTATTATTTTTAATCCATTTTTTCTCAACTCTGGCTTTTACTTTGGAATCAATGCAAGAGTTTTAAATAACAAACAAACATAAAACAGGCTGCACCTGAGCTCTACCCTAAGCCAATGAAATCAGAATTTCTGGGGAGTTGGAGGACCAACGCGAATATAAGTTTAAAAGCTCCTCAATGCATCTAGTTGATAGAAAGGGTTCATAACCACTTTGCTAATTGAGTAAATGAAAAATACTTCAAAGCTCTCTGCTATCACAGCACATTAGGATCTAAGTGGTATATGTTTGCCTCATTAGTTTGAAAAACTTACTGTGAAATTAGGGTCTGGCCAAAATATTTTGCCCCAAGTGGATCTGCACATACCTGGGGGAAAAAATGAGGTCATCTCTGCACCAAAATAGTTCCCCCTATTGCTTCCATCTTACCAATTAGTTTTTAGAAAACTTTTGCAGGGCTTTTTTTCCTTTTTCCTATTTCATCTCTAAACTTTCTATCTCTGAGGCTGCTTCAGAAGTAGTGCGTGTTAATTGTTTTGCCTTTCTAATCACTATTCAGTTGTTTGTCAAGTATTTCATTTATTTTGGCATTTTCTGTACCAGGTCATACATTGTCCTTATCTTAGGGTGACCATCATTTCCCCATCTTATTTGTGGTTTGGTAGATGAAAATACTGAAGAAGACTATACCTGATAGAAATGCTACAGAAGGCCTGTACTAAAGACTGTACATAACCTGATAGAATTACTGCAGAAGGCCTGTGCATAGTTTGACCTGTCTGGTTTTATGATGCTCCAGGCACGTCTGGGCCCTTTTAGTTGTTAGTCTAGGGAAACTATTGACGCTCATCCTGTGAGGGTAAGCTGGTGTGAGAGAGTCTGCTCTTTGGTGAAATGTTTTCCCGTGTGTGAGAAGTACAGAAGGGAATATTTCCTCCTCACTTCTAATGATGTTACCTGAAAATCTGATGCCAGATGATTACATTATTTCCTTAAAGGCTGTTATTTCCTCATTTCTGTCTTCCCCCTGGGCCCACAACTCGCTCTTTCTCTGGAAGAAGAAGTCTCTCCCCCACATCCCAATACTTAATTTTTCATACTCTTTCACAGCCAAGAGTGACTGTAGGACATAGTTTTGTCCGATTACACGTAAACAAGATTCTGCTGGCAGCTTTGGGCAAGAGTTGCACTTTCCAAATAAAAGTGTAGTGATCCTGAAACCTCTTTCCCTTACCTCTAGCCTTGAATTCAGATATGATGCCTAGATTTTGAAGGCCATTTTGCAACTATGAGGTAAGAGACCCAAGAGAAACACTAAGGATAGCCAACATGGCTCTGCTATCTTTTAGCTGGTGGACTGACACCAACCATTGCCTGCATCCAGACTTTTGCTGAGGGTTAAACATGCTCTTAGCTGAGTCAGTGTTAGATGGATTTTCTGTTTCTCTCAGCTGAGAGCTTTCCCGATTCACCCAAATGATACTTTCCTAGTATCATGTTTAGCCATTGATCGTAGCTTGTTATTTCCTATTTTTTTCTGTATAAGGGCTGAATTTTCACGTCCAAGACCATTGCTAAACAGGGCAAGGCCAAGCTAGCTTGTTATCTCCCTTTTATTCTCTTCTTCCTTGGGCAGTGGTCAGGCTGGGGTTAGTTCTTGGGCCAAGAACTGGGGAAAGTCACTGCTTCTTATTATCTGTCTCTGATTATGTTTCTGCCTGTACTGGTAAGTCAGTTTACTTTAATCTAAAGCTATTTAGGCTGAATTCAAATAGAAAAAAATGAGAAGTTATTGTCTATACCAACTTCTCCACACTTTTGCCTTTGATTTTGGGCCCACAGACATATATTAATAATAATAGTTATTTGCTTCCTTTTTTATTTTCTTTCTTGTGAATTTCTGGGGTTTTTGTTTTTTACAATTCTGGTAAGGTGGGGAGGCTGATCTCTAAGCAGCCTATTGGTATCTCTTGGTCTAAATATCATCTATAATATTCTAATTTGACACAATTTTTCTCATCCTTAACGATGGAAACAGTTTTGGTAATGAATGTAATTTGAAGTTACATCTATTTGTTCTCTGCCACCAAATGTTATGCCAGTGCCTTAATTGGTTTTGTTAGAGTGAGCTTGAAGCCATGGGTATATAAAGCAATTAAAATGTTTTGGCATTTTTCATCAGTCACTGAAGCATCATAAATTTTTGATTGCCTGTGTGATGAACATATTTACCAAGCACAAGTAGCTATAATTTATGTGTGTTCAGCTGGAGGATGGCAAATAAAATGTAAGTATGTTTGAGGTTAAAGAGAAATGTATCAACTGTCCGATCATTGCTACAATATAGCTAAGTGTTGAATCAAGAGGGAAAATAAAGGTGAATTTTACCTTTTCCTCTATATAATCATCCCTAGCATTACCTAGGAGAAGGCAATGGCACCCCACTCCGGTGCTCTTGCCTGGAAAATCCCATGGATGGAGGAGCCTGGTAGGCTGCAGTCCATGGGGTCGCTAAGAGTTGGACACGACTGAGCGACTTCACTTTCACTTTTCACTGTCATGCATCGGAGAAGGAAATAGCAACCCACTCCAGTGTTCTTGCCTGGAGAATCCCAGGGATGGGGGAGTCTGGTGGGCTGCCATCTATGGGGTCGCACAGGGTCGGACACGACTGAAGCGACTTAGCAGCAGCAGCATTACCTATTCAAATTTTTAGCTAAATGGTTTTGCATTGTCTTCTAGCATTCACTATTTGTTTCTATTAAATATGTAGGAATTTATGGAACTGGTCAGTATTTTGCCACTACACTTGTCGTCTTCAGTCTGTGGAAGTATCATGGAAAAACATGTATCTCCAATCCTGTGCTTGAAATAAAATGCTGAAACAGTGACCTGGTTTATTTGTAACCAAGAATCATCAAGTTCATCTTCTTTTTCAGATGTGACATGTACCAGAGCGTGAAAACAGCTGTGACAAAGCTCTCTTTGGAGCCTAAGTCATATCACTTGCTCACTGGAGCATCCTCTTTACATAGCCTGTCACTGTGATTCTAGCTCCATCTCACTGGAACAGAGTAGATCATGGGAAGAATCGAGCCTATGTAGGATGTTACTTCCTAGCAGAGTGCCCAGGAAAAAGGTGCCAAGGAAAACCCGGGCAGGTCCTCTGTGGATGGACTCGTGACATCATGTAGTGACCTTTCCCAGAGACTCTGACCAATAAGAATCTTTACTCATTCACTTTCAGCTTCCTTTGTGGTGCAAGCTTCACCCTGACATCTTGATTTTAAGTATATAAAAGGAATTTCTGTGATATACTCTGTAGCTCAGGCTCATTGGTACATTCTCTGCATGTTTCAGGTGAGAGCTAGGTCAGTTTGCCGTGAGACCAGGATGTGAGTGGATGAGAATATGTCCCTTTCTTGACTCTTCACATCCTTCTAGAAATGTGCTGAATCCTTCTTATCACTCCAACATGGAACCAGAGAAATCAGATTTTATTCTAGGAACCAGCTGCCAAAATTTGAAGTCCTCCAACCTCAGGCTGGTGGCAGTGAGGGTGAAGTGCAAAGGGGCAGTGTTCTTTTCCTGACAATACTGAAGTCGTTCCTGACTCTGCTCCATATTCTTAGGAAGTAGACAGACAAGTGCTAGTTACCTTCCTTCTTTTCAGACAGAGGAACTGGTGAAAGGATGAAACCCCTCAGTTTCTGGGGCTCTTATTTAGACACCACCTTGTGTTCTCATTCAGGCTCCTGACCTTTGCTCTACTCTTGGCTCATCCTGAGGGAAACTGGCCAGACTCCATCACCTGGTTGGCCTGTGAGTTGTCCCCTCTGTTTCTCCCCTCTTTCCAAGTCTCTCCTTTTTAATTATCAGCACAGACAACCCCCATGTAGTAAGACTCCATACAATCCTCACAGGCCTCAAGCGATGAGGGTAAAAACTAAAAAAATATCTCTGCCATGGAAGCTAATTGTGTATTTTTAATTAATTGCTCCAATTAGTCCCACTCTTTTCAGTTATGTTAATCTATAACAATGTCAGCTGGGATGCTTCTGGAAGTGGAAATTGCTGTAATGGTCAGGTACCTGTCAATTAAAACTCTTACTATGTGCAATTAGCTTCTCTTTGCATTTTCATGGCAACCCTGGGGAGTATGAGCGGCAGCATGGATGCAGCTTACCACATCTAGAGCAAATGGTATCAATATATTTCCATCCTATAATTTTGATGGCTTACATATTTTATTGTAGAGAAAAGTCAGTGATCAAAGATGGCATGATTAATGATGAAATAATTATAGAAGACCTAGTCTGGCCCCTTTGTTTATTAAATTCTGTAATGCAAAACTCGACAAATAATAAAAGCAGCTGATGGTGTATAGTTAAGGGTTTGGAGGCAAATGGCTTTCAAAGGTTTCCACTAAGCACTTTGAAAGCATATTTAACATATTATTGATATGATTGTTTGTGATTAGCATATGTATTTGGTCTTTACAGTCAAGCTTCTTCAGGATCACGAATAAGAAAAAAGAGGATAGATTGGTTTCAATTACACACCTTGGCTTCATAGAACTTTTTTCTCAAATATTTGGGATTTTCCTTCTGTAGCCTAAAATTTTACTGTACAATGAAGTTTGCTTTCCAATAGAGCTAAGCACAGCCTGACAGTTATTACATGATTATTTAATAGAATTCTTTCAACCACAATCTGCTTTTTAAATATATTATGAACTATGATAAACATACAGAAAAGTACACTAAACATAAAAATATATAGTTCAGTGATTAATCATGGAGTAAATATTGGTGTAAGCACATCAAGGTCAAGAAGTAAAATATCGACAGCAGCCCTTAGGGCCTTCTCTTGTCTCTTCCCAATTATTCCTTTTTCCTCTCAAAAGGCGCCTATATTACGTGTGAGCTCAGTCATGTCCGACTCTTTGCAACCCCATGGACTGTGGCACTCCAGGCTCCTCTGCCCATGGGATTTTCCAGACAAGAATACTGTAGCGGGTTGCCATTTCCTTCTCCAGGGGATCTTCCTAACCCAGAGATTGAACATGTCTTCTGCATGGTGGATTCTTTACCAACTGCGCCACCTGGGAAGCACCAAAAGGCACCCACCTTGAAGAAATTTCATTTGGTATTCATTTCCATGTTTTGAGAAGATGGTTGTTGCTCTCACTGCTTCTTTAAAAGCAGTTTTCTTTTGTACTCTGAAAGTGAAAGTGTTAGTTGCTCAGTCCTGTCCAACTCTTTGCAACACTATGCACTATAGCTGACCAGGCTCCTCTGTCCATAAAATTTTCCAGGCAAGAATACTGGAGTGGGTTGCCATTCCCTTCTCCAGGGTATCTTCCTGATCCAGGCATTGAACTGGGTCTCCTGCATGAGCCACCTACACTAACTGCATTGTATAGAACAGTCTTTGGACTCTGTGGGAGAGGGAGAGGGTGGGATGATTTGGGAGAAAGACATTGACACATGTATAATATCATATATGAAATGAAACACCAGTCCAGGTTCGATGCAGGATACGGGATGCTTGGGGGTGGTGCACTGGGACAACCTAGAGGGATGGTACAGGGAGGGAAGTGGGAGGGGGGGTTCAGGATGGGGAACACGTGTACACCTGTGGCAGATTCATGTTGATGTATGGTAAAACCAATACAATATTGTAAAGTAATTAGCCTCTGATTAAAATAAATAAATTTATATTAAAAAATTTAAAAAAATATCTCTTTGTTTTTGGTTTTCAGCAGTTTTACTGTGGTTTGGCTAGTAAAACCTACGTGAGGACTTCTATACTCTATTTGGAGTTTGTAGGACTTCTTGAATCTACAACTTATTGTTTTTCATCATTTGGGAAAATTCTTAGCCACTATTTCTTAATATGTTATTTTTGACTCATTTATTGCTTTCCTTTCTCTCTAGGATTCCAGAAGTATGTTAGATCTTCTCAATATTTTCCTATCCTCTTTGAAAAATATTTTCCAACTTTTTGCCTCTTTATGCTAAGTATTTTTCTTATGTCACTAGTTTTTGTTCATTAAGTCTGATTTCAGTTGGGTATAAATTGTTCTAAACTGAGCCATTGAGGTCTTCACTTTGGCTATTGTATTTTTCATTTCTAGAATTTCTACTTAGTTGTTCTTCAGTTTGAAATGTCCTTTAAAAGTAAATTCTATTCTATGCTGAATTCGCAATCTGGCCTTTTATTTCCTTGAAAGAGTAGGTATAGTTTTGTCTTTCTGCTCTCAGTATTTCATTACTGTTCATGACTTAGCAAACTTTGATGAATGTCAGAAAGTTGATGTGATGTTTCCCTTGACAGTGGTGTTCAGTGTGTTCCTGATGTGGTGATGACAAAAGAGCCAACTAGGATTCTCTTCGGATTGATTCATAGACTTTTTTCTTTTCATCATGGAAAAAAATCACAATATATACTGTAAAGTAGAGGAAAATATATGATAACCCACAAAAATCCATCACCCAATTTCAACAGTTATCATCACTTAGCAACTATAGTTATCTTAAAATTCATGCCTAATAAGTTTAATATCTGGATCTACTGTGAGTCTCTTTCCATCATCTGTTGGCTCTATGTTTCTTGTTCTTGTCTTCTTGCTGTTGTTTTATTGGGTTTCAGAAGTTGTATTGAAAAATTATGTGTAGAAATTACTTGATGTGTAAGATAAGTTCTTTGCTTGGGGAAGATTTATGTTTTCTTCTACTACATGCCTGGCAGCTCTTAAATCTGAAATCATCTTAATCCAATTTGGGGGATGAAGATGATTCAAAGCTCAGCTGAAATAGCTGTAAGAGCCAGTCTCCTTCTGGTTCACTCTGTTAGGGTGACTTAGACTCTCTTGGGCTTCCTTGCTGGCTCAGATGGTAAAGAATCCACCTGCAATTCAGGAGACCTGGGTTCGATCCCTGGGTCAGGAAGATCCCCTGGAATAGGGAATGGCTATCCACATCAGTATTCTTGCCTGGAGAATTCCATGGACAGAGGAGCCTGGCAGGCTACAGTCCACGAGACGAAAAGTGTTGGACATGACTGAGCAACTAACACTTTGCTTTAGACTCTCTCACCAAGCCTAAGACTACAACATTTGTGATTTTATCTCCATGAAGCTGCAGAACAGTACTGCATAGCCCTTTGGCTGCCTCTTCATGAGTCAGTAAATTCTATCAGAGGAAAAATCCAAACACTGGATCATTACTATCTTGTTCAGTATCCAGTGCTTTCAAGCAGAATATGTATATGTATTGTGAGTATGTACATTAGTTATCCTCAGAAAGGAGATTGGTCCAAATCTCCTGATATCCCATTGCTAAAAGCAAAAGACTACTCTATACACATCTTAACCTTTCATCCTGTAGTCTTTTATACTAATCATTTTAAAAGGGAAACTCAAATTGTAATATACGATGGTTGCTTATGGATTAATTGATTTCTGTATCTACCATAAGAATCTGTTAATCACTGTTTCTTTAAGCTGTGTGTTTACTCTCTTTAAGCTGTTTGTTTACTCTCTGATTCTTTTCTCATTCTGGTTTGTGTCACAGATACATGCTTTCTTACTCTTTGGCCCCTAAGTAGGTGCACCCAAAGAAGGCACGGTAGAAAATTGGGGGGTGAGAGTAGGGCAGAGAAGTCAGAGTTTTCTTACCTCTCTTATTGCTTCCTTTGGTGTCTCTGGCAGTAGCTGGGTCTCCTGCATGGTTCCAGCTCTTACTGAAAGGCTCTGGCTTCTGGGCTGTGGTAACACCTCCTCCCATCGTTTGCACCTCCCCCACCTCCGCCTCTCCCCCGCCCCCCAACAGTAATAGGACTTCCTACTGTTGCTGACTTACAGTTTTTTGGCTTTTCAATCCTGCTGCTGCTGCTGCTGCTAAGGCGCTTCAGTCGTGTCTGACTCTGTGTGACCCCATAGACAGCAGCCCACCAGGCTCCCCCATCCCTGGGATTCTCCAGCAAAGAACACTGGAGTGGGTTGCCATTTCCTTCTCCAATGCATGAAAGTGAAAAGTGAAATTGAAGTCGCTCAGTCGTGTCCGACTCTTCGCGACCCCATGGACTGCAGCCCACCAGGCTCCTCCACCCATGGGATTTTCCAGGCAAGAGTACTGGAGTGGGGTGCCATCGCCTTCAATCCTTCTACCACTGTGTGATCAGTGATACCGTTAAATTCACCTCTAAATTCCATATAGTAATACCTGCTACTTTTAAGACCTAGTGCTGTTACTTTATCTGTCATAGGGTTTTGTTACAGTATGAAATATGTAATACGCAGTCCTTATCCTCAGGGAAGGAACAAAAGACAGGAACAAATGACGTCTGTATATGAAAACATGACAGATGACCATGGATTAAGTGCCAACCTTGAGGATTTACTCAAGAAGGCCTAAGCAACTCAAGAGTGAGATCCCTAGAATCTTTCATGGAGGTAAGTCAGATTGTGTGGTAGAACAGGATTGAAAAATTCTCCAGGTGGAGCTGAAATAAGAAATCTCTGGGAAACAAAATTCTTGTTCAAAATCTCCATGGAAAAGTGGCGTTTGAAATTATTTTCTATTCAAACTAATGACATGTATGAGTAGCTTGGTGATTCTTCTTAATGCTTTGAAGAATCTTTAAACTCTGAAAAACTGATGCGATGGTGTTTTCAATCTCACTTTACACATTTGCTGTAACTTCAAGTTCATAAACTTGAGCTTCACTGAAAATTACCCTCACCACAAACAAGCTCTGTCATTTCAGATGCTACCAACAGACAGCTGATTGAAAATTGAGGGATGAATGATAGTCAAAGAACTTTTGAGCAAATGCTACATAGTTTTCCAGTGAATAAGGGTTCATGATGGGTGCGTGATGAAATGCTCTTTCTCAGCCAGAATGTCATTGTAATTTTGGGTGGGTTGAGGCATTGGAAATAAGCTGAGAGCTAGATGGTGTAGTGTGAAACCAATTCTTTGGATATGGATTGTTACTCTGGAGCTAATTTGTATTGTGTTGCCGGCTGTGGTCAGGCCCAGTGCTGGGGGATGCACATGCCTCTTGTTTGGTTTATATGGTTTCTGTGTAGTCAGGGCAAAGAGCTTGAATTTGAAGTCAGATCTAAGTTGGGGACCCATCTTTGATCCTGCTTGACTATTTGATTGTGGGAAAGCACTTAACTTTTTGAGTTCTGCCTTCCTTATCTACAAATCATTAAGAGTAATGAAATCTCACAGAAAACTGTTGTAATAATTTAGGTGACAGTGCTTAGGAAACTTACAAATGTAGCTGTTTCTTGCACAGACATTTAAGCTGCCCGATTGTGTCTAAGCTACTGTGCTTGGCCAAGTTAGAAAATTTGCTGGAGGAGAGATAGCAGGCACTTAACGGCACTTCTGCATAGGGCCCTGTGCTTACAACACAGGCAAGGGAGAATCACATAATTTTCTTTCTCGCTTTTTCATTTTTAATTTTTCAATTGCCACTCCTAAAATCCTAGCCCCTGGCGGAGAATATTTGCATTCGTTGTACACAGTACCCACTTGACGCACTTGGCTCTGCATCCAAGGTGGAAGTTGAAATAAGTCAGTGTCCTTCTTTATTTACTTTATAACTAAGCTCTATTTCCTTTCCTCTCTTATATCCAGGAGTCATCATAATATATACACGGCATAAAATGTACATGAGATAACAAGTCATTACTTGCAAAGTACATTTTTTCCTTCTCCAGGGCCTTATTAGCAACTGATAATCTTAAATCTTATCTCCTAAGAAAGTTCCTCATCAAGTATTCCTTGTCCCCATTCTGTTAAGCATCTTCACGACTCATTCTGCTAAAAAAACAGAGAAAAACAACTCAAGGGAGTCCCAACTCCTACTGCAAACTAGTAGCTTTCCCTACCCAGAACAAATGCTAAAATTGGTCAGAAATCACATTATTTACTCTCAGAATAATAGTCTGTTGCAATTTATGCTTACCTTGTCACCCAACCACAGTAATAATATGTTTGACATGAACTGCATACTAATTACTTTTATTATTCCAGAAGTTTCATTAGCAATAGTCCTCCCTTACCCTCAATTCTCCCAAACTCCCGAATGTCTAAAAATGCCATCTTAACTATATCCCTAAAGACAATATAAATTCTACATATACAGTTTCTATTTGCTTCTCCATCTCACTCCCACCCTTGCCAAATCTTTCATCCATTCACACCAAAAATGCTAAAAGTCAGAAAGAATATCATCATGATTTCTCGAAGAGAACATGTCTCTGAACTTAGAGGGGCTTTGAGAGTCTTTTCTTAACTCAGATTTGAGATAATTAAACATTTTCCCCCCTTCCTTAAAAAAATAATAAATTACTATCAGTACAGATTTTTAATTTTATTAACCAGTTTTCAGCTATTAGTAGCCTAGAAAAGAAATGTAAACCCTGAACTTCTGAATGCCAAAATTTAACTGGGAATTTGAGAGTAGATAATGAAGACGGTTGAGCAGTCAAAACAAATGAAATAGCCTCCATGGATCACATTCAAACTTTTGCTTTAAGCAAACTTTGGTCAAGTGGTTCCTAGTAGATCAGAAGTGTTGTTGTTATTGTTTTGTTGCTTTGTCATGTTTGACTCTTTTGTGATCCTAGGGACTGTAGGCTGCCAGGCTCCTCTGTCCATGGGATTTCCCAAGCAAGAATACTGGAGTGGGTTGCCATTTCCTTCTCCAGGGGATCTTCCCTACCCAAAGATGGAACCTGCGCCTCCTGCATTGGCAGGTGGGTTCTTTACCACTGCACCACCAAGGAAGTCCAGATTAGAAGTAGTGACTCAGAAGTGGAAATGTGGTTGCATTGTGTTTTAGTCAGTTTGAGCTGCCATAACAAAATACAATAGATGGGGTGACCTAAGCAAGACATTTATTCCTCTCAATTCTGGACGCTTGGAAGAAAAAGATCAAGGTACAGTCCAGTTTGGTTCCTAGCCCTCTTACTGGCTTGCAGAAGGTTAGCTTTTCAGTGGCCTTTTCTCAGAGCATGTGTGTGAGGAGAGAGAGAAAGTAAAGTCTCTGATGCGTTTTCTTATGGGGCTTCCCTGGTGGCTCAGACAGTAAAGAATCCACCTGCAATGCAGGAGACCCAGGTTTGATACCTGGGTCCGGAGGATCCCCTGGAGAAGGAAATAGCTACCCACTCTTGTATTCTTGCCTGGAGAATTCCCCAGGAGCCTGGCAGGTTATAGTCCATGGGGTTGCAGAGAGTTGGACACAACTGAGCAAAGTGTTTTCTTATAAGGACACTAATCCCATTATGAAGGGCCCATCCTTATGACCTCATCTAAACCTGTTATCCTTCCAAAGGCCCCATGTTCAAATGCCATCACACTGGGTGTTAGGATTTCACTATAACAATTTTAGGGGGACAAATTTTAGCGCATAGCTTTCTGGAAAAGTCAGACATGCCGGCAGTAGCTAAAAGAGAAAGTAATTCTTTGGTAGAGAGGGGCCAAAGAAAAACTATTGTAATAGTTCATTTTTCAAAGGGACCATTTAGTTCAAGAACGTGTCACTCTGTGGAGGTCAGTGGTTTCTGAGGCCTTCATGATTGTCACGTTCATAGTAATGAATCTGATTCTTTAAGAAAAGGATGAAATATTTTCAATGTCCTCTATTTAAGAGGGTACTGAACAGAGTGTAATCTATTTTAGAGTTATTTTTTTGTTAACATACTTAAAATATTGGTGTGTCTGTGGGTTGTAATCAATCCTGTGAAATATACATTTACATATAATGGTAGGGTTTCCAAAACCTGATAAATCTCATGGAGCAATAAACAATAAGTATTTTTTAGGGTCAAACAGTAGGATACCATTTCTAAAGAACAATTTTCTTTTAAACTGAATTATGCAAGAGCGAACAAAATTTAGTGTTGATATTTCAGCTGTTGAAAACAATCCATCAAGTTCTTCACTACTTAGCACCAAGGTTGAAAAAATTTATCATGGTGCTTTTTTATCCAAGCATGTCTACGCATGGCAAATATCACTGGCCTTTAATTTAAAGGTGGTAATCGAGATTGGGGGTTCTATAGAAGAGACAACTTTATGTTTGACCACAATTCTTCACCTGGGCCAAGGAACAGTGATTTTCTGACTTGTCTGCCTTTGTCTTAGAGCCTTCTATCCTGTTAATAGCCATTTTCTGGACTCTATTGTGATTGCGATAGCCAGATTTCCCTTTTTACTGCCTGCCGTACTTACCAAGCAATCAGCATCCATCTCCGCAATGAGACTTATCTTGCCAAAAGTTGAGGATACTCGAAGTCAGTTGGCTGCAATTCCCTATATCAATCCCTGCAATAGAGGTGGCCTTGCCAATGAACTATAATAACTGACATCACTTGGCAAGGCTCCCCATACTCTGGATGGTGTTTGGAAAGGTACAGTCAGCTTCTGCCTCTATAATTCTCTTTTTATGTATGTTTTCATATATAAAACCCCCATTTAGCTGATATATCCCTTCTTTAGCTATATTAAAACCTTTGAGGTCTGGTCTTATCTTGCTGGCAGTAGTACTGGGCTGTCTTGTTAAGGTGACACTGCAGATCTTGGTTTTGAGCCATTATGTCCTGATTGTAGAGCTGATGCTTGGGTGTAGTCTTACTCTTCTAGATACGTGTTCTTGAGGATGCCTCCACTGTAGCCCCCCCAGATCAAAAGGTTCTGAATAACACTATATACCATGTGCTTTATCTGCTGTCTACATCTAATCTGGAGAAAGAAATAGCAACCCACTCCAGGTTTTTTGCCTGGAAAATCCCATGGACAGAGGAGCCTGGCAGGCTACAGTCCATGGGGTCACAAAGAGCTGAACATGATTGAGCAAATAAATAACAGCAACTAGGTGCTTTATCTGCTATCCTCATCTAATCTATTAGCAAAGCCTAGTAGGTCCACCTAAAAATACACCCTGATATTACTTCTCTTGCTTGCACTGCTGTCAGTCTAGCCCAAGCCTTGACTCTTATTCACCTAGACACTTCCGTGGTCTCCTAACCAGGCTCCCTTCTTCCAGCCTTGTCTATTGGGGTTTTTTAACACAGCAGCCACAGTGGTCCCTTAGAACACAGGTAGACTCATATCACTCTTTTGCTCAAATCATCCAGCTGCTTCCTGTGAGAGAATACAATCCAAATGTTGATTCACTGGATACAAGGCTCTACCTGGTGTAAGGAACCTTCGTGACCTCATCTTCTACCATCTTGCCCTTGCTCACCCGTCTCACCTGTGCTAGCCTCCAGATGCTCCCTTCAACATGTCAGGCACAGCCCTGCCTCAGGCCTGCTGCCCTTCTGTATCCTTGGGGAGAGGGGTTTGGGGAGATGCCTGTTCTTTCCCCGAGTGTATGCGCGTCTCCATCCCTCTCTTCATTCTGATGGCTGTGCATATGTCCTCTTTCAAATGAGAGCCTTTTACTCTATACTGTATTACTCCCCGAGTGTATGCGCGTCTCCATCCCTCGCTTCATTCTGATGGCTGTGCATATGTCCTCTTTCAAATGAGAGCCTTTTACTCTATACTGTGTTACTCCTTGTCTCTCCTTGCCCTACTCATTTATTTGCTCTTTGATTTTTTTGTCCAGTTCTCTCCACTAAAAGATAGGCTGCACTAGGGCTGGTTCACAGCTATATCCCTAGTTCCTAGAGCAGTGTCTAGCCACTACAGTGCCTTCAGTAAATATTTGTTGGCTAATTGTCAGAATGATTCCTTATCTTATTGAATCTTCACAGCACTTCTTTTAGGGGTTAGGTGCCTGTATTCTGATTTTGTAAATAAACTGGAAAGGCAAGCTTAGTAACTTGTTTAGAGAATGTAGATACTGCAGAGCTGAGTTTTTTCTTTCTTTTGAACTTTTTATATTGTATTGGGGTATGCTGCTGCTAAGTCACTTCAGTCGTGTCCAACTCTGTGTGATCCCACAGACGGCAGCCACCAGGCTCCCCTGTCCCTGGGATTCTCCAGGCAAGAACACTGGAGTGGGTTGCCATTTCCTTCTCCAATGCATGAAAGTGAAAAGTGAAAGTGAAGTCCCTCAGTCGTGCCCAACTCTTAGCAACCCCATGGACTGCAGCCTACCAGGCTCCTCCATCCATGGGATTTTCCAGGCAAAGTACTGGAGTGGGGTACCATTGCCTTCTCCGTATTGGGGTATAGCTGATTAATAATTAATTATTAATGATTAATAATAGCTGACCTATTAGGTGAACTGCAAAGGGACTCAGCTATACATATACATGTATCAATTACAGAGCTGAGTTTTGAATTTTGGTCCTCATGATGTGGAATTCCGTGCCAAACCCCATCTAGTGATGTCCTGGAAGTTACAGGGCAGTGTCAGTGAGTGCTGGAAGGTGGCCTTTCAGGACTTGGCTACTGGTTTTCAGTGGCAGGATAGAATCATTAAGTTATAACTGATTTTGCAACTGATGATGAAATTTCTCAAGAAGCTAAATTGTGGCCCATCCATATATCTATCAATCAGGACTCCTCAACCTCAACATAGAGGATGTGGAATTTATTTTCTGTTTTCTAGATATTTTGTTTTGAATTGACAGGTCAGAAACTTGATGACTGGTCACTGTGTTGTAATAGTTATTATTTATTTCCTCATCCTTACTGCAACAGATAACCTCATCCTTTTTCCAATAGATAACCATACAGGAACTAGAGTATATGCAGACTTGAAGCCAGAAGACAGGAAGTCAACCAGATCAGAATCATTCATTCAAGGATCAGAGTCAAATAACCAGCTACAGGCCCAAGATACAGAAGGTTACAAGTGATGTTTCCAAGATTTTCATCAGTAAGGTCTACTGATTGATGGATTTCTTCCCTATCATATGAATGTCTAGACATTGATATGTGTTAGACAAGGAGGACTCTAGAAATAACCAAGTGCCCATGGTTGCCTCTTGATGCTTCCTTTTAAACCAGGGCAAAGGCAAGGTCAGGAGCCAGACTGACCCTGACAGGTGTGTGCCTATTGACCAAACTGCCCCAGCAGTTGGGAGTCGTGTGCTCCATGGCTGGTTGCTGGTCAGTGAATCAGTGGGGTTCATCTCTGAATGGACCATACTGTCTCATAAGTTGATGCCATTTGGTTTTTGTTTTTTTGTAAATAAATCCTAAAGTCTTCTAGCCCCTGTTTTACTTTAAACAGCTGCAAACACAAGTCTGCTGAAACTCCAGGAAATAAATGACTCTACATAAGTATGTTTTTAAAAAAGTAAGGTACAATGGGCTCAGCATGAGTCAGCATGTGGGAATATCACTTAGGGGGCAAATGTGACTCTGGAACTTGAAAACAGGAACCTGGTAAGAAATCTTTTTTCCTACATACATCATTTTAACCATATATTTTTAGAACACCTATTATTAGCCAGGTAATGTGTTATATGCTGTGATACACAGACACAAGGCCAGTCCTCAGGAAGGATCTAGTGACTTCACTGTGGGTCACTTGGAGACTCTTATGAAGTTCCTATTTCTGTCAGATTTCAAGACTTATTAAAGGATACATGAAAAATTGAGATAAATGAAAAAGAAATTGATTAATCTGAAAGTGATTTAATGAGCAATTAGAGGAAAGATGCAGAGAATATACCTTGCAGTTCATCTCCCTTCACACTTAATGAGGGCTTGATGCAGTGAGAGAGAAGACACTGAGGTAGAATGGATGGAAAGAGCCTCTCCTCCTGACTCTGAAGCAATAAAAATGTTTACTTATATATATAATGTATATATTGTGTGTTTGTGTGCGTGTGTACACATATATAAAGGCATACCTTGCTTTATTGCACTTTGTAGATATTTTTGCAAGTCGAAGATTTCATGGCAACCCTGTGATGATTAAGTTTGTCAGCAACATTTTTTTAACGCTTGTTCACTTCATGTCTCTGTGTCACATTTTGGTAATTCTTGCAATATTTCAAACTGTTTCATTATTGTTATATTTGTTATGATCAGTGATCTTTCATGTTACAATGTTGTACCATGAACCATGTTCATACAAGACAGGGAATGAAACTGATAAATGTTGTGAGTGTTCTGACTATACCACTGACCAGTGTTCCCCCATCTCTCTCCCTCTCCTTGGACCTCCCTAGTCCCTGAGACTCCACAGTATTGAAACTAGGTCAGTTAATAACCTTACAGTGGCCTGTAAGTGTTCAAATATAAGGAATAGCCTCACATCTCCCACTTTAAATCAAATGCTAGAGATGATTAAACTTAGTGAGAAAAGCATGTGGAAAGCTGAGACAGGTTAGAGGCTAGACCTCTTGTGCCAAGCAGTTAGCCAAGTTGTGAATGCAGAGGAAAAGTTCTTGGGAGAAATTGAAAGTGTTATTCTAGTGAAGACATAAGTGCTTAAAAAGGAAATGGCCATATTGCTGAAATGGAGGCAATTTCAGTGATCTGGATAGAAGATCAAACCAGCCACGACATTCCCTTAAGCCAGAACCTAATTTGGAGCAAAGACCCAACTCTCTTCTATGAAGGCTGAGATAGGTGAGGAAGCTGTGAAAGAAAAGTTTGAAGCTGGCAGAAGTTGGTTCATAAAGTTTAAGGAAAGGAGTCATCTCTATAACATTAAAGTGCCAGGCAAAGCAGCAAGTACTGATGTAGAAGATGCAGGAAGTTATCGGAAGATCTAGCTAAGATAATTCACAAAGGTAGCTACAATAAACAACAGGTTTTCTAGATGAAACAGCCTTGCATTGGAAGAAGATGCCACTTAGGACTTTCATAGCTAGAGAGGAGAGTCAATTCCTGGCTTCAAAGTTTCAAGGACAGACTGACTCTCTTGTTAGGGGCTAATACAGCTGGTGACTTGAAGAAGTTGAAGCCAGTGCTCATTTATCATTCAAAAAACCCTATGACCCTTAAAAATTATGCTGAATCTACTCTGCCTTTGCCCTGTAAATGGAACAACAAAGCCTGGTAGATAGCACATCTGTTTACAACATGGTATAAGCCCACTTTTGAGACCTACTACTTAGAAAAAATTATTCCTTTCAAAATATTACTGCTCGTTGATAGCGCATCTGCTCACCCAAGAGATCCAGTGGAGATATACAACGAGATTAGTGGTGTCTTCATGCTTGCTAAGACATTCCTTCTGCAGCCCAATAAACAAGGAGTCATTTAGATTTTCAAGTCTTCTTATTTAAGAAATACAGTATTTCATAAGGCTATGACTGCCATAAATAGTGATCCCTTTGGTAGATCTGGGCAAAGTCAATTGAAAATTTTCTGGAAAAGATTCACCATTCTAGATGCCATTATGAATATTTATGATTCATGGGAAGAAGTCAAAATATCAGCATTAACAGGAGTTTGAGACTTGATTTGAACCTTCATGGATGACTTGGAGAAGTTCTAGACTTTAATGGAGGAAGTAGCTGCAGATAGTGTGCAAACAGCAAGAGAACTCGAAGTGGAGCCTGAAGATGCGGCTGAATTGCTGCAATCTCATAGTGCTGCAAACTCATAGTAAAACTTTGGGGCTTCCCAGATGGCACTAGTGGTAAAGAACCCATTTGCCAATGCAGGAGATGTAAGAGATGCAGGTTCGATCCCTGGGTCTGAAAGATCCAATGAAAGAAACAGTACCCCACTCCAGTATTCTTGCCTGGGAAATCTCATGGACAGGGGAGCCTGGTGGGCTACAGTCCATTGGGTTGCAAAAGAGCTGGACAGGACTGAAGCAGTGCACGCAAGCATAGTAAAACTTTAATGGGTGAAGAGCTGCTTCTTCAGGATGAACAAAAAAGTAGTTTCTTGAAACAGAATCTACTTCTGGTGAAGATGCTATGAAGATGTTGTAATGATAACAAAGGATTTTAGAATAGTGCATAACCATAGTTGATTAAGCAGTGGCAAGTTTTGAGAAGATTGTCTCCAGTTTTGAAAGAAGTTCTACTGTGTGTAAAATACTGTCAGTCTTCCATGCCACAGAGAAACCATTCATAAAAAAACAAGTCAATCAATGAGGCAAACTTCATTGCTGTTCTACTTTGAGAAATTGACAAAGTTGCAGCAACTTTTTGCAACCACCACTCTGATCAGTGAGCAACCATCAGCATGGAAGCAAGGCCCCCCACTAGCAAAAAGATTAGGGCTCCCTGAAGGCTCATATGATGGTTAGCATTTTTTAGCAATAAAGTATTTTTAAATTAAGGTGTGTACTTTACATTTTTAGACATAATGCTATTATTGGACCCTGAATAGACTATAGTATAGTTTCATCATAACTTTTATATGCACTGGGAAACCAAAAAATATCATGTGACTCACTTTGTTGGGATATTCGCTTTATAGCTGTGGTCTGGAACCAAACCCGCAAGATCTCTGAGCTAAGCCTGTATTTGCATGTCTCTTCACCACCCAAATTCATATGCTGAAACCCTAACCCCTAGTGCCTCAGAATGTGACTATATTTGGAGATAGGGCCTTTAAAGTAATTAAATTAAACTTGGTCATTGGGTTGGGCCCTAAATCAGTAAGACTGGTATTCTTATAAGAAGAGATGATTAGGATGCAGACAGGCAGAGAGGAAAAACCATGTGAAGACAAAGAGAGAAGACAGCCATTTCTCTTGTAAGCCTAAGGGAGAGGCCTCAGAAGAAATCAGCCCTGTCAATACCTTGATCTCAGACTTAGCCTCTAAGACTGTGAGCAAATACGTTGCTGTTGGTGAAGTTATCTGGTCTATGGTCCTTTGTTATGCCAGCCCCAGAAAACAATTCAATGCACCAATTAAAAGGACTCCAGCCCTAGAGATTGTAAGAACTCAAAAACTGCATATATGTAGTAGGGCTGGCTTAGAAAGACATAGTATCAGGTGCACGATCATGCCAGGCTTCTGAGAGCATTCATGGAATGGGAAATAATCCTGGCTGGATTCTCTAGCTCTGTGGATGTGAAGTGCTTTATGTCTCTACTAGCTCATTCACTCAGTGAGTCTTTTTTAAATTCCTGCTATGTACCAGGCATTGAACTAGATGTGGGAAATACAAGATGGATTGGCACAAGAATCTGTCCGCAAGGAATAGTTATGGCCAGTGCTACAGTGTGGCAAGTCTTCTGATGAATATTTGAACCTGGTACCTAACCTTGATGGATGGTTGTTCCAGCTGTGTCCCCACGGTCACAGGACTACACTTAGTCTTTTCCTTACTGATTCCTCCTATTTTAAAATCCTCTTTAAAAAAAAATTGATCTCTGGTTCTCTTCTTTCTTTTTCTAAATAGGTAAGTCTTAGATATCAGCTCAGGATTTGTAGTAGTTCAGTTAGGCTCCCAGGAAGTCACTCAGAGAACATGATGCAGTAAATCAGACTTGGTGTTAACTCTGACCTGGAATGTTATCATCTATCTGACTCAGTTCCAGAAGAGAGAACCACCTCCGGTGACTTCCTCCCCTGTATTTCAGGCCATAAATAGGTGCTGGGGCCCTGCCAAGTTGGGTCACTGTGGCTCATGAGGGACTGTCAGTTCCTCACAAACATTACACAGCTGTGAAATGACTATACCACCCAAGGTGACTCATAAAATCTGCCCCCCTTAAAAAGGGAATATTAGAAATGTCACCTCCTGGCTATCACTGTAATGCAGTTATGAGCTCTAGTTCTCAGCTGACTATCCAGAAGAGTCCTCACAGGAACCAAATAAGAAATCTGGGAAACCTAACACTTTGATTTGCCCAGGGCAGGTACTAGGAAGCAGTCAGCCTAGAAGTTTTAGAAGCTGATTCTAATCTAGGATTGTGATAAAATATAAATGATGTTTGATATCTGACTGTATTTAATCTGAGTTCTCCAGAGAAACAGAAGTACAGAGAGAGAGAAAGAGAGGAGAAGAGTGGATAGTAGAGAGAAAAGAGATTGATTGATTGGCTAATTCTAAGGAACTGACTTATATGATTATGGGGCTTACAAATCGATGAGGCAGACCAGCAGGCTGTAAACTCAGGCAGCATTTTTATGTTACAGTCTTAAAGTAGAATTTCTCAAAGCTTCAGTCTTTGCTCTTAAGGCCCTCCACTGATTAAGTGGGACCCACCCACAGGATGTAGAGTAATCTGCTTATTTAAATACTGCTTATTATAAATGGTAACCACATCTGCAAAACATCTTCTCAGTAACATCTAGGCCAGTATTTGATCAAGTGGACACATAAAAGTGACTATCTTACTACTTTTAACTGATAGAAGTAATCTGAATTTTTGAGCGTGTTACTGAATTAGAACCTTAAGGTAACTAGTAATCATAAAAATTTACTGAACCTCATTTGTTTCTCTTTGAATGCTTTCAGTTTTGGGGTTTTGAGCCACTGTTTCAAAAGGCAGGCAAGCCCATCTTTGGATCACTCTCACTGTTGACGAGCCCTTGCTTGAATGTATTTAGTCCCCATCCTGCTCCATGGAGCTGTTGTGCCCTAAGTGCAGTTCGACCCTCTGAAACAACACTGAAACAAGACAAAGACCAATTCGTCTTATATCATGTCTAAAGTGTGCTTTATATGAGGTATTCATTTTGTGTGATGCTCAGCATAGGGATGGGGGTGTAGGGAAAGGTCTGTGGTCAAGTAAGTTTGGGAAATATTGCTTAAAAGCTCTTCCTTTGGAAGATTTGTCATGACTCATTTGAAAGGCTTTGAAATTCTGCAGGAAGGAAACCAGCTAAATGTAACTTAGCATTTCTCAGAAACCTGACCTTGGAAACCCCCCTTTCTTCTCTTTAGCAACATCCTACAGGATATTCATGGAAAAGTTCTGCAAGGTTCTCTGGCACAATCAGTGCCCAGTCTTTAGTTTAGATGCCCTGTCCCCCAGTTGTTTTGTACCACTGTGTGTCAGGGATGGGTTGTGGAACACACCACTCCAGTCCTTAGTGGCTTAATATAATAGCCATTTATTATTTCCCCCATGTTCATAGCTCACTGGATGATTTTGCTGACCTGGGCTGCTCATGATTGATCTTAGCTGGACTTACTTATGCATCTGATGAGTAGAGGGTGATGGCTGGCCTAGCCTAGCCTTGGCTGGAATGATTCAGCTTTATTCCACAGGCCCCTATCCTTCCAGCAAGCTAGCCTAGGATATTCTCATTGTGGTGACAGAGTTGAAGAGAAGAAACATGCAAGCATACAGTTATCCATGCATCAGGTTGCTAAAAACACTTGTTTGCATCAAGTTTATGAAAATTCTGTTGGTCAAGTGATTTAGGCAAGTTCAAAGTGGCAGTGTGTTGCAGAGTTATAGGACAAAGACAAGGATATGTGTGGCCGTTAACTGGGGCTATTGGTTATATTCATTAATGCAGCTCTCAGATGTGAATCTGAGGAATGGTACCAAGACAGCTGAAGCAGAATTGCCAGGGTGAGTGTAGTGAAATTTCACATCTTTAATCCCTATCCCTCAGAGATGATCAGGATGGGGCTGTTGTTGTTCAGTCACTTAGGTGTGTCTGACTCTTTGTGACTCCAAGGACTGCAACATGCCAGGCTTCCCTATCCTTCACTATCTCCCAGAGTTTGCTCAAATTCATGTTCATTAAGTCGATGATGGCATCCAACCGTCTCATTCTCTGTCACCACCTTCTCCTCCTATCCCCAATCTTTCCCAGCATCAGGGTCTTTTCCAGTGAGTTGGCTGTTCACATCAGGTGGCTAAAGTATTGGAGCTTCAGCTTCAGCATTATTTCTTCCAATGAATATTCAGGGTTGAATTCCTTTAGGATTGACTGGTTTGATCTCCTTGTTCAAGAGACTCTCAAGAGTCTTCTCCAGCACCACAGTTTGAAAGCATCAGTTCTTTGGCACTCAGCTTTCTTAATGGTTCAACTATCACATCCATACCTGACTATTGGAAAAACCATAGCTTTGACTAGATGGACCTTTTTGGGCAAAGTGATGTCTCTGCTTTTTAACATGCTGTCTAGGTTTGTTATAACTTTTTGTCATAGCTTTTCTTCCAAGGAGCAAGTGTCTTTTAGTTTCATGGCTGCAGTCATGGTCTGCAGTGATTTTGGAGCCCCAGAAAATAAAGTCTGTCACTGTTTCAATTGTTCCCACATCTATTTGCCATGAAGTGATGGGCCCAGATGCCATGATCTTACTTTTTTGAATGTTGAGTTTTAAGTCACTTTTTCACTCTCCTCTTTCACCTTCATCAAGAGCCTCTTTAGTTCCTCTTAGCTTTCTGCTATTAGTGTGGTGTCATCTGCATATCTGAGGTTATTGATATTTCTCTCAACAATCTTGATTCCAGCTTGTGCTTCATCCAGCCTGGCATTTCACATGATGTGTCATGTGAAATAATAAATTATAAGTTAAATAGGGTGACAATATACAGCCTTGACATACTTCCTTCCCAATTTTGAACCAGTCTGTTGTCATGTCCCCTTCCAACTGTTGCTGCTTGATATGCATATAGTTTCTCAGGAGGAGGTAAGGTGGTCTGATAGTCCCATCTCTTTTAGAATTTTCCACACTTTGTTGTGATCCACACAGTCAAAAGCTTTAGCATAGTCAATGAAGCAGACGTAGATGTTTTTCTGGAATTCTCTTGCTTTGTCTATGATCCCACAGATGTTGGCAATTTGATCTCTGGTCCCTCTGCCTTTTCTAAATACAACTTGTACATCTGGCAGTTCTGGGTTCACATGCAGTTGAAGCCTAGCTTTTAGAATTTTGAGCATTGCCTTGCTAGCATGTGAGATGAGTAGAACTGTGCAGTAGTTTGAACATTCTTTAGCACTGCTCTTCTTTGGGATTGGGATGAAAACTGACCTTTTCCAGTCCTGTGGCCACTGCTGAGTTTTCCAAAATTGCTGGCATAATGAGTGCAGCACTTTCCCACTTGACTTCACTCTCCAGAATGTCTGGCTTTAGGTGAGTGACCATACCATCGTGGTTATCTGGGTCATTAAGATCTTTTTTTTGTTTGGTTATTCTGTGTATTCTTGCCACCTCTTCTTAATATCTTCTACTTCTGTTAGGTCCTTACCATTTCTGTTCTTTATTGTGCCCATCTTTGCCTGAAATGTCCCGTTGGTATCTAATTTTCTTGTAGAGATCTCAAGTCTTTCCCATTCTATTGTTTCCCTCTATTTCTTTGCATTGTTCAGTTAAAAATGTTTTCTTATCTCTCCTTGCTATTCTTTGGAACTCTGCATTCAGATGGGTTTATCTTTCCTTTTCTCTTCTTTGTAACATTTTATAGGAGGTGGTGACCAATACCATCCCCAAGAAACAGAAATGCAACAAGGCAAAATGGTTGTCTGAGGAGATCTTACAAATAACTGAGAAAAGAACCAAAAGGCAAATGAGAAAAGGATGGGGTTGAATACTCATAGTTTTAGAAGCTCCTTAGGTAATATTGATGATGAATCAGGTTTGGAAACCCTTGGTCTAGACCCTTTTTCTGTTTAACAATATTGATTAAAGTGTTATAATGATAAAAGCCACAAGGGGTAGAGAAAGTGTTGTAAGATGGAGATGTTGCTTCTCATTGAATTTCTAATCTCAGGCAAATAATATTGATGGTTTAAGTTACATAGCAACAGGTCAGCTTTCAATCCCATTGCTGTCATGGTTGTTCCTTGACCTAAAATCTGACCTTCTCTTGGGAGCCCTGCAATTAGGCCATTTTCTCAGACTGTAACTGACACATGTCATTCTGTGTGTGCCATGGCCTCAGTCAGGAGGCAGCTGAGAGAGAGAGAGAGAATCGGAGCCAAGGGTAGTGCAAATTTAGCCAGACTTAAAGTTTTTTTTTTTTTTTTTGGAGAAGGAAATGGCAACCCACTCCAGTATTCTTGCCTGGAGAATCCCAGGGACAGTGGAGCCTAATGGGCTGCCGTCTATGGGGTCGCACAGAGTCGGACATGACTAAAGTGACTTAGCATAGCATAGCATCAAAGTTTTTTTAGCTGGTTTCTTTGCTCCAGAATTTCAAGGCCTTTTGTATGAGTCATAATAAATTTTCCAAAGGGAGAGTTTGTAAGCAGTGTGTCTCAAACTTAATTAAAAGGGTCTTGGAATAGATGATTCCTACCTGAATGAACAAAGATGCCAGGAGGTCAATGTTACTACTCCACTAACATTGAGTTACTATTGTAGGGAGTTGACTGTGAAAACATGTCAGTACTGAACATTATCTTTAGTCTGACTGAAAGAATATCTCCTAAATGTGTATAAAACTTTTTCTCCAAAGACATTTATATATTGTTATGATGAGTTCAGTAGTGCTTGTTACTAGTAACATCAAATTATTTGTGTGTGAAGAAGAACTAAAGCATCTCTTGATGAAATTGAAAGAGGAGAGTGAAAAAGTTGGCTTAAAACCCAACATTCAGAAAACTAAGATCATGGCATCCAGTCCCATCACTTCATGGCAAATAGGTGGGGAAACAATGGAGACAGTGACAGACTTTATTTTTTTGGGCTCCAAAATCACTGCAGATGGTGACTGCAGCCATGAAGTTAAAAGACACTGGCTCCTTGGAAGAAAAACTATGACCAACCTAGACAGCATATTAAAAAGCAGAGACATTACTTTGCCAACAAAGGTCCATCTAGTCAAGGCTATGGTTTTTCCAGTAGTCTTGTATGGATATGAGAGTTGGATTATAAAGAAGGTTCAGTACCAAAGAATTGATGCTTTTGAACTGTGGTGTGGATAAGACTCTTGAGAGTCCCTGGGACTGCAAGGAGATTTAACCAATCCATCCTAAAGGAAATCAGTGCTGAATATTCATTGGAAGGACTGATGCTGAAGCTGAAACTCCAATACTTTGGCCACCTGATGCAAAGAACTGACTCACTGGAAAAGACCCTGATGCTGGAGGAGAAGTGGATGACAGAGGATGAGATGGTTGGATGGCATCCCTGACTCAATAGACATGAGTTTAAGCAAGCTGCAGGAGTTGGTGATGGATAGGGAAGCCTGGAATGCTGCAGTTCATGGGGTCACAAAGAGTCAGACATGACTGAGCGACTGAATTGAACTGAGCTGATATATGAATTTATATATAATCTCAGTCAACAGATAGTGTTCAGCCAATTAATACTTTGTGGAAATTAATGTGATTTTTTTACATTATAAATTAGGAACTTTGTTAGTCTGCTGGTTCAACTATAATGAAAACCACAGACCAGGTGGCTTAAACAGCGAACACTTCTTTTCTCAGAGTTCTGGAGGCTCAAAGGCCATGCTCAAGGTGCCAGCAGGACTGGTTTCTAATGAAAGCCCTTTTCCTCACTTGCAGATGGCTGTCTTCTCGTCATGTGTGGCCTTTTCTCTGCCACATGTAGAGAACACAAACTCTGATGACTCTTCTTATAAGGACCTCAGGCCTACCAGACAAGGGCCCTACCCTATGACTTATTTAACTTTGATTATTTCATTAAAGGCTCTGTTTCCAGATGTAGTCACATTGGAGTGTAGGAATTTGGGACAGGAAGCGGGGGGGGGGGGGGGCACAATTCATAATAGGAACCATTGAATTAAATTGGTGCTAACTGTAATAGAATGCCCTCATTCCTCACAGTAACCATTTGGGATCTCCTCCCAGATATAGTTGAGTCTCAGAAGCTTCCCTTGCTCAGTTCTTTAGAGTGATGACTCTTAAACGCTTTTGGACTGTAGCCATTCTAGGGAGCTCAGAAGATCCTTTGGCCTCTCTACTTCATGTGTTCCACCTATATTACATAAAGCCATCGGCTCCAAAATAGGTGGATCATAAGTTTACTTTAAAATCAAATGATAAGCTTATGTATAGATTTTTACGTCACCATTACAACCTAGACCATGCTATGCTATGCTATGCTATTCTAAGTTACTTCGGTTGTGTCCGACTCTGTGTGACCCCATAAACGGCAGCCCACCAGGCTTCCCCATCCCTGGGATTCTCCAGGCAAGAATACTGGAGTGGGTTGCCATTTCCTTCTCCAATGCATGAAAGTGAAAAGAGAAAGTGAAGTCGCTCAGTCGTGTCCAACTCTTAGCGACCCCATGGACTGCAGCCCACCAGGCTCCTCCGTCCATGGGATTTTCCAGGCAAGAGTACTAGAGTGGGGTGCCATTGCCTTCTCCAACCTAGACCATGGACTTAATCAAATAGTCTTATTATGCTTATCTTGATCACATGTGCAATTCAAGAAAAGACAAATTTTTCTATCTCCAGTAAATGTAGAAACACATATTTTATATTTTTATTAATAATGCATAAATGATTAATATTTGAATTTTAATGCCTTTGTGCAACCTAGATAGCATATTCAAAAGCAGAGACATTACTTTGCCAACAAAGGTCCATCTAGTCCAGGCTATGGTTTTTCCAGTAGTCATGTATGGATGTGAGAGTTGGACCGTGAAGAAAGCTGAGGACCAAAGAATTGATGCTTTTGAACTGTGGTGTTGGAGAAGACTCTTGAGAGTCCCTTGGACTGCAAGGAGATCCAACCAGTCCATTCTAAAGGAGATCAGTCCTGGGTGTTCATTGGAAGGACTGACGCTGAAGCTGAAACTCCAATACTTTGGCCACCTCATGCGAAAAGTTGACTCATTGGAAAAGACTCTGATGCTGGGAGGGATTGGGGCAGGAGGAGAAGGGGATGACAGAGGATGAGATGGCTGGATAGCATCACTGACTCGATGGACATGAGTTTGAATGAACTCCGGGAGTTGGTGATGGACAGGGAGGCCTGGTGTGCTGCAATTCATGGGGTTGCAAAGAGTTGGACACGACTGAGCAACTGAACTGAACTGAACTGAATTGTGTGTCTCAGTATAGCTATAAGAATATTTTAGTCTTCTGAACTCATATGTACTTCAATGGAAGCTAAGAAAGCATATGGTAATGGTATAGTGGTTAACAGTGAGGGCTCTAAAGGAAATAAACAAACTATGGCCCATAGGCCAAATTCTGCATGCTGCCTGTTATTACACATAAAGTTTTATTGGAACACAGCCATGCCCATTTGTTTACATAGTGTCCATGGCTGCTTTGGAGCTATAGTAGCACAGATGAAAAGAGACCATATGACCTATGAACCCTAAGATAGTTACCATCTGGCCCTTTCCTGAAAAAGTTTTCTGACCTCCCCCAATCTAGAGTAGAAATCCTTGAGTTCAAATTCTGGCTCTGTGGTTTCCAGCTCTGTGATGCCATGCCATATATTTAGCCTCTCTGTGTTATAGTTTCATATTTGCAAAATGAGTACAATACTATTACCCGTCCCAAAGGAGTCTTAAGAGCAATAAATGAGATGTAAAGATTTCAGCATAGGGCCTGGACTGAAAACACTTTCAAACGGTAGATGTTATTAACCAAATCACCTACAACAAACTAAATTTGTAATGAAGATACTAAACTAAGAGCATTTGTAGTTAAAGAGGAAAATTAACAATAATTAAAAACCTGACTAGGTCAAATCTACAGTGATGTGTCTTCCTGAAATATCCTTTCTAAAATTGTACAGGGATTTTATTTCTTTGTGGAGCATCCCTGGTGGGAGTTCTTGAATATTGGCCAGGGTTGCCTGGCACAAAGCCATCTTAGCTGAATGTAGAATAAATCCATAGTGAATTCTGGCAATATACTAAGTTTAGTTTATTAATAACACACTTAACAACTCTTAATAATACACTTAATAATTTACCAATAAATAGCCTCTAGTCATTCATAAAAATAAAAGTTGGTGGAATTATTCTTTGCAACTGACTCACCCTAATCTGTACCCTTTCCAACAGATGGGCAGCTATCTAGTTCATAGAGTTAATGAAACCAAGTCATGGACTCAATCCCTAGTTTTATTGTCATTCTTGATTCTCTCCTGTGGTTACAGGCTGAAACTTTCATCAGGGGCAGATTGTTTCCTGGGGAAGATTGAGTAGTCATGGGTATGGCTGAGTGAGCATAAATAACTTACTCTCACTGGAAAATACATCTCAGTGATGAGCAGTAGATCAGTAGCATCATGTTTTGTTAAAGGAAATTCATAATCCAAGATAAGGGCAGTGGAGGTTACTCTTTAGTCTACCTTGCTACCCTAGTCATACCTAGTTATGTGAGGCCATTGGCAGTTCCACAAGGGGTGAGTTTTATGGTTGTATAGGTAGTACACTGGGAACCCTAGTCATGAAGAATAAACTGGACATTTAATTAGGAGTAGAAAGGGTGAATAGAAAACTTCTCGTCTAATCTGTTGGTTGTTTGAACCCTTATCACTGTCAGAAGTGTCTTCACAAAATTTTTTATACATTTCTAGTATTTTATTTAGAAATATTCATTTATAAAAAAATATTCTTAACTTGCATAATCTGGTATATTCTGGAAATTTCTTCAGGAAAAAAGTCAACCAAAGGGAAATAGACTCACAAGAAAGATTTTTGCTAACCGTACATTTGTAAAGCTGTTCATCTTAAATAATTTTAGTAGACTTTAAGAAAGTTGGAAAGCTGGTAAAATAAGAATATTGGCTTCCTTAATTCACAAATGTGGTAACTGAATAATCCTTGCAAATCTAATTCCAGACACTTCTTCACTGACTGTTGAGAACCTTGGTGGTCACAGATAGTCAACCCAGGTTGAAACAGTCTGAATCCTTGTTTCTCCATTTTTTTCCCCTCCATTTGCATCCTTAGGCAATTTATACCATTAACATTGCCATCAGATCAGATCAGATCAGTTGCTCAGTAGTGTCCGACTCTGCGACCCCATGAATCGCAGCACGCCAGGCTTCCCTGTGTCAGTGATGCCATCCAGCCATCTCATCCTCTGTCGTCCCCTTCTCCTCTTGCCCCCAATCCCTCCCAGCATCAGAGTCTTTTCCAATGAGTCAACTCTTCGCATGAGGTGGCCAAAGTACTGGAGTTTCAGCTTTAGCATCATTCCTTTCAAAGAAATCCCAGGGCTGATCTCCTTCAGAATGGACTGGTTGGATCTCCTTGCAGTCCAAGGGACTCTCAAGAGTCTTCTCCAACACCACAGCTCAAAAGCATCAATTCTTCGGTGCTCAGCCTTCTTCACAGTCCAATTCTCACATCCATATGTGACCACAGGAAAAACCATAGCCTGGACTAGACGAAACTTTGTTGGCAAAGTAATGTCTCTGCTTTTGAATACGCTATCTAAGTTGGTCATAACTTTCCTTCCAAGGAGTAAGCGTCTTTTAATTTCATGGCTACAGTCACCATCTGCAGTGATTTTGGAGCCCAGAAAAATAAAGTCTGACACTGTTTCCACTGTTTCCCCATCTATTTCCCATGAAGTGATGGGACTGGATGCCATGATCTTCATTTTCTGAATGTTGAGCTTTAAGCCAACTTTTTCACTCTCCACTTTCACTTTCATCAAGAGGCTTTTGAGTTCCTCTTCACTTTCTGCCATAAGGGTGGTGTCATCTCACAAAAGTTTGAAATGAAATACAAATAATCATTAACCTGTGAGCATGATTGGAAAAGAGCCATCGAGAATGGTTACTCAGTGGCGTGGCATGGCAAGAGTCATTCGCCACAGTAGGCTCTCCTTTTCCTTTTAAGATATCCAATAGGTTGAAAACAATTCCGATGGATAACTGTTGCATAAAGACACTCTGCACTAAATATCTAGTCTTTGCTTTCTTCTGATGCTCTGTTGGTAGCCTCTCTGGTCTGTGAGAATTTTGGCAGTGTTCCTTCTCTTAGTTTGTCCTCTCCTGTTTCTGTTTCTTCAAGATCTGATGCTCCCTGGATCTCTCCACCTTCTCCCATCGATTTTTATCATTTCATTCCTGTCCTTGAAGACTCCTTATATCCCAGCTTAATTATGATCAAGTGGAAGTGAGCTGTCCATACCCAACTTTGTTCCTGGTTCAGAAATTACTAGATAATATATTATTGAAAAGGAAGAAGGAATGTATATGTAAATTTACAGGTCTTGTTCACTGTTTTTGGTTTTTAAGGCAACATGAGTTTCCTGATTATAGAAGAAATACTTGTCCAGTGTAGGTAATTTGGCAGAATAACACTAATAACGGAAAATATAATCACCCATAACCCTACCACACAGGAAAACCACTGTTAATACTTTGCTGTATTTCTTTCCTGTCTTCTTCATCTATATGTTAATTATATATATACCTGCATCCAATTTCTCTATAAATAGTTGCATTATAATAGCTTATATTTACACTATGTACTAGATCTATGCCAAGCATTTTATGTACATAATTTCACTTAATCTTCATTACAACCCTATGAAGTATGACCTATTGTTCTCATGTTAAATGAGGAAATAAGGCTCAGAGAATGAAATTACTTGACCAAAGTAAGTAAGGATGAAAATACAAGCAGAGAGGAACCCACAATATTAATGATATATTATTCTGGCCACTGTTCTACTTCATTAATATTAGATTTCATTATTTTAATTAAATTTATTAGCAATTAGAGGATTAATTTTTTAAAAGCTAGGTTATCTTTGAGAAAAATAATTTAATATGTATTAATAATGGTTCAAACACATAAATTTAAATTTCTCAACAGTACCTTTTTTGCTTTCTATAAAATGGATCAGGGATTTATAACCCATACAAAATGGCATAGACTGAACTCCATTCTAGTCGTTTTCCTCATTTCTCATTCCTTCTTTAACTGTCCTAAGTGAGCTGATGAATTTTCAGGTGGAAAGGGAAGAGGAGAAATCTTCTCATTAACCCACAAAGGATTCATGTTCAACTTCTCTTTCCACTAACTCCTATTGCCCTGTAAAAGTGGCCATTACACACTCATGAATATCAAATCCACTGTTTTCTATCTCATTCCTGTCTCCTAATATTTCCCCAATGGTATTAATTATGACATGACCAGAAGTCAAAGTTCTCAGCCAACTTGGCAACATCTGACAAAATTATTTCCTATATAATAGAAAGTAGATTAAAGGTGTATAAATATTTTATTGTTTGTTATGAATGTTATATTTTTCAGTATATAATGTGTATTTATTTCTGTTAGTGACTCATGTTTTCTAAAATAATACTCTTCTGGACTATAATTAGAAGGTCTATCTTATGTCCATCTAAAAATATTTATGTTGGAAAATGTTACCTGAAGTCATTATACACATTTATAATCTGCTTTTCTATATAATGGTTTGGTGACTTACACATTTTAGAGGGCTGCATAATTCTTGATTCTTTAGATATATTTGCATTGTTTGTGAGCATGTAAACTCTATCTGTTTTATAAGTGGGCTTTGGGGAGCACTGCTGCAGAATTTCTTCCAACTGTTGCCATTTAATTCCTGTATTTCTTGTGAGATGTCACCACTGCTACTGATTACTAAGAAAGCAGAATAAATAGGCATTCTTAAAGGATATTCTTACAGTATATGATTTGAAATGCTAAATAACAAGATTAATTTAGAATAATAAGACTTTATTATACAACAGACATAGGTAAGATTATTCATTTTAGCCCTTTCATTTATGGAAGAAGAAACTATGTTTGTGGCTTGCCCAAGGTCGATAGCTGAGAGTGAAGTCTCCTGTCTTGGAGAACCAAATCTTGTTACTATTGTAAAGCAGGAAGGTATTTATTGTCTCCACCATTCCCCAAAGGATTTTCAATCTAGAAAGACTCTGAAAAACTGAACACTTTCCTATATATAGTCTCTGAGATGCCATTTCTCCCAACTCTCCAACTTGTGCACCCAATGGGTATGCAAGACCATGCAATGGTCAACTTTTGAATTACTTTTAGATTTACAGAAAAATTACAAGAATAGTACAAAAAATTCCTGTATGTCCCTGTCTTAGCATACCCCAATGTTAGCATCTTATATGCTGTATAATTATAATTACACAGTATAATTATCATGACCAGGAAATTAACAGCAGGATAGTATCATGGACTAAAGACTGCATTTGGACTTCACATTGAAGTGTCCAACTAATGTCTTTTTGATGTTGTGCTTGTTCCCAAGATCCAACTGAAGATTTAACACCTTCATTTAGCTATTTCTCTCTGGCCTCCTACAGTCTGCGATAGTTCCTCAGTCTTCCCTTGTCTTTTATGACCTCGACACCTCCAAAGAGTACTGATCATTTTGTGGCATGACACTTGATTCAGGCCTGTCTGCAATCTTATGACTAGACTAAGGTCCCCATCAAGAATACCACAGAAACAGTTCCTCATCCCTCTCAGTACATCAGATTGCACCATTCATTCAGTATCACAACTGTGATGTTGATTGATGATTGATCATCACCAATCAAGATCAAGGTGATGTTGATCTTGATTGCCTGGCCAAGAGAGTCACTACTAGACTTTTCCATTTTAAAGTTACTCTCCCAATAGCTAAGGATAGAACAGTTTGAGCAATAAATTAATGATAGTGTTAGATTGTAACCCATAATATAAATATCTGTGGGTAAATAGTGATATATTAAATAAATAACTGGTAAAATAGATAGATTAAAGTCTTGTTATTCACAGTAGTTATGCTCTATAAAATCTGTGAATAGTGAACTGTTGTTCCCTGGGGAAATACAGGGTTAGTTTCCTGTAGTTCTCTGGTCAAAACCTTTTTATCAATTGGTCAATACATAATCTGGGTTTGTGTTTCTGCTTAAAAACGCCTTATTTAATGTATTTTGCTGATTCATTAACAGTGAGTTCATAGCCCTCACACAACAGCACCGTGTTGTTTTTGTTCAGTTGCTTGGTCGTATCCGACTCTTTGAAACCCCATGGACTGCAGCACGCCAGGCTCCCCTGTTCTTCACTATCTCCGGAGTTTACTCAGACTCAATGTCCATTGAATAGGTGATGCCATCCAACCATCTCATCCTCTGTTGCCCTCTTCTTTTCCTGCCCTCAACCTTTCCCAGCACCAGGTTCTTTGCCAATGAGTCAGCTCTTCATGTCAGGTGCCCAAAGTATTGGAGCTTCAGCTTCAGCTTCAGCATCAGTCCTTACAATGAATATTCAGGGTTGATCTCCTTCAGGGTTAATTGGTTTGATCTCCTTGCTGTCCAAGAGACTCTCGAGTCTTCTCCAGCACCACAATTCGAAAGCATCAACTCTTTGGTGCTCAGCCTTCTTTATGGTCCAACTTTCACATATGCACATGACTACTGGTAAAACCATAACTTTGACTATACATACCTTTGTTGGCAAAGTGGTGTCTCTGTTTTTAAATATGCTGTCTAGGTTTGTCATAATTTTTTTTTCCAAGAAGCAAGCGTCTTTTAATTTTGTGGCTTCAGTCACTGTTCACAGTGTTTCTGGAGCCCAAGAAAGTAAACTGTGTCACTGTCTCCACCTTTTCCCTCTCTTATTGCCATGAAATGATGGGACTGGATGCCATCAACTTTGTTTTTTGAATGTTGAGTTTTAAGCCAGCTTTTTCACTCTTCTCCTTCACTCTCATCAAGAGGCTCTTTAATTCCTCTTCACTTTCTGCCATTAAGGTGGTGTCATTTGCATATTGTATTTTCATATCTGGATAATTAGCTAGTGTTCAGCCAAGGCTGTTAATTTATATATAATTGGAGTCAAGTCAAAGAAGCTGCCGCTTCAAGGGGGGACTAGGGACAGTTAAGAAGCACTGCCTGTGGGAAGTCACCCCAGGTAGTGGTAAGCACTGATTTTTGGTTATCATTATACCCTATTTGGATAGACTACAAATATCTATTTCACACTGTAGAACTGATTATGTACACAATTGTCTCCTGAACAGAGTATCTCCTGAGGACAGCAGCTGCCTACTCCATTGTCATGTCCCTAGTGATAGGCACAGTGACTCACACACAGTAGGTGCTCAATAAGCCTTAGTTGGAAATGGGATGGCATAGGGTAGGACAGGGTGGGGTCTAGGTTAAATGCTCTGGGTCTGGTGGGCAACCAGGATTCGTATTCTCACAGACAAGTTTTTGTTCTTGCCATATTTCCAGATGTTAATGTTTATCTCCTACCCGTGGTAAAAACAAGCATGCTCTTTGTCGTATTTAAAGATACATGGATGTGAAGACAGTTTTTTTTATTTTTTAAAGTGTTTGGTTCCCTTCAACCCAAATTCCCTTGAACAGTTGGTTCAAGGGAGTTTTCTTATCCCACAATCTTATTTCAGGTGTGACCTTTGTGTTTTATTCATATACTTGCCTGTATCCTAATAACAGTGGTACTGTTGTCTGTAGAGGCAGAACAGAGGCAATATTAGTTAGGAATTTTATGAAGCAACTTATCTGAAAAAGATTTTAGTGTCATGGTTTGTTTTGAGCACTGGGGTGGCTTCACATTGAACCAAATGTATTAGTCACAGTAGCTAACGAGCACAACCAAGAGCTCCCAAATTCCGGTGACCTAATATAACACATATTTTTCTTCCCCATGAACTGTCCACAGCACTGTTGCTGATTGGGCAGTTTTCCTTCAGGTAATATTTCAGGGAGCCTGGGTGCTTGTAGCTAGTGGCTCCAACCTACCCAAGTTCTCAAAATCCTCTCCTCTCAGTCACTGAGTTTTATGGACCAAGTTGAATAATGGTCCTACCTTCTGACCACATTTTCTTGAATGTAAAGCAATCATATTTCTACTCCTAGATGCAAGGCATGCTGGGAAATCTCCAACTTTATGTGACCTGGAGAAAAAAAGGAGAAATTGTTTAGTGGACAATTGGCCAGTCCATCTCATCAACTCACCCTGGAGTCTCTCCTCTGAATTCTCATATCATTTGTTTTCTTATTCTTTTCAAGATTCTTTCTTCATTGTACTCATTAACTATTAATAAACCCATTAATACCATAAAGGGTTTTTATACCATGCCAGTTGCTGGGGGCTATAAAGGAAAATGAGAGGCAGAGCCCACTCTGGAAATTAATCTAGTTTAATCTTATTTAGTATTTGGAAGTCATGAACTACTCATATTTAATTCTATCATATAAACAGGAAATAATATAATTGCATGACTACCTTGTCCACAAAATACTTTAAGTACATTAAGCTACTCAGTCTCCAAATTTTGATCCAAATGTTTATTTCCTATCTATTCATTTGTTCATACTTTTTCTTTTTGTAGTTTTATTAGAAACAAGAAGAGGCAGATATCCAACACTTAAGGACAATGTAAAAGCAAAAATACTTTAAATTCTCTCTCTAAATTTAATTATCCTTGAAAGTTTGAAAATGGTTATTCAGTCTTATTAGAGAATTAGAGTTTTGAGAATCACCAGTCTAATCTCCAATTAACTGTGGATATGGTATTTCTCTTCTAGTGTGTAAGCAGTTTGAATTTAGGGACCTTGTTGAACAACACTGTTGGTAGGAATGTAAATTCATACAGTCACGATGAAAAACAGTATGGAGATTCCTCAGAAACTAAAAATAGAACTACCGTATCACCCAGCAATGCCATTCATGGATATATATCCAAAAAAAAAAAAAAAATGATAGCACTAATTTAAAAAGATACATGTACCCCAATGTTTGTAGCAGCATTACTTACAATAGCCAGGATATGAAAGCAACCCATGTGTCCATCAACAGATGAATGGATAAGGAAGATGTGGTGTGTGTGTGTGTGTGTGTACATAAAATGGAAACTGCCATTTGCAGCAACTTCTGGGTTTAAATTCAAAGTCAACATTATAATCATAATGTAGATTATTTTCCATGAACCAAATAGTTATACTTGGGTCAATAGTTTAAGCACTTCTTTGTGATATAAGTGCAGCTCCAGCATCTACATATCCTAGTTTCACAGTTTACTGACTACAGTTCTTCCAAGTTGTTTTCCTTATTTGTAAAACAGGCATGGCGGATGCTGCTCTCCACTCCATAGCATTAACGGAGGAATAAATGAGTCAATACATATGAAATGCCTGGTATTTTGGTAAAGCTCCATAACTCTTAGCTCACATGACATTAAAAACAGTAGATGGTAGTCTCTTTTTATCAGTAGGCTTTAAATAAGTGATTCTCAACCAGGATTGATTTCCCCACCCAGTTCCCCAGGGGTCATTTGGTAGTAGTATCTGGAGACATTTGGGTTGTCCCCACTGGTGGATGTGGTGGTGGAGGGGATATTACTGAGTCAAAGCCAGGGATGCTGTTCAACAGCCTACTTTGCAAAGGAAAGTCTTCTGCAACAAAGAATTATCCTGCCCCAAATGTCAGTAGTGCTGAGGTTGAGGAGCCCTGCTCTAAAAAAATACATGAGCTGTACTGTCATAGATGGAGGCGGGAACTGGCCACCACACTTGCACAATTAGGAAGGAAGCTCCCTGATCATCAATTTACATATCTGGAAAAGAGGTTACTTATACCCAGTTGACTTGGATTTGTGGAGATTAAATGAAAGACTGTGTTTAATGCTTTTGCAAACTAATCTATACAAGTATAGATTAGTTCTAAATTGTTTTCCTCAACCTTTAAAATTTTTTAAAGAATTATTTCCCCACTGTGGTGCCTTTTCAGACACTTTTTTCCTTAAGTGCTTTCTCTCACCATGAAATTTTAATGCTACAGGTGTGCTGTATATCTGTTTATGTAGTTAAAGAGAGTCAGGGTTGGGAGGGCCACAAACCACTGTGATATCTAAGCTGATTTTTTGCCACATGAGTCAATTTTCATCCTTTTGGGGTAATGTCATCATTGAGAAGGCATGTTCTAAATAAAAGAGGAATGAATTCTAAAAGTAAAAAATGTTTTTTATGATGTTTTCATTACTTATTAAACTAAAAGTAGCTTAATATCACTTGTTGTCCATTTTGGATTGTACTGAGACAGCAATAGAAAACTCAAAAACAGAGGACTTTCCTGTAGTGCTTTGAAGTGGTTGCCTCCAATACAGCAGGTTCAGGTTGGATCCCTAGTTGGGGAATTAAGATCCCACATGCCTTGGGGCCACAAAAAACAAAACATAAAACAGAAACAATATTGTAACAATTTCAATAAAGACTTTAAACACAGTCCACATCAAAACTTTTAAAAAAGGAACTCAAAAACAACACCGAAAAGTGAAAAGTGAAAGTCACTCAGTCGTGTCCGATTCTTTGTGATCCCATGGACTGTATAGAATTCTCCAGGCCAGAATACTGGAGTGGGTGGCCCTTCGTTTCTCCCGGGGATCTTCCCAACCCAGGGATCGAACCCAGGTCTCCCTCACTGCAGACAGATTCTTTACCAGCTGAGCCATAAGGGAAGTCCTGATAGCCTGTATAAGGCTGAAATATCTATAGCCCTTTAAAGGGACAGCAATGCTCATGCAAATGAATGGAGGTTTAGTGAAGTCTGAAAAGGCAAAAATAAAACCTAATAGAGGACAATAATATGAGAAACTGAAGAGAAGATGAAAGCTTTCCAGAGAGGCAGCTAATTTGAATTTAAGCTTCTCGTGAAAAGAAAACATAAAGGTCTGAGAGGCAATAGGAGGGAAGGGAAAATTGGGCTAGATAAGGAAGCCAAAGGAAATAATATTAACATTTCTTTTCATAGGTGAAAGTTACTACATTAACTAGGTAGTTTTTTTTTCCTTTTTGTTTGAAAAAGAAAGACTGAGCACAACTCAATCTGCAAAGAGAGAGCCATGTGACGCATGGGGAAAATTGGAAGCTCATGGCCTATAGGTTAGCTGTCTGGTCATCAGGCATTGGTCTGGGAGGAATCTTTATGTGGCCTGGATCACTTTTCTCTCTTCCCTTTGTTCCTCATTCCTATTTGGACTGCCTTCTCAGTGCCTCATTTTCTACCTTCTTACTCTTCCTTTTAATTCCTACTTCCCTATGCTGACATTGTTAGAGAGGTAAGAGCCTCACTTTACAGGTAAAGCTCTTCAGGGTGTGTGGCCCCTTGAGATCACACAGCTGGTATGAGGAGACCATGGATCTTCCAGCTCAGAATCTGATGTGCTGTCTACTATTGTGGTCTAGGCCTGTCTAGCAACTTGACTTCCATGCTGTAGATCTTCAATTAACAGTTGTTTTTTTTTTTTTCTACTGGTACATACATAGATAGATACCTTTATCCCTTGAAGAAGATGAATGCTGGCAAATAGAAATACCAAAGTTATCTGCATTAATAATTTTTTATTTTATCCTGCTTAGTAGCATCTGACAACAACTGGAAATGAAACTTTAACTCTTTGCTTTTTTGTCTGCAAATGTTTTGCTTTTGTCCAAGATGAGAGCTAAATGCTGATTCCACAGAATGAAATCTTGCATGTAGATTCTATATAGTACACTGTGTTTTTAGATATGTGTTATATATAGATTAGTGACCATATACGGAGACCAAGGTATTCATAGGCAGTGTGGGGTGTTATACTCCCTGAAGGTGGAATTTGCTGCACTTAGTTTTGCGTCCTGCCTCTGGTATGTGATTGCTGCTTAGCACATATTTATTGAAGTAAAGGAGCTATTGTTTCCCTCTTTCTCCAAATGGGGTGTCTGCCAAATTCACAACAATTCTCCGTTCTCTGGGAACTCAGAATTGGCATTGGCTATTTCTTCCCTGAATTCTTATACCCACCCACATCCAGTCATAGTTAACTGACCATGGTTGATCACCCAACTCTATCAGGGCCAAGTTCCCCTCCTTGAAATTTGGAATTGGGACACTGAGAGGCTGAGGGTCAGTCTCTGTGGCTAAACCCAGAATATAAAAATATAAGAACTGTAATAGAGCTGTCTTATAGACTGAATGTTGGAGAAAGCTGGACTTTCAAAGTAAGAAGCTGAAGCCAGCATATAGAGAGGAGCAGACAGAATATTGAGTAAAATTTCCAAGGGATTCCAGCCCATTCTGGAATGGGCAGTCTTGGTTGCACTTCTGCATTTGATCTGTGAGACACCCTCATGTGTTTATAAACCATTCTCTTTTGTATTTGAGTTGATTCAAGTTTGGCTTCCATGTAACTAAAAGTCTTCTACCACTATATCAAAATTCAGATTTATCATTTCAGTGAAGGAAGTTTTACTGAACAGAAAAATATTTAAGGGGGAGAGACCAACTTAGTTTAAAAATTATAACATAAATCAAATGGGAATTACATTTTTATTAAAAATAGATTTGGGGGGCTTGGTAGAATAATGCTGAAGGGCTCTGTACATTGTTAGTTTTGAAGTAAGCGGAATTTTCCATTCAAGATGAAGTGAGAACGTGCAGAAAGAAAAATAAAAAGTGTCTAAAGACCATAGACCGGAAAAGGTAATGGCAACCCACTCCAATCCTCCTGCCTGGAAAATTCCATGGATGGAGAAGCCTGGTGGGCCACAGTCCATGAGGTCGCTGGGAGTCGGACACGACTGAGCGACTTTACTTTCACTTTTCACTTTCATGCATTGGAGAAGGAAATGGCAACCCACTCCAGTATTCTTGCCTGGAGAATCCCAGGGATGGAGGAGCCTACTGGGCTGCCATCTATGGGGTCGCACAGAGTCGGACACGACTGAAGTGACTTAGTAGTAGTAGTAAAGACCATAGACAATAGTCAATGATTAAGTTAAGGACTAGATAGTTAAAATGGGATATGTGAGAAACCTGATGCTTTCTGAACATCAGCCCTCATATCCAACCCACCCCCCCCAACATCCTGTCGCTTTTCCCACCCAAAAACCTCTCGAGCCTGCCTCCATCCATCATTTCGTGTTAAGACTCCTGTGGTGACCTTCTGTAAGTAAACCACTGACCACCAGTGTTTTGCCACACTGTGACTAGAGTCATCTTCTAAAAATGCCCAGTTGATCATGTTACTCCTGCCACCTTAAAGTGATTTCCTTTTGCTCTTCCCCGTAAAGCTGTGCAGGGAAGAGCCCCCGGAGAAGGAAGTGGCAACCCACTGTAGTATTCTTGCCTGGAAGATCTCATGGACAGAGGAGCCTGGTGGGCTACAGTCCATGGGGTTGCAAAGAGTCACACGACTAAGCACATACACACACACTTAAAGCTGTGTGACATGCAGCTGCTGTGCACCCATCTGCCTCATCTGTGCCCACCACCCTGTCTATGCCCCCGCTTGGACTTCTTTTCAGCTCCTTGGTGTGCCAGGCTTCCTCTACCATGGGACTTGTGCACAGTTGTTCCCTTTCTTGGAACATTCTTTTCTGCCTCCTTTACCCAGCTTTCCTTGGTTTCTCTCACTAGATCAATTATTCCCAGTGGAGCACTGTGCGTCTGCTTTCTTCCTTTTGTCATAGTAGCTATTTAACTTTTTTTAAACTTTTTTTTTTTTTAATTTTATTTAAAAAAAAAAAAATCACATGCTCCCCATCCTGAACCCTCCTCCCTCCCAACCTCCCCATACCATCCCCCTGGGCCTTCCCAGCGCACCAGCCCCAAGCATCTTGGTCATCTCTCTATTCTACTAGACTGTAAGCTTCACAAGGGCAGGAAGTCTCTGCGTTAGCCTATTGTTTTAGTCCTAGCCATTAATATTAATATATAGGATGACCAACAGGAGACTAAGAAACATTTGTAGAAGGAATAATATGTAGAAAGGTAAAAGAAATATAAAACAAGCAAAAAAAAAGAAAAACACCCAAAACAAAACAGCCTCCAATTTTCCAACCCTTTTTCAAAGATTCAGTTCAGTCCCTCAGTCATGTCCGTCTCTTAGGGACCCTATGACCAGGTTTCCCTGTCCATCAACAACTCCTGGAGCTTGCTCAAACTCATGTCCATTGAGTCGGGGATGCCATCCAAACATCTCATCCTCTGTCATCCCTTTCTCCTCCAGCCTTCAATCTTTCCCAGCATCAGGGTCTTTTCAAATGAGTCAGCTATTTGCATCAGGTGGTCAAAGTATTGGAGTTTCAGCTTCAGCATCAGTCTTTCCAATGAATATTCAGGACTGATTTCCATTAGGTTTGACTGGTTTGATCTCCTTGCAGTCCAAGGGACTCTCAGAAGTCTTCTCCAACACCACAGTTAAAAGCATCAATTCTTTGGCGCCCAGCTTACTTTATAATCCGACTCTCAAATCCATGCATGACTACTGGAAAAACCATAGCTTTGACTAGGTGGACCTTTGTCGACAAAGTAGTGTATCTGCTTTTTAATATGCTGTCTAGGTTGGTCATAGCTTTTCTTCCAAGGAGCAAGCATCTTTTAATTTCATGGCTGCAGTCACCATCTGCAGTGATTTTGGAGCCCAAGAAAATAAAATCTGTTACTATTTCTATTGTTTTCCCATCTATTTGCCATGAAGTGATGGGATTGGATGCCATGATCTTTGTTTCTTGAATGTTGAGTTAGAAGCCAGCTTTTTCACTCTCTCCTTCCACTTTCATCAAGAAGCTCTTTAGTTCCTCTTTGCTTCCTGCCATAAGGGCAGTGTCATCTGCATATCTGAGGCTATTGATATTTCTCCCAGCAAACTTGATTCAAGTTTGTGGTTCATCCAGTCTGGCTTTTCACATGATGTACTCTGTATATAAGTTAAATAAGCAGGGTGACAACATACAACCTTGATGTATACAGCCTTTCTCAATTTGGAACTAGTCTGTTGTTCCATGTCTGGTTCTAACTGTTGCTTCTTGACCTGCATACAGATATCTCAGGAGGCAGGTAAGGTGATCTGGTATTCCCATCTCTTTAAGAATTTCCCACAATTTGTTGTGATCTGCACAGTCAAAGGCTTTAGTATAGTCAATAAAGCAGAAGTAGATGTTTTTCTGGAATTCTCTTGCTTTTTCTATGATCCAACGAATGTTGGCAACTCGATCCCTTATTCCTGTGCCTTTTCTAAATCCACCTTGAACATCTGGAAGTTCTTGGTTCACGTCCTGTATAAAATTTAGTTGTTTTAATTTCAAAGTTTCTCTTCAGTACTAGGCCACTCATGAACAGTATTAACAATAACACTAAAATCCTCTTTACAAGTAGGTATATAAGTTTATCAGTAGCTAAAATATAATTAATGTTAGTAGGATGCTTAGGATAGCTTACAAAGGCCTGTTGAGTCTAGAAACTACTGTCTCTAAAACAGTAGTTTAAGGTTTTTACATTGTCGTTTTGATTATACCATAGGTTTCATGTATATGATTTTGACTTCTGTATAGCCTACAGTGTCCTCACTGCCAAACGCTTAGGTTTCCTTTGTCATCATGCTGTTGACCCCCTTTAACTCATTTGCCCTCCCACTAACTCTCCTCGCTGCTGGCAGCCACTACTCTGCTCTCTGTATCTATGTGTTTTTTAGTTATTCATATTTTGAATATCCACAAAATCACCAAGTTTTTGTCTTTTTCCATCAGACTTATTTCACTTGGCATAATACCCTCAAGTTCCATCCATGTGCAACAAATGGCAGGATTTCACCTTTTTTAATGACTAAATTCTTTTCCATTGTGTGGAAAACACATCTTCTTTATCTTTTAATCTGTCAGTTGTCACTTAGGTTGTTTCCATGCTGTGGCTATTGTAATAATGCTGTGTGAACATAGGGGTGGGTATTTTATTTTGTTGATTAGTGTTTTCACGTTCTTTGGATGAATACTTGGAAGTGAAGTAGCGGTATTCTATGGTAGATGCCATATACCCACTTGAAACAACCCAATTACAAAATGAGCAAAGGAACTGAATAGACATTTTTCCAAAGAAGAAATTAAGATAGCCAACAGACTCATGAAAAATGTTCAACATCACTAAATATTAGAGAAATGCAGATCAGAACCACAGTGAGATATCACTTCATGCCTGTTAGAGTGGATATTATCAAAATGTCCAGAAATAACAACGGTTGGAGAGAATGTAGAGAAGAGGGAACCCTCATACACCATTGTTTGGAATGTGAATTGGTGCAGCCACTGTGGAAATTTTTTTGAGATGCCTCAAAAAATTAATAACAAAACTAAAACAGTAGTTTCAAACCTTGAAATATACCAAGACCCTGTGGCCCTTGAGAGAGACTTAGGGATATGGAAAGAAAAAGGACTCCAATTACTAGCAACTCGCAGAACTTTGTATAAGATGCTCTGACAGGTGTGTCCTGAGGTCTGCCATTCTAATAGTGAGCATGGGACTGGGAAGATGGGAATGGAAGGGAGCCTTGGGGACCATTTAGGGGAATAAGAGCCTCACAAGCCAGCTGTTAGGACTGTCTAGCATAAGTCCCTGTTCCTTTCTTCTGTGTATGTTCCTTTTGAAAGTGTATGCATTTCAGTAGAAGATACAGCTTACTTCACTGGAAGAAGACGTTTTTGCATCTAGACTATGGAAGTAGCTGTAGAATTTCTGCATAAACATTCTACCCTAAGAGGAAGAAGAGGAGATCCAAAGGTAGAAAGACTGGAATGAGCAGGGAAGTGAAGTCAGCTTATGGAGATGATGTTAGACACTGCTGGAGAGAAGGGTGAAAGGTACTGCGGGAATGAAAAGAGAGAAAAAACACAAGCTGATTGACTAAGGATGAGGGACATGCACTTTGTGCTAGTTCAATGACCAGAATTTCTGACAAATATTCCCAGAGCCCATAGCTCAGTAGAAGAGCCAGTTACTTTAGCTGAACTTTTCTAGAAAATATGTTTTATTTTAGGAAGGGTAATCTGGTTGCAAAGTTAAGGAAAACCTGAAATCCCGAAGTTATCAAATTATATAAGCAATTGCATGGCAGTGAGTTGTTTTCATGAAATGAGGCAGTACACAGTGCTCCGAGTAAAGCTTTTTTAATTAAAATTCCAACAAAGAGGATTGCCTGAAATTAAGTCCCAGCATACTTTCCAAGGTGGCTCAGTGGTGAAGAATCCAACTGCCAAAACAGGAGATTCAGGAGACACAGGTTTGATCCCTGGGTAAGGAGAAGGAAATGGCAAGTCAGTCCAGTATTCTTGCCTGGGAAATCCCATGGACAGAGGAGCCTGATGGTCTACAGTCCATGAGGTCAGAGTCAGACATGACTTAGCAACTAAACAGCAAAAAGAAAAAACTTTCCAAAGAGTTTTACAGACACCATCCATGCTGTATGAAACACAGGAATTCTGATGAGAACACATTTTTTTCAAGAATTCCTTGCCCCCTTTTCTTTCACTTGGGAGATAGCCTCTTATTTGTGTCTGTTGGATGTAACCGGTGAACCAAACACTTGAATCCAATTTGCTAGTTTGAGAAGAGGTTACTGATTTTCACAGTGTGTATGTACTTGGGGAATTTCATTGTTTAACTTTACATGTGGATGATTCTAGCCTCATGCTACTTTAAGTCAGGCAGACTGGGTAAAGAATGTAGATTCTCTTTCTTCAGTGGGGTTTTCAGGGGTGTTGAAAATGTTTAACAGATCTGAGTACTGCGTTGAGTTTAAAATACTGTATGTGCTTCTTAGAAAATATCTGGTTAGGTGAGAGAGTTTTTTTGTAAACATGTGCTTTTATTTTGGGGATAGTTGGGAGGATGTTGGGAGAGAAATTGCCTGTGCATTTTTGCCATTGCCAAGAAGACAGTAGAAGTGATTGATAATACACCAAATTAAATAAATGTATTTCAGGATCATGTTTAAGTGATCAGTGCTTGAGCTGTTGGCAATTTACTGCTTTCAGAATTGCAAAACCCAATCAATGTTTTATTCATATTGTATAGCATTATTGGTCATATGTATTAAATTTGGTTTTTCTTTTTTCTTTTTGGTCATATGGGCATGTGAGATCTTAGTTCCCTGACCAGTGATTGATTCAAACCTGCACCCCATGCAGAGGAAGCATGGAGTTTTAACCACTGGACCACCAGGAAAGTCCCTTAAATTTGTATTTTTGAAGTAAAAAGCTTCCTCCGTTCCTGCTGGAAAGGAGGAACAGAAGGAGTATAGTACCAGCACACACAGACTCCCTGGATGATCTTAGGCTTGTTTGTCATTAATAAAAGTTCGTTTGAATATCAATAGTTGATGTTCAGCTCTGAGTGGGTGAAAAAACTCAATGTATTTGAGGTCAACACCTCTTCTGGGTGTTGTTGAGGAATAGATGTAAGGTGGTGAAGCCACAGCTGCTGAATGTTTCCCTTCAGATCCTGGAAGTGTGTGTCTTACCCTGCTGCAACCACTGCTCCCCTCCACTTTTTCCCTAGAAGGATTTTTATTGGTCCGGAGAAGGTTCATTCTAGCAGGGATTCTGCCATTTTGAACCATATCAAGCAGCCTTTGTAACAAGGAATGATTTGTTGTTCCCAGCTGTCATTCATAAGATGACCATTATGAGCAAGTCTGCTGATAAATCCATGGCCATAAGGGAGGATTTTAATTTATGACAAGGAAAATCTCTTTCTACTTTGTGGGAAGAGGCACATCTGACTTTATCTGTGTGGGTTTATGGTGGAAAACAGACCCTGTGGGTATTTATTGACTTGAACTGAGGGGTTTCTCTAATATGTAGTAAAGTTTCAGAAGTAGAACTTCCTAGGTCCTTATTTAGGGTGAGCAGTTGGTGAAGGAAAGCATCAAGTTAATATTTTTCTCAGACATCTGCACTTTTGACTGATTTAACGGACAAGTTGTTTCTCTTTCAGGCCCCATGATTGATACAGAGGACTGTCATATGAACCAGAGAGGGTAATGGAAACCAAAGAAAGGCCTCTGGTGTGTAGCCAAAGGCATGCCACCAGGGGTGAGAAGGAGCAGATGTCTTGACAAACAGGGCATGAGACCAGCTGTGCGTGGTCAGGTGGGGCCATGAGAAATATTTAATTCTCTGTGGTGACGATCTGCACAGAAAACCCACAAAGTATATTGCCCCAACTCAAGGATCTTGTGTCAGAATTTTTCAAAGACTGTATGGCAGGCGCACCAGCCATACAACTCACATAAACAAATGGTTCTATTTCAAAACTATTATACACTTTGGTGATGAATGGTTTGGGAATCCATCTACTGAATTTCTTGAGAAAACCTCCAGAGAGTCACAAGTAACTCTAAGACAGAAGCCACTTATAAGATGTGAGATGCATCATTTTTAGGTATCGGGCTTCCCTTGGGATTCCGTGTGCAGCCCGGTCTAGATCAGGTCACCTGGAACTGAAATTCTTCACAGACACAAGAACAGGGAGGAGTTATGATTATGAAGGAGGATGCAGAGTGCACTGTGCCCTTTGCTCAAGGGATGAACCAGCTTTAAAGGGTGGTGAGGACACTGGCAGGGTGATATTTTTAACATACAAACCGACTTACCCCTCTGCACCCTTCTGGCGGCTCCTGTTGCCTTGACCTTTCCCATCAATCTTATTTGGGCATCTTTATTGTATCAGGGAAAAAAGGAGATTCACCAAAGAACTGGAGGGAAAAAAGCTTTTGATTTTCAAAAGTCAAGACTCTAATGGCACTTGGCCTAGAAATTATAAAATAATTTGGACCACAGCGTCTTGCTTCAGAGAGAAAACGCAGTTTTTCAGGTGTGCTGGTAGGAGGTGAGGAGAGGACTAGATCTAGCGGAGGGGGAAGAGCTCTTAGATGTCGGTGGGAGGTGAGGAGGAGGGAAGTGGGTGGGAGGGGAGATGGGAGCAGAGAAGGCTCTTAGAAGCTGCTGGCCCCTCTCTCTTCTGAGAAAGAGGCTTTGGCCCTGCTCCTCAGAGGGAAAGGTGGTAAGTACAGAAGCCCCAGATAGCTTGGGTTGTCATGACTTTCTAAGGAGCCTGCAAAACCCCAGGAGAAAAATGGCTAAGCAGTGTCTAACTTGCAGAGAGCCTGAGGCCGCCTCAAGGAGTGGAGTGCATGCTGCACATCACTGTTATATGAAGTCCTCTGTGCTCAAATGGAGAAGGCAATGGCAACCCACTCCAGTACTCTTGCCTGGAAATCCCATGGATGAAGGAGCCTGGTGGGCTGCAGTCCATGGGGTCGCTAAGAGTTGGACACAACTGAGCGACTTCACTCTCACTTTTCACTTTCATGCATTGGAGAAGGAAATGGCAACCCACTCCAGTGTTCTTGCCTGGAGAATCCCAGGGACGGGGGAGCCTCATGGGCTGACGTCTATAGGGTCACACAGAGTCAGTCACGACTGAAGTGACTTAGCAGTAGCAGTGCTCAAAAGTGCCCCCAGAGTATAGCAAAGGACTCACAGCCTTCTATTGGCATCTAAACTAGGGACATTCTTGGAGGGACTGAGCCCTTAACTTGTGGGACCTGACTCTACCTCCAGGGGATAGTGTCAGAATTGAATTCATTGTAGGACACCCAGGTGGTATCAGAGGACTGGCTGGTGTCAGGGGAAAAAACCCATGTGTTTGGGGTTGAAAGTGTTGTGAGTAAAAATAGTTCAGACCTTTTGACATCTTCCCTGTTTTCCCAGGCACAATTCACATCTTACCTGTTCCCAGGCATCTTCCCAGACCTCTCAGTTACTATTTTATCTATCTTTGTGTTCTTATACCACTTCCCCTATTCATTACCCCTCTTTATCAAAGTCAGCCTGGTACTGTGGGTTGTTAGGGTCAGCTGCTGGCTATGAACCCCAGAATTGTTCTGTCTTCTGTCCTAATAGTGCCTCCCATGAATTCAGCATCCTAGACTGGCAGGTGTTTTGGTACCTGGTACATAGTGAAGCCTCAATATGTATTTGTTAAGCTAAATTGAATTTAATATTCTAGAACAAATAGTGAAACATGAGACAGATCCTTGAAGGAAGATTTCATTGGTTGTGTCTTTGATTCCCTTACTCTCTTTCTTCTTTTTCCCCAACACTTGATTTCAGATTTTTTTTTTCCAACATACAAAACATTTTAAAGAATCGTTTGGAGTATACCCATTTAACACCACCTATTTTCTATAATATATGTCCCATTAAATGTATGTATGTATATGTGTTTACATAGTATTACTATTTTTTATCTTTCCATCTAGCCATCCTTCCTTCCCTCCATCAATCTAAATTATGTTTTCCTTACCTCCTTTCACATACAACCAATGTGTGAGAGACCTTCAACTCTGGAATCAGATCTGGGATTCACTCCTGGATTTGGCCCTTACTCATTGCCTGGCCCTGTGGGTGATGCTTACCCTGCATCTTCTCCCCAACTGTGTAGTCAACCAGGGGCCACTGAAACCTGTTTCACAGGTTGTGGTGAGGAGTAAAAGATGCTGTCGATAAAGGGCCAGGCACAGAGTGTGTGTTTAGTACATAGAAGTAAGAGAAAAAGTACAGTGTCAATATTTATTTCAGGTATCAGCACTGACTTGCAATGATTTGTATCTCTGTGTTCTTGCTTGTAGCCTCTGATTTGGGCCCAAAAGGAAAAGAAATTCAGAGGAGACAGTGACTCTCAGACTCTCCCTTGTTAATGAGCAAGAGTTCCCTGGATCCAAGAGGTAAGTGAGAGGCGATCTGGGTTTTAGTGTGGAAACTGCATTCTGAGTTCTCTGGGCCAAAAAGGCCATGGAGTCAACTGTAGAATCACTGCTTACCTACTTTTATCCACACAAGATGGGGGATCTTCACACTCACCTAAAATTCAGTACAACCTTTGCTAAAAATGGAGATGATTGGGAGAGAATGTCTCCCAGTGGGACTCCCCTGAAGCCCTAAAAACCATTTCCTGAGCCCTTTGGTGCAGGGATTTGTGTATTTCCTGAATGTAGGCCCACACGAGTTCAGTCTTCCACTCTCAGGTGACAGACTGTCCTCAAATCAGGGAACCAGAATTATGCCCAGATCATCTTGCTCCTGAAATGGCCCTGGAAAGCTGTAGCTAAAGAGTGGAGGACAAGATCTCTTTCCCCGTGGCATCAGTCAGCACTGGAGATTGTTGCAAGACTGGAAAAAGGAAATCTCATCCTGTTTCCAGCATGTGCTCCCACCATGCACATCCCCAGTCATCACAAAGCCCTTTATACCCCTTAGTTTAAACATGTTGAATATAGGCTGGTATGAATATTATGGTTCAAATGAATAAAACTAGCCTGCCCATAAGAATTGGTTTTTACTGAACACTTAGAGTGGGGGCTCTTGGTTTCAAATTTGTGTTGGTGTTTGCTGAAAGAATTATCCTTGTATGAAGGAGAAAGTGAAAATGCCTAATGTCCTCTTCATAATTTCCAACATAGATGATGTACCACATTACTCTGCTAAGTCACTTCAGTCGTGTCCGACTCTGTGAGACCCCATAGACAGCAGCCCACCAGGCTACCCCATCCCTGGGATTCTCCAGGGAAGAACACTGGAGTGGGTTGCCATTTCCTTCTCCAATGCATGAAAGTGAAAAGTGAAAGTGAAGTCGCTCAGTCTTGTCCAACCCTCAGCGATCCTATGGACTGCAGCCTACCAGGCTCCTCCATCCATGGGGTTCTCCAGGCAAGAGTACTGGAGTGGGGTGCCACATTACTCTGGAGCTCTGTTAAAAATACAAGTGCCTCCTTCCCCTCTCCCCACCCTGGGATTCCAATCCCAACCCCAAGAATCTGAGTCAGTGGTAGGTCTTGGGATAGCCCACTGGAATCTACATTCTAAAAGTCTCTACAAAGTATTTGACTTCACAGCAAGACCTAAGGGCTAAGTCTTTACTGTAAAGCTTTATAGTACTGCTCAATAAAAACAGGGAGAGATGAAGTGTGTCTTCTTTTGAGATGTAAAATCTTGCCTGACCTTTTCATTTTTGCTTTGTGTTCTATCAGTTGATGGACATATAATGGAAAACTAACTAAAATGAGAAGATGGGGAATACTTCCAAAGTAGATGAAGTTGGGCATAAAATAGAAATAAGGACAACCCAGGAGAGTACTTGAAGAGACTCTCAGCTATAGGAGCAAGAGCTGGCAGAGGTTATTGTGGCCAATAATGAAAGCAGGCAGAGGATTATTAGGCAAAGGGCATAACCTAGGACCAAAAAGTAGACAGGGAGGTGGAATTACTGTGTGTTATCCCAAGCCTCCATATATCACATTTGAATATCCCAGGCATCTGTTGGCCGGGTTCCAGCTGGGATGGAGCTGTCATTGCCTACGCAGAGCAAATTTTGTTGTTATTCCTGGTGGTGTAACTAGACAGCACTTCCTCATTGTTTCAGTCAGCAAATAACTTAAGGACTATTTGAACAAAGAATAAAATCCTAGTTGTTTTAAAACTTAGTCTTGTCATTTGCTGGTTAAGTCGAAAAAGCAGGAACATCAAAACCTTCAGATGAAGTGTTAGTTGCTTGGGAGAAAATTCCAGAGGTAATAGTGGAATTCTTTTAAAAGAAATACTGCATTCTCAATGTTCTTGATGACAAAGATACTAATATCACATGAAAATGGGAACAAATTGACAATTTTGAGTTGGCCAAGGAAAGTGGGAATTGAAATGTGAAAAAGTTTGAGGTATAGTTGCTATGCTATGCTATGCTAAGTTGCTTCAGTCGTGTCCGACTCTGTGCGACCCCATAGACGGCAGCCCACCAGGCTCCACCATCCCCAGGACTCTCCAGGCAAGAACACTGTAGTGGGTTACCATTTCCTTCTCCAATGCATGAAAGAGAAAAGTGAAAGTGAAGTCGCTCAGTCGTGTGCGACTCTTCGCGACCTCATGGACTGCAGCCCACCAGGCTCATCTGTCCATGGATTTTCCAGGCAAGAGTACTGGAGTGGGGTGCCATTGCCTTCTCCGGAGCTATAGTTAATTGGTAGCATTTTTTTTCTCTCTCTAATGCTATATAATAGTGATGCATTTTATAATCAATGGTGTCTTTTCATCAGAACTTACTTTATACAAGTATAGTTGATTTACAATGTTGTATTATTTTCTGCTGTACAGCGAAGTTACTTTGTTATACGTATATGTATATATACACATTCTTTTTCATATTCTTTTCATTATGGTTTATCATGTGATATTGAATATAGTCTCTTGTGCTATGCAGTAGATCCTTGTGTTTATCCATCCTATATATAATAGTTTGTATCTGCTGATCTCAAACTCCCTATTCATCCTTTCCTCACTCACCCTTACCTTTGGCAACCACAAGTCTCTTCTCTATGTCTGTGAGTCTGTTTTACAGATAAATTTGTGTCCTATTTTAAATTCTACATGTAAGTAATATCATACGGCATTTATCTTTCTAACTTAATTCACTTGGCATCATATCTCTAGATTCATCCATGTTGTTGCAAATGGAATTATTTAATTATTTTTAAGGGGCTTCCCATGGGACTCAGTGGTGAAAGAATCCATCTGCCAATGCCAGAGATGCAGGAGACATGAGTTTGATCCCTGGGTCAGGAAGATCCCCTGGAGCAGGAAATGGCAGCTCACTCTAATATTCTTGCCTGGGAAATCCCATGGACAGAGGAGCCTGGAGAGACCCAGTCCATAGGGTCGCAAAGAGTCAAACATGAGCATGCATGCATCCATTCTTTTTTATGGCTGAATAGTATCCCATTGTATATATGCACCACATCTTCTTTATCCATTCATCTCTTGATGCGCATTTAGGTTGTTTCCAAGTCTTTGCTATTGTAAATAGTGCTGCTATGGACATAGGCATGTATGTACCTTTTTAAATTATATTAAATAGTTTTGTCTAGTTATGTACTCAGGAGTGGGATTTTTAGATCATAGGGCAACTCTGTTTTTAGTTTTTTGAGGAATTTCCATACTGTTCTCCATAGTGGCTGCTCCAATTTACATCCTCACCAACACTGTAGAAGGATTCCCTTTTCTCTATACTCTCTCCAGCATTTATTATTTATAGATTTTTTTTGATGATGACCATTCTGACTGGTGTGAGGTGATACCTCATTGTAGTTTTGATTTGCATTTCTCTATCAGTGATGTTGATCATCTTTTTATATGCATGTTGGTCATCTGTATGTGTTCTTTGGAGAAATGTCTACTTAGGTCTTCAGCCCTTTTTTTTATTGGATTTTTTTTTTTTTGTCTGTTATTGAGTTGTGTGAGCTATTTGTGTATTTTCAAAATTAAACCATGCTGGTTGCATCATTTTCAAATATTTTCTCCCAGGCTGTAGGTTTTCTTTTCTTTTTATTTATGCTTTCCTTTGCTGTTCAAAGGCTTGTGCATTTGATTAATACCCATTTGCTTGTTTTTGCTTTTGTTTATTTTTGCCTTGAGACTGACATAAGAAAACATTGGTATGATTTTTGTCAGAATGTCTTGCCTGTATTCTCTTCTAGGAGTTTTACAGCATCTTGTCTTATATTTAAGTCTTTAAGCCATTTTGAGTTTATTTTTGTGTATGATGTGCAGGTGTGTTCTAACATCATTGATTTACATGTTGCTGTCCAACTCTCCCAACACCACTTGTTGAAGAGATTGTCTTTTTTCCATGGTATATTCTTACCTCCTTTGTTAAAGATTAATTGATCATAGGTGTGTGGATTTATTTCTGGCCTCTCTGTTCTGTTGATTCATATGTCTGTTTTTATGTCAATATCATGCTGTTTTGATTGCTGCAGCTTTGTAGTATTATCTGAAGTCTAAGAGAGTTAGGCCTCCTGTTTCTTTTTTTCCCCTCAGGAGTGGCAATTTGGGGGTCTTTTATGATTACATATACATTTCAGGATTACTTGTTGTAGTTCTGTGAAAAATGTCATGGGTAATTTGATAGGGATCACATTAAATCTGTAGATTGCCTTGGGTAGTATAGCCATTTTAACAATGTGAAATCTTCCAATCCAAGAGCATGGGATATCTTTCCATTTCTTTGCGTCATCTTCTTGTTCCTTTATTAATGTTCTATAGTTCTCAGCATATAAGTCTTTCACCTCCTTTTCAGGTTTTCCTAAAAATTTTATTTTTTGAAATGCAATTTTAAAAGGTATCGTGATTTTCACATTCCCTTTCTGATATTTCATTGTTAGTATAAAGAAATGCAACCAATTTCTGTATGTTAATCTTGTATCCTACTACTTGCTGAATTCATTTATCAGTTCTAGTAGTTTTTGTGTGGAGTCTTTAGGTTTTTCTGTATATAGTACCATGTCATCTGCATATAATGACAATTTTACCTCTTTCCTTCCAATTTGGATACTTTTTTTTTATTGCTATTGCTAGGACTTCCAATACCATGTTTAATAGAAATGGTGAGCATGAGTATCCTTGTCTTGTTTCAGATTTTAATGGGAAGGCTTTCAGCTTTTTACTGTTGAGTGTTACATTGGCTGTGGGTTTGTCATAAATAGCTTTTATTATGTTGCGGTATGTTACCTCTAAACCCTCAGTAATGTCTTAGTTTCAGTGTAATGTAGTGTTTGTGTTGGTCTTTACAAAGAAGAATATTTAAGAAAATTCTGTAAATAATATCCTGAAAAAAGCATATATAAAATTATAGAGAGGAGTCCAGGGAATCACAGACCTTGTATGTCTAATTGCCTTAAAAGAAGCTGTCTTTGAAAAAAGAGAGAAGAGCCACCATATATTTAAACAATAACCATATTTTAAAAGAAAGAAAAGAAGTTGGATTTCATTAAAAAGGAATGATTCCTATTTCACTGGAATTTGTCTGGAGAACTAACTAGGCACGTGAACAGGAACTGATGGATGGACCCAGGTAGGCTTCCAAAATGTTTTTGTAATAAGGCAGTTGTTCGTTCCCTCCTCTTGGGTTCAAATACCCCTGAGAAGCAATCATTTTCTCTATAGTTGATGCCTCATGGTAGAATCCCTCAAGACCATAATCCATGAGTCCCACACCTCTTTCATTTGCTGCCCCTTTGAATATCTCAAAGTAGCTTACATATAAACCTCACTTGGCTCTTCCTCAGGCTAAACATTTCTCTTCAAAGATATACCATAATCTCTTCTCTTGAGACCTTCCTCTCTTCCAGTTTCTCCTCTGAATCCCCTCCAACCTGTCCATATCCCTTATAACTAGGTGGGTCCCAGTTTGCCCAGGAGTCATTTTCCAGACCCATTTATCACCTGCAAACCCTTTTATTCTGAAAACTGTCCCGACTAGGATATTATCATATGCGGTCAACCTACTTACAGCTGAATGCACTACCTAAGGGTGAGCTAGGGAGTAAAAATGAGAGCAGAGCTTTCACTGTCCTCCATCTTGGTTCTTGACACGCGCAGTCAAGTGGATGCATTAGTGACACGTGAGTCACACATTACACTGTTGTCTCCTGTGAAGCTTGTGGTTGATGGTGCCTCTCAAAGCCATGCTTTCCCTATAGAGTGCTGATTCTGGTGATTCCGTGGCATTTGTTTCTACAAAATTTCATGGTGTTAGAAGTCAACCCATTGTCCAGTCTGTTGAGAACTTTGTCACTTTTCTGTATCATTATCTAGGTTCTTGATTAAAATTATTCATAGGATAATCTTGTGGCATATCACCCCTTTCCAGTTTTACCTCTGTTTGCATCTTGGGGTCATTTAACATCACAAACTCACTTAATTGTAATATCATGTAGGCCATGTATTTCTTCCTTTTGAATGATAGTATTCTGGGAGAACTTAGTGAATGCCTCTGAAACTTCATGTCTTTTCCTAATCTATGCATCTAGGTCTTGGAACAGAAAAAAGGAAAGCAAAAACAGAATTAAATCTAATGTGATTTCTTAGTGCATTTCTTGTTAGCCCCCATGGGGCCCTGCAAATGTTGACTGACACATAGACTAGGTCAGTGCTCCATGAATATTTGTTGATCCAGGCACAACTTTTCATTGGGAAACAAGCAAAAGATCTTGTTCATGGTTCTTGCTGTTAGAAAAAAAAAAGGCAGATTTCTTTACACCTGTCAAGGACATCTGCTTTGGGAAGTCCCACACAGTAGCTTAGGTCCACACCAGAGTATGAATTGACTATTTGCTAATCATGTAAATATTATTGCTGAAATGAAAACATGATTGAGGCTGGAAGTGTGAACCAAATGCAGAAAGTGCCAGCTCTTTAACATAAGTAATTAATTAAGCATCATCTTTAAGTCTGGTGATAGGTCCCAAGGTGTTAATCAAATCAAATATCACCAGCTGCAGAGAGAACAGGCTTTCAGGAAGCATTTCCTATTCCAAGGGGGAGGGGGAGGTGGCACTGAAATGGATTTCCTGAGGCTCCAATAGCTAAGGACACCTATAGAGGGATGGTTGTAAACTGCTTTGTGGGCACATCTGTAACAAATCAGATAAGCAGTATGTGCAGTCAGCCGAAGTGGTGGAAACAGCCCATATTTGGAAGCCAGACAGGGCTGGGTTCACCTCTTGGTTCTGCTTGTGTTTTAATCCTGGACAATCACATGATCTGTCTGAGCCTTGGTTTCTTCAGCTTTAAAGTGGAGATGACAGCACCTATCTTGTAGGGCTTTTGTATAGGTAAGAAAGATGGCAACGCTCCGGCCGCAAAGAGGGTTCTATATGGTGACTGCTAATGACTGAGTGACTTCTGGTGCCCACTCTGCTGCTGAAATCTCTTGTTTGACCTTGGACATAGCCTCAGCTTTTTAGAGCTTGCACTTCTCCAGCTCTGAAGAGGTAGAAGTGTACTAGATGGTGTTCCAAAGATAAAAACCCATTATTCTGTGGCAGGGATGGGAATTAGGGCAATTTTGTGATAAGCAGAGTGAGGTAAGGGGTAAATGCACTGATACATGAGAGGGTAGTCTGGTCAACAAGGGTGACATCCCACAGGGCCTTCATTTCCCCACTCTGATCACCTCCTTACCCCCAGAGCAGGCTGGAGGCCACTGGAAATGAGCTATCATCTCACCTAGGGCCCTCACCACCACACCTGCCTGGCTGTCATCACAGGCAGGGGTTCATGGTGGAGCATGTTTGTGCAGGGTGGAGAGATGCTCAGCTCCACGACAAGGGCACCTTGAAGTGATTTTGTAAAGTGGAGAAGGTCTATCTTAAACTGTCAGGGTATTTGAAATAACATTTCTTTTTCCTTTTTTCCCTTTATTGAGAATTAGAACATGGTCACTGCTAAAAACTATGAACATACAGTAGTTTAAAGCAATTACCATTAATTAACCTTCTATGTAAGTTCCTTCTAGTCATTTATATACAAAACACAAATGACCTCACGGTGTCACCCTGTCTTGTAATACACTTCTCTGGGTATCTTTCCTCCTTCTTCATGACTGCTGTTTTAACTTTTACTGATTTCTGTTAATATAATGGGTTTCCCTAGTGGCTCATATGGTAAAGAATCTGCCTGTAATGCAGGAGACCTGGGTTCGATCCCTGGGTCGGGAAGTTCCCCTGGAGAAGGAAATGATTACCCACTCCAGTATTCTTGCCTGGAGAATTTCATAGACAGAGGAGCCTGGTGGGCTACAGTCCATGGGTTTGCAAAGAGTCAGATAAGACTAACTCTTTCTTTCTTTCATTACTGCTGTTTTAAGTTTTACTGATTTCTGTTAATAGAGTAGTGCCTTGGTTATTTAGCAGAGTTCTCCAATATGAGATACTTGCCTCTCAGGCACATGCAAGATAATCTATCATGAAGAAAATTTCAGAATTCATATTTATATTTACATCTCTCCTTTTAAAAATTGTATGTGTGTGTGTATAATTCATAACAAATATGAGTCTGGAGGAGACAATTCAGAGCTGGGATGATGGCTCAGGGATGCCATCAGGGACTGAAGTGCTGTCCAACTTTCTACCCTTCTGTCTTCCATGCAGGCCTTTGCCTTCTGGCTTGCAGCCTCACATTTGCAAGGTGGCTGCTGCACATCTAACCTTTACATCCACATTCCAGGCAGGAATAATGGGAAAGAATAAGAGTAAGTGACTTTCTCCTAGTGAGGCTTTGCTGTTTGTTCAGAAAGGCATGTTTTCCTTATCATTGGTCAAATGAGAAAGTTGAGAAATTGAAAAATTGAGCTTCTTAGCCTTTTTGACAAAGGAGGTCAAGGGCATGGGGAATTGTGGATTGTGTGGGGGTATGAAGTCCATAGGGTCTGCCACAGTGTGTCTCCCCAGAAAAACACACACATACACATAAACAGCTTTGCCAGGTAATTCCAGGGAGTTTCTCTAAGTGGGGAGTGTGAGGTCAGCCACTCAGTAGGGCCAAACTGAAAGAGAGCAGCTCCCATGGATTCTCAGCTCGGCCCAAAGCCAGGGAGCTTGAGAGAAGCAATTTGTGGGGAGAAGATAGAAGTCAAAAGATACAGTGAAACTCTATGAGTGGGAGGGTAGAGAAAGCAGAGTGGCATTGAAGGGTATAAGCACCAGACATGGTACTAACAGTGAAAAAGACATACAGTGGTGAAGAGAGGGGGAGAGAATGATACAGCAATACCACAGTGGGGAAAAGAGAAACTCTTGTAAGCATCTGAAGTTTAAGGGAGTATGCTGCTCTAGAGGACCAGAAGTCAGCTCTCCAGTGGTGGTGGTGATGGAGGACATCATTCAGTGAAAAGTTGGACCAAGTTCTATGAACTGTGGAGTCACAAGACATTCATTAGAAATTCAGGGGTGTTCTCCAGAAGGTCTGGTGACTTGGACATTTGAAGTCTGATAGGGAACAGTCCAGCAAGATAGAAGTCAGCTCTGCAGAAGGCTGAAACATGGTGATAAATTAGAGTTTATAAATAATTTCTAGTGGAGTTTATCATGGCAACTTGCCTACAGATTTGTAGTCAACTCCCTACAGATTTGGAGGATCTGACCACGATGTTTGAGATTATACACATTGCCAATAACATACACAAAAGCAACAAAATAATAGCATTGTCCCTGAAACCATCCTATAGGACCCACGACAGACTTTCCACAGTTGGGTAAAGTATAGATCCTTCTAGTATCTTTGGGCCACTGTAACTTATGGAAGCAAAAGATTTTTAAGAATAACACAAATGTTGAGCGCCTTGGTGAATCAGAGGATATCATGCTGGAGAATAAATTGTTTTTTTTTTTTTTTTTTTTAAAGGAAACTATGTAGCTGAAAAAGAATTCATTGACTTTTCTTGGGGGAGAAATACCTGATTTCTGAACACAGTCTATATCCTGAACAGTTTCCTAGAGATGACATAACTGATTAATTTTTATAAAGTACTCCAAGTGTCACACAGTAAGTTTTAGTATTTCCAAGTGCCCAAAGAGGTAAGCAATTTAAATGAGCTTAAGATTTTGACCTGTATCTAACCTGGAGGCCCACCTAGGAAAACTGTAAATTTGGGATTATGGGTAAAGAGTGGTTTTGAGGCTGAGCTCCTGAAGTCAGACAACGTAGACTGGGATCCCAGCTTCATCATTTGTCAGTTGTGTGATTTGGAAGCAAGTCATTTCACGTCTTTGCCTTCATTTCCTCATCTGTAAAGTGGGGATAACCACTAAATAGGATGGTTTAGAGGATTAAATGGGATGATCTGTATAAAGCTCACCACAGGGCATGGCATATCACAAATACTCCAGACACACATGGATGGATAAACAGCATTTTCTTCCTAATTAGTTCCATACTTTTTAATTTTTACATTAGTACCATGAGTTCACCTAGAGATAAGAAGCCTTGTTTATTGTCAGCTCATTGTGATAAATAGCATTAATTCCTATTAAGGTGTTCACCATCTCTTGTGAGGGATTGAAATGGCCTAGCATTTAAAAGTGATCAGACTTCTGGGTTTGAATCCCCACTTAATAGCTCCAAGACTTTGAAAAGTTGCTTCACCTCTTTGGGCCTCAGTGGCCTTGGTTGTAAAATGGGGATTCTGTGTAGTTTAATTAAGGTAATAGATATGAAGTGCTCAAGGCTGCCATTGTCATTGACTCTGCTATTAACTGAGTATTTTCCAGAAAAGAACATGAGTTGAGAGGAGATATCCCAAAGTAGTTTTCTTCATCGTTTAAACATTCATTTGTTTATGTAGTTGGCTGTGTTGGGTCTTAGTCGTGGCATGTGGGCTGTGGAGTGCGTGGGCTTCAGTACTTGTGACACACAGGCTTAGTTTCTCTGCAGCAGGGAGGAGCTTAGTTCCCAACCAGGAATGGAACCCACATCCCCTGCACTGCAAGGTGGATTCTTAGCAACTGGACCATCCAGAGAAGTCCCTGGTTTTCTTCATCTTGTAAATAATATCCTGAATTTTTAGATTCATAATATTCAAGATGAAATTTTGAAGGATGTCTTCATCCGAAATCTTTTTTTTTTTTTTTTTTCATAGCCAAGCATTTAAAGGGCTTCCCTGGTGACTCAGATGGTAAAGAATCTGCCTGCAATGCAGGAGACCTGGGTTCCATCCCTGGGTTGGGAAGATCCCCTGGAGGAGGGAATGACAACCCACTCCAATATTCTTGCCTGGAGAATCCCCATGGATGGAGGAGCCTGGCAGGCTACAGTTCATGGGCTCACAAAGAGTTGGACCTGACTGAGCAATTAAGCACACAAACATTAAAAATGAAGTGAAGGTCTACACAGACAGAGATGACAAACATACGGCCTACCCTACCTGACACCCGGGGCTGTGGCAGACCTTGCTTATCCATCATGGCACTTTTATCTACCGAGTTTATACTTACCTTTGCATTTTTCTCAACATGATACTCTATACGATTGCCAATTTGATTGGTGTTATGTGAAATCCATCCTTTTTCTGGTACTATGTCTTCAGAAGTGTTATTTTCCTTGGAGGATAAAGAATTAATAGGTTTTTAAGCAAACCCCTTCTACTGAAATTCTATTTGTACTCTTAAATGATGAGATAATCCTCCCTCAAACCCTTGAGTAAGCAAGGTGAGTTATATAAAAGAGAGTGGACAGTCAGCTGGCAGGATCCACAATCTATTGTTTGTGCTGCTTTGGAAGATGCTGCTAAGACAGATGACATTGATACCTACAGTAAGAAAAAAAATTTTTTTCTTGAGTCTGAAGAAATCATCTGGAATATGACTACTATTTCAGTTGACTCAGTAAATAATGTTCTGGAAAGACAGCCAGGTTACACTGTCTGGTACATCACACAGCTGGGCATCATAAGAGAAAGTAATTAGATGCAAATGACTCAATCTAAAGATGTTTCCTACATGTTGATTGGCATGTTTGTCTGTGAGGGCTGCCATAACAAAATACCACAGACTGGTTAGCTTAGTTAACAGAAATTTATTTTCTTGCAGTTCTGAAAGCTAGAAATCTGAGATCAAGGTGTTGTCAGGTTTGATTTCTCCTGCAGCCTCTTGCCTTGGTGTACAAATGACTACCTTCTTGCTGTATCATCACCTGACCTTTTTCTGTGTGTGCCCTTCCTGCTTGGTGTATCTTTCTAGTTTTATAGGGTCACAAGCCACATTGGAGTAGGACCCCCACATTTACAACCTCATTTACCTTGGCGATCCAACCAGTCCATACTAAAGGAAATCATTGAATATTCATTGGAAGGACTGATGCTAAAGCTGGAACTCTAATACTTTGGCCACTTGATGCAAAGAACTAACTCATTGGAAAAGACCCTGATTCTGGGAATGATTGAAGGTGAGAGGAGAAGGGGAGGACAGAGGATGAGAAGGTTGGATGGCATCACCGACTCAATGGACATGAGTTTGAGCGAACTCGGGGAGTTGGTGATGGACAGGGAAGCCTGGCGTGCTGCAGTCCATGGGGTCACAAAGAGTCAGACATGACTGAACTGAACTGAACCTTCTTAAAGGCTACATCTCCAAATACATCTCAAAATATGCATTTTGGAGGACTTGATTCAGTCCATAACAATTGGTTTGTACCCATGTAACAGATCAGCCCTGGGATTTCTTTGGAAGGAATGATGCTAAAGCTGAAACTCCAGTACTTTGGCCACCTCATGTGAAGAGTTGACTCATTGGAAAAGACTCTGATGCTGGGAGGGATTGGGGGCAAGAGGAGAAGGGGACGACAGAGGATGAGATGGCTGGATGGCATCACTGACTCGATGGATGTGAGTCTGAGTGAACTCCGGGAGTTGGTGATGGACAGGGAGGCCTGGCATGCTGCGATTCATGTCACAAAGAGTCGGACACGACTGAGCAACTGAACTGAACTGAACTAGATTCTATAGCATCTTATGATCCCTGCACTGTTACTTATCCTTGTCATTGTGTGACTCTAGTTCTGCCAGAAAAGGATAGCAGTGCTAGGTTATGTGCTACAGAGACAAAGAAATGTGTGCTCACTTTAGAAAAATTTCTATCTGTTGCAAATCAACAAAAAAGATACATCATTGGAAAATGGGCAAATATATGAGAGTCAAAATTCACAGAAAGGAAAAAATACAAAAAGCCAAGAATATTAAGAAATGCTCAAACTCATTGTTTAGTTGCTCAGTTGTGTCTGATTCTTTGAGACCCCACGGATTGTAGTCTGCCAGGTTCCTCTGTGCATGGGATTGTCCCAGCAAGAATACTGGTGTGGGTTGCCATTTTCTCCTCCAGGGGATCTTTCTGACCCAGGGATTGAACCCACATCTCTTGCATCTCCTGCATTGCAGGAGGGTTCTTTACTGCTGAGCCACCAAGGAAGCCCATCCAAACTCGTTCGTTGACAGAAAAATGCAAGATAAATGGAGACATCAGTTTTCTTGTACTAGACTGGCAAATTTAGGATAATGCCAAGTGTTGGCAGGGATGTGGGACCATAGGAACCCTTATGCACTGCTAATGGGACGATCGACTGGTGTAGAAATTCTGCAGAGGACTCTGATGGTGATAGCAAATTAGGTTGAGGTATACTTGCTGACCCAGCAAATCCACTCCTGGGTGCATATCAAGGACGGCTTCTTACAGAGTTTATGAAGGTCCTGTATGAGTGAGGTGGCAAGGCATTTTAGCTTGTCTGGGACAGTTATAGTGTACATGTGCTGTCCTGGTGAATTATGACGAGCACACTTGTTTCTCAAAAGCGTTCACCCCGTGTATGAGGATTGTCTTCACAGTGTTTTTATGGCAGTAGGGGATTGGAGGCAGTTTTGGAGAATAACAGTCAAGGAGTGTTCGGTTTATGCTATTCCCCAGAGAGAAGTAACAGACTAAATGTACCCAGAGTAAAATATACGAACCTTAAAAACATAGTGCTGGATGAAAAAAGAAAGAGATTGACTTTGACAACAACAATATTTATACACCATTAAGATCCACATATACAAAACTGTGTTTTATAAGGACACATACTAACAAAAGGGCATGCATAGAGCACATTGAAATGGTTGCCTTGGGACAGGTAAGGAATAGCAGTAGGATAGGGAGAAAAAGAAAAAAAAGATGAGCAGCTTTTTGAAGCCAAAGATAATAATGAACCTTGGAGAAGTATGATTAACTTAGCCAGAGTGTCTGAAATGGAAAAAGAAGAGTTCTAGCAAAATAGACACAATTGAATTGTTAAAAGTGTCTAAAATTATATACATTTCTTGAGAAATTGGCACTTATTTGTTTGCTTATTTATTCTCTGAAGCTCTGAAGAGCACTTAATCTGCTTATGTAAGTATCTCAAATAGGACAAAAATCCTATAAAAATAATTCAATGAGGGAAGTGGAATGGCGAGTATATAGACAAGATAAGGCAAATTCAGGTGTGGAGTTAATATCCAAAATTCACACCTGAAGTCCCATAGATTTATTAGAGATGGGTCTCAGATTCGGCACCACACTAAGGAGATGCCCTCACAATCCACATTACCTGTAGTAACAGCCACCACAAAACCACTCAAGTACTAAGAAGCAGCCCAACTATTTCCCATCCTGAGATCAGAGAGAAATTTCTCCCTCGGGCTCTCCTAAGAAGGGCACTGTGTAATGGAATCGCGGCCTAGAAAATGAGTTTCTATGGAAAGACTCATTCCAAAGCGTGTCAGATACCTAAATGCTAATTTACTCTAACAGGGTTTGGGCTCCTTGAATTTCTGCACAATATCTAGGTTTCAGTTCTGAAAGAGCTGAGGAATCATTCCTGCTGTTACAGGAAACCTGTGGTCCACAGACATCTGGGCTCTACCACTGAATTATGAACCAACAGGGCCAGAAATTCCCAATTATTATAGCAATAGCTAATGAAAGCAAAAAGTAAATGATTCTTCTTCCAGATTTCAGAGTGCTGTTGTATTGATACCCCTGAGGAAGAGGTGGGAGATGAAGAGAGAATGTTTTCCTCTATCTTTCCCTGCGTCAACTTTAGCAGAATTAAATTTTTATTGACTAAACACCTAACATAGTAATTAAGGTAGAGACTACAGAAAATAAATCCATTATGTGGAAGCAGGTGTCACCAGAAGAGTGAAACCAGCGAAAAGCAGTGCAGAATGGGAGGGCTTAATGGCAGGCATCTGCAGAAAGAGTCCAGTCTGAGAGGTAATCTCCAGATAGACGTTTGAGGGTTGTGGTGGGGCAGGAGAGGGAAAAGGGCAGTCTGGTGTTCTGATACATTCTGGGTTTGGAGCAACTGATCAAGTTCTTTGGAGCTTGATTGAAATAACCCCTGAACACTATCCAGTTAGATTTAGTTATGTATTTATCAAGTGACCTCTGCTTATTAATTCATGTTTTAAGAACCTGAAAAAGGGAGGTATGGAAGATTGATGCCAAAATAGCTGATTTCCTTTCCTATATCTTGTATGTGACTTTGTGATTCATTCCATTAGCAGGTGGAGACTATTTCTCCACACCTTGAATCTAGGCTTGTGACTTGTTTTGGCCACTAAAATGTGGTAGAATTGAGAGTGTACCAGTTTTAAGCATAGATCAAATGTGTGCATGTATGCTCAGCTGTGTCCTACTCTTGTGACCCCCATGGGCTGTAGCCCACCAGGCTCTTCTGTCCATGGGATTTCCCAGGCAAGAATACTGGAATGGGTTGCCATTTTCCACTCCAGGGGATCTTCCTGACCCAGGGATTGAACCTGCATCTCCTGCATTGGCAGGCAAATTCTTAACCACTCTGCCACATGGGGAAGCCTTAGAATACCTTTAATTACTCCTAAATTGCTTTGCACCCACTACTGTAAATTCTATAGGCTCCTTTCCTACAGCAGAGTTTCCTACTCTTGGTTTATAGTGGGGTGGTGCAAAAGTAATTGCGGTTTTTACATTGTTGAGCTGTGCTGCTTGATATTGGAATACGTTCTTAAATAAATGTGTTGTACATTATATTATACATCATTTTAATGTGAATTTCTCATTTTGTTTTTTTGCTAATGACTTATTACTTGCTGTTTATTTTATATTTATTTTAGACTATAAGAATGATGTTAGACAAAAAGCAAATTTGAGGGATTTTTTTAAAGTTTTTTTTTAATCTATTTTTTTATTGAATGATAATTGCTTTACAGAATTCGTTGTTTTATGTCAAACCTCAACATGATCAGCATAAGTATACATATATCCTCTCCCTTTTGAATCTCTTTCTCATCTCCTGCCCAATCCCACCCCTCTAGATTGATACAGAGTCCCAGTTTGAGTTTTCTGAGCCATACAGTACATTCTCATTGGCTATCTATTTTGCATACGCTAATGTGAGTTTCCACATTACTTTTCCCATACATCTCACCCTCTCCTCTCCTCTCCTCTCCTCATGTCCATAATCCTATTCTCTATGTCTGTTTCTCCACTGCTATCCTGTAAATAAGTTCTTTTTTTTTTTTTTTTTTTTCCAATTTTATTTTATTTTTAAACTTTACATAATTGTATTAGTTTTGCCAAATATCAAAATGAATCCGCCACAGGTATACATGTGTTCCCCATCCCGAACCCTCCTCCCTCCTCCCTCCCCATACCATCCCTCTGGGCCGTCCCAGTGCACCAGCCCCAAGCATCCAGCATCGTGCATCGAACCTGGACTGGCAACTCGTTTCCTACATGATATTTTACATGTTTCATTGCCATTCTCCCAAATCTTCCCACCCTCTCCCTCTCCCACAGAGTCCATAAGACTGTTCTATACATCAGTGTCTCTTTTGCTGTCTCGTACACCGGGTTATTGTTACCATCTTTCTAAATTCCATATATGTGCGTTAGTATACTGTATTTATGTTTTTCCTTCTGGCTTACTTCACTCTGTATAATAGGCTCCAGTTTCATCCACCTCATTAGAACTGATTCAAATGTATTCTTTTTAATGGCTGAGTAATACTCCATTGTGTATATGTACCACAGCTTTCTTATCCATTCATCTGCTGATGGACATCTAGGTTGCTTCCATGTCTTGGCTATTATAAACAGTGCTGCGATGAACATTGGGGTACACGTGTCTCTTTCCCTTCTGGTTTCCTCAGTGTGTATGCCCAGCAGTGGGGTTGCTGGATCATAAGGCAGTTCTATTTCCAGTTTTTTAAGGAATCTCCACACTGTTCTCCATAGTGGCTGTACTAGTTTGCATTCCCACCAACAGTGTAAGAGGGTTCCCTTTTCTCCACACCCTCTCCAGCATTTATTATTTGTAGACTTTTGGATCGCAGCCATTCTGACTGGTGTGAAATGGTACCTCATAGTGGTTTTGATTTGCATTTCTCTGATAATGAGTGATGTTGAGCATCTTTTCATGTGTTTGTTAGCCATCTGTATGTCTTCTTTGGAGAAATGTCTATTTAGTTCTTTGGCCCATTTTTTGATTGGGTCATTTATTTTTCTGGAGTTGAGCTGTAGGAGTTGCTTGTATATTTTTGAGATTAGTTGTTTGTCGGTTGCTTCATTTGCTATTATTTTCTCCCATTCTGAAGGCTGTCTTTTCACCTTGCTAATAGTTTCCTTTGATGTGCAGAAGCTTTTAAGGTTAATTAGGTCCCATTTGTTTATTTTTGCTTTTATTTCCAATATTCTGGGAGGTGGGTCATAGAGGATCCTGCTGTGATGTATGTCGGAGAGTGTTTTGCCTATGTTCTCCTCTAGGAGTTTTATAGTTTCTGGTCTTACGTTTAGATCTTTAATCCATTTTGAGTTTATTTTTGTGTATGGTGTTAGAAAGTGGTCCAGTTTCATTCTTTTACAAGTGGTTGACCAGATTTCCCAGCACCACTTGTTAAAGAGATTGTCTTTAATCCATTGTATATTCTTGCCTCCTTTGTCGAAGATAAGGTGTCCATATGTGCGTGGATTTATCTCTGGGCTTTCTATTTTATTCCATTGATCAATATTTCTGTCTTTGTGCCAGTACCATACTGTCTTGATAACTGTGTCTTTGTAGTAGAGCCTGAAGTCAGGTAGGTTGATTCCTCCAGTTCCATTCTTCTTTCTCAAGATCGCTTTGGCTATTCGAGGTTTTTTGTATTTCCATACAAATTGTGAAATTATTTGTTCTAGCTCTGTGAAGAATACTGTTGGTAGCTTGATAGGGATTGCGTTGAATCTATAAATTGCTTTGGGTAGTATACTCATTTTCACTATATTGATTCTTCCAATCCATGAACATGGTATATTTCTCCATCTATTAGTGTCCTCTTTGATTTCTTTCACCAGTGTTTTATAGTTTTCTATATATAGGTCTTTAGTTTCTTTAGGTAGATATATTCCTAAGTATTTTATTCTTTCCGTTGCAATGGTGAATGGAATTGTTTCCTTAATTTCTCTTTCTGTTTTCTCATTATTAGTGTATAGGAATGCCAGGGATTTCTGTGTGTTGATTTTATATCCTGCAACTTTACTGTAGTCATTGATTATTTCTAGTAATTTTCTGGTGGACTCTTTAGGGTTTTCTATGTAGAGGATCATGTCATCTGCAAATAGTGAGAGTTTTACTTCTTCTTTTCCAATTTGGATTCCTTTTATTTCTTTTTCTGCTCTGATTGCTGTGGCCAAAACTTCCAAAACTATGTTGAATAGTAATGGTGAAAGTGGGCACCCTTGTCTTGTTCCTGACTTTAGAGGAAATGCTTTCAATTTTTCACCATTGAGGATAATGTTTGCAGTGGGTTTGTCATATATAGCTTTTATTATGTTGAGGTATGTTCCTTCTATTCCTGCTTTCTGGAGAGTTTTTATCATAAATGGATGTTGAATTTTGTCAAAGGCTTTCTCTGCATCTATTGAGATAATCATATGGTTTTTATTTTTCAATTTGTTAATGTGGTGTATTACATTGATTGATTTGCGGATATTGAAGAATCCTTGCATCCCTGGGATAAAGCCCACTTGATCATGGTGTATGATCTTTTTAATGTATTGTTGGATTCTGATTGCTAGAATTTTGTTAAGGATTTTTGCATCTATGTTCATCAGTGATATTGGCCTGTAGTTTTCTTTTTTTGTGGGATCTTTGTCAGGTTTTGGTATTAGGGTGATGGTGGCCTCATAGAATGAGTTTGGGAGTTTACCTTCCTCTGCAATTTTCTGGAAGAGTTTGAGCAGGATAGGTGTTAGCTCTTCTCTAAATTTTTGGTAGAATTCAGCTGTGAAGCCGTCTGGACCGGGGCTTTTGTTTGCTGGAAGATTTTTGATTACAGTTTCAATTTCCATGCTTGTGATGGGTCTGTTAAGATTTTCTATTTCTTCCTGGTCCAGTTTTGGAAAGTTGTACTTTTCTAAGAATTTGTCCATTTCTTCCACGTTGTCCATTTTATTGGCATATAATTGTTGATAGTAGTCTCTTATGATCCTTTGTATTTCTGTGTTGTCTGTTGTGATCTCTCCATTTTCATTTCTAATTTTGTTGATTTGATTTTTCTCCCTTTGTTTCTTGATGAGTCTGGCTAATGGTTTGTCAATTTTATTTATCCTTTCAAAGAACCAGCTTTTGGTTTTGTTGATTTTTGCTATGGTCTCTTTTGTTTCTTTTGCATTTATTTCTGCTCTAATTTTTAAGATTTCTTTCTTTCTACTAACCCTGGGGTTCTTCATTTCTTCCTTTTCTAGTTGCTTTAGGTGTAGAGTTAGGTTATTTATTTGACTTTTTTCTTGTTTCTTGAGGTGTGCCTGTATTGCTATGAACTTTCCCCTTAGGACTGCTTTTACCGTGTCCCACAGGTTTTGGGTTGTTGTGTTTTCATTTTCATTCGTTTCTATGCAAATTTTGATTTCTTTTTTGATTTCTTCTGTGATTTGTTGGTTATTCAGCAGCGTGTTGTTCAGCCTCCATATGTTGGAATTTTTAATAGTTTTTCTCCTGTAATTGAGATCTAATCTTACTGCATTGTGGTCAGAAAAAATGCTTGGAATGATTTCTATTTTTTTTGAATTTACCAAGGCTAGCTTTATGGCCCAGGATGTGATCTATCCTGGAGAAGGTTCCATGTGCGCTTGAGAAAAAGGTGAAACTCATTGTTTTGGGATGAAATGATCTATAGATATCAATTAGGTCTAACTGGTCTATTGTATCGTTTAAAGTTTGTGTTTCCTTGTTAATTTTCTGTTTAGTTGATCTATCCATAGGTGTGAGTGGGGTATTAAAGTCTCCCACTATTATTGTGTTATTGTTAATTTCTCCTTTCATACTTGTTAGCATTTGTCTTACGTACTGTGGTGCTCCCGTGTTGGGTGCATATATATTTATAATTGTTATATCTTCTTCTTGGATTGATCCTTTGATCATTATGTAGTGACCTTCTTTGTCTCTTTTCACAGCCTTTGTTTTAAAGTCTATTTTATCTGATATGAGTATTGCTACTCCTGCTTTCTTTTGGTCCCTATTTGCATGGAAAATCTTTTTCCAGCCCTTCACTTTCAGTCTGTATGTGTCCCCTGTTTTGAGGTGGGTCTCTTGTAGACAACATATGTAGGGGTCTTGTTTTTGTATCCATTCAGCCAGTCTTTGTCTTTTGGTTGGGGCATTCAACCCATTTACGTTTAAGGTAATTACTGATAAGTATGTTCCCGTTGCCATTTACTTTATTGTTTTGGGTTCGAGTTTATACACCGTTTTTGTGTTTCCTGTCTAGAGAATATCCTTTAGTATTTGTTGGAGAGCTGGTTTGGTGGTGCAGAATTCTCTCAGCTTTTGCTTGTCTGAAAAGCTTTTGATTTCTCCTTCATACTTGAATGAGATCCTTGCTGGGTACAATAATCTGGGCTGTAGGTTATTTTCTTTCATCATTTTAAGTATGTCTTGCCATTCCCTCCTGGCTTGAAGAGTTTCTATTGAAAGATCAGCTGTTATCCGTATGGGAATTCCCTTGTGTGTTATTTGTTGTTTTTCCCTTGCTGCTTTTAATATTTGTTCTTTGTGTTTGATCTTTGTGAATTTGATTAATATGTGTCTTGGGGTGTTTCTCCTTGGGTTTATCCTGTTTGGTACTCTCTGGGTTTCTTGGACTTGGGTGATTATTTCCTTCCCCAGTTTAGGGAAGTTTTCCACTATTATCTCCTCAAGTATTTTCTCATGGTCTTTCTTTTTGTCTTCTTCTTCTGGAACCCCTATGATTCGAATGTTGTAGCGTTTAATATTGTCCTGGAGGTCTCTGAGATTGTCCTCATTTCTTTTAATTCGTTTTTCTTTTATCCTCTCTGATTCATTTATTTCTACCATTCTATCTTCTAATTCACTAATCCTGTCTTCTGCCTCTGTTATTCTACTATTTGTTGCCTCCAGAGTGTTTTTAATTTCACTTATTGCATTATTCATTATATATTGACTCTTTTTTATTTCTTCTAGGTCCTTGTTAAACCTTTCTTGCATCTTCTCAATCCTTGTCTCCAGGCTATTTATCTGTGATTCCATTTTAGTTTCAAGATTTTGGATCAATTTCACTATCATTATTCGGAATTCTTTATCAGGTAGATTCCCTATCTCTTCCTCTTTTGTTTGGTTTGGTGGGCATTTATCCTGTTCCTTTATCTGCTGAGTATTCCTCTGTCTCTTCATCTTGTTTAAATTGCTGAGTTTGGGGTGTCCTTTCTGTATTCTGGCAGTTTGTGGAGTTCTCTTTATTATGGCGTTTCCTCACCGTGTGTGGGTTTGTACAGGTGGCTTGTCAAGGTTTCCTGGTTAGGGAAGCTTGTGTCGGTGTTCTGGTGGGTGGAGCTGTATTTCTTCTCTCTGGAGTGCAATGAAATGTCCAGTAATGAGTTATGAGATGTCTATAGTTTTGGGGTGACTTTGGGCAGCCTGTATCTTGAAGCTCAGGGCTGTGTTCCTTTGTTGCTGGAGAATTTGCTTGGTATGTCTTGCCCTGAATTTATTGGCCCTTGTGTGGTGCTTGGTTTCAGTGTCGGTATGGAGGCATTTGATGAGCTCCTGTCAATGAATGTTCCTTGGAGTCAGGAGTTCCCTGGAGTCAGGGTTTGGACTTAAGTCTCCTGCTTCCGATTATCGGTCTTATTTTTACAGTAGTTTCAAAACTTCTCCTTCTCTACAGCACCATTGATAAAACATCTACATTAAAGATGATAAGTTTCTCTACAGTGAGGGTCACTCAGAGAGGTTCACAGGGTTACATGGAGAAGAGAAGAGGGAGGAGGGAGTTAGAGGTGACCCAAATGAGATGAGGTGAATCAATAGTGGAGAGAGTGGGCTAGCCAGTAGTCACTTCCTTATGTGCACTCCACAACTGGACCACTCAGAGATGTTCACGGGGTTATACAGAGAAGAGAAGAAGGAGGAAGGTAACAGAGGTGGCCAGAAGGATAAAAGGGGGGAATGAAAAGGAGGGAGACAGATCCAGCCAGTAATCAGTTCCCTAAGTGTTCTCCACCATCTGGAACACACAGAAATTCACAGAGTTGGGTAGAGTAGAGAGGGGTTAGGGAGGAGACACAGGCGACCTGGTGGAGAAAAAGGAGGGTCCAAAGGGAGAGAGAGCAGTCAAGCCAGTAATCTCACTCCCTAGTGAAAAATGGGTCCTGAAGATTGGGTCCTTAAAGGTACAAAATTGGTAACAAATACATAAAAGCAAAAATCAAAAATCTAGAGTAGAGTTTGGAATTTCAAAAATACGATGTTAAAGAAAAGAAGAAGGAAAAGAAAGAGAGAAAGAACGAACAAACAAAAACAAACAAGGTCGCGAAAATTATAAAGAAAGTACAGGTACAAAATTGATAACTAATACCAGAAAGCGAAAATTAAAAATCTAGAGTAGAGTTTGGAATTTCAAAAATACGATGTTAAAGAAAAGAAGAAGGAAAAGAAATAGAGAAAAAACGAACAAACAAAAACAAACAAGGTCGCGAAAATTATAAAGAAAGTACAGGTACAAAATTGATAACTAATACCAGAAAGCAAAAATTAAAAATCTAGAGTACAGTTTGGAATTTCAAAAATACAATGTTAAAAAAAAAAAAGAAGAAGAAAAATAAAGAGAGAAAACAAACAAACAAATACGAACAATGTCACAAAAATTATAAAGAAAATACAGGTACAAAATTGATATCAAATACCAAAAAGCATAAATTAAAAATCTAGAGTAAAGTTTGGAATTTCAGATATACAATGTTATATAAAAGAAGAAGAGAAAGAAACAGAGAAGAAGAAAAAAAAAAAGAAAAAAAAAAAGTCACAGATATTATATAAAAAAAAACTATAGGTACAAAATTGATAACATATACCAAAAAGCGAAAATTAAAAATCTAGAGTAGAGTTTGGAATTTCAAAAATACAATGTTAAAGAAAAGAAGAAAAAAACAAAAACAACAACAACAAAAAAAAACAAGGTCAAAAAATTATAAAATATATATATATGTGAAGTTTGCTGAAGAAGAAAAAAATAGGGTCTTTTTTTTTTTTTTTTGCAAAGTAATAGGTTATAAAAGTGAAAATTAAAGGAACAATAGAGGACTTAAAATTTTTTTTTTTTTTTAGTTAAAAAAAAAAAAGAAAGAATGATCGTAAAAATAATAAAAATATATCTAGGACTTTTTTGTTTTTTTTTTTTGTGGGTGTTGTGGGTTCAGTTCATTTTTGGCTAGTTCCTTGGTCAGATTTATGTTTCTCAAGATCTATAGGCCCCTTCCTATGTAGTCCGTAGTAACCACAGGGTTTTGATCTATTGCCTGTAGCTTCCAAGGCGTTTCCCTCTGTTATATCTTCTTCTGTTTGCTAGTCTCTTCAGTATCTGGTTTCCGCCCTGACTCAAAGGGCACGGTGGAGGACACTTTTTTTTTTTTTTTTTTTTTTTTAGGCTTACTTGTTCAGTCGCGCTGTGGGGATGGAGGGAGGGATGCTGCAAACAAATAACACTGGCGTGGGCTCGCAGTGCCTCAGCCACCCTGGGTCTGCCCCCGCTCACGGCGCATGTAGCCTCCCTGTCCACACTGCTCGGACTCTAGGTTGTTCTGCCGGGAACAATCCGAGGCTGGCCCTGGGCTGCATGCACCTCCCGGGTCCAAGCCGCTCAGGTTCAGGCACTCGGGTAGTCCTCAGAGGCGCAGACTCTGTTGGGCCTGCGTTTTGTGCTCTTCCCAGGTCCGAGCGCCAATTTGCTCTTCCCAGGCGAGCGCCAATGCTGCGACTTATCGCCTCCCCGCCACTCGGTTATCTGGATGTAAAACCGGCGCACCTTCTCAGGCAGATGTTGACCGTCCAGACCCCCAAGAAGTTTTAGTTAGCAAAGAAGCCTACTTACAATTTTATAGATAATGTCTCTCTGGGGCTGCGATTGCCCCCTTCCAGCTCTGGCTGCCTGTCACCGGAGGGGGAAGGTCTGCAGCCGGCTATCTCTGTTCAGTCCTTTGTTCCGTGTGCGGGCCTGGCGGTCTTAGGTTAGGGCTGGCTTTTCGCGTGGTAGGTATCCCACAGTCTGGTTTGCTAGCCCAAATTATTTCGCTCAGATAGCGCTCAGGGTATTCAGGCCAGATTCTTACTCTCAGCGATGCAGCCCACGCCGCGCCTCCCTGCCCAGCCCCGGTTTGCTAATGGCGGATGCAGGCGTCTGCGCTGCTTCTCTGCTGGGGGAGTTACCGTAGGGCTCGCAATCTGCGAGTTTTAAGTTGTTTATTTATTTTTTCTCCCTGTTATGTTGCCCTCTGTGCTTCCAAAGCTCGGCACAGATTCGGCAGTGAGAAGGTTTCCTGATGTTTGGAAACTTCTCTCTTTTTAAGATTCCCTTCCCGGGACGGAACTCCGTCCCTCCCTCTTTTGTCTCTTTTTTTTTGTTTGTTTTTAATATTTTTTCCTACCTCCTTTCGAAGAGTTGGGTTGCTTTTCTGGGTGCCTGATGTCCTCTGCCGGCATTCAGAAGTTGTTTTGTGGAATTTACTCGACGTTTAAATGCTCTTTTGATGAATTTGTGGGGGAGAAAGTGTTCTCCCCGTCCTACTCCTCCGCCATCTTGGCTCCTCCCCTAAATAAGTTCTTAAGTACCATTTTTCTAGATTTCTTATATATGCATTAGAATATGGTATTTATCTTCCTCTTTCTCTTTCTGACTGACTTCACTGTGTATAATAGGTTCTAGGTTCATCCACCTCATCAGAACTCACATGTGTTCCTTTTTATGGTTGAGTAATAATATTTCATTGTGTATATATGCCACAACTTCTTATCCATTCATCTTTCGATGGACATCTAGGTTGCTTCCATGTTCTAGCTATTGTAAATAGCGCTACAATGAACAATGGGATACATGTGTCTTTTTCAATTTTGGTTTCCTCAGGGTATATGCCTAGAAGTGGGATTGCTGGGTCATATGGTGGTTTTAGTCCTAGTTTTTTAAGAACTCTCCATACTGTTTTCCATAGTGGCTGTATCAATTTACATTCCCACCAAAAGAGCGTTCCCTTTTCTCCACATCCTCTCCAGCATTTATGGTTTGTAGACTTTTTGATATTGGCCATTCTGACCAGTGTGAAGTGATATCTCATTGTAGTTTTGATTTGCATTTCCCTAATAATGAGTGACGTTGAGCATCTTTTCATGTGTTTGTTAGCCATCTGTGTGTCTTCTTTGGAGAAGTATCTGTTTAAGTCTTTTCCCCACTTTTTAATTGGGTTGTTTGTTTTTCTGGTTTTAAGCTGTATGAGCTGCTTGTATACGTTGGAAATTAATCCTCTGTCAGTTGTTTCATTTGCTAGTATTTTCTCCCGTCCTGAGAGTTGTCTTTTCACCTTACTTACAGTTTCCTTTGCTATGCAAAAGCTTTTAAGTTTAATCATTTCCCACTTGTTTACTTTTGTTTTTATTTTTGTTACTCTAGGAGGTGGGTTATAAAGGATCTTGCTTTGACTTATGTCATCGAATATTCTGCCTATGTTTTCCTCTAAGAGTTTTATAGTTTCTGGTCTTACATTTAGGTCTTTAATCCATTTTGAGTTTATCTTTGTGTACGGTGTTAGGAAGTGTTCTAATTTCATTCTTTTACATGTGGCTGTCCAGTTTTCCCAGCACCATTTATTGAAGAGGCTGTCTTTGCCCTATTGTATATTCTTGCCTCCTTTGCAAAAAATAAGGTACCCATAGGTGCATGGGCTTATTTCTGGGCTTTCTATCTTGTTCCATTGGTCTATATTTCTGTTTTTGTGCCAGTACCATACTGTCTGCATGATTGAGACTTTGTAGTATAACCTGAAGTCAGGAAAGTTGATTCCTCCAGCTCCATTCTTCTTTCTCAAGACTGCTTTGGCTATTCGGGGTCTTTGTGTTTCCATACGAATCGTGAAATTTTTTGTTTTAGTTCTGTGAAAAATGCCAATGGTAATTTGATAGGGATCACATTGAATCTGTAGATTGTGTTTGGTAGTATAGTCATTTTCACAATATTGATTCTTCCTACCCAGGAACATGGAATCTCTCTCCATCTGTTTATGTCATCTTTGATTTCTTTCATCAGCATCTTATAATTTTCTGTGTACAGTTCTTTTGTCTCCTTAGGTAAGTTTATTCCTCATTATTTAATTTTTTTTGTTGCAGTGGTGAATGGGATTGATTCCTTAATTTCTCTTTCTGATTTTTCATTGTTAGTATATAGAAATGCAAGTGATTCCTGTGTATTGAGTTTGTATCCTGCAACTTTGCTAAATTCACTGATTAGCTCTAGTAATTTTATGATACTATCTTTAGGGTTTTCTATGTAGAGTATCATGTCATCTGCAAACAGTAGGAGATTTACTTCTTCTTTTCCGATCTGGATTCCTTTTAATTCATTTTCTTCTCTGATTGCTGTAGCTAGGACTTCCAGTACTATGTTGAATAATAGTGGTGAGAGTGGACACTCTTGTCTTGTTCCTGATCTTAGGAATGTTTTCAGTTTTTCACCATTGAGAATAATGTTTGCTGTAGGCTTATTGTATATGGGCTTTACTATGTTGAGGTAGGTTCCGTCTATGCCCATTTTTTGTAGAGTTTTAATCATAAATGGGTGCTGAATTTTGTCAAAAGCTTTTTCTGCATCTATTGAGATTATCATATGGTTTTTATATTTTAATTTGCTAATACGGTGTATCACATTGATTGATTTGCATATATTGAAGAATCCTCATATTCCTGGAATAAATTGAACTTAATCCTGGTGTATGAGCTTTTTGATGTGTTGCTGAATTCTGTCTGCTAAAATTTTTTGAGGATTTTTGCAACTATGTTCGTCAGTGATTTTGGCCTGTAGTTTTCTTTCTTTGTGTTGTCTTTGTCTGGTTTTGGTACCAGGGTGATCAGTTTAGTCACTCAGTTGTGTCTGACTCTTTGCAACCCCATGGACTGCAGCACGCCAGGCCTGCCTGTCCATCACCAACTCCTGGAGTTTACTCAAACTCGTGTCCACTGAGTCAGTGATGACATCCAATCATCTCATCCTCCATCATCCCCTTCTCCTCCCACCTTCAATCTTTCCCAGCATCAAGGTCTTTTCAAATGAGTCAGTTCTTTGCATCAGGTGGCCAAAATATTGGAGTTTCAGCTTCAACATCAATCCTTCCAATGAATATTCAGGACTGATTTCCTTTAGGATGGACTGGTTGGATCTCCTGGCAGTCAGTCCAAGGGACTCTCAAGAGTCTTCTCCAACCCCACAGTTCAAAAGCATCAATTCTTTGGCACTCAGCCTTCTTCACAGTCCAACTCTCACATCCATACATGACTACTGGAAAAACCATAGCCTTGACTAGACGGACCTTTGTTGGCGAAGTAATGTCTCTGCTTTTTAATATGCTGTCTAGTTTAGTCATAACTTTTCTTCCAAGGAACAAGCGTCTTTTAATTTCATGGCTGTAGTCACCATCTGCAGTGATTTTGGACCCCCCCAAAATAAAGTCTGCCACTGTTTCCCCATCTATTTGCCACGAGGCAAATAGACCAGATGCCATGATCTTAGTTTTCTGAATGTTGAGCTTTAAGCCAACTTTTTCACTCTCCTCTTTCACTTTTATCAAGAAGCTCTTTAGTTCTTCTTCACTTTCTGCTGTAAGGGTGGTGTCATCTGCATATCTGCTGCTGCTGCTGTTAGTCGCTTCAGTCATGTCTGACTCTATGCGACCCCTAAATTACGATACTTAATTTAGAACTGGTGAGACTATATTTTCAGACTTACTTGATTTACTAAAAATCGTAACAAGCCAGGAAATTGCTTCATATACATTAAGTTATGAAGAGAGATGTATTTTTGCCATCATTTTTCTTCCTCAAAAATAGTCATTCATAGAAATTCCTATTTTTTTAAACCTTTAAGAATATTAATGAGCCAGAAAATACTTGTTGATTGAGTTTCTAGGCACTGGGGGAGATATTTACAAAGCTAAAAAATAACGTTGGCTTTTTATTCATGCATCCAAGCAATGCTCTAGTGTTTATCACAGTATCAGGCATCTGCCAGGTACTGGAGATTTTAAAAACTGAACAAAAAACTAAAGTTGGCCTTCTTTATTAAGTAGCCCATAGTCTAAGAACTTACTGCCTAGATTGGTGGCTCTCAACCAGGGGAGATTTTTGCCCTCCAGGGGATATTTGACAATGTCTGTAGAAATATTGGGTGGGCACTACTGGGAAGGTTGGGGGGATGCTACTGGCATCTAGTGGGTAGAGACCAGGGATGCTCCTAAATATCTTCAGACACACAGGACAGTCCCCATAACACAGAAGCACAGGGCTCAAAATGTCACTGTGCTGAGGTTGAGACACCCTGCAAACCCATTGGATCTTTCATCAGAAAGAGAACACACTTTCCAGGTGTGAATTAAGAAAGCCTCAAGACCAAACTCCTGCCTTCTCTTTACCACGTGAGGTTAGAACAGTGGAGGAGTCTGAGCTGAGGGGAGAGTAAATGTCCACACTCTCCATTCAGAGGGGTTACAGTGGTCCCACTCAGAGGAAGGTCCGCTCTTCTGCCATTGGGTCCCAGCAGTTCCAGTAATAAGAGCCCAGGTGTGAAGGCACTTACAGTTTGATCAGGCTGCATCAGGCATATGACCTGACCTTGCTTTCTGTTGAGAGCAGGCAAGTTCCTATAGTCAACCCTGGAAATCCTTTTGAATAATATTACTAAAAGCTGAGGATGCTTACAGTTAACACATAGCATTTGTACCAAAGTTGAAACTACTGTAAGATTTTTGTGTCATCTTCTGTTCAGTTCAGTCACTCAGTCATGTCTGACACTTTGTGACCCCGTGGACTGCAGCACACCAGGCTTCCCTTCACCAACTCCCAGGGCTTGCTCAAACTCATGTGCATTGAGCTAGTGATGCCATCCGACCATCTAATCCTCTGTCATCCCCTTCTCCTCCTGCCTTCAATCTTTCCCAGCATCAGGGTCTTTTCCAATGAGTCAGCTCTTCGCATCAGGGGACCAAAGTATTGGAGCTTCAGATTCAGCATCAGTCCTTCCAATGAATATTCAGGACTGATTTCCTTTGGGATTAACTGATTTGATCTCCTGGCAGTCCAAGGGACTCTCAAGAGTCTTCTCCAACACTACAGTTCAAAAGCATCAATTCTTTGGTGCTCAGCTTTCTTTATGGTCCAACTATTACATCCATACATGACTACTGGAAAAATCATAGCTTTGACTAGATGGACCTTTATCAACAAAATAATGTTTCTGCTTTTTAATATGCTGTCTAGGTTTGTCTTAGCATTTCTTCCAAGGGGCAAGCATCTTTTAATTCCATGGCTACAGTCACCATCTGCAGTGATTTTGGAGCCCAAGAAAATAAAGTCTGTCACTGTTTCCATTGTTTCCCCATCTATATGCCATGAAGTGATGTGACTAAATACCATGATCTTTGTTTTTTGAATGTTGAGTTTTAAGCCAACTTTTTCACTCTCCTCTTTCACTTTCATCAAGAGGCTCTTTAGTTCCTCTTTGCTTTCTGCCAAGAGAGTGGTGTCATCTGCATATCTGAGGTTATTTATATTTCTCCCTGCAGTCTTGATTCCAGCTTGTGCTTCATCCAGCCTGGTATTTCACATGATATATTCTGCATAAAAGTTAAATAGGGTGACAATATACAGCCTTGACATACTTCTTTCCCAATTTGGAACCAGTCCATTGTTCCATGTCCGGTTCCAACTGTTGCTTCTTGACCTGCATATAGATTTCTCAGGAGGCAGGTAAAGTGATCTGGAATTACCGTCTCTTTCAGAATTTTCCACAGTTTGTTGTGATCCACACAGTCAAAGGCTTTGGCATAGGCAATAAAGCAGTAGATATTTTTCAGGAACTCTTTTGGTTTTACTATGATCCAACAAATGTTGGCAATTTGATCTCTGATTCCTTTGCCTTTTCTAAAACCAGTTCGTACATCTGGAAGTTCTTGGTTCACATACAATTGAAGCCTCACTTGGAGAATTTTGAGTATTACTTTGCTAGCATGTGAGATAAGTGTTATTGTGGAGTTGTGCGGTTGTTTGGACATTCTTTGGCATTGCCTTTCTTTGGGATTTAAATGAAAACTGACACCTTTTACAGTCCTGTGACCAATGCTGAGTTTTCCAAATTTGCTGGATATTGAGTGCAGTACTTTAACTGCATCATCTTTTAGGATTTGAACTAGTTCAGCTGGAATTCCATCACCTCCATTAGATTTGTTTATAGTAATGATTCCTAAGGCCCTAGACTTTGCATTTCAGGATGTCTGGCTCTAGGTGAGTCATCACATCATTGTGGTTATCTGGGTCATTAAGATCTTCTTTGTACAGTTCTGTGTATTCTTGCCACCTCTTCTTAATATCTTCTGCTTCTGTTAGGTCCATACCATTTCTGTCCTTTATTGTGCCTATCTTTGCATGAAATGTTCCTTTGGTATCCCTAACTTTCTTGGAGAGATATCTAGTCATTCCCATTTTATTGTTTTCCTCTATTCTTTGCACTGGTCACTGAGGAAGGCTTTCTTATCTCTCCTTGCTTTTCTTTGGAACTCTGCATTCAATGGGTATATCTTTGCTGCTTTGCCTTTAGATTCTTTTCTTTTCTCAGCTATTTGTAAGGCCTCCTCAAACACCATTTTGCCTTTTTGCTTTTCTTTTTCTTCTGTCATCCTACTTAAATATAAAAAGTGGCCTTGGAACCATGTGGCTCCATATAGGCAGTAGCCACATGCAGTTATTTAAATTTATATCGTTGTTGTTCAGTTGCTCAGTTGTGTCCAACTCTTTGTGACCCCATGGACTGCAGCATGCCACCCTTCCCTGTCCTTCACTATCTTCTGGAGCTTGCTTAAACTCATATCCTTTGAGTTGGTGATGCCATCCAACCATTCATCCTCTGCCATCCTCTTCTCCTCTTGCCTTGAATCTTTCCCAGCATCAGGGTCTTTCCCAGTGAGTCGGCTCTTTGCATCAGATTAATTAAAATTAAATAATATTTAAAATTCACTCCTCAGTCACACTAGTCACAATTTAAAGTGCTCACAAGTCACATGTACCTATTAACTGTAGAATTGGACAGGGTAGATGTAGCACACTTATAACATCACAGAAAATTCTATCAATAACATTGTCTTACAAGCCATTTCTAGGGATCCTCACCAGTATTAGTTACTACTTAAAAAAAGAAAAGGCTTGTTTTCTAGCAGCTGAGGCACCAGGGCAGATGCTTTGCAATACCTCATTATCCCTGTTTGTTAGAAAGACATAGACATGTTCTGCTAGGGGGACCATCTCTTGTCAGACATGGTATTTTGTGAAGGTTTATGTAATGGATGTTGAGTAAGGTTATGAGATGATTGAAACTGATTTTCCAGAAGGCATAACAATGTAAAATTCAAGTAGATAACCCTTATCAGGCATTTTTTATCTAAGTCAAGTGTGTATTATTAAATATTAATGCCATTAAGGTATGTAAGCAGGAAGTTAAGATATGTGACCCAAATACATTTCTTTCTGGTAACTGAGTGTAATAGGGAACTAGTGTTTAGTGGATTTGTAACTGGGGGTGGGGCAGGATGAAGAGAAGAAGGTCAGAATAACCTAGGGAGCTCTTGCAAAATTTATCGGGTGCCAGCACATGAGGTTCCTCAGAATGGCGGGGTGAGTGGCTAAGGAGAATCTTACTCATGTAACTTATTTTGAAAAAGCTCCCTGTGTAATTTCAGTCTACCTAATCCAGTGTATTGTTTAGAGATAGGAAAAGGAAAATTAGTCTGTCTCTTCCATTGTATGATGGAGTCAGCGGGGGGGGGGGGGGGGTGTAGATTAATGTGTCTTAAAAAGGACACCTCCAGATATGAGTCCATGTACTTGGGTGGGCCTAGATCCCCACTCTGTTCTCTCTCACTGTCTTCCTTTCCAAGGGCCTCTGGCCATTCTCGTCTTCCCTGTGCCCTAGGTCATTTAGAACAATCAACTGGGTTTAGAACAACTGCCTTAGGCATTTTTTTCCGCTATCAGGTGTGTCTAGCAAGCTCCTGCATGTGCATGCCAAGTCACTTTAGTCACGTCTGAGTCTTTGTGACCCCACGGACTGTAGCCTGCTAGGCTCCTCTGTCCATGGAATTCTCCAGGCAAGAATACTGGACTGGGTTGCCATGCCCTCCTCCAGGGGATCTTCATGACCCAGGGATGGAACCAGTGTCTCTTATGTCTCCAGCATTGGCAGGCAGGATCTTTACTGCTAGAGACACCTGGGAAGCCCAGTCTGTTCTTAGATGCATTTTCTGATCAGTGCCTGAAATGATGATATTGTGTGCTGTTGATCAAAGGAGACATCACATACGCAAAGAATGCAATGGCTAGAGACCACGCTCAGCTGAAGAAATTTAGGAACCCCACTCCCAGAAAGATGGGCCAGGAATGTGTGAGCAGGTTAAAAATATTCTTGATCAGGACCTGATCAAGCCTTTGGATAACAGTTTAGGTTGAGACTTCAAAGTTTGGTTGTAGAGCTTGGCTCATTTATGTTAATATTAAAAAGGCTATTGCTATAGAGAAAACTTACAGTCCATCAGTTTAATAGCTAGGTCTGCTGATGGATGGAAAATGTCCTTCCATCAGATGGAAATGCGCTTCCCCCAAACTTCATTTAAACTGAAATTTTGTACCGTATTTTCAAGGCATATCAGCTTTGAATGGATCTGTTTGTTTTTCAGTGATTTTTTTTTGTTTTTTTCTGTTAATGGATTTAGACTATCCCTACTCCCTTCTGCATTTTCTTCATCCCTGATTTCAGATTTTCTCCTGATAGAGATCCAGTTTTCCCTGACATGTAAAATATTGGTCACCTTGGGATTTTAAAAGCACAAGGTGTGACTCGTATCATTGGGAGACTATCCAGAACAAAATAAAGTTCTTTTGGTGGCATGTTGTACAATACCTTATATCAACAAAAATGGCTTACCACCCCACAAAGGTCTAGCCCTAGCTTCCTACTATTGGTCTATTAGTCTATTTAGTGGTCTATTTAGTGCCACAGAATCTGTTGGTAGTGAAGGTGATAAAAAGGCGTACAACCCTGAAGAGACTAGAGCAGATTGTTTGTCAACAGTTCAGATTCCATCTCTAAAAAATATCTGTGTTTCTCCTTTGAGTCTCCCTATGCTTTGGGTATCAGAGGTGTGAAGTGCCCTGGGGTTCTAGAAGCCACTCAGGATTTGTCTTCTTTAGATTATCTGACTAGAGGGGAAGGAGAAGCTTAAAGGCATGTATAGTTTGGGCTTAAAAATTTTAGTAATCTTTCAAAAACCCAGAAGGAAAAGAGAAAGAACTTTAGACTAACACAGTGGAGACTGCATCATTCAGTAACAAATACATTACGTGCCAGACATGGTGATACAACATGCTGGCGTGGCATGATTAAGAAAAAATTAGATTTGGCCTTTTTCCTGGTTCCTGGCATACTAAATTCCTTGGAATTTCCACTGATAGGAGTGTCTTCTGTTTTCTAATAAGGTGACTAAAGATGGGGTATTTAGACAGCTTCAGGATGGAGGCTGGTTCCCAGAGGAAAAATCTATGTGATTATAGGGATAGAACCCTTCAGTCCCACCTCTGACCTCTGGGGAGGAGAGATGGACTGGAGACTGAGTTCAAGTACCAGTGGCCTAAAATTCAGTAAATCATGCCTATGCCATGATGCTTCCAGATTGGGAACACATTGATGTGCTGGGAGGGTGGTGCACTCGAAAAGAGCATGGAAGCCCTGTGCCCTCCTTACCCCCATACCTTCCCTATGCATCTCTTCCATTTGGCTGTTCCTGAGTTGTATTATTTACAATAAAGCTGTAATAGAAAGCAGAGAGCTTCCCTAAGCTGGGAGTTGCTCTGGCAAATTACTGAACCTGAGTGGGGTTGTGGGAACCTCCATATTTACAGTTGGCTAGGCAGAAGTGAGGCAAAGGCAATGGCACCCCACTCCAGCACTCTTGCCTGGAAAATCCCATGGACAGAGGAGCCTGGTAGGCTGCAGTCCATGGGGTCGCTAAGTCGGACACGACTGAGCAACTTCACTTTTCACTTTCATACATTGGAGAAGGAAATGGTAACCCACTCCAGTGTTCTTGCCTGGAGAATCCCAGGGACGGGGGAGCCTGGTGGGCTGCCGTCTATGGGGTCGCACAGAGTCGGACACAACTGAAGCAACTTAGCAGCAGCAGCAGCAGCAGGCAGAAGTGAAAGTTGTCTGGGAACCCCATTTGTGGCTGGTGTCCAAAATGGAACTAAGCCCTTAACTGGTGGGGTCTGTGCTAACTCTGGGTAATTAATTTCACATTGAATTTAATTATTGGACACCCAGTTGCTGTCAGAGAATTGGAAAATAGGAGTTGGAATGATATGCCATGCTTAAGTTGATTCAGTCATGTCTGACTGTTTGCAACCCAGGGACCACAGCCAGCCAGGCTCCTCTGTCCATGGGGTTTTTCATGCAGGAATACTGGAGTGATATAGTTGGGGATAAAATGGTGAACAAGAAGAGACATTTTCTGCTCTTACAAAATTTATAAGTATTTCTATGAGTGCATTGGGTTAGGTAGCACCCTGCTGTGTATTACCCAGTTGCCCCTCCAGATCTCCTCACTCTGATCATTAGAGGCTGACTCTTAATGGACCCCTTCAGTGGGCCCCCTGTTCTGTCTCTGGTTGGATTTGATCAGTCGGGACCCTGACAGAACACTGGAAAGGGGAGGAGGAGGAGGTCAGGGTATTTATCCTCCTTACTCCTATCTTGTTGGGGACACCTTGGACAGTGTCCCTAGATTGAAAAGCACTACTCTCTTCATGACAGTCTTCTCTACATGACTTTCTTTCTCCAGGTTCTGCCAACCCACCCCCCTCCTCCTTGTCTCCTTATGCCTAGAGTTGGTAACAGTGGCTCAGTTCCCAACCCTGATTATTGCCCAAAGTCCCTTGTGGTTTTACTTTACCCTGAGTACACTTTTGTAAAAGTTCCTTAGTACAGAAGCCTTTGAATTATTCTGATTTGAGTGTTCCATCTTATCGGGATCCCAACTAATTACAAGCACTGTCCATTTAATTGTGAGATTGATGCTGGCTAAGTGTGTTGATTTATGTTTTGATATTGTTGATGCTACTATTTCATGTAATTTAGCCAGTTGCTTCTTAAGAAGGTCACCCTACGATTGCTTCTTAGCAATGATAAGATCATCTCATGGAATAGAATGCTTATCTTTATATTTTCTTTGGCAGGAGAGTGTACATTCAGCGAGGTAAAGTGAAGGGTAACTAGGACATCAGTTCTGTTTTATAGCATTTAGAATAGCAATTTCAGTTGCCAAAATGCTCTTCTTACCAACTGTGATTCTGGCATTAAACTGTATTCTAGGCTTTGAAGGTGCATAGCCTGGGGTTTATACCAAGATCATACATGCTGATGAGAGCTTGATAAAGGGTGCACAAAGTCATTATTATTAACTGTTTTTTTGCTGAGATGGAACAGGATAGTAGTACCCAGAAGTTCAATAGTTATGCCTGGAACATCTTTCCTTTCATAATAAACACTGGAGTGAAAGGTGTGGGAAATGAAGAAAGAACACCCAGAAATGAGTTGTAAAGACAGCACAAATGTGTGCTTTTTTGTTTACTCTACAGAGGTTCTAACACAGGGAACCATGTCATGAAATTTACATTTATTATTGATCTTTTCATCTGAACCCACCACAGCACCTTCTTTGAATCTGTTATAAGCCAGTTTTTTCAAATGATGAGTTTATTTTACTAATTTGTTTTTAACTGGAGGATAATTGCTTCACAGTGTTCTGTTGTTTCTTCTGATGTAAATCAGCCATTATTGTTGTTGTTCAGTCCCTCAGTCCCTCAGTCATGTTTGACTCTTTGCAACCCCATGAACTGCAGCACACCAGGCTTCTGTGTCCTTCACCATCTCCCGGAGCTTGCTCAAACTCATGTCCATTGAGTTGATGATGCCATCCAACCACCTCATCCTCTGTCATCCCCTTCTCCTCTTGTCTTCAATATTTCCCAACATCAGGGTCTTTTCCAGTGAGTCTGCTCTTCACATCAGGTAGCCAAAGTACTGGAGCTTTAGCTTCAGCATCAGTCCTACCAGTGAATATTCAGGGTTGATATCCTTTAGGATGGACTAGTTTGAACTCCTTGCAGTTCAAAGGACTCTCAAGAGTCTTCTCCAACACCATAGTTCAAAAACATCAATTCTTTGGTGCTCAGCCTTCATCAGTTCTTTGGTGCTCCATACATGACCACTGGAAAAACCATAGCTTTGACTTGACAGACCTTTGTTGGCAAAGTAATGTCTCTGCCTTTTATTATGCTGTCTAGGTTTGTCATAGCTTTTTTCAAAGAGCAAGCATCTTTTAATTTCATGGCTGCAATCACTGTCTGCAGTGATTGTCAAGCCCAAGAAAATAAAATCTTTCACTGTTTCCATTGTTTCCCCATCTATATGCCATGCAGTGATGGGACCAGATGCCATGATCTCAGTTTTTTGAATGTTGAGTTTTAAGCCAGCTTTTTCACTCTCCTGTTTCACCTTCATCAAAAGGCTCTTTTATTCCTCTTAACTTTCTGCCATAATGGCAGAATCAGCCATAAGTATACATAAATCCACTCTCTCTTGAACCGCCCTCCCACTCCCCATCCCATCCATCTAGGTTATCACAGAGCACTGAGTTGAACTCCCTTCATTATACAGGAGCTTCCCACTAATTATCTAACAAATGATGAATTTCTTGAAGGAAGATATAAGCTTATAAGTTTATAGCCTTTCATCAGAGTTACTTTGATCCTCCTTTCTCCCTTATTTTGCTTCCTAGAGTCATTACCTAAATATGACTTAGGATGACCAGACAGGATTATCAAAGATGATGTCAGCTTGTCTATAATCCACTGATCTATAGATAAGAGAGAAAGCTTTTCTCAGAAGATGGTGCATGTTTACATCTCAGAAGATCTGATGAGAGTCTATGTCCATTCTTGAAAGTGAAAGTGTTAGTCACTCAGTCATGTCCAACTCTTTGCAACCCCATGGACTGTAGCTTGCCGACTCCTCTGTCCATGGGATTTCCTAGAAAAGAATGTTGGAGTGGGTTGCCATTTCCTTCATCCTTGATCATTAGCTATTGGAGATACAGCGATTTCAAAGCTCATCTACCTCCTAATGCTATAGATGAGGCAACTGAGACAGAAATATTAGAAGACTTGGCTAAGAACACAGCTGTATTCATTTGCCAGGGCTCTGTCACACAGACCCCACAACTGACTGGACTAAACAACTGAAATGCATTTTCTGTATTCTCCCAGTGCTGGAGGCTAGAAATCCAAAGCCAAGGTGTTGGCAGGGGTGGTTTCTTCTGATGACTGTGAGGGAAGGACCTATTCCAGGCTTCCTCTCTCCCTGGCTTATCAGTTGCCATCTCCTCCATATCTGTTCTCACCACATTCCCACTTATGTGTGTGTGTGTCCAAATTTCCTCCTCTTAGAAGTCCACCATTCATACTGGATGAGGGCCCACCTTCATGACCTCATTTTAACTTGATCATCTCTAAAAGACCCTATCTCCAAAAGAAAGTCCAATTTTAAGGTACTAGGGCTTAGCTTATAACAATAGCTGTCTAAAGATAGACTTGAAAAAAAAATAAAGATAGACTTGAATCTTGATCTTTTGATGTCTTTGTTAGGTATTTTTCACCCTTGCTATGCCATGTGCCATTTAATATTCTTGTTCCCATAGATGCAAAGAAAACCATTTTATTTTTCATAGAGGTAGGGTATAGAGATGTGATTTAAACCTTGTATTTTCTCAGACATTTCAAATCATTCAATTTAGATGAAATATAAGGTCAAAGTAAATTTCAAATAGTAAGGATCCTTATTAATAAAGCCTGAAAATAGTCATCTTGGGGATAAAGATAAGTAATGAGATTTGTATTACATCACTGAAATTATTGAACTTTAGAATTAGAGTATCAGGTTCTCCCATACTTATTCTATAAATTACAGTTTATAACATGACATTGTGTTGATAAATGCATTTGTGCAGTTATTTTCCTCTTTATTTGGATCTCTCTGTCCCTGCAAAAAGGCTTCCAGGGAAGTAAGTTTTCCTTCTAGATGTGCTATGGATAAAGCTTTGGCAGAACAATTGCCAATCCTGCCATTTAATTCTCCTAAAATCATTTGGCCAGTGTAGGGATGCCTAAAGCCTGTGTGGTTCTAAAGCAGCCCAGGTGGCACCAGATATCCTAGCAAAATGTTTGCACATTGGTAGACAGGTTATTTTTGTTAGGTTATACCAAGTGGTCTTTTAGAAAAGGTGGATTTAAATAAGACAAATTTGTCTTAGAAGTTTTTAGTTCATATATCATATCACCAAGGTCAATGTGGTTTACTTATCCTTGCATTAATGAAAACTGCTTTGATTAAAGGTCAGAACAGGAAAAAAAATAATGGGGTGTTGGACTCTTTGGTGACAACCACATTCTCCCTGTTCTCACATGGCCTAACATCCTCATTTTGAAGGAGGGAAACCTGATGATCCTCTGATCATAACATTGACATGATCAGCCCAAGAAGATAAATACACACTCTCTCAGACTTTCCACCCAGGTTGGCCTCTGTGATGTGGAACTTGGGAACAGCAGATGAAGTAGCATTTCTAACTATCTACTGACATCCAACAGGGCTACACACAAATCTGCACATGGCCTACTTCACCGACTCTTAAACTATGCCTCTTGGTATTTAAAAAAGGTAGTGAAGTGACCCCACTCCAGTACTCTTGCCTGGAAAATCCCATGGATGGAGGAGCCTGGTAGGTTCCTACCATGGTCCATGGGGTTGCTAAGAGTCGGACACGACTGAGCGACTTCACTTTCACACATTGTAGAAGGAAATGGCAACCCACTCCAGTGTTCTTGCCTGGAGAATCCCAGGGACGGGGGAGCCTGGTGGGCTGCCGTCTATGGGGTCGCACAGAGTCGGACATGACTGAAACGACTTAGCAGCAACAGCAGCAGCAGCAGCAGCAGCAGCAGCAGTGAAATGAAAGTGTTAGTTGCTTAGTTGTGTCCGACTCTTTGTGACCCCATGGACTGTAGCCCGCCAGGCTCCTCTGTCCACGGAATTCTCCAGGTAATTATACTGGAGTAGGTAGCCATTCCTTTCTCCAGAGGATCTTCCCAACCCAGGGATTGAACCCAGGTCTCCTGCATTACAGGTGGCTTCTTTACTGTCTGAGCCAAAGAGGTATTCATTTCTAGGATTTGCCCTCTATATTCCTCTCTTCTAGCAGTTTACCAAAACATATCTATTGCATCACCAGCCTTTCAGTATACACCAAGGAAGAAATGTTAGTGGTTAAAGAAATCTGGAAGATGCCACATACTGCATCCCTCTTTTAGCTATTCATGTTGCATACTGGAATATTGAAGGCTTGGCAGCATCTTGCAAGAAGCAGCACTGAGCTTCCTTTAGTCAGTTTCCAAAGTCTTCTGAGCAGGGAACCATTTGTTCATGTAAACCTGTAAGATGTAAGCAGCACATTTTGAGAAATATTGTACAAAACTTGCTTACGTCAAAGAAATATATACACTGGAAAAGAATTTGGTGGGAATTCCCTGGTGGTTCAGTGGTTAACACTCTGTGCTTCCAATGCAGGGGACAGGAGTTCGATCCCTGGTTGGTGAATTAAGATCCCACATGCTGTGTGGTGTGGCAAAAAATAAAAGACCTTAGATCAAGTTTATAGGTAATGTAGCAAGAGAGCTGCAGATCTCTCTCTCTCTCTCTCTCTTTCTCTCTTTCTCTCTCTCTCTCTCTCTCTCTCTCTCTGGATACTTGAGTGACTCACAATCTTTGTAATCTCTGCGAAATATTCCTTGTGGCTGATTAGCAGAGAGGAAGTACTGAAATAGCCTAGCCAGGTTTTTCACTCATGAAGATCTTTCTTAACTGTGGGGGGTAGATGACTGTTTTGTATGTGCACATATGGCTTCCCTGACAGCTCAGATGGTCAAGAATCCATCTACAATGTAGGAGACCTGGGTTTGATTCTTGGGTTGGGAAAAACCCCTGGAGAAGAGAATGGCTACTTACTCCAGTATTCTTGCCTAAAGAATCCCACAGACAGAGGAGCCTGGTAGGCTACAGCCCATGGGGTTGCAAAGAGTCGGACACAACTGAGTGACTAGCACAACCACATGTGAGAGAAAGGGTGAGTGTGTGTGTGTGTGTGTGTGTGTGTGTGTGTGTGTGTGTGTGTGTATGTATGTGTCTCCTGGATAATCAGATAGCTTAAAAAAAAAACTACTGGGCTCATAATCAGAAGGTCTGATACCATAGATGTGAGATGTGACATCTCCACCAGTTAGCATGGGTGTTATTGCACAAACCCCATCCCTCTGTCACGAGGCAGGCCTTTAGTACCCAGCAAGCCTCCCTGTCTACTGGGGACCTTAGCAAATATAGTCTGAAGGTGAAGAGGAGGAAGTTGTCAGGCTGATGACATAATGTCTAAGAATGTGGGTCACCTTGAGGGGAGCAGAGTGTTTGGTCCAAAGGGCTGCCTTTCCTGAGGGGGATAGGAGTGGAATGTCTGACACCCTGAAGCAACCATTCCTCCTGACTGGCCTTGATGGATGCTGGGTCTAGATGCTCCTGTAACAAAGACCCTTTGGTGTTGAATAACAGAAACAATCTTTGAGCCAGCTTAAGGAAAAAAGAGAATATATTGGGTAGATATTTAAGCATATGATGGAATTTAAACACTTGGAAGGGTCAAATCTTCAGAAAGTTCAGAAACATGATGGCTCAAGGGGTCTGCTTTCCACTCTCAATTCCCCAGAGTCTCAGCTCCAATTTTGGGTGAAATGTCCACCCTAAGGCCATTTAGTTGTGATGTATCTGTTGGTTCAGGAGCATGTGGCAACATCTTGATCTCATAGAAAGTGGGTCCCTTCTCCAGCCCCAGGAGATACGGTGTGACAGTCTAAACCAGTCACTGTGATCTCACTGCCCTGTGTCGGGAACTGGTCTGCAGATGGCCTTGAGACCCAATACTAGGGCAGGAGATATAAATAGAAAAGGGCTGGATATGGATTCTGAGAGAGCTTTTGTTTTCCCAGGAAGAAGGAACAACAAATTCACACGGCATGGTTTTTTCTCCCTTTGTTTTTCCCCTTCTTTGGAGTTCAGAAATAATGCCTAGTGGTGCCAGGATGTGACTGAGATGTGACAAGCACCAGATGAGAGGTGTATACTAGGAGCAGGCGGTTTAGAGGAGAGAAAGCCAAGATGTCTACATAATAGAGCTGTCACACTGACACCAGACCCAATACCTCTTGATTGGTTCCTGAGAAAATGATTCGTTTGTTGACATTGCAGTGCACTACAATAGGGTGTTGTTATCGTTGTTACTTGCGACCTAAATCATTCCTAAGTGAAAAAGTTACATAGGATAAGTATAGATGTTGGGGGCCAGTTCCTACAGATCAAAGAGAGATTCTCAGAGCTTTAATGGGGGACAAGACAGAAATAGCTCAGGAAATAGGGACATATTTAGAGGTGTCTACGAAATCTCCCCTGGAGCCTTGAAATCTTACTACCATGGCAGAGCACGGTGAGAGAAGCCCTCTTGGCACCAGAACACACCTGTCCTAGATAGAATTAACTCATTAACTCATACATTAGTTTTACTAATTTTTTTATCAATTCCTTATTATCTGCTAGATATTTTTCTACATGTTGGGAATAGATTGGAGAAGACTGAGGAGATTTTGGTTCTCATTAAATTAACATTCTAAAGGGGACATAGTTAATAAACCAGAAAGGTAAATGAACAGAATCATTCCAAGTAGTGAGAAGTGCTATATGAAATATAAAACACAGTGTTGTGATAGAGAGTCTGGGAGGGTGTGAGTGTGGAAGACTTAAGAAAGTAACGCTGGAAATAAAACTTGAATTGCATAAAAGTGCCAGCTGTATGAGACCCGGGGACCAAGCTTTTCTGAAGGGAATGGCCAGTGCAGAGGCCCTTACCAGGGTGAGCATGATGGGCTGGACACACAGACTGCATTATTAATGGGTGTCCAGTGCACGGCGATCCGGGAGGCCACCCATGCTTATCTCATTGTGACCGTTCCCACCACTCAGCTCGTGGGCATTGTGATGGATCTTGAGGCTGCTGATGGGGTGACTGTTCCCAGCATCTGCTTCAGGCTGGGATGGGATGGCTGGGGGCGGGGAGCCTGGGTAACAGACTGTGATCAGAGCCAGATCATTCAGCTGGCATGCAGCTGCTTCAAGACCATGCTCCAGTCATTTCCTCAAGATACAGTGGCCACATTTGATGTGTCTCTGTGGAAAGACCTGGCTCTGGCTCCCAGCTTGCTACAGCTGGTCATACCCAACATCATTTTCAAGTGATACTTATCAGTGAAGCAGTCACATGAGATCGTAGGGCTTGAAGCACCCTCAAAGGCCATCCTATCTGGCATTTCTTACATGTCTGGCATGACCCAGAACGAAAGTGTTGGAATGCCACCACCCCTACTTCTGGCAGGTTGCTGGCTAAACCAGATATCCACCTAGTTCTGGTGTAGAATTCAACTCTGCTTAACACTTGAACTTGGGGGCAATTAATTATTAGAGCTGTCAGATTTTCTCATGGATCCTATATGACTGGTCAGATGTTAGGCATACGTTCACTTTAGGAGGTAAGGTAACTGCAAGTAGCCAAACTACCATTTAAAAGCCCTGGCTCATTATTTTCTAATAACAACATGTGAGATAAAGAATTTTATATATATTTGTGTAGGATATGATTATATAAATTAATTAAATATAAATCTATTATATTTAAATTATTAATGACATCACTCACGATGCTCCTATTCTTATTTTTTCTGTGGCTTGATAAAATATTCTCAGAGAAATGTTAGTATGTCTGTGATTATATATTTTTTCTTCTCCTTTATATTTCTTCTGATTTTTGCCTTACGTATCTTTGCTTTTTTGCTGTTAAGGTGTCTAATGGTGTAAGATGTCTATATTCTTTGTGAAATTATGCCTTTTATCATTAAAAATACTCATCATTGTTTCATTTTAAATAAATTAATTAATTTTAAAAATAAGTAAAAACCCTGGCTTGCTTCTCCTAAATCTAGGATGAAATGGATTATAAAATATCAAAGTTGGAAGAGACTTCAGTGATCAATATCCCTCCTAAGAGATGAAAAATAAAAAAGGAAAAATAACTTAACCAAAGTTAACATTAATAGAAAGGAAACAATAGAAAGTTTTTGGGTATCCACATGGGTCTTTCACAGATGTTTACATCATTTTGTTGTTTTGCTTTGACTTATGGAACAAAGGGGAAAAAAATTCCTGGGTCAACAATGTGAAAGTGTACGATCACAGTTCTCCTCGCCCCTGTCTGGTTCCACTCTCACTACCCTATATAGCAAGATTCTTTTTCTCATTTCACAGACGAGGAAAGTACATCCATTTAGTTAGTAGGTGGCAGTACTGAACTCGAGCTTAAGCCTTCCGATTATCTAACATCATTTCCAAATCCATCACTACTGTCATTCTCTGGGGGTTGAGGAACGTAGCAGAAATTAGCCATAACTTAGACGGGGTAGAATACACAGGAGCCCCAAAGCCAACGTGGTTGCTACAAGCCGTAAGGAGAGGATTCTGATGTCACCTTCAGTTCAGTTCAGTTCAGTTCAGTCGCTCAGTCGTGTCCGACTCTTTGCGACCCCATGAATCGCAGCACGCCAGGCCTCTCTGTCCATCACCAACGTCCATCGAGTCAGTGATGTCATCCAGCCATCTCACCCTCTGTCGCCCCTTCTCCTCCTGCCCCCAACCCCTCTCAGAATCAGGGTCTTTTCCAATGAGTCAACTCTTCATATGAGGTGGCCAAAGTACTGGAGTTTTAGCTTTAGCATCATTCCTTCCAAAGAACACCCAGGACTGATCTCCTTCAGAATGGACTGGTTGGATCTCCTTGATGTCACCTTCACTAGTGTGTAAATACTTCCCTCTTAAAGTTACTTTATCTGAAGCAGAGGCTCCTGGCTGTAACATAACCTGGTGCTGTCATTTCAATAACCACCTTCATTTATTTTAAATACCACCTCCTGGACAGAGGGGCGCATAGAAGCCCAGGCTATTAGAACCAACTGGCTGGGTTCAAATCCCAGCCCTACCACTTCTTCTGGGTGACCTGAAGGATATTATTATACTTAACCTTCCAGTATCTCAGTTTTCTTATCTACAAAATGGGGTAGCAGTAGTGTCTTCCTGAGAAGGTGGTGATGACTAAATGAGGTCAAGTATTTAGAAGAGTAAATGTTGAGTAAAGGTTAATTGTTACATTTGCTCTCAGGACAACAGAAGGAATTCTGTCACAGGTCTGAGTTTTCTCCAGCAGTATGAAAAGAGTAATTTCTCTCTCTCTCTTTTAAAAAAAATTTATTTAGCTATTTGGCTGCTCAAAATTTTAAATGTGCCATGGGAGACATTTAGTTGTGGTGAAGTGAGTGAAGTTGCTTAGTCATGTCCGACTCTTTGCGACCCCATGGACTGTAGCCTACCAGGCTCCTCTGTCCATGGGATTTTCCAGGCAATAGTACTGGAGTGGGCTGCCATTTCCTTCTCCAGGGGATCTTCCCGGCCCAGGGATCGAACCCAGGTCTCCCACATTGTAGACAGACGCTTTACCATCTAAGCCACCAGGGAAAATTGTGGTATAGGGATCAAACCCAAACCCCCTGAATTGGGAGTGTGGAATCTTAGCCGCTGGACTGCTGGGGAAGTCTTGAAAAGAATACTTTCACAGCTCATGATAATGGATAGGCATCCCAGAGTGAGAAGTGTCTAAAAACATATTCCCATACAGTTGAATGCTTGACTCCAGAGTAAGATGTATTCCTGGCGCTCTACTGCAAGAGTTACCTTCTTTTTGAACAGCAGAAAGCTCTGGCTTATGCACTCAAAAAGCTAAAGCTGACCCAGAAGTTATGCTTAGAGAAGAAAAAGAAGAAGAAAGAGCCTCTTATGTAACTTGAAGAGCATAACGGACCCAATGATAAAAACCACTGCCATGAACTTTTCTGAAGCATAATAAATCTCTGCCAGCCATTGCCAAGGTATCATTTGTCGTTTTGTTTTTGTCTTAAAATAGACTAGAAAAAATGTTAATAAGCCCCCTCCCATTAGATTGTGTATTACATTGTGAAAGGTAGGAAATGCTATTATTTCAAGTTTTTTCCATCTTCTAAAATAACCCTCTGTGTGTTTTATGGCTCCTTAGCAGTATTCTGACTTTAATTTGACGGTGACCCCTGACTTTGTCTAGATCTCCCATGCAGCTGAATCTTCCCTCTGCTCTGTTTTTCTTTCTCTTTTTGCTTATACTTTCTGCACGTTTAGATCATCTTTCTACCAACCTTTCAGTGATTCAGTGTTTTGTTTCAATGCATGAGCGAAGTTGGAAAACAGAGCCAAGTGACAAGCTGTGAAGCAGCAGCTCAGCCGCGCAGATCAAGTGAGCTTTGTGCTCTTTCTAGTCAGAGCAAGTGTGGCCTTGGTGGACTGTAGGGAACAGTGTCTCTCAGGTAAAAATAAGTTGCTAAGATTCACACCAGAATGATGCAAATCTTTCATTTGCAAACAGATCCTGAAATGGGAGCCATGTGGAAAGAGGACTGACTTGGAAATCAGGTTCAGGGTCCTGCCTAGCTTTCTTCCAGATGATCCCACCAATCAGCCATCTGGTCTCAGGTAAGCATCTGTGACTTACAAAATATTTTTTTAATCAACAACAAAAATTAGGGAGAATACAATAACAAAACTGTGTGTGCTATCGAGTTTTAAGCAACCCCAACATTGGGATGAGTTCATTTCAGACCTAGTTCTTTGTGGATTCCTGCTTTACCCCTGATTCCCTTCCTCCCACCCCAGAGATTAACACTGTCCTGAATTTGCATCCTTCGTACTTCTTCTGTATACACATGTATCTTTCAACAGTGGGTACTCTGTTTTGCATGTTTTAAAACTTTAAACTTTATCTACATATCATTCTTCAACTTGCTTTTTCAATGAATTTAGCATTAGCTTTCAGCAACAAATCTCTGGTCCATTCATTTTAACTAGTATATATTCTAATGATTTGTGAATAGACATCAGTCTACCTGTTAATCTATCTATCTCCATTCTCCTGTTGATGAGTAATTAGCTGCTGCTGCTGCTAAGTCGTTTCAGTCATGTCCGACTCTGTGCGACCCCATAGACAGCAGCCCACCAGGCTCCCCCGTCCCTGGGATTCTCCAGGCAAGAACACTGGAGTGGGTTCCCATTTCCTTCTCCAATGCATGAAAGTGAAAAGTGAAAGGGAAGTCGCTCAGTCGTGTCTGACTCTTAGCGACCCCATGGACTGCAGCCCACCAGGTTCCTCCATCCATGGGATTTTCCAGGCGAGAGTACTGGAGTGGGGTGCCATTGCCTTCTCCGTGAGTAATTAGATTGTTTCTAATTTTGCACTATGGTGAGCAATGCTTTGACCAGTGTTCTTGTTCATTTTCTGTACTAACATACAAAAGCTTCTCAAAAACGTTTTGTCTATATTCACAGTAAAACATACACTGTACATGGAAACCCAGAACATACAAGTGTACATTTCTGTGTATCTGTGTATACATTGTATGTGGAAAAAAGTTTCTCAAAATAACACTCTTGTTGTCTATTCAGTTATGATCCAGATTGATTTAGTCTATTTCACATACCAAAAAAATAGGCCATTTGCAATTTACTAAAGTGATTCCGTGACCCAGTAGTGCATCTCCACACTGTTCTGGGGCACATACTTGGCCGTGAAATTGCTGGGTCATAGGTTACACCCATTTTCAAATTGATGAGTTTATGCCTTTGTGAGTTCATTTGATATGTTTAAATGGATATTTGCATATAGCCAGCATTCTAGGGGTTTCTAAGAGGCAGCTTTTTGAGTTATTTAGTGGCTGGAAATGGAAATTCCATTTTAGCTTTATGGGTTTCAGTTTTTTAATCTGTCACAAGAAGTCGAAATAAAACAAAATACTAGATTCTTCAATGTTTTGCAGATTACTTTCCCTTCAGTCCCAAAGTCCTGAAGAGGGCTTCAGGTTCTGTTCTAATGTGTGTAAGCTGTAGGTAGAGTGGGGTTTAAGGGAGCAAAAGGAGGAGTATGAGGAGGTGGAATCTGGAGCCTTTTACCATGGTCCCAACCCAAGGAGCCCATTTCAATATTTATCCATTGTATTTCCATTGTGTGCAGCTCAAAAATATTCTGAAACTTTGGGTTTAAATGTTCTCAAGTCTCTTTCCAGATCTAAACTTGAATGAAAAGAACGTTTGCATCTCTGGACCCTTTAAAATTGCAGCCAGTATTAGAGCACATGATGACTTAGGGCATAGGGCATTGGCAAAAAGTGTTGGTTAACCCAAGTTCTTTATGGATTTCCAACACTGTGGAATATGACTTGGAAAGGATGATTTCAGAGTACTGTAGGGCAGTAAGTTTGGTGCACTCTTGGCTGGGACTGCCCCTGTGGGACAGCCAAGTGTACTCTGTTCTATGGGCTACATCCAGAAGAGGCTGCTTTAAAGGATTTTTCTATTGCAGTAGTGTTTATTTACAGTGTTGTATCAGTTTCATGTGTACAGCAAAGTGATTCAGTTTTATATACAGATTCAACGCAATCCCTATTAAGCTACCAACAGTATTCTTCACAGAGCTAGAACAAATAATTTCACAATTTGTATGGAAATACAAAAAACCTCGAATAGCCAAAGCGATCTTGAGAAAGAAGAATGGAACTGGAGGAATCAACCTACCTGACTTCAGGCTCTGCTACAAAGACACAGTTATCAAGACAGTATGGTACTGGCACAAAGACAGAAATATTGATCAATGGAATAAAATAGAAAGCCCAGAGATAAATCCACGTACATATGGACACCTTATCTTCGACAAAGGAGGCAAGAATATACAATGGATTAAAGACAATCTCTTTAACAAGTGGTGCCGGGAAATCTGGTCAACCACTTGTAAAAGAATGAAACTGGACCACTTTCTAACACCATACACAAAAATAAACTCAAAATGGATTAAAGATCTAAACGTAAGACCAGAAACTATAAAACTCCTAGAGGAGAACATAGGCAAAACACTCTCCGACATACATCACAGCAGGATCCTCTATGAACCACCTCCCAGAATATTGGAAATAAAAGCAAAAATAAACAAATGGGACCTAATTAACCTTAAAAGCTTCTGCACATCAAAGGAAACTATTAGCAAGGTGAAAAGACAGCCTTCAGAATGGGAGAAAATAATAGCAAATGAAGCAACCGACAAACAACTAATCTCAAAAATATACAAGCATCTCCTACAGCTCAACTCCAGAAAAATAAACGACCCAATCAAAAAATGGGCCAAAGAACTAAATAGACATTTCTCCAAAGAAGACATACAGATGGCTAACAAACACATGAAAAGATGCTCAACATCACTCATTATCAGAGAAATGCAAATCAAAACCACTATGAGGTACCATTTCACACCAGTCAGAATGGCTGCGATCCAAAAGTCTACAAATAATAAATGCTGGAGAGGGTGTGGAGAAAAGGGAACCCTCTTACACTGTTGGTGGGAATGCAAACTAGTACAGCCACTATGGAGAACAGTGTGGAGATTCCTTAAAAAACTGGAAATAGAACTGCCTTATGATCCAGCAACCCCACTGCTGGGCATACACACAGAGGAAACCAGAAGGGAAAGAGACACGTGTACCCCAATGTTCATCGCAGCACTGTTTATAATAGCCAAGACATGGAAGCAACCTAGATGTCCATCAGCAGATGAATGGATAAGAAAGCTGTGGTACATATACACAATGGAGTATTACTCAGCCATTAAAAAGAATACATTTGAATCAGTTCTAATGAGGTGGATGAAACTGGAGCCTATTATACAGAGTGAAGTAAGCCAGAAGGAAAAACATAAATACAGTATTCTAACGCATATATATGGAATTTAGAAAGATGGTAACAATAACCCGGTGTATGAGACAGCAAAAGAGACACTGATGTATAGAACAGTCTTATGGACTCTGTGGGAGAGGGAGAGGGTGGGAAGATTTGGGAGAATGGCAATGAAACATGTAAAATATCATGTAGGAAACGAGTTGCCAGTCCAGGTTCGATGCATGATGCTGGATGCTTGGGGCTGGTGCACTGGGACGGCCCAGAGGGATGGTATGGGGAGGGAGGAGGGAGGAGGGTTCGGGATGGGGAACACATGTATACCTGTGGCGGATTCATTTTTATATTTAGCAAAACTAATACAATTATGTAAAGTTTAAAAAATAAAATAAAATTGGAAGAATAAAAAATATATATATATATATATATTGTTGTTCAGTCATTAAGTCATGTCTGACTCTTTGTGACTCCATGGACTGCAACACACCAGGGTTCCCTGTCCTTCGCTATCTCCCACAGTTTGCTCAAATTCATATGCCTTGAGTCAGTGCCATCTAACCATCTCATCCTCTGCTGCCTGCTTCTCCTTTTGTCTTTAATCTTTCCCAGCATCAGGGTCTTTTCCAATGTGTCTACTCTTTGCATCAGGTGGCCAAAGTATTAGCATCAGTCCTTCCAATGAATATTCAGAATTTATTTCCTTTAGGATTGACTAATTTGATCTCCTTGCTGTCCAAGGGACTTTTAAGAGTCTTCTCCAGCTCCAAAATTCAAAAGCATCCTATATTATATATATTCTTTTTCAGATTCTTTCCATTATAGGTTATCACAAGATATCGAATATAGTTTCCTGTGCTGTATAGTAGGACTTTGTTATTTATCTGTTTTATATATAATTGTGTGCATCTCTTATTCCCAAACTCTTTATCCCTCCTGCTCCTATCCCTCCCTTCCCTCTTTGGTAATCATAAATTTGTTTCCTGTGTCTCAGTCTGTTTCTGGTTTGTATATAAGTTTATTTGTATGATATTTTTTTAGATTCCACATATAAGTGGTATCTTATGATGTTTATTTTTCTCCATAAAAAACTGCTTTGTTTTCGCCGTATTTGTTTATTTGTGAATGAAAGCCTAATATCAATCTCTCTGAGCTCCATTTCTGCCTGCTAACTGTTCCACTGGCTCACGGTGAAGCCCATTTACTCAGCAGGGTGCACATACATTTAAACCATTACATTCACAGAGATGAAATTTTATTATCATTTTAATGAAAACACTCAGCTCCTCGTGGGTTTATTTTTGCCTTTCCAAATAGGGTAAGAGCATAAAGAGCTGGTGGTAACTTGGTAGTAAAGTGACTTCAGGATGGTGTGTGTTCATTCATGGAGAATCACGGTTGCCTTTCCTAATCCCCTGGCTTTCTCTCTCACTGTCTGTCTCCCAGCACCCGGGTGACTGCCTCCTGTCAGATCCTAGTCCCGCCCTTTAATTCATCCCGCTTGCATTTCATCTTCCTTAATCACTGTTTTCATCACATCACTCCCTTGCTCAGAAACCCCCGAGGGCTCTTTATTTCCCACCACATCAAATCTAAATGCAGCGGCCTGCTTTCAAGGCTTCTCCTAATCTATTCTTTCCTTGCGTCTCCAGCTTTATTTCCTTTGCCAGATGTGGTTCTGGTTCCTGTGGTTTAGAGATAATGGAATTTTTGTACACACTCACACACAAAACTGGAAATCTATCTATCATTTTCCTTAAGCACAGTTCAGCCTAGTTTCCGTACGCAAAGCACACATCAGCAGTGATGGCTCACCTCCCTCCCAGCCCTCCTCGCCCCAGGCCATGTGAGCGAGATGGAGGGGTCCTCTGGGGGAAGTGTGCGGAGGAAAACAGCTTATACCCCACTCTCTCTCCATACCCAAAGATGACTGTTCACTGGAGTGGTTTGTGAAAAGCACTGCCATGTTGACAAGACAGGCAGAATGCAAGCAGCTAAGAAGGCAATCTTGAAAGATACGTAATTTCAAATCAGAAAGATCTGGTTCAGGAACGTGGAAAGAGGTACACCTGGATAAGGTAAAGCTCAGCAGATCATGAAACCTCCAAAAAAGATGGTGGTGAAGTTGGTAAAGGAGATTCAAGAATAGGTTTACCTATTGGAATAGGTTTATCACATCTGTGAATATCATTTATTTTCTTTCAACTTTGTATTTATTATGGGATGTGTGTTTGTTGTTTGCTTTTCTGTAACTATTTCAGGAAGTCCTGGCTCTTCCACTTAATAGCAGTATGATTTGGGGCAATTTTCTTTAGCCATAAAGTGGAGGTAATAATGCTACCTAGTACATGGGGTTGTTGTGAGGACTAAATAATATAGTTAAAAAGCAAAGAACATGAAGTCCAAGACCAAAATAGCAGCCATTATTCCTATCACCATTATTATTATAAGTACACATAAGCTGCTCTTCATTTGAGCAGCTGCTAAAATTCCACCTTCTCTCAAAATACCTTCAGTTTAGTTTAGCAAACATTAGCTGAACACTCAGTGGATGTCAGGCACTGATGCAACGCTGATGAAACCAGAGGCAAGAAACTGAATTTGTCCTTGAGTGGCTTGTCTTCCAGTAGCGGAGGCAAACCCATGAGCAGATTATTTCAGCTTAAGGTTTGGCTGTCTGGCACAGTCATTACTAGCCATGAGTGACTATTCAGCACTTAAAATGTGGCTGGTCCGAAATAAGATGTTCTCTACATGTAAAAAACACAGTGGAGTTTGAAGGCTTGAAACGGTAAAAGAATGTGAAATAGCTAATAGACAATTTTTAGTATGATACTATCTGTTGAAATGATAACATTCTGGATTGTGTGTGTGTTAGTCACTCAGTCGTGTCAGACTCTTTGCAACCCTGTGGACTGTAACCCACAAGCCTCCTCTGTCCATGGGATTTCCCAGGGAAGAATACTGGGGTGGGTTGCCATTTCCTTCTCCAGGGGAATCTTCCCAACCCCAGGGATTGAATCTGGGTCTCCTGCATTGCAGGCAGATTCTATACCATCTAAGTCACCAGGGAAGCTCTGGATATGCTGGGCTAAATAAAATACTTAAAATTAATTTCACTTGTTTCTTTTTAATTTTTAAAAACTGTGCTATTAAATACATGTGGCCCCTGTTAGGTTTCTCTTGGACAGCACTTGGTCTAAGATGATACAGTGGAGATTCAAACGGGATGCAGCGGGGAAGCATGCCACAGAGCCTGGGATTGAAGGAAGGCTGCCTGGAGGAGCAGATGCATCCTGAGCCGAGTCAAAGATGGACAGAGGTTATCCAGGCAATAACAAATCTAAAGGGCATTCCAGATGGAGGTAACAGGAAGGTGTGGAAAGGCTTGTGTTTATGGAGTGCTGGAGGCAGTTGGTTATTCCACAAGATAAAGGATTGTGAGTTGGGAAACTGGAAGATAAAGCTACCAGGGAAGTGAAATCTAATTTTCCCATCATTTAAGATCCAGTTGTCATTAAATGCTCTGGTTCTTGTCTTATGCTTGAGGTCTGATTATGTCTCCACTATTGTTAGCAGTTTTGGACTATCAGCAATGGAGAGTTGGAAGGTCATGTCCCAGAGGACAGGACCAATAATGTGAAGGTGCCGCTTGGAAGGCAGGATGCCATTTTTCCCTCGGCAGTAGTCTGAAAGATGGGAAGGCAGCCTAAGATTGCCATCTCGAGTGTAAGACTGATGAATGAGAATCAGATAGGAAGGTCAGAGCTTTTGATTTGTTCTCATTCATTGGGTTCAAGGAGAGTATACATGGTTGCATTCACGCTCATCTACCTGTCAATGAATTTCAGGAGGATTCCTCCTCCAATAAATTCCCACCAATATGGAATATAATCATTCATCAGATTATATTAATTTGCAAGCATATTATACCACTCTATCACAAATCACCCTTAGGTCTTCTGCCATTAGTAACAAATTATTAACATGGATATTCAGTAGGTCATGGAAGAGGAGTAGCAAAAGAAGACTTGGAAGCCTAAGTGGATGGAGGAGCTGGAGAGTTAGAGAGCACGTTCCATCTTACAGTTTTCCCTTGTCCCCAGATACTATCTGGGAAATTTCTGTGCATTGGTTCTTGTTCTGTTTTTGGAACCACTAGGATAATAAATCAAATCTCTCTTTCTCATGACAGCCACTTGGAAAATTTGAAGAGCATTTTACATCTTCCCCTTAATTCTTCTTTTCAATGGATTAAAGCTCTTCATCTCCTTTGGCTGTTAATCATAGAATCCTCTGGTTCTCTCCCAGAGGGAGAAAACCAGACTCTCCAGAAAACTGTACTTTTGTGTACCTCTCCTAGCTGAACACAACATTCCAAGATTTGTCCAAATATCAAAATGTAAAGTGGGCTTATGACCTACCTCCACTTCTTCAGAGAGGCCTCAGTTGTGGTTGGTTGGCAGTCACTTGAGACTTCAGATCCAGAGCAGAACTTGGTTGATAAGAAAAAGCCCTGTTATTCTCACAGACTTGGAAAACAAGCTTATGGTTGCCAGGGGAAAGGATGCGGGGAAGGGATAGCTGAGGATTTGGGGATGGACATGTACATATTGCCATGTTTAAAATGGATAAGCGACAAGGACCTACTGTATAGCACATGGAACTCTGCTCAATGTTATGTGGCAGCCTGGATGGGAGGGAGTCTGGGGGGGAATGGACAACTTATGTATGTATGGCTGTGTCCCTTCGCTGTTCACCTGAAACTGTCACAACATGGTTTGTTAATCATCTATACCCCAATACAATATAAAAAGTTTTTAAAAAGAAAAAGCTCTGTTTTTTCTCACTGCATGTTATTGACTTATCTAACACTTCTGGACCTTTTTCTTTTTTTTCTTTTTAAAGAAGATGTGATGACTTCTCTGGTTATAGAAATAAATTTTGGGAAAAGTGGAAAATGTGAACAAGCAAAATGACCATTATTAACAGGTTGATATGTATAAACCAATTGTTTATAGCATAGGGATGGATATGTATTATGGATGGCATTTTGCAATAATGCTGAACTGTCCTCTGTGAACATGTTTCATATAACATTTTTATAGTCATATCAAAATTTTACAGACTAGTCAACTAGTCCTCTGCTGTTGGACATTTAGGTTGTGATTTTTTTGTCATTATGATTAATGCTTTAATAAACATCCATGAACCTAAATTAAAAAAATTATTGAATTATAGTTGATTTACAGTATTGTTAATTTGTACAGCAAAGTGATTCAGTTATATATATGTCGAGATATATATATATATATATTCTTCAGATTCTTTTCAATTATAGGTTATTATAAGATATTGAATATAGTTCCTTATGTATTTGCTGTATACTCAGTCACATCAAACTCTTTGCCACCCCATGGACTCTAGCCCATCAGGCTCCTCTGTCCATGGGATTCTCCAGGTAAGAACACTGGAGTGGGTTGCCATTCTCTTTTCCAGGGGATCTTCCCAACCCAGGGATTGAACCCCCGTCTCCTGAATTGCAGGCAGATTCTTTACCGTCTGAGGCTATACAGTAAATCCTTATTGCTTATCTATTTTATATAAGGTAGTGTAAATCTATTCATTTCAAACTCCTAATCCATCCCTCTTCCACACTCTTTCCCTTTCGGTAACTGTAAGTTTGTTTTCTATGTCTGTGAATCAAGAACATAAATATATTTACATTTTTTGTTAAGGTGAATTCCTAGAAGTGAAATTACTGGACTAAAAGATATAATATTTAAAATTTAGTTTGTATAAGTCATACTGTCTTCTAGAAATACTGTACTAGTGTGGATGTATTATCAGCAACAGCAAGAATACCGATTTCTCTACACACTTGCACTCATAAAAATGTTTGACAGTTTGAAGAACAAAAACAAGTAATATTTTGTTGTTTTAATTTGCATTTTAATAAGAGAGTGAACATTTTTTTCACTTGTCTATTGCCATCTTCTTTTGGAGAATTAACTTTTCATACCAGTTTCCATTTTTCTACTAGGGCATTTTTATTTTTTCTTAATGGCTTTATGGCTTGGAGTAGTTATTTTAGTGCAAAGAATATTTATCTCCCCCAATTTTCTCAGTTTATTTGCTTTTTGGCTTTTTATTTCATTATAAGTAGATGCATTCTATCAGATGCATTCTATCAGATTCTATCTAAGTCTTCTATCAGATTATTCTTGATTTATAGAAAAATTATTTGTGTGTGTATGTGTTATTTAACTGGTGAGCTTACTAAGCATTCATACTCATTTGAAATGTTTTTTAACTTACATTTGAATTTCATATCTATTTTTGTCTTATTGTGCTAGCTAGAAATTCAAGGACAATGATATATAATAGCGGTGATAATGGACATCCTTGTTTGTGACTTTATTAGGAATACCTTAACGTTTAATTATTAAGCATGATACTGGCTTTTGTTTGAGATATGTATCAAGACAAATATGCATTTGCTAAGTAAATGTCAATTTATTCAGCTATTTTTACAATTTAAAAGGATAATTTCTGAATTTTATCAAATATATTTTAGTATCTGTTTATATGAATGTGGTCTCTCCCTCGTGAGCTCTCTTTCTCTAGAAACAATTGCAAATTTAGAGAAGAGTTGTGACTATAATACAAATAACTATTTTTCTGGAACCATTTGAGAGTTTGTGGCTGACATAATAGTCACAAACTCTAAGTACCTTGTGTATATTTCCTACAAACCAGAAATATTCTCTTGCATTATCAAAGTACAGCCACCAAAACTAAACACTGAAACATTGCTAACATCTAATATGTAGATTCCATTCAAGTTCTGTCATATGTTCCAACCACATCCTGATAATACCCAGTTCAGAATCACATGCTACCCATACAAAAAAGTATACACACGTTTATAGCAGCATTATTCATAACAGTCCAAAAATGGGAACAACCCCAGATGTCTATCAATTGATGAATAGATAAACAAAATGTGTTAGCTCCATGTAATGGAATTTTATTCAGCCAAAAGAAAGAATGAAGTGCAATCATATGCTCTACCTCTGAGTGACAATATTATGCTCAATGAAAGAAGCCAGTTATTATATTAATACAAAAGATCACATATTATGTGATTCCATTTATATGAAAGGCCAAGAATGGGAAAATCCGTAGACTGAAAGTAGATTAGTGTTCCTAGGGATTGGGGGATATTGGGAGAGGGAATAGGGGTGACTACTACTGGGCACAAGGCTTCTTTTTTGGGGTGATAAAAGTGTTTTTAAGTGGTGGTGATGGTTGCACATCTCTGAACATTGTAAAAAGAACATCAAAGCGTGTACTTTATAAGGGTGAAATTTATGTGTTATGAATTTTATCTTCATGAAGCTGTTATTAAAGAAAATACTTGTATTTGCACTTACTTATCATGTCCCCTTGGTCTCCTCAATATGGAACAGTGGTTCAGTCTTTTTCTAGGCTTTATTGACCTTGACAGTTTTGAAAATTATGGGCCAATTATTTTGTAGGTTATTCTCAATTTTAGATTGTCTGATATTTCCCCATGATTACATTCAGCTTATGCATCAGAGCTGGAAATCTCACAGAAGGAATACTGTGTTCTTTGCATTGTATCTTATCATGTGATACATGATTTTGATTTGTCCCATTACCAATGATGTTCAATTTGATCAGTTGATTAAGATGTTATCTGTCAGGTTTCTCTCCTATAAACTTATTATTCCTTTCCCTACTGAATAATTTTATTTTATGGAAAGTTACTTTGGAAGGGTATAAAAATCCATTCATCGTCAAAGTTGTATTCATTTATTAGTATGAACCTATGTTTTAACATTTAATTTGCCATGTTATGATTTGTTACTAAAATTACCTTTTTGATGTCAGTTTACCCAGATTTGACCCATGGATCTTCTCAAATTGGCATTCTATGTCCTTTTAGTATATCCCCTTCATGGTGTGAGTAATTCCAAATGATTCTCTGGTGTAAGAAAATGCTCCAGTTTGTTTTGTGTTCTGCTTTCTCCAGCGCTAGAATCAGCCATTTTCCCAAGAAGCTCTGGTCCCTCTTAGAAGAAAATGCTACTTAGAAACCAAGAGTTGGTCTCTAAAGAATTCTCTCTGATTTGAAGGGTTTCACTGCTTCACATCCTTCTCAGTGGACTGAGCTAAAGAATATACGTAAATTCCTATATATGTACACTCTCTTATGTCTGTGTGGTTCTCTATGTTATTAATATCTGTATCTATCAATGGCAACCCACTCCAGTACTCTCGCCTGGAAAGTTCCATGGACAGAGGAGCCTTGTAGGCTACAGTCCATGGAGTCGCAAAGAGTCGGACATGACTGAGCGACTTCGCTCACTCACTCACTCATCCATCCATCCATATATTGAAAGCCATGATTTTATAGTGATCAGTCAGTTCAGTTCAGTCGCTCGGTTGTGTCTGACTCTTTGCGACCCCATGAATCGCAGCACGCCAGGCCTCCCTGTCCATCACCAACTCCCGGAGTTCACTCAGACTCACATCCATCGAGTCAGTGATGCCATCCAGCCATCTCATCCTCTGTCGTCCCCTTCTCCTCCTGCCCCCAATCCCTCCCAGCATCAAGGTCTTTTCCAATGAGTCAACTCTTCGCATGAGGTGGCCAAAGTACTGGAGTTTCAGTTTTAGCATCAGTCCTTCCAAAGAACACCCAGGACTGATCTCCTTTAGAATGGACTAGTTGGATCTCCTTGCAGTCCAAGGAACTCTCTCAAGAGTCTTCTCCAACACCACAGTTCAAAAGCATCAATTCTTTGGCGCTCAGCTTTCTTCACAGTCCAACTCTCACGTCCATACATGACCACTGGAAAAACCATAGCCTTGACTGGACAGACCTTTGTTGGCAAAGTAATGTCTCTGCTTTTGCATATGCTATCTAGGTTGGTGATAACTTTCCTTCCAAGGAGTAAGCGTCTTTTAATTTCATGGCTGCAATCACCATCTGCAGTCATTTTGGAGCCCCCCAAAAATAAAGTCATCCACTGTTTCCCCATCTATTTGCCATGAAGTGATGGGACCAGATGCCAATGATCTTCGTTTTCTGAATGCTGAGCTTTAAGCCAACTTTTTCACTCTCCTCTTTCACCTTCATCAAGAGGCTCTTTAGTTCCTCTTCACTTTCTGCCATAAGGGTGGTGTCATCTGCATATCTGAGGTTATTGATATTTCTCCCGGCAATCTTGATTCCAGCTTGTGCTTCTTTATAGTGATACTTTTACTTTAATCCAACTCAGTAGTTTGAGGTTTCTGCCTTTCCAGATTTGTATATCCATCCTCTGAGAGTAAGAAATCTGACCTTTATTATCCTTAAGAGTGTTACATATGTGATAAAATTCTTGTGTAAAACCAGTCTTCTGTTTAGCCCCACTCCTGCCTCCCCTGTGTTTGCCCTTCTTGCAGCACTCAAGAGCTAATCTACACCCATCTATTCCTGGCCCTAGATGCTGGCTTTTGGGCTGAGTAAGTCAGAAAGGAAAGAGGGGTATGATGAGAAGGAGAAGAAAGTCATTTTTATTTTTTGGCTTATAACTTAGTGAATTATATTAATAGATTTTTACTAATATTGACTCACTCTTGCACTTTCGTAATGTGCCTTGCTTTGATTTTTTTCCACTCTTAAGATTTCTTAATAATTTGTTTTGCTGATCTGCAAAAGCCATGGCATGCTAAAAATTTTCTTAGGCATTCCTTTAATTTTATTTATTTTTTTATTTCTACAGGGGAATACATGGCTTCCTCCTGACTTCTTTGCATTTTCCCAGTACCTTTGATTTTGGAAATACTATGAGAATGATGGCTACATTTTTTCAGTGTTGGAAATTCCTGGTATGTCTCAGAAGCAAGGAATCACAGGATATCTACTTTTCAGTGGTGAGTATGCCTCTCACAAAAGCCACACCATTATTTATAATACCCTAATTTTTTTCATAGAAACAGAACAGGGATTCTCAACATTTCCTGAAATTTCAAAAACTCAGAAAAAGATTTCAAAAAAAAAAAAAAAGAATATTCAACTAAATATTCATTTGTTAGCCCAGCACTGGAAGGGACCAGCCCTAAAGAATAACTGGTGAGTAAATCAACACCAATACCACTATTATTCATCTCCTTCATACCAGCCTAACCCAAAAGAATTTCTTGGCACCTACAAGAAGGTTAATTGAAAAGATAAATCTACTCTGGGAAGCATTTGTATTTTAAGGACAGATGGAATTGGGGAAGTGCCATGCTGACATCTATCATTCTACAAATCATAATTATTGTCAGTGACCCGAAACCTGGCGCATGTTATGATGGTTAAATAATGTCCATAGTTTTGCTCTCCAGGAATGCTTTTGTCCCCGACCTGATCATTATCATGCTTCTTGGGTCTTTTAGGCCTAAAATGTGTAAGCTGCTTATATTTATCTGGGTAGCTGGTTAATTTTGGTGGCAGCCACCTTGCAGGTATGATTTTTCTTCCACTGACAGAAAACAAAGCCTGGAATCCTATCTTTTTTTTCTCTAAAGCATAGTTTTATTTTTTGATTGGAGTATAATTGCATTATAATGTTGTTTCTGCTGTACAATGAAGTGAATCAGCATGTGTATACATGTATCACCCCCTTCTTGGAACTCCCTCCCACCCACCCTTAAATCCTACCCATCTAGTTCATCACAGAGCACGAAGCTAAGAATCCTGTGCTTTAAAGCATGTGTATCTATTTTATACATGCTTTCATTATTTATACTTTCTTCCTCATCTCCCGCTAACCCTCCCACCAGTCCTATTTAAAGGAAATATTTATTATGTATGTAGTTGCCATTGTTTAGTCGCTAAGTCGTATTTGACTCTTTTGTGTCCCCATGGACAAAAGTTCAACAGGCTCCTCTGTCCATGGGATTCTTCAGGCAAGAATACTGCCGTGGGTTGCCATTTCCTTCTCTAGAGCATCTTCCTGACACAGGGATAGAATCCCTGTCTCCTGCACTGGCAGGTGGGTTCCTTACCACTAAGCCACCAGGGAAGCCCATTATGTATGAAGAGTCCTCAGTGAAGATCTATATATGCCCATGTGTCTTTGTGCACATACATATATTTCCACAGTACATGTATTTGGTTCACTTTAGTCACTCAGTCGTGTCTGACTCTTTATGACCCCATGGACTGCAGCACACCAGGCCTCTCTGTCCATCCCCAACTCCCAGAGTTAGTAAACTCATGTCCATTGAGTCGGTGATGCCATCCAACCATCTCATCCTCTGCGGTCCCCTTCTCCTCCTGCCCTCAATCTTTCCCAGCATCAGGGTCTTTTCCAATGAGTCAGTTCTTCGCATCACGTGGCCAAAGTATTAGCATTTCAGTTGCAACATCAGTCCTTCCAATGAATATTCAGCACTGATTTCCTTTAGGATGGACTGGTTGGATGGACTCCTTGCAGTCCAAGGGACTCTCAAGAGTCTTCTCCAACACCATAGTTCAAAAGCATCAACATTTATCCTTATGTCCTGATCATAATTATCATCAGTATTATGTATGATAGTGCTTTAACAACATACTAAAAAGAAACCATCATCTCTGGGCGGCGCGGGAGGATGTTCAAGATACATATTTATGAGTGAGTGACTGTGTATGTGTAAAGGTAAAGAAAAGCAGGGAAGGGTCTGCAGGGATACACACTGGATTTGGTATGGTTACCTCGAAAAGATGTGAGATTGAGAAGAAGTTAACAAAATGGGACTTTTTCTTTACTAAAAATCTGTACAGTTTGAATTTTGAATCATGAGTATGAATTAATTTTATAATTTTTAAATAAATTTGCACTGTCCAAGTTGCACACGCAGAGCTATCTCATATGATGTCAGTCCAACAGTGACCAAACGCATAGCAGACAAACAGCAGTTACCAGAATATATGAATCGTTGTAGACAGAATCATTATTAAATAGTTATTGTTTTCCTGATGAAAGTGACTTCAATTGTTGATAGAAGATGAAATAGAATCAAGACACTTGATAGGTATTCCAGTTGCTACAAAACAAACCACTCCTGTGGCTTAATGATAGGGTTTATTTTGCTCACAGATTTGCAGTTTGGGTGGGGCGGAGTCAGGGTGTGATAGAGACATTTTGTCTCTGTTTTACTGGACATCAGGTGGGATGACTGGAAGGCTGAAGGCAGAATCATCTGAAGGGCACTCACGTGTCTGGCAGCTGACGCTGACTGTTGTCTGGGATGTGGCTGGAAAACCTCCATGTGGCCCTTCCATACAGCTGCTCATCTTCCCCGCAATATGGTGACCAGGTTCCAAAGGTGAGTGTCCCAAGAGAGAGTTGGGTGAAAGCTGTGTCAACTTTTTTAACTTAACCTCCAAAGTTACAGAGATCACTTTCTTCACATTCTGTTCATCAAGGGAAAAAAGGTAAAATGAACTCTATCTCTTGCTGGGCAAGTAGCAAGTTCTACGAGAGCACATGGGACTGGAAATACTAACGTGGCCATTTTTGGAAAATACAACCTGGCCCAGTAAGGCCTCTCTTTACTGACGTGGTCTGCACTACACAGCCGCAGAGCAAAGACGGAAAACAGCCCAGAGCTGCTTGCCTGCCCAGCTGATTGTGAGTGTTGCAACTTTACCTTTACTCTGGAAACCATATTCATGCATTGTGAGAGCTGTGAATTCTTATGTAAGGAACCAAAAGAATTTCAGTATTGTAGTATTATTCATGCTTAGCACAGCCATAGTTTTTAAATCAGCTTTCCTGAGTACTGTCAACTTTATCGTAGCCTAAAAGGCAGATTGACACTTTATAGGGACAAAGTCTATTTTTATTGATTGGATTCAGGAAACTGGTGTATTATTTTTGCCTCTGAGCTTACTTCTCAAATACAACAAAAGAGCCCAGAAAGGAGATTCATGAAAATGTATGGTTTGCAACACAATTTCAAATATTCTCCTTAAATGCACTTTGGTGTTCTTATAACCTACCAGCCACACTTTATTCAAGTCTATGTTAAGTTTAATATGTGAAAAGTCAGACGCATTTATCATTTTCTATTAAGGTTCATTAAGGATTCACTTGGATCCCTAGTGTCCTCGGTTCCCACTGAGGCATGCACACAAGAAAACGTATTAACAGTGGACTAATCACCAGGTATGTATAGATTACCCATAGAGTAGCACTTAGAGAATGGTCAGGAAACATCCAATTAATGGAGCCTACTAGGTTCACATCTCCCTTTATTTTACGATATGAATTATTAGCCCCAAATCAGCAGTAAATTAGATCTGCAGGGATTCTAATTTTTAGAAACTCTATTACTATTAATTTTTATTTCTTTGAACATAACCAAGTTCTTCTCTCATTTAAGAAGATGTAGTCATCATGTAACAAAAGTCTTATAAACTAAGCTCTTTTGGTGATTGACATGTGAAAAATAAAAGAAAAACAGAGTTTCACACTGCCTTTTAAAGTGTGAAAAAACAGTCTTTATTCATGGTTGGATAAATCAGTCAAAGTGAATTTTAACAAAGTTTTGCCCCCAAATATTTTCTTGTTTAGACTGAAGACAGCCATGAAACATTTCTTTTAAGCTCAGTCAGCATTTCATTCTTTAGGAATTTGCTAGAGACTTAAAACTTTTTCCAGTCCTTTTTCTCCCATTACTACAATGCCAAAGTAGCAAACAAAGCAAGCTTGGTGCCCGTATCTTTCCTGAAACTGACATCATAAATGGAATTCAGATATTGTGACCACCCCCCCGCCAATGCTTACGTTTATTGATGTGTCCTTGTAAAGAACATTTACTGATATGCCCAGCTCAGACAATTATTAAAACCATCAGTTAAGTCAGTAAACCTGATTGTTCTTCAGTTCACCTGCTGCTGCTGCTGCTAAGTCGCTTCAGTTGTGTCCAACTCTGTGAGACCCCATAGACGGAAGCTCACCAGGCTCCCCCATCCCTGGGATTCTCCAGGCAAGAACACTGGAGTGGGTTGCTATTTCCTTCTCCAATGCATGAAAGTGAAAAGTGAAAGGGAAGTCGCTCAGTCGTGTCCGACTCTTAGCGACCCCATGGACTACAGCCTACCAGGCTCCTCCATCCATGGAATTTTCCAGGCAAGAGTACTGGAGTGGGGTGCCATTGCCTTCTCCTAGGGGAGCCTTTATAAAATACTAATTCTTGGACCCACTACCCCAAAATGCTGGCTCACAGGCCATGAATGAAGCCAAGAAATCCATACTCTTCAAAAGTTCCTCTTATAATTCTGGGTGTTGGCCCAGGGTGGGATTGACTGAATGGGAATATTTGCTAACTTTTGAAGTTACTTTTGTAAGGTAAGATGTTCTGCCTTGATAGAGTTTTTATAGCCCAGAACAAAGTGATATTATGCTTGAATTTCTATCCTTATTACATTTTACAATAGGAATCCAGGCTTACCCTAAACTTTTATATATTTATAGTAGAAGCTACAGCTTATAAACAAAATGGGGAAAGAAATTCTGGTTCATAAATCTCATCATTATTTTCCTCTTCAGCTTTGTGTTTGGGCTGAAATGTATTATATATATAAATGTTATATATAATGATTACTTTCATTACTTGGTAAACTTTTTCTTCTAGATCCTTCAGGCCCCTCTAGCTGGAACTCTTGAAATAAAGGAACACCTATTAACAATTAATTATGGTTAGAGGATATGAATGGGGCTTGCCTCATAAAACTGGAATTTTTTTGCGAGTAGAACCACATAGGATACAAAAATATCTACAGATAGAGGAAACAGAAGAAACAAAGGCACAGATGTTTGAAGCTGCCTGGCACACTTCAGGATGGTGAGTAGCTCAGTGTAGCCCGGATACAAGATAAATGGGAGATATCAGCGGCAGGGGTGGGGGCAAAGAATTCTGTCTTGGTTCTATTTCCCATTGTTTGGAGTGGTTTTTTGAGGAAATACGTTAAGATGGGTCTGAGTGTGCTTCTGGCCCTGAGGTTGATTAGGGCTCAGCTATTGGCAAAAGAGGAGGCAACAGAATATCAGGGTATTTTCTAGTCTTAGTCTCCATGATGTAAAGTTTGGGCGTGTGTTTTTTTGCTTGTTTATCCTTTTATAAAATATTTTTAGTTGGAGGATAATTGCTTTACAATTTTGTGTTGGTTTCTGCCATATATCTGCCCCCACCGACCCCTGCTGTATCGCTGTATTCTTGATCTTAGTGTTTTTCTTCCACAGTTCAGTTCAGTTCAGTTGCTCAGTTGTGTCCGACTCTTTGCGACCCCATGGACTGCAGCACACCAGGCCTCCCTGTCCATCACCAACTCCCAGAGTTAGTAAACTCATGTCCATTGAGTCGGTGATGCCATCCAACCATCTCATCCTCTGTTGTCCCCTTCTCCTGCCTTCAATCTTTCCCAGCATCAGGGTCTTTTCCAATGAGCCAGTTCTTTGCATCAGGTGGCCAAAGTATTGGAGCTTCAGCTTCAGCATCAGTCCTTCCAATGAATATTCAGGACTGATTTCTTTTAGGATGGACTGGTTGGATCTCCTTGCAGTCCAAGGGACTCTCAAGAGGCTTCTCCAATACCACAGTTCAAAAGCATCAATTCTTCAGCACCCAGCTTGCTTTATAGTCCAACTCTCACATCCATACATGACTACTGGAAAAACCATAGCCTTGACTAGACAGACCTTTGTTGGCAAAGTAATGTCTCTGCTTTTTAATACGCTATCTAGGTTGGTCATAACTTTCCTTCCAAGGAGCAAGCATCTTTTAATTCCATGGCTGCAGTCACCATCTGCAGTGATTTTGGGGCCCCCGAAATAAAGTCTGACACTGTTTCCCCATCTATATGCCATGAAGTGATGGGACCCAGATGTCATGACCTTAGTTTTCTAAATGTTGAGCTTTAAGCCAACTTTTCCCACTCTTCTCTGTCACTTTCATCAAGAGGCTCTTTAGTTCTTTGCTTTCTGCCATAAGGGTGGTGTCATCTGCATATCTGAGGTTATTGATATTTCTTCTGACAATCTTGATTCCAGCTTGTGCTTCATCCAGCCCAGCGTTTCTCATGATGTACTCTGCATATAAGTTAAATAAGCAGGGTGACAATATACAGCCTTGACGTACTCCTTTTCCTATTTGGAACCAGTCTGTTGTTCCATGTCCAGTTCTAACTGTTGCTTCCTGACCTGCATACAGATTTCTCAAGAGGCAGGTCAGGTGGTCCGGTATTCCCATCTCTTTAACAATTTTCCAGAGTTTGTGGTGATCCACACAGTCAAAGGCTTTGGAATAGTCAATAAAGCAGAAGTATTTGTTTTTCTTCCATACCTTCTCTTAATTTGGTATATACATTCAATGTCTTTGTCCTGGTTTTAATTCTTCCTGTGGTATCTCAGATTATAGAGTGAGATACTTGAGGGGTTCATCAGGTGCTGATCCTTTGAGAAAAGTGTTCTCCTTTGACTGCCTGTCTAGCTCTGTTGGTGGGCACTGTGGGTGGGCTTGGCTGGACCGTTATAATGAAGCAGCAAGAACTAGATGACTACAACCCAGTGTTCCACTTCTGAATTTCTGAATCAGCGATTGAGTCAAAAGGTGACTAATGAACAGTTAATCTGATGTTTTGCATTTATGGATTTCCATTTAAAAGGTGATGGCGCACAGACATTTTTTTCCTCCAGAAATCAAAGAGTTAACATAGAAATTAGATCTAGCTTCCTTTGTGGCTCAGACGGTAAAGTGTCTGCCTTCAATGCCAGAGACCCGGGTTCAATCCCTGGGTGGGGAAGATCCCCTGGAGAAGGAAACGGCAATCCACTCCAGCACTCTTGCCTGGAAAATCCCATGGACGGAGGAGCCTGATAGGCTACAGTCCATGGGGTCGCAAAGAGTCGGACACGACTGAGTGACTTCACTTCACTTCAGTTTTTACCAAGAAAGTTTACACTGATGGTCAAAACACCTGTTTTATTATATATTTAAATATTGATTAGTCTATTAATTTTTCAATTTATCAGTTTTCAGAAACAAATCCCAATAGTCTACATGCTTCAAGGAAATTTTAAAATGCATGTTTATTTCTTCAAAATTGTAATTACTGTGAAAACTCTTTTTGTTGTTCCCCTTTTTGTTGTTCCCACTATTTTGTAGTTATATCTAGTAGTCACATTTGGACAAAATATATAGGCTTCTCATTAATAGTACTTGAAGATTTTATATTTAATTACATGTGTTGTCTGTTACTTCCAAGACTTTCTTGGGGCCACATTTTAGCACTCTAAAAATGAGCTGTGTACATTGTAATCTCTGGACATTTTATGGAGCACTTTCCCTCCCAACCCCCACAAACCAAAAGCTGTTAATAAATTTACGCTGCTGCTTGGCCATTTTAGAGTCAAGAAAGTGTGGGAAGTGCATGCATGGAGGATGCAAGGCTTTGATTCTGCCAAAAGGAAAGAATAAGAACATGATAAATAAGGCAGAAGAATTGCTCTGACTGAAGATTTCAAAACTATACCTCCCTCTTCCTCTGATTTTGAACGTGGTTCCACGTACATCTGACACCCAGAATTTGGAGATGACTTTTTCTGCAGTGCCTAAAGGAGCAACAAAAGATGGATCAGGTACCTTACTATCACTTTATTTCCAATATTTTAAAATCGGTGTAGTAAGCTAACGATGTCAATTGTTACTGATGTTAGAGGGGGCATTTTTACCTAGAGATTAAGTATAAAACCTTGGAATGGTAAAATCTTTTAAAAAAATTTTCATTTTATATTGGAGCTATAGTTGATTAACAGTGCCTTAGTTTCAGGTGTACAGTCAGCAATACATGTATCTCTTTGTTTTCAAATTCTTTTCCCATTTAGGATTTTACAGACTATTGAGCAGAGTTCCCTGTGCTATAGAGTAGATCCTTGTTGGTTCTCTATTGTATATATAGCAGTGTGTATATGCTCTGATACTGTCTCCTGCATATCCACTGCCACTGTCCAGACTCCTGCCTCCTTCAAGTATCTCACTATCCTGCAGAGAATGTTCTGCCTCTCCTTCCTCCCATATTCTCCCTTCCAATAAGATCACCAATTTTATTTTTTAAAAAAGGTATGATATTAAAATTTTTAAATTTTTATTTCAATATTGTTGATTTATAATGTTTGTTTCAGGTGTACAGAAAAGTGATTCCGTTATATATATGTATACATATTCTTTTTTTAGATTTTTTTCCATTATAGGTTATTACAAGATATTGAGTATAGTTCTCTGTGCCATGCAGTTTATCTACTTTGTGCCTGTTTATTTTACATATAAATATGTATATATTTTAATCCCAAACTCCCAATGTATCCCTCTGCCCTACTTTTTCATTTTGCTAACCATGAATTTGTTTCCAAGATCTGTGAGTCTGTTTCTGTGTTATAAATAAATTCATTTGTATCATTTTTTTTAGATTCTCTGTGTAAGCAATATCATACGATATTTGTCTCTTAACTTCACTTAGTATGATAATCTATAGGTCCATCCACGTTGCTGCAAATTGCATTACTTCATTTTTTTTATGGCCAAGTAATAGTATGCTGTATATATGCACCACATCTTCTCTAGCCATTCATCTGTTGATGCACATCTAGACCGCTTCCATGTCTTGGCTGTTGTGAATAGCGCTGCAATGAACACTGGGGGCATGTATCTTTTCAGATTATGGTTTTCTTCACCTATATGCCCCAGAATGGCATCGTTGGGTCATATGGTAGTTCTACTACTAGTTTTTTTTTTTTTCACTTTTTTTTTTTTCTGATGATGGCCAGTCTGATTAGTGTGAGGTGATGGCTCATTGTAGTTTTGATTTGTATTCTCTAATAATTAGTGATGTTGAGTATCTTTTCATGTGCCTCTTAGCCAGCTGTATGGCATCTCTGGGGAAATGTCTATGCTCTTCTGCTCATTTTTGGGGTTGGGTTTTTTGATATTGAGCTGCAAAAGCTGTTTGTATATTTTGGACATTAACCCCTTGGTCACATCATTTGCAAATATTTTATCAATTCTGTGTATTTTCTTGTTTTTTTAATGATTTCCTTTGCTGTGCAAAATCTTACAAGCTTAGTTAAGTCCTGTTTATTTTTGTTTTTATTCCATTACTCTAGGAGACAGATCCAAAGGGATATTGCTACAACTTATGTCAGAGTGTTCTGCCTATGTTTTCCTCAAAGAGTTTCATAGTATCAGGCCTTACATTTAGGTTTTTAATCTGTTTTATTTTTGTGTATGGTGTTAAAGAGTGTTCTCATTTCTGGGAATTTTAAAGATTGTCTATTCCTGTCAAATCCTCTAAGAACCTTCTTCCAACTTTGGGTCCAGAGTTTTGCTTGATAATACCTCAGCCTGATGATTATAATAAGTTCTTACACACTTCCTATCCCATTACTTTTGACCTCAGAATACTCACCTTTAAGCCAAGTTAAATTTTCTAGTTGCCATGGACAGGTAAGTTGCTTAATGTGCAGCAAAATATAGGAGATATTTGGGGGTCAGACAGACTGCAGTTCAAGTCTCACTTCTGCCATGTCTTAGATGTGCAACTGGTCATTACTCAACATCTATAACCTTTATTCATTTATTCAAGTCATCCAAAAAATCACTGACGTAAATGAAGCTTGTACATACAGAATGTGCCAGCACTAGCCTGGACACGGAGTGTACATTGTGAAACACAACTGATAAATTTCCTGCTTTCCAAGAGCTTAGTTTCTGAAGATACATGAGAATGAGTTGCCAGTGACCATCCAGAGGCTAAGTTCTCTGATAGGGATAGCCCAGGCTTGGAAATGAGGCACATTGTGTAGGCAAAACTTTTAGGGAAATTACATCAAGAAGGAAATGGCAACCCACTCCAGTACTCTTGCCTGGAAAATTCCATGGATGGAGGAGCCTGGTGCAGGCTACAGTCCATGGGGTCACAAACAGTCGGACGCGACTGAGCAACTTCACTTTCACTTTCATATATGAAGAATGACTGGGGGTAGTCAGATGTTCAGGAATAATCATGAGTACCTTGACACTCCTAGGTTGTTGGGTTATAACGCGAAACAGAAACAGTGAATATAACACACCAAGAGTGCATCTGACAGGTCAGTACTGAGTCAGAAAGCATATACAGAGTAGGTACCATCGTAGACAATGGAGATGCAAAAATGAGTAGGATACTGTCTTTGTCCTCTTGGGTCTCAGCGGCCCGAGGTCCACCCCTAGCTGTGTAGGCGGCCTCTATTACTGCTCTCGTCCCCACTGTATTGTGCTTGCCTGCTCCCATGTCTTGAGACCACCAGTGTCGCGAAGTCAGGAATGCTTCCGTCATAGATACTGCGGTATCTTCAATGCTGAGCAGTGCCTCGTGGACCTTTATATTCATCTTACCCCCATAGCAGATGGGGCTGGGTCCCTGTTACATCATTTCTCCCTTACTTTTTCAGCTTACACCTGCCCAACTTTTAACTCCTCTCCCTGGAAGCTTTTATTTGCCTGAAGCTTTTCTCTGTCTGATTAGGTCCACTCAGTTCGCATATGAGTGCAGGAAAATTTAAGCACCACCCCAGCAGCTCTCAGTGGCATGGGATATATAGTTGTTATAGAAAACCTCAGCTTCCAGAGCCTGGGATGACTCTGAGGCATGTCTTCTACACTGGCTCCATGTTCTCCCTAGAGGATTTAGATCCAGTTACCCCAGAGCAATAACTCAATGGATAATTTACACTCCCTTCTTTATCTTTGGAGATGGAAATGGCAACCCACTCCAGTAATCTTGCCTGGAGAATTCCTCAAACAGAGGAGCCTGGCAGGCTACATGGGGTTGCAAAGAGTCAGGCATGACTGAGCAACTGTCACTCACTCACTTCTTATCTTTCTTTCTCCACTTCCTTACCAGTGATTCCAGGGATTTCCATAACTCCCAAAGAAACTACTTACATTTGAATCTGCCCAGTCCGCATCTCTTCAAGAGAGATAAGCTTCATCTAAATTATTTCATCTGATTGATGATTGTCATTTATAACTTTATTGTTACTTCTGTCTCAGGTATTCCTTTGGAAAAGGTGTATGGATTCATTACATATTCTAATGTATTGTCTATAGATTATAAGATTAAGTCAAGCATCTATCTGTGGATACTTTTTAAGTTGATCTGTCTTTATACTTAGATATGTCTCTTAATAGTAAACATCCCTGGTGACTCGGATGGTAAAGAATCTGTCTGCAATGCAGGAGACCTGTGTTCGATTCCTGGGTTGGGGAGATCCCCTGGAGAAGGGAATGGCTACCGACTCCAGTGTTCTTGCCTGGATAATTCCATGGACAAAAGAACCCGGCATGCTACAGTCCATGGGGTCTCAAACAGTCACACACAACTGACCAACTATCACTCATTCCCTCAAGGTCTCTCCGGCTGCTAAGTCTCTCTCCTGTATTTAGGGAATTCTGCCTAAAAAGAGCCCATCTCGCATGATAGGAATGGAAAATGTCAGGTACTTTTGTGGCCACAAGTGGGCACATGACCTGGGCATTGACCATCAGATTTATCCATCTCTACTCTCTCTAAATTGGAAGCAAATGTCATAGAGAAGTAGGAAAGGCCTAGAGTTGATTCTGTTGAGACAACAGAGACAGAGACAACAATTGAAATGGTACCTTCCAACACCCAGTGTTGGTGGTGGCACATGGCAGGACCCAAGACCTCCAGCACGCCTGCACCCACACAATGTCACTTGAAGATTTTTGAGCATTGCTCCTTCCCTTGCAGTTTCTGAGCCTGGCTCTCCAGTCCTCCCAGAGATCCTTTGATCTCTCCAGTATCTTCCATAAAAAAAATTCTTTCTTGCCAACATGTCAAGGTTGGTTTCTATAGCTTGTAACTAAGAATGGTGTCTGTCAGGATAGAGCCAGGAAAACAGTCTTCTGCATATTTCAGGCAGATGGGATTTAATGTAGATAATTGGTTAAAAGGGTGATGGAAAATCTGGCAAGAAATGGAGGAACAAAGGAAGCTGCAGGTCAGTAATAGCTGGAAGCTGCTATCTCCACCAGGGTTGGAGGGACAGGGGAGGAAGGGAGCCCATTGTCTGACAGGAGCTAGAACCACACACGGATGCCTGGAGAGGGGACCAGTGGGATCCAGGATCTGGAAACTCATAGGAAGGAAGGGTGAGAGGGAGAGAAAGAAAAATCTGATCGTCTTTCTGTTTCTCTCTCTCCAACTTTATACCGTGAAAGTGAAAGTGAAGTCGCTCAGTCGTGTCCAACTCTTTGTGACCACATGGACTGTAGCCTATGAGGCTCCTCTGTCCATGGGATTTTCCAGGCAAGAGTGCTGGAGTGGATTGCCGTTTCCTTCTCCAGGGAATCTTACCAACCCAGGGATCGAACCGGGGTCTCCCGCATTGCAGGCAGACACTTTACCATCTAAGCCACCAGGGAAGCCCAATTAACGGTAAGTAACTACCTGAAGCTAGAGGGCAAGGGAGCCTGTAGTACACAGCAGAATAGAGGATGAGCCAGAAATAGTTCTGAAAGCCAACAGGCAGTTGACATGCCCATGTCCTACAAGTCCAAATACTTTAATTAAAAAAATTTTTTATTAAGAGTAACAAATTGCTTTGCCATGCTGTGTTAGTTTATGCTGTACAGAGAGGAGAATCATCTATATGATGTATAGATATATCCCCTCCCTCTTGAATCTCCCTCCCACCCCCATCCCATTGCCATGGAGCACCAAGCTGACCTCGCTGTTCTATACAGCAGCTTCCCACTAGCTATCTATTTTGCACATGGTAGTGTACGTATATATATAGGAGAAGGCACTGGCACCCCACTCCAGTACTCTTGCCTGGAAAATCCCATGGACGGAGGAGCCTGGTGGGCTGCAGTCCATGGGGTCGCCAAGAGTCGGACACGACTGAGCGACTCCACTTTCACTTTTCACTTTCCTGCATTGGAGAAGGAAATGGCAACCCACTCCAGTGTTCTTGCTTGGAGACTCCCAGGGACAGGGGAGCCAGGAGGCTGCCGTCTATGGGGTTGCACAGAGTCGGACACGACTGAAGCGACTTAGCAGTAGCAGCAGCAGCAGTGTATATATATGTTAATCCTAATCTCCCAATTCGTCCTCCCTCCCCTTCCCCCAACACCCTTTGTCCAAATCTCCATTCTCTGCATCTGTGTCTCTATTCCTGCCCTGGAGATAGGTTCACCTGTACCATTTTTCTAGATTCCACATGTATGCATTAATATACAATATTTATTTTTCTCTGACTTCCCTCACCCTATATGAGAGATTCTGGGTTCATCCACATCTCTGCAAATGACCCACTTTCATTCCTTTTTTGGCTGAATGTGTGAAAAGAACAACCAAGCAGAGGGCTGGGATTTAATCTTGTGCTTTCCTAACTTTTCAAAAAATAGGGAAAGAAGAGAATTTCCCTTAAGCTGAAGCACCAGAGAGAGAGAAGGAAAATGAGGCAAGAGTAGGGCCCTGGATGTCATGGCTCTGAAGCAATCAACTCTGCCAGACTTCTGACTGGACTTCTACCAACTAGATCTGTGAATTATTCATCAAGTCTAGACAGGAGACTCAGAGCGCTTATCCAGGAGCTTTGGGTATCATAGCTTCTAAGCCAGGCTATTCCCTGGGTAACATGGGTTATTAAGTGAGGATAACAGTGCTTGCCAACTTTCACTGGGCAAGGTGAGGAGCAGCGAATAATGAGGATTTTTAAATACTTGGCAAAATAGAGAAATGAGTCGCAGCACGAATCTTAATTGATAACTTAGAGACAAGCGCATTCGCTCTCACAGTTTGAACTGATGGTGTTGTCCTAGATGAATTCTGTGAATAAATGGAATGTAATCTCTTCGTTACTGGCAGTGCATACGAGGAAACAAAGGTCTGGGTTTGGATTTGTGAGAAGGAACTTGGTACAGAGACAAAGCTTCTGAGCTCAGCCAACACAGAATGAGCACATTACAAATATTTGTTCCTTTCTTCTGTCTCCCTTCTTTTTTATCATAGCTCTAATCTAGAGGGCAAAAAAGGGAGAAAGTGGAAATACTTCCTAGAAAATGATTTTTTTAGAAATCATTTTTTAGAAACCCCAAACTCAATATTCCTGCTTATTATTGAAAAAAAACCCCAAACTCAGTATTCCTGCTTATTGTTGAAAACACCAAAAATCCACGGGCATTGTAAATCAAAGACCGTTTACTTAGGATTTCAGACATTCTTTTAAAAAAAAATCATCTGCACTTACTTTGTTTCTTAAAAAATCCTCATTTACCATGGCTGCTGTAAAACGCCTATGGATTTCTATTTTGTGTGGGGTTTCATTCTCAGCGGGTGTCTGGTGTTTCTGTGACCCAAGCAAGGAGTGAGTCCCTGTGACTTTTCCACACTCTTTCTTCTGGACACAGATGGAAATGTGATCACTTCAAGGCCCATTGCAAAGGAGCTGGGTCTCTGCCACGGGTCAGCAGCAGTCAGGAGGGTTGCCAAGAGACGGTACAAAACATAAGACCCCTACATCTCCCTCCGGGCTTCTGGAGCAGCCTTCTCCAGCTCAGCTGCTGGGATTTCAGTTCCTTCACTGAAATCCAAACACATCTGTCCCCAGGACAGGAAAGTGCTTATTAAATGACTTCCTCCATGCTGGCTAACCTTGTTTTTTATTCAGCCTTTGAAGACAGTGTGGGGCCTGAGTGAAAAGGGGGCCATTTCAGGAATGGAGGCAAACCCCAGGGATGGGTCACTGGAGTGGAAGCGTGCCAGCCAGCATTGATACCTGTGGGGCAGCCATTAGAGTACTCACCGCTTGGCTTGTCTTTGAAACATCAGCTGCAGCTCAGACAATATCAGATCTCCCTTACGCTTCACCCTTGCATGGGCAACCTGCACGCCTTCTCTCTCGTTCTTCTGATTGTTCATGGGCACAGTCCTTTTAATCTGTTTAATATCATAGCACAACAGAAATATTTATCACTTCATTTATGTGTCAGTTAGGTGTCTTCAAATACCGATTTTGTCATGACTTCCTGTTTTGGAAAGTATGATTTCAACCCAAAATGTAATCTTTTTCTTGTGAATATATAGGAAGGATGGTAGTGTCAAGCCAAGGTGGTGGAGGTCAAAAAGGTAAGTCTTCCCCATCAATTTTTAGAATTAGGTTGCCCTGCAGGGCCCTATTCCAGACAGGCCAAGAACCTTCCCGGGATGGGGAAGATCCATGTTCAGGGTCTCTGGGTTAGAATGCTCAGGGGGGCAGCTCATTTCTTCCTCCCATTGTTTCCAGTGGTGCTAACCCCACACTGGACCCCTAACCCTGAGGCTTCTCGTGGAGGCTGGTGCTCTGGGGCCCAGCAGCAGCCATCGCTCCCCTTGAGTCTATCTCACCCACTCAGTCATTTACCATGGTACCCGAATGGCCATCGTTGCAATGTCCTATTCTTTCAGGGCTATTTTAAACATATTTCCTTATTCCTTTTAGTATTAAATTCCTCATTCCAAACAGAATGCTATGTCCATTCACTTCCTATTGTGGTAAAGAGTTATCTCACATCCTTTATCCTTCCTCTGCCCTTCCAGTTTGTTACACTACAGTTTTCACTCTTCTGCAGTTTCTGACTTTGGAATAGTCACTATTGAGCCAAGACACCTACTATTATTATGTTTCCTTTCTTATTCACTTAGTATTTTGTCCTAGAGCTGATAAATTATTTATGTTTTAAAAACTACTTAGTTTTCTCTGTGTGTGTTTTACAGTTTCCCAGCCCTCACTCCAGTACTCTTGCCTGGAAAATTCCATGGACGGAGGAGACAGGTGGCTTCAGTCCGTGGGATTGCACAGAGTCAGACATGACTTCACTTTCACTTTCAGCCCCTCTATGAGCCCATAAGATTCAAGGTATGAATTTTTTATTGGACTGTAATTGCTTTATAATGCTGTTAGTCTATACTGTACAATGAAGTGAATCAGCTATACGTATAATATAGCCCCTCCCTCTTAGATCTCCCTCCCACTCCCCATCACGCCTATCTAGGTCACCACAGAGCACTGAGCTGAGCTCCCTGTGCTGTATAGCAGGTTCCCATTAGCTGTCTATTTTACACACTGTAGCACATTTATGTCAATCCCTGTTTCCCAGTTCATCCCAACCCCATGTCCACACATCCATTCTCTACATGTGTGTCTCTATTCCTGCCTTAAGTGACTAAGCACACCAGGACAGTACCATTTTTCTAGATTCCACATCAATGCAGTAGTATACAGTATTTGTTTTTCTGATTTACTTCACTCTGTATAACAGGCTCCAGGTCCATCCATATCTCTACAAATTACCCAATTTTGTTCCTTTTAATGGCTGAGGAATATTCCATTGTATATATGTACCACCTCTTCCCCATCCACATGTGTTGATGGATATTTAGGTTGTTTCCATGTCTGAGATATTGTAAATAATGCTGCAATGAACATTGGAGTGCATATGTCTTTTTTTTTAATTTATTTTTTATTGAAGGATAATTGCTTTACAGAATTTTGTCGTTTCTGTCAAACCTCAACATAAATCAGCTGTAGGTATACTTATATCCCCTCCCTTTGGACCTCCTTACCATCTCCTTCCCCATCCCACCCCTCTAAGTTGATACAGGGCCCCTGTTTGAGTTTCCTGAGCCATACAGCAAATTCCTGTTGCTATCTATTTTACATATGGTAATGCAAGTCTCCATGTTACTCTTTCCATACATCTCACCCTCTCCTCCCCTCTCCCCATGTCCATAAGTCTATTCTCTATGTCTGTTTCTCCACTGCTGCCCTATAAATAAATCCTTCAGTACCATTTTTCTAGATTCTGTATATGTGCATTAGAATGTGATATTTCTCTTTCTCTTTCTAACTCACTTCACTCTGTATAATAAGTTCTAGGTTCATCCACCTCATCAGAACTGACTCAAATGCATTACTTTTTGTGGCTGAGAAATATTCCATTCTGTATATGTACCACAACTTCTTTATCCATTCATTTGTCGATGGACATCTAGGTTGCTATTGTCCTAGGACATCTATATAGCATCTAGGACATGCTATTGTTCTAGGACATCTAGGTTCCATGTTCTAGCTATTGTAAATAGTGTTGCAATGAACAATGGGATACATGTGTCCTTTTCAATTTTGGTTTCCTCGGGGTATATGCCTAGGAGTGGGATTGCTGGGTCATATGATGGTTTCAGTTCTAGTTTTTTAAGGAATCTCCATACCATCTTTCATAGTGACTGTATCAATTTACACTCCCACCAACAGTGCAAGAGCATTCCCTTTTCTCCACACCCTCTCCAGCATTTGTTTGTAGACTTTTTGATGAGGGCCATTCTGACCAGTGTGAGGTGATATCTCATTGTAGTTTTGATTTTCATTTCTCTAATAATGAGTGATGTTGAGCATCTTTTCATGTGCTTTTTAGCCATCTGTGTGTCTTCTTCAGAGAGATGTCTGTTTAGGTCTTTTTCCCACTTTTTGATTGGGTTGTTTTTCTGGCATTGAGTTGTATGAGCTGTTTGTATATTTTGGAAATTAATCCTTTGTCAGTTGTTTCATTTGCTATTATTTTCTCCCATCCTGAGGGTTGTCTTTTCACCTTGCTTATAGTTTCCTTTGCTGTGCAAAAACTTTTAAGTTTAATCAGGTCCCACTTGTTTACTTTTGTTTTTATTTCTTATACTCTATGAGGTGGGTCATAGAGGATCTTGCTTTGATTTATGTCATCAAGTATTCTGCTTATGTTTTCCTCTAAGAGTTTTATAGTTTCTGGTCTTTCATTTAGGTCTTTAATCCATTTTGGGTTTATCTTTGTGTATGGTCCTAGGAAGTGTTCTAATTTCATTCTTTTACATGTAGCTGTCCAGTTTTCCCAGCACCATTTATTGAAGAGGCTGTCTTTGCCTCATTGTATATTCTTGCCTCCTTTGTCAAAAACAAGGTACTCATAGGTGCATGAGTTTATTTCTGGGCTTTCTATCTTGTTCCAGTGGCCTATATTTCTGTCTTTGTGCCAGTACCATACTGTCTTGATGACTGTAGCTTTGTAATATAACCTGAAGTCAGGAAGGTTGATTCCTCCAGCTCCATTCTTCTTTCTCAACACTGCTTTGGCTATTTGGGGTCTTTTGTGTTTCCATATGAATTGTGAAATTTTTTGTTCTAGCTCTGTGAAAAATGCCATTGGTAATTTAATAGAGATATACCTGTAGCCTACCAGGCTCCTCTGTCCATGGGATTTTCCAGGCAATAGTCCTGGAGTGGATTGCCATTTCCTTCTCCAGGGGATCTTCCCAACCCAAGAATCGAACCGGGGTCTCCCGCATTGTAGACACTTTACCATCTGAGCCACCAGGGAAGCTTCCAGTTTAATAGAGATTGCATTGAATCTGTAGATTGAGTTTGGTAATATAGTCATTTTCACAATATTGATTCTTCCTATCCAGGAACATAGACTATCTCTCCATCTGTTTATGTCATCTTTGATTTCTTCAATCAGTGTCTTATAATTTTCTATGTACAGTTCTTTTGTCTCCTTAGGTAAGTTTATTCCTTATTATTTCTTTTTGTTGCAGTGGTGAATGGGATTGATTCCTTAATTTCTCTTTTTTTCATTGTTAGTATATAGAAATGTAAATGATTTTTGTGTAATGATTTTGTATCCTGCAACTTTGCTAAATTCACTGATTAGCTGTAGTAATTTTCTAATACTAGCATATGTCTTTTTGAATTAGGGTCTTCTCAGGGTATGTGACCAGTGGGGTCATACGGTAGCTCCATTTTTAGTTTTAAAAGAAACCCTCATGCTGTTCTCCATAGAGGCTGTATCAATTTACATCACCATCATCCGTGCAGGAGGGTTCCCTTTTCTCTATACCCTCTCTAGCATTCTTTGTTTGTAGATGTTTTTAATGATGGTCATTTTAACTGGGTGTGAGGGGATATTGAAAGGTTGTTGCTGAACCACAAAAGACACCAGGATTCTTGGCCTCCAGAGGAGAAGAATTCAATCTGGGGCCAGAGATGAGGCTTGATTGCTCAGAGCTTTTGTGTAATAAAGTTTTATTAAAGTATAAAAGAGATAGAGAAAGCTTCTGACATAGACATCGGAAGGGGGCAGAATGAGTGCCCCCCTGCTAATCTTTAGATGAATGTTACATAGCTACCAGCAATCTGCTAATTAAAGAAAGGAAATGTCTCAAAATTCAGAGAATGGCACCAGGCCCCTCACCCACAACGTGCATTTTGAGAATGTTGTGGCCATGCATTCCAGGAAAAAAACTCACTCAGAAGGACAATGCAGATAGTGGAGTGCAGTTTATTACACTGGCAGACCCAAGGCAGAGTCTCCTCTTAGCCAAGGACCCCAACAGGTTTTTGTGAAAACCTTTTATACCCTAAGTGTATGTGCTCAAACCCATCTCCCCAAATTCTCTGAAACTAGTCTGAACAAAGGAAAAGAGAAATACAATAAAAGTTAACCCATGATTCATATGCCTTAAGCCTAGGTAGTTAACAGTGGACTATTATCAATAGGCCTGTGGTCATGGAGAAGGCAATGGCACCCCACTCCAGTACTCTTGCCTGGAGAATCCCATGGATGGAGGAGCCTGGAAGGCTGCAGTCCATGGGGTCGCTGAGGGTTGGACATCACTGAGCAACTTCACTTTCACTTTTTTCACTTTCATGCATTGGAGAAGGCAATGGCAACCCACTCCAGTGTTCTTGCCTGGAGAATCCCAGGGACAGGGGAGCCTGGTGGGCTGCCGTCTATGGGGTCGCACAGGGTCAGACACAACTGAAGTGACTTAGCAGCAGCTTAGCATACCCCAATAAGCATAGTAGAATTTATAATTCTATTTGGTTACACAGATAATTAGGGTATTCTTTTAGGTGACAGAGAGTCTAGGTAAAAGCCCTGGGGCTCTTCCATCCGGGGGTCTAGTTTCCCAGTTGGTATGTCATTTCCATAGATAGTGGGCATATAGCTCAAAGTCCACAGTCTGGCCCAAGATGGAGTCCTGCTTTCAAGATGGAGCCTGTTCTGTCTGTTTCCTCCTTCATTCCCCCTCTTGATGCTCTTAACTCATAGTATGAGCATTATTCATAGGGATATATTGCACCCTGGCTCTCTGACTGCCAATTTGGGAGAACGACACCAACCTTTAGGTTACAAAGTTCATAATACTTTGTAAAATGCAGAGTCCACAAAGCAGAACTATCAAAGTAACTATAACAATGGTAAATATAGTTTTCTACCAATCACCCTTCACCCAAGATAGGACTGAAGTCCAAAAAGGAATGTTTTCATTTGATGTTGCTTTTACCTGGTTTTTCATGTCATCTAGAGCAGCTGATACATTGCCAGATAAATCAGGAATATATACACAACATTCAACCTTAATTATAGCAACAGGTCCCTCCTTGAGCAGCTGTGAGCATGTCCAAAGCCATTCTATTTTGAATTACTGCTTTTCTCATTTGTATTTGTTCTTCATTTAAGGCTTGGATGGCTTTAGCACTTTCTAGGAGGGCCTGTTTTGTGAAATTAGTCAAGGCTTCTACTGTAATCATAATATCTGTTGTCCCTATAGAAGGTACGAATAAGGTAGCAATATACTCATACCACTGAAACACAGACTTTGTCCACCTAGCACGTAAATAAGGTAGATTTACCGGGGCTTGTTGTAGGTTAGGTTTTATGCTGCCATGGGCAAAAGCGAATCCCAGTGTGCATCGGCCTACCCAGCTGATTGGTAACCAAGGCCAAAGGTTAAGCCCACAAAGCCATTGTGTTCCATTGGGCGCCACCCAGCAGATTCCAGGGTTATATTTCCAATCAGAGCCTGGCCAATGGATGGACTGGTTGGGGTGGTATGTGACTTCGAATGTTTGTTTACATGGTTCAGGGGATAGATACCCCATATATTTTAGTTCTTTGGGGTCTAATGGACGGTCACCTACCCTTTGTTCTTTTGTTCCCAGCATATAGCAGCGGGAGTAATTAATTGACCCTTTTCTGGGGTCATCCAGAGATATTCATCCCAGACTTGGTAGAATTGTTCAACATACCTAAAGGCCTGTCCTCCTTTGCTGGTCAGGGAGCTTTCCCCTTTTTGTTCTTTAAATATGAGGTATAGGCTTTTGTTACGTCTATGAAACTGGTGTTTACATCAAATGTAGCCCCATGACCCGAATCTAATGACTGTAGGTCTGGCTTACACCAAGAAAGCAAGGAGAGATTATGATTGACAAGAGGAAGGAAAGTCTCTTTTTGTTGTCCCAGAAAAGAGCAGAGTGGTTTAAAAATCTCCTTGGCAGAGCGGTGACACCAACCAAGGAAGCCCATCCATCACAGACAGAGGCATAGCCCCACATACCCAGCAGTTGGAGGTGTTGTGGAAGTCCACGTAGGAATGTGTCCATGAAATGAAAACATTGTCCTGAGTTGAAACAGAAGTTTAATTCAAAATCACGTTGATGAGGCCAAGCAGCAGGAATTGATTATGCGGCTTCATCCTGAAGAGGCTCGTCTGGGATCTTCTTTTCTGTCTTCTTCTTAAGGATGATCTTAGTCTCTCGAGGGTCAGTAGGGTCCCTCTGCTCAGTCCACTCAGCATTTTCTGGGTCTGCGTGGTATGTTCTCTTCATGTGGTGGATCCAGAGAGTGACACCTGCAACTTTAACTGCCGTAGGGGTGGTTAGAACAACAGTGTATGGACCCTTCCAATGTGGGGCCAAGGAGTTGTGTTTCCAGCCCTTGACCCATACCTGATCCCTGGGCACAAATTCATGAATCTGTTCCCCAAGGAGGAATGACACCCTTTCTTGTACAAACTTAGTTACCTGATTTATTACCTTACCCAGTTGTTCCAACTGCTGTGAAATCTCATCTCCCCTTACCTGAGGCAAATTTGTTGACACCTATTTTATTATGGGAGGGGACCTCCCATACACCATTTCATATGGAGAATAGCCATGGGACCATGGGGTCATCCTGAGTCTGAGCAGTAGTCATCAGATACAAGTCCACCCAGGAGCAGTCAGTCTCTATGATCCACTTGAAGAGTGTCTCTTTAAGTTGGTACCTTCCACATCCCAAAACTCTGGGGCCCATATGCTATGTGTAATTTCCACTTGATGTTTAAAGTTTTGCTTACTTATACTAAATCAGCTATGAAAGCTGGGCCATTGTCCAATCCAATGCTGATAGGAAATCCAAATCTGGAAATTATCTCCCTAAGCAGGCACTGGGTTACTCTGATGCTCTTTCAGTCCGGGTAGGAAAAGCTTCTACCCATCCCTAGAACATACATACCATGACCAGCAGGTAACGGTAGTGTCGATGAGGCTTCATTTCAGTGAAGTCCACTTCCAGGTGTTCAAAGGGCAGCGTGCCTTTTAGCTGAGTCCCCAGAAGTTTCTGTCTGTGTTGAGAGGCAGCACTGACCTGTGAGCAGACAGTGCAGTTCTGAGATTCTGTCCTGCATAGAGAAGAGAGGCGGGGAACCAAAAATATTTTCAGATTAGCTCTTCCAGTTTCTCATGGCCTAGGTGGGTCGCTTGGTGTGTTTGACTTACCAGAGTGGGTGCCAGCTCCTCTGGTACCAATAATTTGCCACTTGGCAATTCCCACCATCACTTTTCAGTCTTGATGGCCCCTTCTGCTTTGGCTAGTCGGTTTTGGGCTTCAGTGTATTTTGGATAGTCCAGCGTTAGCTCAGGCAGCTCTGCCAATATGAGAGCTTTAACAGGGGCTTCACTTGTCACTCTCAAGCCCTCGGCTGCTTGTTTAATGGTCTTATCTGCCAGTCTGTTTCCCCAAGCCCAGAGGTATCCTTTTTTCTATGTCCTCGGCAGTGTATGATGGCAACCCTTTCTGGTTCCCAGGCAGCATCTAATAGGGTCTTAATTTCTTCCTTATTTTTAATATGTTCTTCACTAGCTGTCAAAAGGCCTCTCTCCTTATATAGACCCCTGTGTACATGTAGTGTGGCAAAAGCATACCTGGAGTCTGTGTAAATGTTTGTCTTCTTGCCTTTTGACAGCTGGAGGGCCCGAACTAGAGCATATAGTTCAGCCCATTGAGCAGACCAGTGTGATGGCAGAGAGCTAACCTCAACGATGGTTTCTTCCATGACTACTGCATATCCCAACAATCACTGTCCTTGTTTCAGCAGGCTGGTGCCCTTGGTGTACAGGACCAAATTTGGGTCCAGGATTGGCTGGTCTCTCAAGTCAGGGCTGCGGGCATATTTCCTTGCAATCATGTGAGGGCCCACCTTCTTCCACAGGAAGGAGAGTGGCCAGATTCAGGGCCTGACAAGACTCAATAGTAACATGGGGGTTCTCACGTAACAGTCCCTGGTATTGAGTAATCTGGGATGTCGACAGCCATTTATGGGGGTCCCCTCGCAGAAGAGCGTTGACCTCATGCAGGACTTTTACCATCAAATCTTGGCCCAAAGTCAGCTTGGTTGCCTCCCAGACCAGTAAGCCAACTGCAGCAACTTCCCATAAGCATCCCAGCCACCCGGTGGCAACATTGTACTGCCATTTTGGGAGATAAGCCACGGGTCTGTCCCGTGTCCCATAGCCACCTTGTCCATTTCAGTCACGTAAAGAGTAAACGGCTTAGCAAGGTCTGGCAGGCCCAAGGTGGGTGCTGATGTAATTGTACTGGGTTTGAGTTCTATTACCAGTGGGACTTGTTTTGCAAGCCTGGTGGGGAGGGGGGGTTGTATTCCACCCAGACCTCAGGGAATTGTTGAGTTAACTCTCTCTCTCTCTCTCTCAACTGTTTAGCCCATCCAGTTTCCCTTCTGGGAGATCGTGCAAACTCCATTCATCCTGAGAGGTTACCGAGAGGAAGAATAAATAGGTGGTTGAGCCCACGCGAAGAGTGGGTCTTTCGCGGGGGGAAGGGAGGAAGGTCACTTGTGCCCCCAATTTAGACAGCAAGTCTCTTCCCAACAAAGGTATTGGGCATTCAGGGATGTATAAAAATTAATGAGTAACTTGGTGTCCCCCCATCTGACATTTTTGGGGTAGGCTTGAGACACAGAGGCTGCATTTATCACCATCTGAGACCCAGCAGCCTCTGGATCTATTGGCGTATAAAGTCTACAGGCCTCGCACAGTCTTTCGTAGAATTCAGAGGGTGATTCACTTTCCCTTTGAATCACTTTGGAGGGTTTTGCCCTCCTTATAGGTTTTCAGGCCCCCCTCTCGAGACCTTGTAAAATAGCCACCCGATCTCTCTCCAGGTGGCCCCTCCCTTCCTCTGTGTTACAGTCCCAGTTGGGGCTCTCATCGGGGGTGGCTAGTTCTGCCCACGGCTGCAGGTTTGCAGTACCCTCAGGTGCCATTTCTCTTAACCATTTTCTGGCCTCAGTTAGGATCCTGTGTCTTTCCTCAGTGCTCAAAAGGGAGACTAGTAGTTGGATTACGTCATCCCAGGTAGTCTGGTGGGTTTGAAAAATAATCTCCATTAGCCTAATCATGGCTTGTGGCTCCTCCGAGTATGGTGGAGTGTGCCTCTGCCAGTTTAATATATCTGTAGAGGAAAATGGTTGGTAATAAATAATAGGCTACAAGGGGCGGATGGTAGTGCCCACATGCTTCCTGAACTGGAGGCTGTTGTAGCTCTCTGAGGGGCATCTGTAGTGGGGTTCTTTCCCCCTGTTCCTTGGCAGAGCACAGCCTCTGTCTAATTCCTATGTTTTCTTCCCCCTTTCCATCAATACTCACCAGGAAAGGTGGGTACGATCTATGAGGTCCAGCTGAGTTGGAATCCTGGGGGCGTTGACCAGAGGTCTCCATCGCTGGGATCAGAGCCTGCCGAAATGACGGCTCTACGGTCTCCGGGAGAGCTGGTGGAGGAGCAGCGGCTGCTGCAGGGACTTCACCTGGCCCTGCACTGGGCATTAAGGTGGCCTCTGGTCCTGGTGGAGCACTGGGAGGCAGGCGTGTCATTATCCAGTATAGGGGAGGAGTCAGGTCATCCCCGTCCAAATCTTGTAGAATTTCTTTTTTATTTATTCAGTCAATTTTTGTGCCATTGATATTTTTCGCTTTCCCTTCTGGATATAGAACCTCATCCAAGGAAGAGGGTCTTGAGCTAACCCTAGCCATGAGTCAATATATGGATATTGATCCAGGTGTCCTGGCTCTCCTGTGACTACTGTATAGACTACTTCCACTATTTTTGAGTTCATGGTGTTCTCTGGTGGCCATCCTACTCCCATAGGGGGCCATTCGACCTCACAGAGTATGTGGAGGCGATTAGGCGTCATCTTCACCCCATAGTCTCCTCCAAATCCCTTCTTTAAATTTTTAATCCTGCACTCCAATACAGTTGCCTTACATTCACTTCCCCCAGCTTGCTTATCTTCTCGGACCTTCTTCTACTTTTCCTTTTCATTCTGTCTATGAAGTTCTTAGTACCCTATGTTCTTCTGATATTTCCACTCAATGAAACACTTAAATTACCATTCTGCTTCCTTCCTAATTGGGGTGAGAAGAGCCTTACCTGCCAGATCCCAGAGGAAGAAGGGGGATTGGTGTGTCTTTACCTGCTGGTCAGCACGACTGAACCAGAACACCACATGGTCCAAGACTGTTTCTCCCTTAACTTTTTAAAGTCCATTCTGCCTTGGTGGGCTTGATCAGGTGTAGATGAAAACACAGATGGGTTAAATATCCCATGTCCCAGGCTGTCTCCAGAAAAGCCAATTCATACTCCTTCTCCTTCTAGCCTGACAATTCTGAGGGGGTCAAGAATTTCACAGCAGATGGGATACCTCCTTGGGGAGGGCAGAATATGAGCACACAAAGACCAAGTTTCTTCTCCTAATAATCCCCTGGTGATTGCTTGGTAATAATTTTCTGCAAGATGGCGTGGACACCACCTCCTAAATAACATTCACGAATTTCCTTCCTAAGCCCTAACACGCTTGTCAACCTGTGTACCAGGCCATCACCACCACCTGCCTATTCTAGGCTCCTGTGGGTCCATGCCTCTTCTAGTCCTTCCCAGGGTGGTGATCAGACCCCCTCTTCCACCCTGCTGGGTGGGTTCCTCCTCACCTGAGTGCTCAGTTCCCCTGCTGCCATCCACTACTGCTAATGTTAAAGGTCCAGGCGCTGAGAAACAGAATCCTTCCAGAAAGGTGAGGCGCCTTCCTCCTCTAGAAGATTCAAGCCGCAAGGCCTCTGAGTAGTCCCAAGTGGGACTTGTCTCCTCAAACTGAATTTCCCAGCCAATGCACCAAATGTTGTAGCCATGCATTCCGGGAAACAAACTCACTCAGAAGGACAATGCAGATAGTGGAGTGCAGTTTATTACACCGGTGAACCCAAGGCAGAGTCTCCTCTTAGCCAAGGACCCTCACCAGTTTTTGTGAAAAACCTTATATACCCTAAGTGTATGTGCTCAAATCCACCTCCCCAAATTCTCAGAAACTAGTCTGAACAAAGGAAAAGAAAGATACAATTAAAGTCAACCCATGATTCGAATACCTTAAGCCTAAGTAGTTAACAGTGGACAATCATCAATAGGCCTGTGGTCATACCCCAATAAGCATTATAAAATTTATGATTCTATTTGGTTACACAGATAATTAGGGTATTCTTTTAGGTGACAGAGAGTCTAGGTATGAGCCCTGGGTTGGGGGAGGGGGTCTGGTTTTCCAGTTGGTATGTCATTTTCATAGACATATTCATGGGCATATAGCTCAAAGTCCACAGTCTGGCCCAAGATGGAGTCCTGTTTTCAAGATGGAGCCTGTTCTGGCTGTTTCCTCAAGATAACCCTGGCACCAGGTGGTCATCCTGGGCCATAAAATGATTGACATAAATCTTGAAGAAAGGCAGATTTCCATACAAATATATAGTTTCATTAACATAGATTAGGAGAACAATGTATGAGTGTAACATACTGGTTTGTCAAGTCTTCTGCTCATTTTTTGATTGAGTTTCTTTTTTTTTTTTCTTTTGAGATTAATCTCTTGTCAGTCACTTCATTTGAAAATATTTTCTTCCATTCTGAAATAACTATGAGGTAAGTACATTATGACCCAATTTTATAGATAGAAAACATGAAGCACAGGGAGGCTATCTGTCTGACCACAGTGGCAGAGGAAGGATTTGAACCCGGCCAGTCTGGCTTCTGCATCCACATTCCCAACTCCAGCAATACAGCCTTTGGAAAAAACTTCTAAACAAGCGAACCAACCAGATAAGCAGTTGGTAAATGTTTTTTTAATAGAGCTCTTTCTCCGGTATGTCCCTGTCCTCTCATATTCATCTGGATTGCTTACTTACTACAGCTGTCTCTGCTGTCATAGTAGGGTTTATTTTTACTATTTTCTGGGGAATTTCCTATATCTCCTTTCTGTATTGATTCTTTGTTTTCTGGATATCATTTCTTCTTTCTTGGTGAATCTTATTGCTTTAGTGGCAAGTAAGGAGATCCAACCAGTCAACCCTAAAGGAAATCAACCCAGAATACTCATTGGAAGGAAAGTTGCTGTAGCTCCCCAACACTTTGGCCACCCAATGGAAAAGACCTTGATGCTGGGAAAAATTGAAAGAATGGGGGTGGCAGATGGTGAGATGGCTAGATAGCATCACCAATTTGATGGACTTGAATTTGAGCAAATTCCTGGACATAGTGGAGGACAGAGGAGCCTTGCATGCTGCAGTCCATGAGGTTGCAAAGAGTTGGATACAACTTAGCTGCTAAATAATAAGACCTTTAGAAGACTTGAGGAAAGGTACATGGGAGAGAAATACTTTCTAGATCTTAAATGTTAGAAAATGTTTGTATTCTAGTTTGATAGCACTGGATATGGTGTTCACTGCCCTCTTATTCTAGTTTATCTGTGACTTGTTTTTTTCCCTTTCTTTTTTACTATCTTCCTGATATTCTAAAATTTACAACTTGGTGGGTATTTTCTCATTTATTGTGCTGGGTGCTCAATAGGACTTTTCTGCATGTCTAAAAAATGTTCTTGTAATATTCCTTTTGACATTTTTCTCTTCTGGATTGTTACCATAGGATGTTGGGCCTCTTGATTTAAACCTTCTAGTTAAACCTTGTTTTCTATTTTTAAAAAATTTTGAGATATTTTATTTTCCATATATATATAAACATATAAATATATTCTTATCCATGTAATTTTAAATTTAAATTAAAAATTTATATTTTTAAAACACCTTATTATGCTAATAAAAGTGTCTGCTTATTCCTTTTTCTTCATAGTGTTGTAGCCAAGGACCCTGACCAGTTTTTGTGAAAACTTTATATACCCTAAGTGTATGTGCTCAAAGCCACCTCCCCAAATTCTCTGAAACTAGTCTGAACAAAGGAAAAGAAAGATACAATCAAAGTTAACCCATGATTCATATGCCTTAAACCTGTGATTCATATGCCTTAAGCCTCAGTAGTTAACAATGGACAATCATCAATAGGCCTGTGGTCATACCCCAATAAGCATAATAGAATTTATGATTCTATTTGGTTACTCAGATAATTAGGGTATTCTTTTAGGTGATGGAGAGTCTAGGTACAAGTCCTGGGGCTCTTCCATCCGGGGGGTCTGGTTTTCCAGTTGGTATATCGTTTCCATAGATACAGGGCATATAGCTCAAAGTCCGCAGTCTGGCCCAAGATGGAGCCTGTTCTGTCTGTTTCCTCCTTCAAATAGTATCCTGACCTTGTTTTAACAATAGCTTATCTTCTCTTTCTGAGGTCATTAAGTATAATTCTATTAAAGTTTTCTTCTTTTTAGTGTGCTGTCTCTTTTGAGCTTTCTTTCTTCCTTGCTTCCATTTTGATGTCTCTGTCTTTTACGTCAGAATCTTTCTTCAACTGTCAAGTAATCATTGGTTTTCTGTACTTATTTTTTTTAAGGTTAGGTTAAAATAAATTCTGGATGCTCAATGTGCTTAGATTTGTTTTGTTGACTGTAAAGTGCACTGTAGAATAACTGGGTGATGAGTTGGCTTTTTAATTGAGAGATTTCTAAATGTCAGGTCCTACAGGATTTTCTCTAAGCATGCAATGTATTTATTTATGTAAAACTGAAGTCTTGAGAAAACTTGAGACAATTTCTATTATGGCAGCACAAACAAATTCAGTGTGAGATATGTGGTTCCTAAAACATCTCCTGCTCTGTCTGCAACTTCAACTCTGTCTCCCCACTATATTCCTTATCAAATTCTTCCTCACTACTAAATTCTTACTCATCTTAAGGTAGAGCTGTTTGGTTCTTGCTGACCTACATCCTCAGAATTCTCTTTCTACCCCTAGTCAGCTGTATAAATTATTTTCCTACAGGAAGGCAGTCTAACCAATAGAAGAATTATTCTTCAGTTTCTGCCACATACTGAAACATCAACTGTTGAGGTGAAAAATCTAATAGTTACATGATAGCTATTATAACAGAGAAGGCAATGGCACCCTACTCCAGTACTCCTGCCTGGAAAATCCCATGGATGGAGGAGCCTGGTGGGCTGCCGTCCGTGGGGTCGCTGGGAGTCGGACACGACTGAATGACTTCACTTCCACTTTTCACTTTCATGCATTGGAGCAGGAAATGGCAACCCACTCCAGTGTTCTTGCCTGGAGAATCCCAGGGACAGGGGAGCCTGGTGGGCTGCCGTCTATGGGGTCGCACAGAGTCGGATACGACTGAAGTGACTTAGCAGCAACTTAGCAGCAGCTATTATAAACCTGACTTCTGGATTGATGCTAACTTATATATAACCCTTACTTCTGTATAACATGTAATCACTGCATGTAGATCCATTCTACTCATTAAGATAATTACATACATATTAATTACATTTATCTTGATGTACATTCATCTCCTTTTTCAGTGATTCTGCTGAAACCACATGTTTATTTATCCTCTTGATGATTGAGATTTTCTACATATTGGAACAGTCACACTAGGCTGTCCTGGATAGGACTTTCAATTCAACGCTCTGAACCTCTCAACAATACATTTGCCAGGAATTCCTCCCCCAGTCCTCAAGATCTAGAAACACAGTAGTGATGGACATAGCTGGATCCTTAAACAAGATTTCCTTCATGTGGAATCAAATACTTGATTTTCTGGTGTTATTATAACTAGACCTCCTAGTAGCATTTAATACACTGGATTGCTTTTTGGTTCTTAAAGTTTCCCTTGATACCACATTTTCCTGGTTGTGTTTCTATCTCCTATCACACTAGCCACTCTTCCCTCTCTTCCTTTATTAGGTTGACCTCCTCAAGGTCAAGAGTACTCCAGGATCCTGTTTACTCACCCCATCTCTACTGTCTATCAGGTCTCTTTAGGTGATTCCATCTAGTTCATATTTTTACACTAATGACTCCATGCATTTATCTTCAACTCTGTTGTATCTCCAGACTTCCCTGGTGGCTCAATGGTAAAGCATCATCCTGCCAATGCAGGAGACTCGGGTTCCATCTCTGGGTTGGGAAGATCCCCTGGAGAAGGAAATGGCAGCCCACTCCAGTATGCTTGCCTGGAAAATCCCATGGACAGAGGAGCCTAGCAGGCTACAGTCCATGGAGTCACAAAAGCCACACACAATTAAACAACATATTGTATTTTCATGACTCCTGACTCTAGTTGCCTACTCTCAGATCTTTATACAGATGTTCAATAGACATCCAGTGCTTAGCATGACGACTATCGAACTCCAGAGCCACTGCTATCTGTACACATCTTAACTAACCCTTATATCTCTCTTTCTTTCTTCCCATTTTGGAAAATGGCACCAACATCCAGCCACTTGCTCAAGCTCCAAATCTGACAATTACCCTTGAAATTCTTTCACTTAACCCACAAAAGCCATTTATCTATAAATACTATTGATTCTACTCCCATAAATGTCTTAAATCCGTCCAATTTTCTATATTTTCTTGACTCTTACCTTAAAGAGATCAGAGTATTTCTTCTAGACTACTGCAGTAGCTTCTTACCTGGGATACCTGCTTCCAGCCTTGTACAGAGCAATCCTGGTAAACTTTTAGAGGCATAAATCAGACCCTGCTACTGCTTGAAATCCTCCAAAAGTCTTTATGATTTACAGAACCATACATGTTCTGACTTGTCTATCAATCCTTCATTTGGTTCCTCACAACACAAGCTCATTCTTTCCTCAGAGTCTTTGAACCAGCCCTTCTTCTGCCTAGGAGCTTCTCTCATTTTTACAGGGCACATTCAATAACCTCATGTAAAAAGTCACCTCCTCAGATAATCCTTCATAGGGGACCCACCTAGACTGCTCATTCAATCACTTTCTTTACTATCAGCCTATTTTTAATTCTTTGGGTAGCACTTATCACTGTCTGATATTTTTCTTTCTTGTCCAGCCCCCACCACTTCTTGAGAAAACTGACCTCATCTGTCTCATTCAACTTGTTTCATTAGTACCTGGATCTACAAACACACACACAAAAATCACTCAATGCCTATTTGTTGAATGGATGAATAGATGGATGAAAGGCATCTTAGAGGTCAGCTAGTCCAACCTCTTCACTTTTAGAGGTAAGAAACCAGACAGAAAAGCAACTTGCTAAAGGTGCTTATTGTTATCTTGCTATTTGGCTTACTTTTTAAAATTTGTTCATTGTTTTAGTGACCTCAGCCACATCCCAAAGCAACTATCTTTAATTACACTCTTGGCTCTACCAATTTCATCTGTTTATCATCTCACCCTAGGGCCATATCTTATTAGCATTACCCCACCTGAGGGTGCTTTGGACAGGAGCCAACTATATGTTCTATTGTCAGCTGCCATTCACACAGGTCATAATTTCCTGGGGGCAGTGATAAGCTTTGTTTATAAACTTGGGGAACTGACTTTTTAGATGTTTTCTCCTGCTGATCCACTAAAATCCCACCTTCTTACCAAACTAAATACTTGATAGTTTCTGTGTATAGGGTAGAATTATAAATCTAGCATGTTTACAGGGTAATTATGGTTTGGTAGAAAGAGCTTTGCCTTGGGAAACCTGGATTTTCTCCATTTCTATTACTAGAAGTTGTCTGAGTTTAAGCAAGCCCTTAACACTCTAAGCTTCAATCTCGTAGCCTGTCCAGCTTTGCTGTGAGCAGGGAAACAATAAAAATGACAACAAAACCCAAACAACCAACAGCCAACTGTCTCACTTCCTCTCTCTCTTCCCTTATTTGGAATAATAAGTATGAACATTCAGTTTACAAGGATTAAGGGAATTCATTAATAATCCAGTTAGTTGGATTGAATCAACTCATGAATGTGAAAACATTTTGCTAAGTGTACAATGCAATGCAGCCACAAGGCATTCAGTGTAAGGGATTGCTTACATCAATCAGTTTCTAATGTTTTAAAAACACAGCCCTCAGTAATTGTGATTTTGGTTAAGTCCCTGTTTGTTACATGTCAGACTTTCAAAACAGCAGTCTTCTTATCCAATATACTTCCAATACTTTCAATTACTTTTTAATATAAGTATTATCTTCACTGTAACTAATTCAAATGGTCTAAAATGAACATGGAAAGTGCTACTCTTTCACTTCAAGCCCACAAGTATAAGCCCCAGACATAAGCAGTTAGCATTAGCTTATTATTTTTAGTTACTACCACTACTGCTCATCATAGCTCATATATAACATAATAGCTCACATAATTAGTTTAGTATTATAATGTGAATCCAAGATTGTTATAAGCACTTTTCATAGGAGTTCATTTTGATGCTCACAATGACTCTACTGCTTACGTATTACCGTCACCCTCATTCTATATGTGAACAAGCTGAGGCACAGAGTTGGGAGGCTAATTGCCCAGTGTCACACAGGCGTTTGAGCTCAGGCAGACTGGCTCCAAAGGTCACGCTCCCAGTCACTATGAAGAGTATATCTCAGAAACCTTTCATTTGTGTGTATAGAGATCTGTATGATTTGAGTGCTTACAGAACACTCCATTGTATGATGTAGATTATCAACTCCTATCTTATGAGAATTTTTATTCTCTTCCAGATTTTTCATTACTAGAAATAAACTGCAAAAAATGAAACCATCATGGACAACCTAGTGCTTTTGTGAGAGTGGGTGTCTATGGCACATGCAGCTGAAACAAGGGAGCTACGCACTAACCTTTTCTGAGCACCACCACCACATTGCCTTGCATAATGAGCACTTATTTTCACCTGCAGTCTACCACTCACCAGAATCACTGTGAGAACCAGTTATTTTAATGTGCTTCTGTTTTTTCCCTCTGTGTTTTACATCTGATTGCTCTGCTGTTTGACAAAGAATTTTACCACCCGGTAGATGCAGCATCTGGGGAAGCTCCTGTTCCTGTGGGGTGACGTCTCTGCTTCTGGGCATAAGGTGAGGAGGCATCTGGCGACCTCCCTGCTTGTGCTGCCTGGTACCCTGAGGCTCTGGAGAAATTACTGTGCGATTGTTCACCTTGGCTCAGCCTGAGAGCTACTGTGACAGATTTATTGGCTCTGAAACAATTATCCAAGCAGAACCTCTAAACCAATATACGTTTGCACTCACACACACTCTAGGGAGAGGGGGAGGAGAAGTCTAAGGAGTGGAACTCTGCAGAGATGTAAGTCCACCCCTCACTTCACTCTTGCAAATTTGAGAAATGAAATGCATCATTTCTTCCAACCTCAGGTGTGTTTCTTTTTTTAACCAGTTTTTCTCAGTCAGTTGGTACAGAAAAAAAAAAAAAGTACATTAATAAAAGGAAATTAATGAGGTCACTCAATCAACTATTTCATTATTTGTTTTGTAAGAGAAAATATTGAATAGTCTATGGTTCTTGCCTCTAAAGAAACTCAATCTGCTTCAACTTTTGTAGGAATGAAGAACATATAAGAAATAATCAGTAATAATATTATCGCTATTTTCTTGATGAGAAAAACAAAAGCTTAGAGTGAATATGTGACTTAGCAGAGCTTACTCAAGAATAAATAATAAATGGTTCAAACTCTGGCTCCAGTATCAAAGGTCACGTATTCTCTATTGCACTTGCTGGCAGTCTTCAGACCTGACTAATGCAGGTTTCTAGTTCCAACCAGACATCCTGTAGTACACAGCAGGGTGTCTGCGTTGGATAGGACCCAACAGCTAGGGGTCGTGGTTTTTAAACACACGACTAGAATAACTTTCCCTTGGGTCTGTGAAAGGTGAGGAGGTAGAACTGTGAAATTCATGCATAAAGCTAGGACTGAGAAAGAACTGCTGTCACTACAGAAGGTGACTATGATGCTTCATTCACTCACGACAAAAGCAACTGGCAAAGTTCTCACTGATTAGATATCTGGATGGGAAGAATTTCCCCATGATAAATGGCAATTTAAAGATATAAGTTATACACAGAGCTAGAATCCACATTTTAGACTATTTTCATAACATAGGAACCCCAAATGGGGATATTTATGTACATACTGGAAACATTTCATACCAGTGAAACTCCTGGAATTCTCAGAAGAATCAAATGTAAAACTTCTCTGATAGTTACTACCAAATACACAGGGATTCCACAAGGAAATACAACCTGGCTGAAAATGTGCTCACAATTAAGAAGTACAGCCTAACCAAGGAAGTAGTTTGCCACAAGAAACAGTCAGCAGATACATGTGGGAGGAAGAAGCCCAAGAACCTGAGATGTAATGATCTAAAGCTATCTATAAATTAAGTATATTTATAATCAATGAAGAGATAAATAAAAAACCCTCATGAAATAAACCAGGGAATGTAAAAAGAACAGACAGATATAAACAACAACCAAATAGAACAATTCAAAAATGAAAGGCTGTCAATAAAATATAATGACCAATTTAAAATCAGATTGGGACCGTTAAAGAGTTATAAAACCCAAAAGAGAGGCTGGGAGAAATGAATGACTAAATTTGAAGTTTCTATTTAAGACTAATGGGAATTTCAGAAGGAGAAAATGGGGAAGGGGCAATATTTTAAGTGAAAATGGCTATGAACTTTCCAGAACTAAGAACAGCCATGAAACTTCAGACTGAAGAACCACACTGAGTCTTGCACAATATAGAAATCCACTGCTAATCCTGTTAAGAGTGGAACACTAAAGAAAAGCAAACTTTAATTGAAGAGCAAGTAGGGAAAAAAGATAACATACAAAGGAACAATTATTAGAATAATAGAGGATATCAATAAAATAGAGACTAGAAGACAATTCTCACTTATCATCAGAATCACCTGAAAAACACATTAAGCTACAGTATTATGGTTTTACCCCAGATGCTTTGGATGGTGTTCAGGAATATGCATTTTAAATCATCTTCTCAGGTCAAGTGTGTTTAAAACCCCCTTTCCTTAGCACCAAATACATAAACACATTGTACATTCTTATGCTCACACACACTGTTCTCTGGTGTTTATTAGTGAGATTTCCCCTAAAAAAATGGAGAGGCTGGATCCATAACCAAGGATAGTTTCTAAAGTTTTATTATTTTTTAATCTCCAGGTATCCATGCTAAATTGTGTCAGATGATTTCCTCCCCCCACCCCAAATAAAAGCAAAGTATCTCTGACCTCTGAAGTCTTTTCCCATTTCTGTCTTCTCCAGTAAACATATGGCTAGAATCAGAGGGCACATCAGACCTCCTCATACTTTCAGAATCCTAGGTGTGTGTTTGATGAGGCTCATGAATGTTCCAAATTTTCAGTGTTTGGTAAGACATGCCTTCTGTCCTACTTGGTATTTCATATTAAATATAAAAGAACAGTATACCAAAACCACCAGTATAAGAAATTTAGTCTATCTTTATGGACATCTGTTTTCAGATTAGTGGTTGCTTAACTCTTATAATGGGCTTCCCAGGTGACTCAATGGTAAAGAATCCACCTGCCAATGCAGGAGATGCAAGAGACATGGATTCAATCCCTAGGTTGGGAAGATACCCTGGAGAAGAAAATGGCAACCCACTCCAGTATTCTTGCCTGGGAAATCCCATGGACAGAGGAGCCTGGTGGGCTACAGTCCCTGGGATCACAAAGAGTCCAACACGACTTATTGACTGAATAACACCACCATGATCAAGTGGGATTTCTCTTCGGGATGCAAGGATTTTTCTACATCTCCAATCAGTGTGATACACCACATCACAAGTTAAAGAATAAAAATCAAATGATCATCTGAATAGATGCAGAAAAAGCTTTTGATAAAAATTCAACACCTATTTATGATAAACACTCTCCAGAAAGTGGGCATAAAGGGAAACTACCTCTCAACATAACAAAAGCCATATGTGACAAATCATAATTCTCAATGGTGAAAAGCTGAAAGCATCTCCTCTAAGATCAGGAAAGAGAGAAGATGTCCACTCTTGCTACTTTATTCAACATAGTTTTGGAAGTCCTAGCCACAGTAACCAGAGAAGAAAAAGGAAAGTAATCCAAATTGGAAAAGAAGATGCAAAACTGTCACTGTTTGCAGATGACATGACATGATACACAGAAATCCTGAAGATGCTACCCCAAAATTACAAGTCATCAATGAATTTGGTAAGGTTGCAGGATACAAAATTTGCACACAGATATCAGTTGGATTTCTATACACTAACAACCAAAGGTCAGAAAGAGAAATTAAGGAAACAATCTAGTTTACTGTGGCATTAAAAGTATAAAATACCTAAGAATAAACCTACCTAAGAAGGCAAATTCTTTATGATTACATAGAAAATATATATAAAATACATATATAAATATCAAATCCCTTATGATTGTACAGTGGGGGTGCCAAATAGACTCAAGGGACTAAATCTGGCAAAGTACCTGAAGAAATTTGATGGAAGTTTGTAACATTGTACAGAAGGTGGTGACCAAAATGATCCCCAGGAAAAGGAAATGCAAGAAAGAAAAGTGGTTGTCTGAGGCGAACTTCCAAATAGCTGAGAAAAGAGAAGTACAAAGGAGAAAGGGAAAGATATACCTAACTGAATGCAGAGTTCCAGAGCAAGGAGAGATAAGAAAGCCTTAAGTGAACAACGCAAAGACATAGAGGGAAATAACAGAATGGGAAAGACTGGACATCTCTTCAAGAAAATTAGACATACCAAGGGAACATTTCATGCAAAGGTGGGCACATAAAGGACAGAAATGGCAAGGACCTACCAGGAGCAGAAGAGATTAAGAAAAGGTGGCAAGAATACATAGAAGAACTGTACGAAAAAGATCTTAATGACCTAGATAACCAAAATGGTGTGGTCACTCACTCAGAGCCAGACATCCTGAAGTGTGAAGTCAAGTGGGCCTTAGGAAGGATTGCTATGAACAAAGCTAGCAGAGATGGTGGCATTCCAGCTGAGCTATTCCAAATCCTAAAAGATGATGCTGTGAAAGTGCTGCACTCAATATGCCAGCAAATTTGGAAAACTCAGCAGTGGCCACAGGACTGGAAAAGGTCCGTTTTCATTCCAATCCCAAAGAAAGGCAATGCCAAAAATGTTCAAATTACCACACAATTCACATTTCACATGTTAGCAAGATTATGTTCAAAAGCCTTCAAGCTAGGCTTCAACAGTATGTGAACTGAGAACTTCCAGATGTACAAGCTGGATTGAGAGAAGAGAGAGGAACCAGAGATCAAATTGTCAACATCCACTGGATCATAGAAAAAGCAAGGCAATTCCAAAATCATCTCTTTTGCTTCATTGACTATACTAAAACTTTTGACTGTGTGGATCATAACAAACTGGAAAATTCTTAAAGAGATGGGAATACCAGATCACCTCACCTGTCTCCTGAGAAACCTGAATGCATGTCAAGAAGGAACAGTTAGAACCAGACATAGAACAATGGACTGGTTCAAAACTGGGAAAGTTCAGGTCAGTCTCTCAGTTGTGTCTGACTCTCTGCCACTCCATGGACTGTAGCATGCCAGGCTTCCCAGTCCATCACCAACTCCTGGAGCTGGGGAAAGCGTATGTCAAAGCTGTGTACTGTCACCCTGCCTATTTAACTTATATGCAGATTACATCATGTGAAATGCTGTGTTGGATGACTTGCAAGCTGGAATCAAGATTGCTGGGAGGAATATCAACAACCTCAGATATGCAGATGACATCATTTTAATGCCAGAAAATGAAGAGGAACTAAAGAGCCTCTTGGTGAAGGTGAAAGAGGAGAGTTAAAAAAGCTGGCTTAAAACTCAACATTCAAAAAACAAAGATCATGGCATCCAGTCTCATCATTTCATGACAAAAAGATGTGGAGAAAGTGGACACAGTGACAGATTTTATTTTCTTGGGCTCCAAATCACTGTGAACAGTGACAGCAGCCATGAAATTAAAAGACACTTGATCCTTGAAAGAAAAGCTATGACAAACCTAGACAGCATATTAGAAAGCAGAGATAGCGCTTTGCTGACAAAGGTCTGTCTAGTCAAAGCTATGGTTTTTCCAGCAGTCATGTACAGATATGAGAGTTGGACCATAAAGAAGGCTGGATGCCAAAGAATTGATGCTTTCGAACTGTGGTGTTGGAGAAGATCCTTCAGAGTCCCTTGGACAGCAAGGAGATCAAACTAGTCAATCCTAAAAGAAATCAACCTTGAATGTTCATTGGAAGGACTGATGCTGAAGCTGAACCTCAACCTCCAATATGTTGGCCAACTGATGTGAAGAGCCGACTCACTAGAAAAGATCCTAATGCTGAGTATGACTGAGGACAAGAGGAGAAGGGGGAGACAGAGGATGAGATGGTTGGAAGGCATCAGTGACTCAATGGACATGAATTTAAGCAAACTCTGGGAGATGGTGAAGGACAGAGAAGCCTGATGTGCTGCAGTCCACGGGGTTGCAAAGATTCAGACACAACTTAGCGACTGAACAACAAGAGACCAGAGACCTATACTCTGAAAATTATAAGACACTGATGAAAGAAATAAAAAATGACACAAACAGATGGAAAGATATACTGTGCTCTTGGATTGGAAGAATCAATATTGTCAAAATGACTATACTACCCTAGGTAATCTATAGGTTCACTGCAATCCCTATCAAATTACCAATGGCATTTTTCACAGAACTAGAACAAAAAAAATTTTAATTCCTATGGAAACACAAAAGACCTCAAATTGCCAAAGCAATACTGAGACAGAAAAATGGAACTAGAGGAATCAGACTCCTTGATTTCAGACTATAATACAAGGCTGCAGTCATCAAAACATTATAGTACTGGCATGAAAATAGAAGTATGGATCAAGGAAACAGAATAGAAAGCCCAGAAATGAGCCTACTCACCTATGGTCAATTAATCTATGACAAAGAAGGCAAGACTGTACAACGGAGAAAAGACAGTCTTTAATAAGCCTTGCTGGGAAAACTAAAAAGCCAGATGTTGAAAAAAAAATGAAATTAGAACATCTCTAACACCATACACAGAAATAAGTTCAAAATGAATTAAAGACCTAAAAAGGCCAGATATTATAAAACTCTTGTAGAAAAATAGGCAGAACACTCTGACATCAATTCCAGCAGTATCTTTTTCAAGCCATCTCCTAGAATAATGGAAATAAAAACAAAAATAAACAAATAGGACTTAATTAAAAACTTTTAAGCCATAAGCAAAATGAAAAGACAACCCACTAAATGGGAGAAAATATTTGCAAAGCTACTGGCAAGGGATTAAACTCCAAAATATAAAAGAAGTTTCTGGACCTCTATATGACAAAAACAATTCAATCAAAAAACATAGGCATATAGTCTAAATAGACATTTATCCAAGGAAAACATACAGATGGCCAAAAAACACAGGTAAAGGGTGCTCAGCATCATTAATTATCAGAGAAATGCAAAATCAAAACTGCAGTGAGATATACCTCGCACTGGTCAGAATGGCCAACATCAAAAATATCTACAAACAATAAATGTCGGAGAGGGTGTGGAGAAGAGGGGACCCTCCTACATTGTTGGTGAGAATGTAAACTGGTACAACCACTGTGGAGAAGAGTATGAAGGCTACTTAAAATGCTAAAAATAAAACTACCATGTGATCCAGCAATCCCACTCCTGGGCATATATGTGGAGGAAACCATAACTCAAAAAGTTACAGGCACCCCAGTGTTCATTGCAGCACTATGTATAACAGCCAAGACATGGAAGCAACCTAAACGTTCATTGACAGAGGAATGGATAAAAAGCATGTGGTACATATATACAGGGGGTATCAATCAGCCCATAAAAAGGAAAGAAATAATGCCATTGCAGCAACATGTATGCACCTAGAGATTACCATACTAAGTCAGACAAAGACAAATATCGTATGATATCACTTATATCTGAAATCTAACAAAATTGATACAAATGAACTTGTTTATAAAATAAAAACAGACTCACAGACTTCAGAAATGAACTTATTACCAAAGGCGAGACATGGGTGGGAGGGATAAGTTAGCAGTTTGGGATTAACAGATACACACTGCTATATATAAAATAATCAACAAGGATATACTTTATAGCACAGGGAACTCTACTCAGTATTCTGTAATAAGCTATACTGGAAAAGAATCTTAAAAAGAATAGATATATGTATATGTATAACTGAATCACCATGCTCTACACCTGAAGCATGACATTGCAAATCAACTCTATACCAACAGAAAATAAAAATTAAACGGAAAGAGCCTATATATTCAAGGGTATTCATTCCAATGTTATATACATATATATGGAAACCTGCAAGTCTCCAGAAGGGACAGAGATCACTAAGATCTTTTTCAGACACATGTAGAAATACATTTGCTTTTTGCCTTGAACTCCTTACACATATATTTGCTTAGATAAATAATGCTATATCCACATGATAGAACTATGCCAGTTTAAAAACTATTTTGAACAGGTGGTTTACAGAAGAAATAAAAATGTACTACAAATACATAAACAGTTAACCTTATTAGTATTAAAGAAATAATAAAATTTCCTTTCATTCATTTGATAAAAATTAGTTTAAAAAAAATAGATTGATAATACCCAGTGTTGGTGAAGTTGTGAAGAAATGGGCTTAACTTTGCTGTTGGCAGTATAAGTTGGTACATGGTTTCTAGACAGAAAATTAGTAATATATAATCAAGTCTTAAAAAGTCTTTCCTTGGCTCAGCAAATCCATATAAAGAATACATTTTTAATAAAATTGAACAAGTGTAACATTTTTTATATTATGAAAAAATTGAGAACAACTTAAATATACCCAAATAGGAACTATTTAGCCAGACATGACTGAGCAACTGAACAACTGATAAAATATGGTGCTGTATAATGGAATACAGTCAGAAAAAATATTAATAATATATAAGTAATAACAAAAATGAAAAACAAAAATGAAAAACAAAAATGAAAAAAATAATCTAAGTTTGTTAAATTATAGATTGTAACATTAAAATGTCAAGAAAGAGATGTATTAAGAATTGTTAATGATTATTTCTGGGTGGTTGGAACTTATGGATAATTTTTGTCTTTTTGCATAGTATTGCTTATATACTTTGCAATGAAAGTTTATTTTTTAATATAAATAAGAAAGTTTTGTTCATGGCACTTTTTAATATGAGATAATACCTATTGTGCAAAAAGATTACAACTATGTATAAATTAGAAGAATAAAGGATGTAAATAAAGGGAAAAAGGAAGAAGGGATGAATAATCTCTCCTAACAGTGGTTTTCTTTAGCCAGTGGAAAATGGGGCAAATGCTTTCTATTTTTATGAATTTTTCATACTTTCTAATGTATTACCAATTTTATTCTCAGAAATTTATTTTTAAATATAAAATTGAATTTAATCAAGTAAGCATCTTTCCACCCTCTTTTATACATGTCTCTGTCATGTCAAATGTCTTCACTGAGTCTTAATGCCAAGTTTCTAGGCTCCAGCCAGGCCACTACATTAGTTCACATTTATAGACAAATACTTCTGAATTTGTGATGTGAATCATGAAAAGAGGCTTGGAAACTTTTCTAGAATCCTTTTAGGAGTCTAGCAGGGAGCTGGGTGGGATTAGAATTGGCTGCTTTCCACTCAACATTGCATCTCAGTCTCTGGAGAAAATGGGGAGTGATGCGATCTTGGCACCACTGTTCCAGACCCAAGTTGTAGTGTACTGGTTTTTTGGCTGGAACTCCTCACACATATGCTTTGCCTTTCTGCCATCAAGCAGAGGGCTCCTTGCCTGCACCAGTTTGGGTGCAGCAGGAGGCCTGCTGGTCCCTAAAGCTTTCTGCATGAATTACCCTGTGTGGTTTCTGCACATCAAAACATGGCACCCACACGCCTCCACCCCTCCCCTGACATACGCTCAGTATTCCATTGGAAGCTGGTTCCATTTGGCCATGATATTAGAGCAATGCCAGACCTTCTTCAAAAATCACCTAGTTTCTGCCTGCTACAATACCGTATTTCCTCTTCCCTTTCCAGATGAAGCATGCTTTCTCGTCCATTTCCAGCTTCTTAGTTCTTCCTCTCCAGCCCTGCCTCTGTGGAGCTGCCTGAATGAACTGATCTTGTCACTCTGTGGTCCCCACGTCTTCTGCGACTCCCCAGCACATTCAGGATAACATATGTATTCCTTAGATGGTTAGTGGGTCCTCCACGATATGCCCCCGACTTACCCAGTCACTGTCACCGCAGGCTTCTCACCTGACTCTATTGCTCTAAACACTGTCATTGGACTTGACCTGCCTTCTCACTTGCCTCTGCTTTTCCACAGGCTGTTCCCCTGCCTTCTCCACTTTGTACCCAATCAATGCCTCATCTTTCAAAACCCAATTTGAGTGTCATCTTACTGAGAAGTTTTTCTTGCCCCTGCTTCCCTCTTCCCTCCCTTGTCTGTTCATTCAGTCCAAGGCCGTATCACCCACAGCCCTTACATACAGTTAAGAGTATTTTCCAGCCCATTGCTGTCCTCCATGGGGTCTTGAGGTCTTTGCAAGCAGGGACTGTGTTTTTCCATGACTTTATCCCAGTGCCAAGCCTACTTTCGTAGTTTCTAGACAATAGTAAGCACTCAAAAATAATATCCAGCAAAAAATTCATCTTGGATATAATCCCAATATATGCAAGACATGTACAAGAATGTTCAAAGCAGCATTTTCTGGATTAATCCCAAACTGTAAATAACCCAAATGTCTCGTAACTATAGAATAGATAAGTAAATCATGGCATTTTAAATAAGTAAATCCCATACAACAGTGAGATTGAATGAATACTGTGAATGAATTTCACAAACATAATGATGAGTGAAAGAAGCCAGAAATAGGAGTAAACAATGTATAATTTCTTTTATATGAGCTCAAAAAGCAGGTAAAAGTTATCTATGGTGCTAGAAATCATGAGAATAGTTATTCTCATATGTACAGAGTAACTGATGGAGGGGCATCTGGGGCCCCATTAGTGTTTTGCTTCTTGATCTGGGTACTGACTGTGGAATTTTCATCTAGCTGTGTATTTATGATTTGTGCATGTATCTCATATTTAGTAAAAATTTTAATTTAGCAAAGTTCCTTTTGTGAAACATGTTTCTCTGTGGCATTGAGGACAGTGACAGAAATGACCATAGGTTTGACTCAGATGAATTGCCAGCTTGACTGATGCTCTTTTCCTTACTCAGAACAGTGTTTCAGGGCAGGAAGGAAGATTTTTTTGAGAAAGAGAAACAAGAGAGAGAGAGAGAAAGCTCTCCCATACAGAGTCCAGCATTTGCTTTGGTGTCAGCAGGTGTTAATTTGGATAGTTTGACTTCTGTACTTGAATTTCGGCAAGCCCCAATGATTTTAGAATGAGTCGGGGTATAATTGGAATTTCACTCTTTGCTTGCTATCTTCATCCTTCTGCTTTTAAGGCTTCTCTTACTATTAGGCACAAGCTTACCGGCCTGTGCACATCTATCAAACACCCCTTATACTATGTCACATTTCCCAGCTGCAGTTTAAAATTGGTTTTCTTCCTCTTGATAAAAGGATTGTGCTTATTTATCAAAATTAACATATGTGAACTGATAGGGTTTTTTTCCTATCAAAATTCCTCCCAAATTTTAAGAGCTCTAGAAAGTCTAGACTCTCGGGCATCTTTAAAAATTCATTTTCTTCTCTTTAAGCAGATCGGTGTGGGGAAGGAGCCTGGGAACTCTGTCTCTGAAACCTCACAGTCATTTTGGCTACAGCCTTCTGCAGCCTCCTTGCTGGAGCCCATCCAGCTATCACTACAGGAACTCACTGAGTTCCTCTCTCACATTCAGTGATAGAGGCCTTTCAGTGTCTGCACAGATGGGAATTCTGCTCCCACCGTCTCTTTTCACATTTCCTGCACTTTTCTTTCGAAGCACTCCACTGCCCAAAATAGAATCACAGTTTTTGAGTCCATGTGTAGGAATTTACTGGGAGAATGGACAGGGTCTCTGTAGCTCCCTGTGATTATCACACCCTGAGGTAATTTTCCTACTGGCTACCAGGTAAATAAAGGAGTCAGAAGGGTGCTGAGTGTGTCTCTCAAAGAACAGCGTGGGTTTTCTTTCAGGGGCTTGGTGGGGAGGAGCCCACTGTGAGGCAGGATGTTAGTGCTGACCTGTGGACAATGAGGATGCAAGGGGACAGGAGCCTATGTCAGCCCTGCCACCCATCAACCCTCTCACAGTCCTCCGTGCTCCTGAGGTCTCTTCCTGATGGGATATACCCTGCCTTTCTACGTATGTGTGTGCACGCGTGCACTCAGTCATGTCCAGCTCCTTGCAGCTCCATGGACTATAGCCTACTAGGCTCCTCTACCCATGAAATTTTCCAGGTAAGAATACGGGAGTAGGATATCATTTCGTCCTCCAAGGGATCTTCCCAACGCAGGGATTGAACCCATGTCTCCTGTGTCTACGGCATCGGCAGGTGGATTCTTTATCACTGTACCACCTGAGAAACCCTCCTTTTTTTTTTTTTTATCAGTTTCAATTCACTGGAAGGACTGATGCTGAAGGTGAAACTCCAATTCTTTGGCTTCGCAATTCTTTGGCGAAGAACTGACTCATTTGAAAAGACCCCGAAGCTGAGAAAGATTGAAGGCGGGAGGAGAAGGGGATGACAGAGGATGAGATGGTTGAATGGCATCACTGACTCAATGGACATGAGTTTGAGTAAACTCCAGGAGTTGGTGATGGACAGGGAGGCCTGGTGTACTGCAGTCTATGGGGTCGCAAAGAGTCAGACATGACTGAGTGACTGAACTGAACTCTCCCTGATCCTCTCTACCTAGTTGAATTATCTCTCCATCCTTTAAAGTCTTATTCAAATCCCACCTCCTCCAGGAAGCCTTCCTGGATGGCTTCAGCTGGAAGTAATTTCCCTCTACTCTGAATTTTTAGAGCCCTTGATGACTATACATTCTGGGGGTACCCACATAAAAGATAATTTATAGCACTAATAAAAAGTATTAATTTTAATATTACTGTTAAGTTTTTATTAATTTAAAATTTATTATTCTAATAAATATTAATTAAAGCATTAATACTTAAATTAATTATTGATTTTAACTATAATTATTAATTATAACTATTAATTATAGTGCTTGGTATGAGTACCTCCATATAGGCACTATTTTTTGCACTTTACTGATATAAAGTCAGAATCCTGACAATGACTCTTTAAGTTAGGTTGTATTATTACTCGCGATTTATGAATCCTAGCCTGAAAAATCCCATGGATGGAGGAGCCTGGTGGGCTGCAGTCCATGGGGTCGCTGAGAGTCAGACACGACCGAGTGACTTCACTTTCACTTTTCACTTTTATGCATTGGAGAAGGCAATGGCAACCCACTCCAGTGTTCTTGCCTGGAGACTCCCAGGGACGGGGGAGCCTAGTGGGCTGCCATCTATAGGGTCGCACAGAGTCGGACACGACTGAAGCGACTTAGCAGCAGCAGCAGCAGGGCCCATAATGATGTCATAATTCTCTCATCAGATTAGAAGCTCCATTTACCATCTCTTTGACTTACTGACTTGTCGCTTTCTCAGTACAAGGCTCAGGGACTTGCAGCTGGTAACTGTTCACCTCATTTTCATCCATTTAATTCTGTTTTGCTTAAGAGACTTGAGATCAGGAAAATAGCATCTGAAAATCATTTCCATCAGTCATGTATGCTACCTTTATATTTCTGTCAACAAGAAGGATGGTGTAGTGGACTAGGTAGGATTGATACAAAATCAAAAGAAAAAAAAGACCTCATTTCATATGTATTGTATGCCAGGCACTGTGGTAAGTGACATATATTCACTCTTTCTTAATCTCAGCTTTTTTCCCCAAAAGATCAGAGAGAAGTTGCAAAATGGTCAAATAAGTAGATGAAGGTGTTCTACCAAAAGGAACATGAATGTAGGAAGTCAAAGAGAATCCTGGGTTCAGTTGTTACCCAAGAATGCATGCCTTGAGGACCCTTCTTTGGTGGTGAGCTACAGATTTGGCTCTAGGCTTCCTAGTGTTTATGACAACAAAAGGACACACAATCAATTCCAACACTCACATTGCCTCTGAGATAACAACAAACCAGCTATTCAGACGAAGCACACATAAATGTCACATCAAATAGCTTCCTGTTGCAATTCTCAGGGCAAGCCAGTCTCATTTTGCTGAAGGGCGAATGTTAAAATCTATTCGAGAAGGAGATAGAGCTATAGGATCTAGTTATGCAGTCTAATTTGATTCAAGACATTCACAGACTGTACACATTTCAGGAAATTCTCAAGTGGGCTCCATACTATCTTCTCCAGACAATTCCCTTTCCACCTTCAACTAACAGCTGGATAGGAGTTTTAGTTTAACACCCATTAACATTCTATAAAACTAGCATGCCCAGGAACAGCTTCTGGAAAACCCAGTCTTCCAGGTAACATGGAGCTTTAAAAATTGAGGTTTTCAGTGGGGGAAATGAAATGCAAACTCCTCTGCATGATTTATGATGCTTTTCACAACCCAACCTCAAGCTGCTGTTCCAGACCTAATTTAATGCCATCCCCACCCTGCAGCATCCTCATGTTTTGTCCGAACTAAACTACATAGTTTCATGAATATTCTCCATGCTCTCACACACTGTGAGCTAACAGATGGTTCCTAAGACACCCTCTCTTCCCTCCCTTCTCCCCCATGACTTCTCTGCCTACTGCGTCTTGAAGGATGCTATCTTTTCTGACCCCATCTAACAATTAATCTTACCCCTTATTAGGCTCCCATAGCACTTTGCTTATATCACATTTTATTATCCCCTTTTGTTAGCTTCTTTGATTTTTCTGCCAAACTGTGAACTCCTTCAGGGTGGACTGTGTCTTATTTTTGTTTTGTTTTTTTTTTTTTATCCCAGCATTGGGGATCCAATCTGACCCTGATTTATTTCACCAAATATTTATTGAGGGCTTCCTGTACTAACAAAGCAAGCTGGGACAATTTCCATCCTGCGATGCTAAGTGAAAAAACAAGAGTTACCTCATAGTGACCCAAATATGTTTCCACCATTCTCTGAAACCATCTAGTATTGTGTAGATGGACTTCTCGATGTGGCTTAATTTAGAAAAGGATGACCCAGTAAATAGATTGAACCACCAACTGATTCTACTGAACTCTTTTTATCCTGACTCAATATCGCCCAGATTTGAACACTCCAAAGGAAGCTGCGCTTGTACACTGCCATTTATTCCAAGTTTGTGTAACACCTGATGCCAAAGAACTTTGGAAAATTACATTCAGCATCTGGATACATCACTTCATTTACCAATAAAACATATACCCCTTTTAAGTAAAACAGAGCAACCATCCCAGGACACCTTAATATTTTTACAACAGAGCAAAGAGGAGGGTCAGAATTTTTAAAAAGCTGTCTACTCCTCCATGATTTCCTGACAGGAATAGGAAATTTAAGAAGTTACCAAATTTCATTGTCAGTGAAACAGACTACTTAATGGAGGTTATAGTAAGTATTGTGCAAATCTGACCGTATTTCTGGACTTCTAGAACTTTCCGTCAGCTGTCCATTACAAAAAGCCATGTTGTGAATGTTAATAGATACATAAACTCTGTGCAAACATGAAAACATTTCCATAAATGGGGTTCTGAAAATGTGTTGAGCAAGCAGTTTGGAAGCATTTTAGATACAACTTAGAACCAGTATTAGATGTTACTTTACATCAAATTGTTTATATTTATACACTTACTAGTCTAACAAAGTTTCTTTTGCTTTGTAAATATGTATGCAAAAGAGAATAAACACTACTAATATTTGTTAGAAAATTGTTAATTTACTTTATAGAGGATGTTCACAAACAGAACATAGCTCTTTCAGCAGAAGGTAGATTTAGTGGACAAAGAAAGATTAAGCCCAGGACATTATAAATTCACCATTATTTTTCTATTTTTAGATTAAAAAACTCACCAAATTTATGTTGAGATTTACTTGTGTGTCAGCCTCTGTAGTTGGTACTAAAGAAAGAAAGATGACTAAAATATTCTACCCAAGTGGAACTTATAATACAATAGAGAAGATCAGTAAAACTATAATAAAATTTCAACACTGTATTATGTAAATTCTAAGACAGAGATACTCAAGTGCTATGGAAACTCAGAGAAAAGGCATTCAGGAGGTAAAAGAAAGGTTTTCTGAAGATACTGAGTCTTAGAACGATGCACAAAGCACTATTTACGAGATGGAGAAAAACTGTCAGTGGAGTAAGAGCAGAAGGCACCAATGACAAGATTTGGAATACCTCACAGATGAATGGATAGGTGATGACGAGGAGGTTTTGAAGGAAATCAAGAAGTGATGAGAGAGGTGCCAATGGAATCATGAGAAAATAGTGCCAAGTGTTGTGGAAAGCAAGAAATTATAGACAGCAACCCCAGGAGAAAGTAATATTCAACAGTAAAGCACAGAGAAAAAGAGAAAAAGATATCACCACTTAGAATTATTATTGTTGTCTAGTCACTAAGTCATATCTGACTCTTTTGTGACCAGATGAACTGTAGCCCACCAGGCTCCTCTGTCCATGGGATTTCCCAGACAAGAATATGGGAGTGGGTTGCCATTTCCTTCTCTAGGGGATCTTCCTGACCCAGGGACCAAACTTGCATCTCCTGCATTGGCAGGTGGATTCTTTATCCCTTACCCCCAGGGAAGCCCCACTACTTATTAGAGAAAAACCATAATTCAAAAAGATACACACCCCCCAAAGTTCCCTGCAGCACTATTTACAATAGCCAAGACATGGAAGTAAGCTAAATGTCGTCAAAAGAGGAATGGATAAGGAAGATGTGGTACATATATACAATGGAATATTACTCAGCCATAAAGAGAAACAGAATTGTACCATTTGCAGAGACGTAAATGGACTGGCACCCCACTCCAGTACTCTTGCCTGGAAAATCCCATGGATGGAGGAGCCTGGTAGGCTGCAGTCCATGGGGTTGCTAGGAGTTGAACACGACCAAGCGACTTCATTTTTATGCATTGGAGAAGGAAATGGCAACCCACTCCAGTGTTCTTGCCTGGAGAACCCCAGGGACAGGGGAGCCTGGTGGGCTGCCATCTCTGGGGTTGCACAGAGTCGGACACAACTGAAGTGACTTAGCAGCAGCAACAGCAGCAGCAAATGGACCTAGAGACTGTCATACAGTGAAACAAATCAGAAAAACAAATATCGTATAGTAATATGTATATGTGGAATCTAGGAAAATGGTAGAGATGCCTTACTTGCAAAGCAGAAATAGAGACACGGACATAGAGAACAAATGTGTGGATACCAAGGGGGTAATTAAAAGGGATGAATTAGGAGATTGGGATGGACATATACACTATTGGTACTATGTATAAAATAGGTAACTATAATAAGAATCTACTGTACAGCACAGGGAACTCTACTCAATGCTCTGTAGTGACCCAAATGGGAGGAAAATTCAAAAAATAGGGGATATATGTAAGCATATTCCGGATTCACTTTGCCGTACAGTAGAAACACAACATTGTAAAGCAACCATACTCCAATAAAAATTAATAAAAGTAAACAAAGGGAACCTAATTAAATTCAAAACATTTTGCACAGCAAAGGAACAATGAACAAAATGAAAAGACAACCTGCAGGATGGGAGAAAATATTTGCAGATGATGTGACCGACAAAGGATTAAGTTCCCAAATTTATGAAGAACACATGCAACACAGTATCAAAAAACAAACAACCCAATCAAAAAATAAGCACAGAACCTAAATAGACATTTCCCTAATGAAAACACCTAATTGCCAAGAGGCACATGAAAAGATACTCAACATCATTATTTATTAGAGAAATGCAAAACAAAGCTACAATGAGATATCACCTCAAACCAGTCAGAATGGCCATCATCAAAAAGTCAACAACAATAAATGATGGAGAGGGTGTGGAAAAAAGGGAACCCTCCTGGTGCAGCTATTATGGAAAACAGTATGGAGGTTCCTCAGAAAACTAAAGATAGAGTTGCCATATGACCCAGCAATCTCATTCCTGGATTTTGTCTGGCACATACCCAGACAAAACTATGATTCGAAAAGATACCTGTACCCTATGTTCATGGCAGCACTATATACAATAGCCAAGACATGGAAGCAACCTGAATGTCCACTGACAGATGAATGGATAGAGAAGATATGAGAATGTGATGGGATATTATTCAGCCATTAAAAAGAATGAAATAATGCCATTTTCAGCAACATGGATGGACCCAGAGATTATAATACTAAGTGAAGTCAGAACGACGGATACCATATAATGTCATTTATATGTGGAATCTAAAATACAACACAAATCAACACATCTACAAAACAAAAATGAACTCACAGATACAGAGAACAGACCTGTAGTTGCCAAGGTGAGAGGTAGAGGAGAGAAGGATTGTGAGTTTTTGATTAGAAGATGCAAATTAGTATACATAGAATGGATAAACAAGGTCCTCTTTTAGCACAGAGAACTATATTCAATATCCTGTGATAAATCATAATAACAAAGTATATATGTGTATAACTAAGTCACTTTGCTATACAACAGGAATTAACATTGGAAATCAACTACACTTCAATAAAAATTTTTTTAAAGTAGAGAAGAGATGATGAAGCAATGTCCTTGAACTGATGGGAGGCCAAGTATATGGGTTGGAAGAGTTAGCCATAAGGAAGAGACCTCTAACCCTAACCCTAGAGGAATACCTCTAACCCTCCAAGACACTGGGGAAAGATCCAAGAAGTGAAGCTGAGGTGGGTAAACTTGGAGGGAGAAGCACCACAGGACGATACAGTTCAGGCCAGATGGCTCCAGTTTTGTGTTGAAGTAGGCTACAAAGTCACCTACTAATAGTGAGGACACAGAGACTAGCGAAAAGGCTGGAGGAAAAGGGTAGCTTGGGGCCATCAGGGAAGTAAGTAGAAAGGAGGAAATAAATCTCTGATGGCAGGGGAGAGCCTTGGGTTTGAGATGCCTCTGATTCATACAGCTGTGATTTTCTCCACCTGCAAGCAGAAGCCCAGGAAGAGAAGCAGGTAATTATAGCAAACATTTACTGACCATTTACAATGTCCCAAAACTGATCTTAGCATCTCTACATATTGTGGTAGGCAGAATAATGACCTCCTAATAATTTCCACATCATAAACTCTGGGATCTGTACATTTGCTGCGTTATATGGCAAAGGGAAATTAAGGTTGCAGATGGAATTAAGGTTGCTGATCAGCTAACTGTAAACTAGGGAGAGTATCCTAGATTATATAGGTTATGTGGGCCCAACATAATAAGGGTCCTATAAGTAGACGAGGAAAGTACAAGAGAAGATCAGAGTGATGTGAAGTGAGGACTCAATCTGCCTTTGCTGGCTTTGAAGTAGGAGGAAGGGGACCTAAGTCAAGGAATGGGGGTGACCTCTAGAAGCTAAAAAAGACAAGGAAGTGGATCCTACCCTAGAGCCTCTAGAAAGGAAGGCAATCCTGCTGACAACTTGATTTTAGCCCCTTGAGACTCTGCCAGACTTCTGGCCTACAGAAATGTAAAACTGTAAATTGCATTATTTAGTTTTTCAAATGTGTGATAACTGGTTACTGCAGAAATGTAAAATAGATATGTGTGTGTGTGTGTGTGTGTGTGTGTATCACTTTCTTTTAACCGTCACAATGTTATTTTACTAGTTGGGAAATTTGGGGAGTTGACCTGGTTATTGACCTGGATTATCATGAAGGAAGTGGGGATAAACCTTGAGGAAATGTTTCTATAAAGCAAGGCATCGGCCTCAAGGGAAGCATTTGTAGAATTTTTAGGCAAGGAATTATTCCATTATGGACCACTTTCAAAGGCCCAGAGGGATCAAGGGCTTCTGACAGCATCTAGTTCTTCCATCTAGATGTCCCCATCCTAGACCCCAGTATCTCATTCTTTCCTTATCAAGCCCTGACTTTAGCATATGAGATTTGGTGGGGCTGCGTAGTAGGGCTTCTCTGTAATGTATTGTTCACATTCAAGTCCTGGGCCTGATTTTCAGCCCCGTCTGCCTTCTGCCTGTAGTGGTGGAGGATCTCTTTAAGTCCATGAGAGAGGCCTTTTGAATTGCATATTATGTCCTGAATAAGCAGTTGGTTTGGTTGAGCCAGCCAACTCCACAGCCTTTATAGTTACCATTGGACCAGATCTCTCATGTGTTTGCGAGTTTGCAAATACCAATATCCCATCCCACCTGACCTTAGGTGAGATGCTTAGTAATTGTAATGTTACATAATGTACTTTACTTAAATCCTAGGGAGTCCTTTTATGATTGTTCAATCTAAAACCTCATAAAATTCACTGTTCCTACAGTTTCCTTTATAATACATAACACTCTGTAATTATTTTATTTATGTATGTGTCTAAAATTTACTATTTGTAAATCAGATATAATGAGACCTTTTAAAATGCAATGCTAGTTCAAGGCTTGGCACAAAATGGACTCAATAAATATTTACAAAACAAATATCTGAATTTACTTCACTGGGCTTGAATGAATTAACAGTGCAGTATATGTGAAAAGCATTTTAATTGTAAAATATTTTATCTGTACCAAACACTAGATGAAAATATTTCAAAATGTTCAAAACTGTCTTGGTGGATCAATGATTTGATGCTACACCAAAAATAGCAGTCCTTGTATAAACTTTATGGATTTTTATTATATAACAATGTTTCAAATGCTCATATCTACAATTTTTACAGTATTTTTTGAAATGCATCATTTTATCTTTAGTAAATGAATTATATGCAAAACTCTAATTATGGAAAAATGGCACATTTGGGGGGTTCTGAATGTGTAAATGATTATATATATAGTGAGGAATTACTTTCCTTTCCCCACCAGCCAGATTGTTTAAATTCCTCTGAGGTTGGAGATAAGAAAGACAATATAGCACTGAAATTAATACACCTCTGAAATGCCAGTCACAGAGGTGCCCATCAGCTTTGAGTCCTGACTTAATTGAGCATTGGATACGTATGAAAATGAGTTACTTGCCGCTGTCACATAGTTTGTATCTATAATCAGAAAAATATGAGTCTTAAAGTTCAGGTGCATATTGACATTCTCCAGCCTGCTGAAGGAAGAAGATTATGACCTTTCAAAGCCATGAGCAATCACTTAATGTCCATTTCTTCAGCCATCTGGAACCATCAAATCAAAAAGCGTTTTTGGAAAGCTCAGATTTTGAATTGCAAAGTGATATCCAAATCATCTAGCTATTATGCAGCTGGGGCAAAGGGAAATTAATCAAGCAGTGGATTTTTAAAAGAGAAATTTGGCTTGCATCTTTTACAGATGAGGTGAAGGAGACATGCTGAAAACATTTTCCAGAAACAAAATCCTTTGTGACTATAATTCTTTCAACAGTTTAATGATAATGTGTCCTGGAGTAATTGTTAGAAATGCATAGGATGGGCATGCTGACTTCTCATATGAAATGTCTAGGATCAGTCCCAAACCCATATAATAGAGTGCTGGCTCTCACAGGCACAGGACTGCTTCTCACACTTTAACAAATTTCCCAAACACCACCCTCCTAAATTATTTCCATAGGACTACAAGAAGCAAGTTCAATAATTGGCTGAGGCCTTAAAGTTTCATGCTTTCCATTTCACACGGTGTTCAGATAGGAAAGAACACTGCTGGCTATCACAATCTGGGTACCTAATAGACCAGTACCTAGTACTCACAATCTGAGTACCTAGTATACCTGTACTACTGCCTGTATTATCTCATCTCATTCAGCCCACTCTCTAATATCCTGACATGATTTTTTTAAATGTCAATGACAAGGAAACAGACAAATCATACATGGGCACAAACGCTAAGCACCAGAGCATGGATACAAACCCATTTCTAATAGGCTTCAAGTCTCATGCTCTTTCAACTACATTATCTGCTCTTCCCACCAGTGTTAAGGCCAATGCTTGCCACTGGCCTCCAAAGAATGCTCCCTATTTTTGAATCTAAATTCAGCTCCCTGGCGAGTTTTCTCTCAGTGGCTCACAGCATCTGGCAAATTAGTGATGTCTTTAGGAAAAGCCCCATCGAGGCTGTGTTCCCACCAGTGACGACTGCCAGGAACTGAAGCTGTTCTCACTCAACAGTCTACCCTGGAGCCTTCTATAGCAGGAACTCTAAGCAGCAGCAGTTGCTGTTTAAAAGTCATGGCTCCCAACCGCAGCTCACTTAAGCTGCCTCCTAGCCATCTCTCTTGATAATGAGACCTCTTGGCAGTAAACAGGCAAGTTATCAGCAGGGTCCTCTATGGGCTTTCCAGTCTCAGATAGCTATGGCTACCCAATAAATGATTATGAATAAAGTCACATAAGCTCTTTGAAGAAAATTATTGCAATTTCAATGCACATTTCCATTCAGTGTTATACTTTTGGTTGTTTCATAGCCCTGTTCTGTTTTGCTGAAGGCCAAGAAGCACTCAGGCTTCTCTCTCTCTCTCTCTTTTTTTTTTTTTTAATTTTTTAATCGAAGAATAATTGCTTTACAGAATTTTGTTGCTTTCTGTCAAACCTCAATATGAATCAGCCATAGGCATACATATATCCCCTACCTTTTGATCCTCCATCCCATCTCCCTCCCCATCCCACCCCTCTAGGTTGATACAGAGCCCCTGTTTGAGTTTTCTGAGCCATACAGCATAACCAATGGGAATTTGCTGCATGGCTCAGCCTTTTCCTAATCTTCAGAGGGAACCATTCTCTAAGGAGAGAGGAATCAAGAATCACTTATTCTCTTCTGGAAGTACTGGATTCAGATCATATCAAGATGGAATGCTGTAAAAACCTCAGACCCTCTTTTCTTAGTGGTGCAGAAGCATCTAAACAAGTCAAGAGTCCAAAAGAGTCCCAGAAATTCTTGAGAAATTCCAGGTAGTATTCAAATGCAATACTATTAGAAACCTCATCTAAAGCAGGCCACATACTGAATGTTTTCCTTTCTCCTCAACTTTCTATGATAATTTATTTCTCTTAGCTTGAAAGAAAGCCTTTATTTGATTGAACTGTCTCTCTGGCTACCAATCAATTTCTCTCCTGCCTTTTAGTCTTTACATTCTGCACTAGAGATGAACCTGCTTTGATTCTCCTATTTTCTCATCTTTTGCAATTTGATTCCTTACCCACAAACTTTAATATTCTTGGATGCTAATGTACATAATTCCAGTGACCTTTAAGTCATCATTTTCCTTTCTCCTTCTCTAGAACCTTCCAGGAGAGAAACCAAGATCTCTGGCTCTCGGCTCCAGCTGAGCTCTTCAAAAAGCCAGCATCATCTTACTAGTCACACGAAGGTGCCATCTTGGAAGCAAATCCTCCAGCCCTCAGCTAATCATCATTACCCACCAGATACTCCCCAGATATCACTGCATGGAGCAGAGACAAGCCTTCCCCTTGAGTCTTGCCCAAATTAAAGATTTATGAGAGAGAGAGGGAGATGCTATTACTTTAAGCCACTGTTTTAACTAAACTACATGACTTCAATCATAAAGGGTCTGACCTCTGAATTCCTCAGCACCACTCATCTGTCACTAACCTCTGCTATCTTAAGTTTTCTTCCCCTTGTACTTAGAAAATACATTACCAGCTCAGTAATTAGTTTCTTGGGGACAGGTATCTCATACTACATTTGTGGAGTTTTCTTTATCTTCTGGTACAGTAACTTTTGAGGCAGTGGATATTCTATAAGTATTTCTTGGTTAATTAAATCAGAGACTATGTGTTCTGTAAGATAAAATAATTTCTTACTGTGCCAGTTCTGCAAACATGAGATATGGCGTAGAGCAGACATATTAAAGCCCACCCAGACTCTGGGTAAATAAGCACACTGACATTTAAGACACTAAAGTATTTGCATTATAGAAAATGTGTATAATCACCAATTCTTCAAACCTCTAACATACTTATTTAATGCTCCACTGAAATTTGATATCCAAATTTGGGAATTTATTGAAAAAGTCAAACCACATCAGCATCTCATCACTCAATATATTTTTTTGATTAAAGGGTTACAACACAAATGAAGCAAGTTCACAGTTAATGAGCTACAAATAATCTATTTGTAAATAATAATTACCCCAACAGTCAAATTAGTTAGACTGCAGGTTTATTCTAACTCTTTGTATTTATACCAATTTGTTTACTTTACCCTAATTAGTTAAAAATTTTCATCTAAAGATAATTGGAGAGAGATGACTTCTGGAATGACAATATGAGGAGCTCTACAAACTCACTGCCCAACAAAATAACCTAACTGGTCAAAACTATTTTAAAAAACAGTAAATTTAAAAAACAAAATTATTTTTTACCTGTGGCGGATTCATTTCGATATTTGGCAAAACTAATACAATATTGTAAAGTTTAAAAATAAAATAAAATTTAAAAAAAGAAAAAAAAAATCTCTGTAAATTGCCTAAGGGAATATAGAAATTGGGGAAATATTTAAGAAAATCTGCTAAATCTTGGAAAGAACAGTGAGAACCTGTGTCATTTGAGTCAGGACCTATTTCCCTTTTTGCCCCTCCCCTACAGCTCAGCACAATCGACATTCCACTTCAGAGGGGGCTCCCTCTCTATCAAGCTACCACACAAACACTAGCGTATCTCTCTGGGATTGAAGGGTTGCCAACGTTTCTCACCCTCCCCTAGTCAGCTGCTGCAAAGGCTAATTTTTAGACAAGGATGGTCATGAGGTTAGGGTCTGCCTTCCTCCATCCAGCTCCCTTTGTAGCCCCACTGATTCTATCCCAGGCAAACAGGGCTGACACTACTGGGACCAATCACCCTCACCACAGTTTGCTCACAGAGAGAATGTTTCACACTGGTCCTCTCGAGGCTACTGCCTCTGCCCATGGCCCTCCTCATTAGAGCAGGAATGGTATCCTAAGAGAAGTAGGTCATTGTCCCTGCTCTCAAATCCACAGCAGTGCCTCTGATATTTGGCTTAGAGGGAGAGGCATGCCAAAAGAATATGAGATGTAAAAGCTTTTCCCAAAGAAACTCAATTTATTTGGAACACATTGTGGAGAAATTCAATTCTAAGGTCATTCTCAAGGAACAATGGAGGTTCTGGGGGTAAGCACACAGGAAAAAAGAAAGCTGAGCACCAAATAATTAATGCTTTTGAACTGTGCTGTTGGAGAAGACTCTTGAGAGTTCCTTGGACTGTAAGGAGATCAAACCAGTCAATCCTTAAGGAAATAAGTCCTGAATATTCATTGGAAGGACTGATGCTGAAGCTAAAGCTCCCATACTCTGGCCACCTGATGCAAAGAACTGACTCATTGGAAAAGACCCTCATGCTGGGAAAGGCAGAAGGCAGGAGGAGAAGGGGACAACAGAGGATGAGATGGTTGGATGGCATCACTGACTCAATGGACATAAGTTTGAGCAAGCTCCAGGAGTTGGTGATGGACAGGGAAGCCTGGCGTGCTGCAGTCTATGGGGTGGCAAAGATTCGACATGACTAAACAACTGAACTGAATTCATAGGAGGTTGGCAGCCCCACGAAAGCAAGAAGAAAACTGTAGGCTGGCTACATTATCAGAGCAAACCAGGTAAAGACAGAACTGCTAAGATGAGCCCTCCTAAAGTCAAAACAAACCTGAAATCCTGGCTCTATAAGGAGCTCCAAATTTAATTGTATCAGACTGTGGAGCAACGTATGTACTAGGACACAATAAACAACAAAAATCAGCTAGCAATTAGTGGTGCCTAACAGCTGGGTGTCACTCCAGTGTTCTTGCCTGGAGAATCCCAGAGATGGGGGAGCCTGGTGGGCTGCCATCTATGGGGTTGCACAGAGTTGGACATGACTGAAGTGACTTAGCAGCAGCAACAGCTGGGTATGGATACCAACAGAGAGAAACATCTTAACAAAGAGATCAGAAAAACAGACCAAGAGAGCCCTATTAAAACTAGTCATCTCAGGACAACTGTGCCCATGCCTAAGCCTGCATCCTCTTAAGAATGACATCAAAGGCTTCACAATACATGAAAAACAGGAATTACTAAAATACTCCAAAAATACTGCAGTCATGTTACTAAACAAATAAGCAAATCAATAACAAGAAACCTGAGGGAAGAGAAATCAGATCCAGAGTTCCTACAATATATTATTTTAAAATGTTCAGCTTTTAGCAAAAAAAAAAAAAAAAAGGAGAAATGTAAATAAGCAGGAGAGTATGTGGGAGATGGGGGAGTGGAAGAGGCAGAAATCACTTCTAGATGCCCAAATGTCTGACTTAATAGACTTCACAACATCCATCATAGTATGTTCAAAGAACTAAAGGAAACCATGCATTAAAAAGTAAAGGAAGGTGTGATGATGACAATGTCTCACCAAAAATAAGAAGAACAACAAAGAGACAGAAACTATAAAAATGAATGAAATGGAAATTCTAGAGTTGAAAATACAATAACTGAAATGAAAAGTCCACTAGAGAAACTCAACAGTGGTTTTGAACTTGCAGAAGAAGCAATGATCTTGAAGATAGGTTGATACAGGTTGCTCAATGCAAATAACAGAGAGATAAAAGAAGGATGAAAAATTAATATAAAATAGTAGCTGAAAATTCTAAAAATCTGATGAAAAACAGTAATCTATACATCCAAGAAGCTCAACATATTCCAAGCAGGATACAGGCAATGAGATCCACAGCCAGGCACTTCATAATTGAAATGCTGAAAAACAGAAAGAAAATCTTGAAAGCAGTTAAAACAATGAATTAATCATGTACAAAGGAGACCCCAAAAGATTAACAGCTAACTTCTCCCTAGAAACAATGAGACTGGAAGGCAGTGGGATGACGTATTCAAAATGCTCAACTTTAAGAAAAAATGGACAATTAAGACACTTATATCCAGCAAAATAATTTTTTAAAAAATAAAGACAAAAATCAAGGCATTCCCAGATAAACAAAACTGAGAGAATTTATTGCTAGCAGAAAATACTAAAGAAAGTTCTTCAAGCTAAAAGGAAGTAGCTGCAAACAGTAATTTAAATCTATGTTTTAAAAACAGAGTACTGATAGAGGTAATTCTGTAGTTACAGAAGACAGTATTGGGGCATATTTTTCCTCCTTTCTATTATTTAAAAAGCAATTGTGCAAAGCAATATGTATATAATTGTATTTGGGGGACTATATAATGGAAACGTAATATACTTGATTGTAACAGCAAAAAATAGTAGTATATTGTAATAAGGAAAGAACCTCATATGCTAACTAAAACACAGGAACAAATGAAGAGAAGAAGAAATGGCAAATAACACAGTTAATACAGCAAACTCTGTAAGTATATGTTTGCTCTTCTTGCTTTTCTTACCTACTTAAAACACACAAAATTATATAAAGTAATAATTACAACTATGCGTTGTTGGATTTGTGATATTATACACATACACATACAATAATAGAGCAAAAGAGGAGAAGAGATTATAAAACTTAAAGGAGCAACTTTTCTATATTTCACTGAAATAAAGTTGGCAAATCTGAAGCAGAGTTTGAAAATTAAGATGTGTATGGTATTCAAAGAGTAATCACTATACAATTAAGAGAATAAAACAAAAATATACAGTTGACCCTTTAACAATACAGGGTAACCCTGTACTCCAAACCTCTGCAATTGAAAATCTGCATATAACTTACAGTTGTCCCTGTGTATCTTCAGTTCTGAGTCTGTACATTCATCCAACTATGGATTGTGCAGTACTTGTAATATTCACTCTTGGAAAAATCTGTGTCTAAGTGGATATGTGCAGTTCAAACTTGTGTTAAGGGTCAACTGTATAGTGAAATATACTAGAAAATATTTATTAATGCAAAAACAAGTAGTAAAAGAAGAATAGAAGAACAAAATATTGTTATGGGTTGAGTTGTGTCTTTCCAAAATTTAGATGTTGAAGTCCTAACCTCCAGAATGTGACTTTATTTGGAGATATGGTCTTTACCTAGGTAATCAATTTAAAATGAGGTATTAGGGTGGGTCTTAATCTAATATGATTAAAATCCTTTTAAGAATGGGAAACTTAGGCACAAACAGAGGGGTGATGACATGAATAGAGACACAGGGAGAAGATGGCTATCTTCAAGCAAAGAAGGGTGAGAGAATAGTATGGAAACATATACATTGCTGCTGCTGCTGCTGCTGCTGCTAAGTCGCTTCAGTCGTGTCCGACTCTGTGTGACCCGATAGACGGCAGCCCACCAGGCTCCCCCATCCCTGGGATTCTCCAGGCAAGAACACTGGAGTGGGTTGCCATTTCCTTCTCCAATGCATGAAAGTGAAGTCGCTCAGTCATGTCCGACTCTTAGCGACCCCATGGACTGCAGCCTACCAGGCTCCTCCATCCATGGGATTTTCCAGGCAAGAGTACTGGAGTGACATGCCATTGCCTTCTCCGACATATACATTACTATATGTAAAATAGATAGCAAGTGAGAATTTTCTCTGTAAAACAGGGAGCTCAACACAGTGTTCTGTGACAATCTAGAGGAGTGGGATGGGGTGGGAAATGGGAGGGGGTTTCAGGAGGGATGGGACATATGTATACCTGCGGCTGATTTGTGTTGATGTGTGTCAGAGGCCAACACAATACTGTAGAGCAATTGTCTTCCAATAATTGCATTTTGTTCTATACTACTCAATATTGTACAATTACAATCTTTGATAATTATTAGTTACTCAAGAACAGTTTTAAGAATATTGTTCAGTTGTCATCACCAAAAGAATGATACTCAGATGTATTCTTTCTATAAAACTTCATAAGTAAAAAAAAAAATTTACATCCAAAAAAATAAAATCTATATCCAAGATAAATGAATAAAATCTATATCCAACTCTAAAAAAAAAAGAAGAGAGATCTGAAACAGATCCTTCTCTCACAGTCCTGAGAAGGAACTAACCCTGCTAACAACTTGGTCTTAGACTTCTATCTAGCCTCCAAAACTGTGTAACAACAAATTTCTGTTGTTTAAGCACCAGTTATGTTGTACTTTGTTATAACAGCCCTAGAAATATGCATATAGAAAACAAAGGAACATGGCAGATATAAAACTACTTTAATAATAATGTTAAGTGTGAATGGAGTAAACATTTCAATTAAAAGATAGCAATTGTCAGACAATAAAAAGACTACACTCAACTGTATCTGTCTATAAGGAAACCTAGTTTAGATTCAAAAACACAGTAATTTTGAGAAAAATAAATAAAATAAACCATATCTTGCAAACAGTAAACATAAGAAAACTGGATTGACTATACTTACATCAGGCAAAATAGACTTTAGTACAAAAATGTTAATAAAAATAAAGAGAGACATTTTCTTATGACAAAAGGATCAATCCATCAGGAGGATACAGCAATTATAAACATTCCACCTAAAAACAGTCTGCTGCTGCTAAGTAACTTCAGTCATGTCCGACTCTGTGCGACCCCAGAGATGGCAGCCCACCAGGCTCCCCCATCCCTGGGATTTTCCAGGCAACAACACTGGAGTGGGTTGCCATTTCCTTCTCCAATGCATGAAAGTGAAGTCACTCAGTCGTGTCCGACCCTCAGCGACCCCATGGACTGCAGCCCACCAGGCTCCTCCGTCCATGGGATTTTCCAGGCAAAAGTATTGGAGTGGGTTGCCATTGCCTTCTCCAAAAACAGTCTAAAATACATGAAACAAAAACTCACAGAAATAAAGCAAGAAACAGGCAACTCAACAAGAGTTGGAGGCTTTCATGCTTCAGTTTCAATAATGGATACAGCAATAAAGCAGAAGATTAACAAATAGAAGTATTGAACAATATTATAAACCAACAGTACCCAACAGAAGACTTTACCTACAATTGTAGAATAGGCATTCTTCACAAGTGCCGGACTGGATGACTTACAAGATAGAATTAAGATTTCCAGGAGAAATATCAACAACCTTAATGGCAGAAAGAAAGGAGGAACTAAAGAGCCTCTTGATGAGGATGAAAGATGAGAGTGAAAAAGTCAGCTTAAAATTCAATATTAAAAAAAGCTAAGATCATGGCATCTGGTCCCATCACTTCATGGCAAAAAGAAGGGGAAAAGATGGAAGCGGAGACAAGTTTCCCTCTTCTTGGGCTCTAAAAATCACTGCAGATGGTGACTGCAGCCATGGAATTAGAAGACGATTGCTTCTTGGCAGGAAGGCTATGACAAACACAGTGTGTTAAAAAGCAAAGGCATCACTTTGTCGACAAAGATCTATATAGTCAAGGTCATGGGTCTTTCCAGTAGTCATGTATGGATTTGAGAGCTGTATCATAAAGGCAGAATGCCAAAGAATTGATGCTTTCAAACTCTGGTGTTGGAGAAGATTCTTGAGAGTCCCTTGGACAGCAAGGAGATCAAACCAGTCAATCCTAAAGGAAATCAATCCTGAATATTCATTGAAAGGACTGATGCTGACGCTGAACCTCCAATACTTTGGCCACCTGATGAGAATAGCAAATTCACTGGAAAGACCCTGATGCTGGGAAAAATTGAAGGAAGAAGGAGAAAAGGGCAATGGAGAATAAGATAGTTGGGAGGCATCACTGATTCATGGACATGAACTTGGGCAAACTCCAGGAGATGGTGAGGGACAGGAAAGCCCGGCATGCTGAAGTCCAGGGAATCGCAGAGTCAGACATGACTTGGTGACTGAACAACAACAAAAAGTGCACGGATTCTCCATGATCTACCATATGATAGGCAGTAAAACAAGCCTCAGTAAATTTAAAAGGATTTAAATCATACAAATGATGATCTCCACAACAGAATGAACTTAGAAATCAATAACAGAAATTTAGAAAATTTATAAGTATGTTCATATTAAAAAACATTCCTAAATATCCAGCAGGTCAAAGAAGAAATTCCAAAGGAATTGGAAAATATCTTGAAATGAAAATAAAATTAAAATACAATATAGCAAAACTTATGTTATGCAAACAAAGCTTTGGGGGAAATTTATAGCCTGTATTAAAAAAGAAAAATCTCATATCAGTAACCTAATATTCCATATTAAGAAACTAGAAAAAGAAGAGCACATTAACTCTAAAACAAGCAAAAGGAAATAAATAATAAAGACTCCTTACCAACTGAACTATCAGGGAAGCCCAAAGATTAAAGTAGACATTAGCAAAAGGAGAAGAGAAAAACAATGGAGAAAAAAACAAAACCAAAATTTCTTTGAAAAAAATAATTGACAAAACCTTCAGCTAAACTAACAAAAAAAGAGAGATGAGACATGTTTCTAAAATCAGAATGAAGGAGGGAACAGAACTACCAATAGAACTACCAGCCTTACAGAAATGAAAAAATTATAAGGATACACTATGAACAACTGTATGCCAACAAATTAAATAATATAGATGAAACAAATTCCTAGATAGATACAAACTACTAAAAGGAGTTAAGCAGCAAAAGACAATCTGAATAGATATAGATTATTAGTAATAATATAAAAAGAAATTATACACAAAGAAAAACCCAGAACCATATGGTTTCACTGGTCAATATTACCAGATATTTAAAGAGTAAGTACCAATACTTCATAAACTCTTTCAAAAAACAGAAGGGGAAAAAACATTTCCTTTTATGAAGTCAAATATTACCCCAATACCAAAACCACATGAAGATATCACAAGAATAAAAAAACTATAGACCATTATCTCTTATGAATATAGACAAAAACCAACAAAATATTAGCAAACCAAATTAAGCAACATTTTAAAAGATTATAAATCATCATCAAGATATAAAAAGACTATACATCAAGACCAAGTGGAATTTATTGCAGGAATGAAAGATTGGGTCAACATTCAAACATTGAAATTATACTAATAAAAATGATGAATCACATAATCATCTCAGTAGTTGCTGAAAAGGCATTTAACACAGTAGAACATCCTTTCATAAAAAAACACTTAACTAACTAGGAATAGAAAGGAACATTCTCAATCTGAAAAAGGACCCCCTACAAGAAACCTAGAGCAAAAAGGAACTAGTGTGAAGGTTCTGCCAGCTGCAAAGTATGTCTATTCCAATTATGCATTCTCAGATGGTTCAGGAACCCCTTGGAACCACTGTGAGATAGACCAATACTAAAACTCCATTGATCACCAACCACCATAAATCCCTACTCTGGTGCTCCACAGTTGACTCTGGGTCACCTGGAATTAGAGTCAGTTTGGAGCCAGTGTTCAGATTATTTCCTTTTCCCCAATGCAGTTACCCTCCTAAAAGGCCATAGGTTCCCTTAGAAGAAGTCTGGAAGAAAGATTAACAGAAGAGTTGACCCCTGAACAGCAGGAGATTCAACTGCATGGGTTCCACTTACACGTGCATTTCTTTCAATAAATACATACTGTGGTACTACTCAATCCAAAGGTCTTTGAATCCATGGGTGTAGAACTGTGAATATGGAGGACTAACTGTAAAGTTAAACTTGGAGTTTTTGATTGCATGGAGGGTCTGCACCTTAACCTCCATACTATTTAGGGGTGAGCTCTATAAATTTTGGTAGATGCAAGATACAAGTGCTTTATAGTAATGAGATTTTTCTTCAAGGAGATTTGGCTTTCCCTTCACTCAAGGACCTCTGGGCCTGAAAACTGACTCAAGTCTCAGAATTGATTGAAGAACCATGACTCTATTTTATTATTCAAGTTAGACTTTTGCTCACTTGAGTTAGAAATTTTCTGCTTATACAGATCAAGAATAAGTACTCTATCTCTTTTACATCTAAGAAAGTGAAAGTGTTAGTCGCTCAGTCATGTCTGACTCTTTGTGATCCCATGGACTGTAGCTCTCCAGGCTTCTCTGTCCATGGAATTCTCCTGGCAAGAATACTAGGGTGGGTTGCCATTCCCTTCTCCAGGGGATCTTCCCAACCCAGGGATCAAAGTACGTCTCCCTCATTGCAGGCAGATTCTTTACCACTGAGCCACCAGGGAAGCCTTCTAGAGACACCACGATTGTTTAGCCAGCACCAAAGGCCTGTGCAAGTCAGACTATTCTGATAGCTCCTTTGACTCTGCTGTTCATGATGGTAGCCATGCCATTGCCTTTGGTAGTTGAGTGTCTTCACTTGGCCCCTGCCATCCAATTACTTCTATTGCATTTAGGTTTCCCAACTCAGTGACTGCAGTACCAACTGTAAGGTCTGACCTACAGAGAAGAGGGATCACAGAGCTCCCCTCACAAATATATTTTTCAAAGTACTAGTGAAAGGGCTATCTTTTGGATTCTCACATTATGGATAAGTAAGTCTTAAATGAATACTCCACTCTAACATTCCAATCTCCCTAAGTCTTTGAATTCTTTCTTCTCTACACTAAATCAAGGCATGTCTGGCATTTCCAATTTGCTCATGGTGAGCCACATTTTGGTCCATGTTTCATCATTCTAAAAGGGGAAAATCTCAATGCTTCCCTCAAAAATCAGAAGCAAGGGCTTCCCTGATGGCTCAATGGTAAAGAGTCCACCTGCCACTACAGGAGACACGGGTTCAATCCTTGATCCAGCAAGATCCCACATACTGCAGAGCAGCTAAACTTCTGTGCTATAACTACTGAGCCTGTGCTTTACAGCCTGGGAGCTGCAACCACTGAAGCCCTTGCACCCTAGAGCCTGTGCTCTGCAACAAGAGAAGGTACCACAGTGAGAAGCCTGCAAACCACAACTACAGAGTAGCCCCCATCACCAGATGGCCAACACCAAAATCAGATTGATTATACTCTTTGCAGCCAAAGATGGAGAAGCTCTATACAGTCAGCAAAAACAAGACCAGGAGATGACTGTGGCTCAGATCTTGAACTTCCTGTTTGCAAAATTCAGACTTAAATTGAAGAAAGTAGGGAAAACCACTAGACCATTCATGTATGACCTAAATCAAATCTCTTACAATTATACAGTGGAAGTGAGAAATAGATTTAAGGGACTAGATCTGATAGACAGAGTACCTGATGAACTACAGACAGAGGTTTGTGACATTGTACAGGAGACAGGGATCAAGACCATTCCCAAGAAGGAAAAATGCAAAAAAACCAAAATGGCTGTCTGGGGAGGCCTTACAAATAGCTGTGAAAAGAAGAGAAGCGAAAAACAAAGGAGAAAAGGAAAGATATACCCATTTGAATGCAGAGTTCCAAAGAATAGCAAGGAGAGATAAAAAAAAAAAGCCTTCCTCAGCAATCAGTGCAAAGAAATAGAGGAAAACAACAGAATGGGAAAGACTAGAGACCTCTTCAAGAAAATTAGAGATACCAAGGGAACATTTCATGAAAAGATGGGCTCAATAAAGAACAGAAATGGTATGGACCTAACAGAAGCAAAAGATATTAAGAAGAGGAGGTAAGACTACACAGAAGAACTGTACAAAAAAGATCTTCATGACCAGATAATCACAATGGTGTGATCACTCACCTAGAGCCAGAAATCCTAGAATGTGATGTCAAGTGGGCCTTAGGAAGCATCACTACGAACAAAGCTAGTGGAAGTGATGGAATTCCAGTTGAGCTATTTCAAATCCTGAAAGATGATGCTGTGAAAGTGCTGCAGTCAATATGTCAGCAAATTTGGAAAACTCAGCAGTGGCCACAGGACTGGAAAAGGTCAGTTTTCATATCCCAAAGAAAGGCAATGCCAAAGAACGCTCAAACTACCGTGCAATTGCACTCATCTCACACACTAGCAAAGTAATGCTCAAAATTCTCCAAGCCAGGCTTCAGCAATATGTGAACTGTGAACTTCCAGATGTTCAAGCTGGTTTTAGAAAAGGTAGAGGAACCAAAGATCAAATTTCCAACATCCGCTGGATCATGGAAAAAGTAGGAGAGTTCCAGAAAAACATCTATTTCTGCTTTATTGACTATGCCAAAGCCTTTGACTGTGTGGATCACAATAAACTGTGGAAAATTCTAAAAGAGATGGGAATACCAGACCACCTGACCTGCTTCTTGAGAAACCTGTATGCAGGTCAGGAAGCAACAGTTAGGACTGGACAGGGAACAACAGACTGGTTCCAAATAGGAAAAGGAGTACGTCAAGGCTATATATTGTCACCCTGCTTATTTAACTCAAATGCAGAGTACATCATGAGAAATACTGGGCTGGAATAAGCACAAACTGGAATCAAGATTGCCGGGAGAAATATCAATAACCTCAGATATGCAGATGACACCACCCTTATGGCAGAAAGTAAAGAAGAACTAAAGAGCCTCTTGATGAAAGTGAAAGAGGAGAGTGAAAAAGTTGGCTTAAAACTCAACATTCAGAAAACTAAGATCATGGCATCCAGTCCCATCACTTCATGGCAAATGGATGGGGAAATAGTGGAAACAGTGGCTGACTTTATTTTGGGGGGCTCCAAAATCACTGCAGATGGTGACTGTAGCCATGAAATTAAAAGACACTTGCTCCTTGGAAGAAAAGTTATGACCAACCTAGACAGCATAGTAAAAAGCAGAAACATTACTTTGCCAACAAAGGTCCTTCTAGTGAAGGCTATGATTTTTCCAGTAGTCATGTACGGATGTGAGAGTTGGACTATAAACAAAGCTGAGTGCCAAAGAATTGATGCTTGTGAACTGTGGTGTTGGAGCAGACTCTTGAGAGTCCCTTGGACTGCAAGGAGATCCAAGCAGTCCATCCTAAAGGAGATCAGTCCTGGGTGTTCATTGGAAGGCCTGATGCTTAAGCTGAAACTCCAATACTTTGGCCACCTGATGCGAAGAGTTAACTCATTTGAAAAGACCCTGATGCTGGGATAGATTGAAGGCAGGAGGAGAAGGGGACGACAGAGGATGAGATGGTTGAATGGCATCACCGACTCAATGAACATGAGTTTGAGTCAACTCTGGGAGTTGGTGATGGACAGGGAGGCTTAGAGAAGGCAATGGCACCCCACTCCAGTACTCTTGCCTGGAAAATCCCATGGACAGAGGAGCCTGATAGGCTACAGTCCATGGGGTCACTAAGAGTTGGACATGACTGAGCAACTTCGCTTTGACTTTTCACTTTCATGCATTGGAGGAGGAAATGGCAACCCACTCCAGTGTTCTTGCCTGGAGAATCCCATGGACAGAGGAGCCTGGTGGGCTGCCGTCTATGGGGTCTCACAGAGTCAGACACGACTGAAGCGACTTAGCAGCAGCAGGGAGGCTTGGTGTGCTGCAGTCCATGGGGTCACAAAGGATCGGACATGACTGAGCGACTGATCTGAACTGAACTGCAACTAAAGAAAAGCCCTTGCAACAGTGAAGACCCAGACAAATAAAAAATAAATGAATAAATACAATTACAAAAATAAAATAAAATCAGAAACAAGACAGGGATGACTGCTCTCACCACTTCTATTCAACATTATACTGGAGGTTCCAGCCAGGGCAAATTAGACTGAAAAAAGAGAAGGGCATCAGATTGTAAGATCAGATCAGATCAGTCGCTCAGTCGTGTCCAACTCTTTGCGACCCCATGAATCGAAGCATGCCAGGCCTCCCTGTCCGTCACCAACTCCCAGAGTTCACCTAGACTCACGTCCATTGAGTCAGTGATGCCATCCAGCTATCTCATCCTCTGTCGTCCCTTTCTCCTCTTGCTCCCAATCACTCCCAGCAACAGAGTCTTTTCCAATGAGTCAACTCTTCGCATGAGGTGGCCAAAGTACTGGAGTTTCAGCTTTAGCATCATTCCTTCCAAAGAAATCCCAGGGTTGATCTCCTTCAGAATGGACTGGTTGAATCTCCTTGCAGTCCAAGTGACTCTCAAGAGTCTTCTCCAACACCACAGTTCAAAAGCATCAATTCTTCGGTGCTCAGCCTTCTTCTCAGTCCAACTCTTACATCTGTACATGACCACTGGAAAAACCATAGCCTTGACTAGATGAACCTTTCTTGGCAAAGTAATGTCTCTGCTTTTGAATATGCTATCTAGGTTGGTCATAACTTTCCTTCCAAGGAGTAAGCGTCTTTTAATTTCATGGCTACAGTCACCATCTGCAGTGATTTTGGAGCCCAGAAATATAAAGTCTGACACTGTTTCCACTGTTTCCCCATTTATTTCCCATGAAGTGATGGGACCAGATGCCATGATCTTCATTTTCTGAATGTTGAGCTTTAAGCCAACTTTTTCACTCTCCACTTTCACTTTGATCAAGAGGCTTTTTAGTTCCTCTTCACTTTCTGCCATAAGGGTGATGTCATCTGCATATCTGAGGTTATTGATATTTCTCCCTGCAATCTTAATTCCAGCTTGTGTTTCTTCCAGTCCAGCGTTTCACATTGTAAAGGAAGAAGTAAAACTCTCTCTGTAGATGACATGAACATGTGTATAGAAAAATCCCAAGGAATCCATCAAAAGCTGTTGAAACTAATAAATGAATTCAGCCAGGTTGCAGACTGTAATATCAATATATAGAATCAACTGTATGCCTACACAAGAGCAGTGGATAATTCAAAAAATGCAATTAAGAAAATAATTTCATTTACAATAACTTCAAAAAGCATATAATATTGAAAATAGGCTTCACAAAGAACTGCAAAACTTATACTCAGAAAACTACAAAATACTGCTGCATGAAAATTAAAGACCTAATTAAAAGGAAAGCATCCTGTGTTCATGCACTGCAAGACAATACTGTTGAGATGGCAAACCACTTCAAATTGATCTATAGATTCAACCCAATCCCTATTAAATCTAAATTAACTTTTTTGCAGAAATTGACAAGATGACCTTAAAATTTATCTGGAAATTCAAGGGACCCAGAAGAGGCAAAACAATCTTGGGGGGGTGGGGGGGAATAAAAACAAAATTGGAGGATGTAACACTTCCTAATTTTAAAACTTACTATAAATTTACAACAATCAAGACCTGTGACATTGGCCTAAATCTAGATGTACAGATCAAGAAAACAGATATGAAAGTCCTGATTTTATTTTCACATTTGTGATCCAATGACAAGAAACAATAATAAGAAAACCCAATAAAGAAAAAAATAGTCTTTTCAACAAATAGTGCCAGGACAGCTGGATTTCCACAAGTCAAAGAACGAAGTTGGACCCTATACCATAACACTGTATATAAAAATTAACTCACACTAAATACTATATAATACTGTATGCAACCTAAATATAAAATCTAAGATTAGAAGATACTTTGAAAAAATCATAGGCATAAATTTTCATGTGTGTGCATGTGTGTGTTCAGTCATGTCTGACTCTGCAACCCCCACGGACTGTAGCTCATCAGGCTCCTCTGTCCCTGGAATTTTCCAGGCAAGAATACTGGAACAGGTTGCTATTTCCTACTCCAGGGGATCTTCTCAACCCAGAGATCAAGCTGTGTCTCTTATGCCTCCTGCATTGGCAGGAGGATTCTTTACCACTAGCATCACCTGAGAGGCCCCCAAATTTTCATGACTTTGGATTACACAATGGTTTCTTAGGTGTAAGCTAAACGCCAAGCATCAAGAGGAAAAATAGATAAACTGAACATCATCAAAATTAAAAGCTTTTGTACAATAAAGAGTACCACTAAGAAAGTCCAAACACAGTTCATAAAATAGGAGAAAATATTTGCAAATCATGTATCTGATAAAGGATAAAGAGCTCTTACAGTGCAATAATAAAAGGACAACTCAATTAAAAAGTAGGCAAAGAATCTGAATAGACATTTTTCCTAAGAAGACATACAAATGGCCGATAAGCACATGAAAAGATGTTTGCCATCATTACTTATTAGGTAAATGAAAATCAAAACTACAATGAGATACCACTTTACATGCACTAAGATGGCTATAATAAAAAAGACAAATAAAAACACATGTTGATGAAATTGGAGCCCTCATTCACTGTTCATAGGAATGTAACATGGTGCAGTCATTTTGAAAAACAGGCAGTTTCTAAAGAGGTTAAACTTAAGGTTATCCTTCTACCCAGCAATTCACCTTCTGGGTATATATTCAAGAAAAATGAAAACAAACGTGCGCACAATAACTTGTATGTGAATATTCATAGAAACTCATTATTATTCATTATAGCTAAAAGTGGATGCAATCCAAATGCCCATCTGATGAATAAATAAAGTGTGGTGTATTTATACAACAGAATACTATTCAACTGTAAACAAGAATGAAATAGCCTATATGATTCAACATGGATGAACTTTGAACACATTATGCTAAGTAAAGCAAGCCAGTCACAAAGGACCACATATCATATGATTCCATTTATATGAAATGTCCAGTTTAGGCAAATCTATAGAGATATAAAGTAGTTTTGTGATTGCCTCGGGCTGAGTTTTTAGGCATGAAATGAGGAGACTGCTAATGAGTATGAGGCTTCTTTTGGAAGTAAAAGTGAGAGTCACTGCAAGTGGTGTCTCTGCAATCCCAATGACTGTAGCCCATCAGGCTCCTCTGTTCATGGGATTCTCCAGGCAAGAAACCTGGAGTGGGTTGCCATTCCCTTCTCCAGGGGATTGTTCTGATCCAGAGATTTGAATGGGTCTCCTGCATTGCAAGCAGATTTTTTACCATCTGTATCACCATGGAAGCCCTTGGAAGTAATAATATACTGCTACTGCTAAGTCGCTTCAGTCGTGTCCGACTCTGTGCGACCCCATAGATGGCAGCCCACCAGGCTCCCCCGTCTCTGGGATTCTCCAGGCAAGAACACTGGAGTGGGTTGCCATTTCCTTGTCCAATGCATGAAAGTGAAAAGTGAAAGTGAAGTCGCTCAGTTGTGTCCGGCTCTCAGCGACCCCATGGACTTCAGCCTACCATGCTCCTCCCTCCTTGGGATTTTCCAGGCAACAGTACTGGAGTGGGGTGCCATTTCCTTCTCCCAATAATATACTAAAAATCATTTAATTTTATACTGAGTTGGCCAAAAAATTTGTTTGGGATTTTCTGTAACATCTTATAGAAAAACTTGAAGGAACATTTGGCCAACTCAGTGAATCATCTGGAATATGAATTATAAATCAATAAAGCTCTCTATAAAAGTAAAAGATAATTATAAAATGTTTAATTTGTATAAAGTATGTTCACTCCTGTTTTGAGGTTATAAAAATGTCGCAGAAACCAGTTTCAGTTCAGTTTCCTACTACTCTGGGCTTCTCTGGAAGAATCGTTCAAGGCAGTATAGACTTCAGTAATTAGAGGAAGAACTAAAGTCAGAATGTGGTCAAACCCCTCTCCACTCTCTCTGTTTCTAGGAAAGTGAGAACTGGCTCAGGACTTGGCTACCTCAAGTGGCCAAATAAGTGAGCACTGAATTTTATTAGAGCAAGCATGGACTCTAGAGGTCCCCTGACACATATCACATGAGAAAGTGTTTGTCTTGGTGTGGATTCTCCCACAGCAAACTCTGACATAAGGACTTGGGTTCAGATAGCTTATTTAGGTGGCTATCCCAGGTAAGACAGATATGGAAAGAAGAAAAGCCAATAAAATGTATCATAAAGCATGGGTCATTCATGTCATGTGGACCATTAGGGCTCAAGGCCACTGGCCATGCTCTGGAAAGACAAAGTAGAATATGTCTCAAAATTGCCCCACAGGAGTTCAGGGAGACTGAGGCATGTATCTACCAGATCACATCTCCCCCCGGTTGGGAACTAGTCTGAAGGCTCTGTCTGCTTGCTATGGAACAAGTGTCTGTTGAAAAAATAAAAAATCCTTTGGGTTAGAAAAGGAGATGCTGATGCTTGAGGGGGAAGCTTTTAGCTTTCTGGGACTAGTCCTACCCCTGCAAATGAGCTTAGGTGGGTTGTGGGGCTTCAGGGTAGGAAAGTAACATCAACCACAGTCTCGTGATTAAAGAAACATAATGGGATGGGATCTTCACCCCTACACCCTCACGTAAGAAGGGATTTCCAGATGGCTCTTCCTGACCCACTCTTAATCTGGAGGCAAATTTCCCTTCATTATCATCATCCCTCAAAAGGCAAAGTCCTTTATTGATCTGTGGGGCTTATGAGTATCTAGTATTTTCACTAGTGGCTTGTCTACAGGAAATGGGTGCATGTGGAACAGAGGAGGGGTCTAGGCAGAGTCTCCTGGGATAACCCTGGAATATTCAGAGATAATCCTGAATATTCATTGGAAGGACTGATGCTGAAGCCCCAGGACTTTGGCCACCTGATGTGAAGAGCTGACTCATCAGAAAAGACCCTGATGCTGGGAAAGATTGAGGGCAAAAGGAGAAGGGGGTGACAGAGGATGAGATGGTTGGATAGCATCACTGATTCAATGGACAGTAATTGGAGCAAACTCCAACAGATAGTGGAGAACAGAGGAGCCTGGCGTGCTGCAGTCCATGAGTCGCAAAGAGTTGGAACGACTTAGTGGCTAAACAATAGCAACAGGGATAACAACAAGGCTCACGCCTATGCAGACGCTCAGCTGTCCATGGACTGCTCCTTGGTAGTTCGTGGGGAATCGCAATGATAGAAAAGGAACATTTTGGCATGGTGCAGTTACCATCCTCACGGTGCCTCAGTGCCTCCTTACCATAGTTCCCAGCTTTTCCTTTTCACCTGATTGAATCTTAGTTACTGAGAGAACTCATTCTGCTAACCTGAATCCAAGCCTCTCTGTATCATTGATTCACTGTTTAGTTGTAAAACATTAACCATGTATATTAGTACTTGGGTATGTAAATTCCACCTCTCAAGACTAGGAAATGTCAATTTAAAGACAACAAAACAATATTCCTTAGCATAGGGTTTCTCAGAAGCTTTCATATACCTATGAGCCCCAACTAATAAGGAAAGGTTTAAGATTCACAGAATTTCCCAAACTTCTTTGTTCAGAAAAGAGTTTTTCACAGACTGTTTCACGGAACTAATGTTCTTGACTACACACTTAGAGAAACAGTGCTGTAGCTCAGTCCATTTCTTTTACTGATGAGAAAATTGGGGCCCAGAGAGACAAAGTGACTTCAGTGATGATGCAAATTATTGAGGGAGCCAGAACTTGAATCCAGATCTCCCATTTCTCAGGTGTGCTTTGCACAATGGCAGCACAACAGTCCTGGGTTTACCTGAGATGGGCAGCTTGGAAACGGCCCTTTTCCTGTTTGCTTTGTTTTGGGTGCATTAGAAGAATGTCATTCTCATTCAGTGTCTAAACCAGAGGAATGAAACACCTCATTCCTGTAATTAGGAACTGACAACTAGTAGAAGAAGCTGCTGCTGCTAAGTCGCTTCAGTCGTGTCCGACTCTGTGCGACACCATAGACGGCAGCCCACCAGGCTCCCCTGTCCCTGGGATTCTCCAGGCAAGAACACTGGAGTGGGTTGCCATTTCCTTCTCCAATGCATGAAAGCGAAAAGTGAAAGGGAAGTCGCTCAGTCGTGTCCGACTCTTAGCGACCCCATGGACTGCAGCCTACCAGGCTCCTCCATCCATGGGATTTTCCAGGCAAGAGTACTGGAGTGGGGTGCCATTGCCTTCTCCGAGTAGAAGAAGCAGGTAAATAAAAATAAGGAAAAAGTGAGTTAGGACCTGGACATTCTGGTGTGACAGAGGTGGCTGTCTAGCAAACCTTTGTGCTCCCCCCTTCATGTAGGTATGTTGATATAAAGTACACATCCAGGGATACCCATTCAATGAGTCCTCACTATTGGGTGTATAAATGAAGCTCTACACAGCAAGGTTACTTTCTTCACTCTGTCTTGCTCCTTCTGCTAAATCGGAACACAAAGGCCCTAGAGAATGGCCAAGCTGTAAGATAGAAGGAAGCCTGCTTCCTGCACCTGCATATATATGGAGGAAAGCCACCGGCTCACCTGGGAAGGTTGTTGCCGAAGCAAGAAATAAACTTTTATTGTGCTAAGCCACTGAGAGTTCTGGGTTTCATGCTGCAGTTCACATTGCCTTAGTCATCATACTGAAGCGTGAAAGAAAAAGTGGGGCCAAAGGAGAGATGAAATGTCAAAAAAGCACAGGATGATAGATTCAGAAATTTGGAGACACAGAACCATTTCATCTTAACTGAAAAGAACCTGGAACAAAAGAGACCAGCCCTTATTTTCAGGGACTGAAGTGAAAGGTGGGGGGCTGGCACAACACAGCGCCCCTGTACCATGCCCTTCCCCCCGACTTCATTCAATCACTAAATCATGTCACCTCACTAAACATTCTTCATAGTATCTGCCTCTCTCCATTCCCATTGCCAGCACACCAGGCTGAGTCATCTTCATCTTCTGGTTGAATTGCTCCAGGATACAACTAGTTCTATCTTCTGTTAGCTGCCATCCTCCCCCGTGCTGTGCTTGATTGCTCAGTTGTGTACGACTCTGTGTGACCCCATGGACTCTAGCCCACCAGGATCCTCTGTCCATGGGATTTCCCAGGCAAGAACACTGGAGTGGGTTGCCATGCCTTCCTCCAGGGGATCTTCCCAACCCACGGATCGAACCCAGGTCTCCCACGTTGCGGGAGTATTCTTTACCATCTGAGCCACCAGGGAAGCCCAAGAATACTGGAGTGGGTAACCTATCCCTTCTCCAGGGGATCTTCCTGACCCAGGAATTGAACTGGGGTCTCCTCCATTACAGGCGTATTCTTTACCAGTTGAGCTACCCGGGAAACTCTATCCTCCCCTACCCCTCATTAATCTATTTTCCATACTGGGGCCAGAATCTTCTTTCTAACACACAAATCAGATTAGACCCACCTCCCTAACATCCAGTTTGAATGCTTTTAATTAATTAATTAATTAATTAATTCTCAATGTCATTACAATAAAGTCCAATCTTTGCACGATGTATGGCCCTGCATGATACGCCCACCTTGGCAGCTCTCTCTCCCATCTTTGGACTCTTCTCCAACCATTCTGAACTCCTTCTGAGTCCCTGAGTGGGTCACACCTCTCTTGCCTCTTAGCCATCGCACAGGACTATTCTGACTTCCTGAATTGCCCTGCCCCTTTCCTTCCTCCCCATCATCTCCTTGTCCCTTCCCTTCCTACAGCTTGACTCCCACTCAACTTACTTGTCACCTTTATTTTGAAGGCTTCCCTGGTGCACTCAGATTGGATTCGCTTCTCAGGTTCTGTTTGTCCTTAGTACCCTGGATATCCCCAATTCGCACCCCAGGAACTGTCCTGCTCTACTTGTATGCCTATCAGCGTCTCCACCAGCGTGATCCTGGAGGACAAAACCACCTCATTCATCATTGAATTCAAGCACTTCTCGGGAGCTCAGCACAGAGTAGGCACTTGGAAAATAGGTCTTGAAAGGATGAATTTGCAGGTGGGGGTTGTATGGTTGGGATGCGTGCCACCCTGTACCAGCCTATGAAAAAGTCTGACCTAAGGCAGTGGGCAGTGTTGCTTAACTATTAGTGAAAACACACATTATAAAAATACATGCATTTATTTAACCCTGCACCTTAAGTATCTTTTCACATATGACATTCCAAAGTTACTGTGTTTGGCTGTTTTAAAGCATTTCACTAATTTAGTTAGCTTTTCAAGGTGAGTAGACAAGTCCACACATCTCACTCATTCTCTGCCAGCCAGGACCTGAATAAACCAGGCTGTCTGGTCACGAGGAAGGAGGCGAAGCATGCATTGGGTTAAATTAAGATCTTGGCTCTGCAGTCAGGGATGTCTGGGTTGAGTCATGCCATAAAATTTACCAGCCATGTGACCTTGGCGAGTGAAATAATGTTTCTCTAGTCCTTAGCAGAGTGTCTGGTACATAATAAGAGCTCAACAGCTGGTAGCAATAATTATTGTTCTATTTGCTACAAAAATTCATGTGAATTTTATCATCTCCTGTGTAATATTGTCATTAGACTGTGATGAAGACATTACTGGTTGTGGCGGGGGCGGGGGGGCCTGTTGTACACTGTGTGCAGGAAAAGTAACCAACAAAGCTCAGCCCTATGAGGTCATCAGGGGAGACCTAATTCTCCTCATTGGACAGACAAGAAAACCCACACTCAGCAGGGTGCGGAGACCTGCTCCTAGTCACGTAGCCAGCAAGGGCAGAGCTGAGACTCAGACCAGAACTTCTAATCGCCAGGCCAGTTCTCTTTCCACCACACTGCATGGCCCCTGGGCATGAGCACTTCCAGGTCCTAAAGGCTTCCAAGTTTCTAAGATCAAATAGGACACAGGTACGCGGGGACTGGCTGTTCCCCTGCCTCCATTCATGGGTGTTTGGGATCACAGGCCCCCGGGGCATTGTTCCCGGGCTGTGGCACACACGGATGTGGCTCCTCTGCCAAGAAGACAGACTGGCTCCCGTGGAGACCAAAGTGTCCTTTAGTGGAGTAGCTGCTGCATTCCCCCTTCCCCGGGACCGGGCTGGGCGTGCCAGCTACGCCTGGCCCCTGCACAGCAGATGCCAGAGATGCCTGGGATGCGTGTACCAGGGAAGCTGAATTCACTTCCCACCAGAGTGAACATCAGGACCTGCTATGTCTCTGAAGTCCAGTTCTTGCTGCAAACTGCTAAAGCAGATACAAGTACTCAAAAGTCATAGACTGTTCAAGTTCAATAGGACCTGAGGCCCCATCTTAGTCTGAACTGTCTATTTTGTAGAGGAGAAAATCTGGGCATAGACATGAGCAGAAACAAATATCTAGGCTGTGGCGAGGGTGGGGTTCTTTCTGGAGCATTATTACAACCGGATTCCCCTTATGGACATGAACTACCTCTGACACAGAACACTGCTTAGGACATTTGCCATCACTGTGGGGAGACATTTTTGATACAGGTCATCTTCAGTGATCTGGAATACCTCCTCAGAATGGCATGGCTGGGCTGAAATCCCAATCTTTGGGGGCCTTCTCTTAACAGGAAGCCTAAGAGGCCATACAGAAGTGTGGACAATTCTAGAACTATTTCAGGATTGGTGCTCATCACTGGTTTTCTTGGTGTACGAGAAAGGCACTGGAGAGGTGAGACTTTTGTTAGAATCTGCGGGTCAAGCTGAAAGGCCAGACCAGGGGAATGGCCATCAGCTGGGGGCAGCTCTTGGGTGAAGACTGCTGCAGGCACTGCTGTACCCATAGCCTAGCCCCTCCACAGGTGGGAAGGAAATCTTAAAGGTACCAACATGGGTTGATCAGTTCATGAAAGCTTTGATATCTTCAAAATTCCACAGGATGTTGATGTCTCAGAACCTCACAGGAGGTCCCTAAGCCAGGATTTGCTCCAATCAGGCGGATAAACAGAAGACACACCTGATGTCTTCCATTCTTCACAGTATCCTAGTTTTAAATTAGGGACAGGCAACTCCCCCTAAGGCAGCAGTGCCATGCCAGAGAACTAAAGGGGGTCTGTCTTTAGCAGAGAGCCATTCATAGACAGTGAGGAGCAGAAAATAAATACAAAGGGGAAAACTACCTTCTCTTCTGAACATATTTAAATTCCATTCCATTTAATGCAGGAGACAGCACTTTTTTTTTTCTTTTTCTTTTTTTCTTTAATTCTTAAGCCTCCACTATCCTCCTTGGGGCCCAGCTCATGGAAGAGATGAAATAAATATCTGGCAAATGACTAGGTAAATAAATGAATGAATGAAAGAATAAGTGAGTGTTTGAGTTAACGAGTAAATGAAGTGTCTAGGTAGAGAATGATTGTGGAAACACAAGGGAACTGCAAGGCCTTGATAATGCATGCATAAATTTGCATAAATTCTATGCTGGAGAAAGAGGCTCATCTGTTTATATAGTTCCTATCAATAAGGCACTTCCTTTTCTGTTCTGTATTCTCCTGAACTCTGTAGAAAAAGAAACATTTAACTTTGCTCTTTTGTTCTCTAAACATTTGGGCAGGATTAAAATAACTTGTTGCTGCTATTTCTTTTATTTTGTTAACCAGTTGAACATTTGTTCCCAATCCAGAGTCCAAATGAACTATTTTTTCATTTAAATCTTCTGTCTTTTGCCAACACCTGGCCTTCTCGCCACAGTATTCCTTCACACGCTAGTGAGGAAAAGGCAAAGTGGAAGCAGACAACAAAGTGGAGAACGGAGGGTGGGATGGGGGTTCTTGAGGCAGATAGTCCTGAGTCCTGGCCTCTACCGTCTAATGGAGTAGCTTTGGGCAAGTTACCAATCTCTGGATAATAATGAAACTTCCACCATGAATGTGATTCTAAGTAATCAGACAAAGAAAGTACTTCATATGCTGTCCATCACAGTGAATGTTCAATATATTTGAGTTACTCTGTTAGGTTATATTGTATTACATTACATCATACTATACACATACAGTATTGTATCTTCAGTTCAGTCGCTAAGTCATGTCCTACTCTTCGCGACCCCATGAATCGCAGCATGCCAGGTCTCCCTGTCCATCACCATCTCCTGGAGTTCACTCAAACTCATGTCCATCAAGTTGATGATGCCATCCAGCCATCTCACCCTCTGTCGTCCCCTTCTCCTCCTGCCCTCAATCCCTCCCAGCATCAGAGTCTTTTCCAATGAGTCAACTCTTAGCATGAGGTGGCCAAAGTACTGGAGTTTCAGCTTTAGCATCATTCCTTCCAAAGAACACCCAGGACTGATCTCCTTCAGAATGGACTGGTTGGATCTCCTTGCAGTTCAAGGGACTCTCAAGAGTCTTCTCACATCACATTATACATAGCAGTGGTGTAGAATGTGGCCTTGTAAAACCAGTGCCAGTGGGTGTGTTGACCAAAGTCACATTCCCCAAAGAGATCTCTTCCAACCACCTTTCCCACTCCACTGCAGACTCAAACCACTTTGTATTTCTCTCTCACCTACATCCTAAAATCAATAACCAGTGTTGTTCAGGGAGAAAAGAAGAACTACTGGTTCTTCCTCTTAAATGACATTCAGTGACACCTGAAGCTGGGCCAGTCCACTTGGGAGAAGCCATTGGAGTTCAGGGTCCTGACAAGAGACCCCTGTATGAGGAAGGAAATCCACTTCCAATGTTGACCTGACTCTCATCCTCCCCTGCAGCATTCCTAACTCTCACTCACATCAACAAGCTACAATTTGTGAAGTTGGTTAGAACTGTGAAAGCTTAAGATTATGGGAGCTCAAGATTAGCGCCACAGCTGAGCTCAGACTGGGGCAGTCAAGGCCAGGGCATGGTCACTGAAAGGCCACGTTTTCTAGTAGCCCATGACTGAAGCGACTTAGCAGCAGCAGCAGGGCTTTTGGCCTTATGCTAGGAAGGCATGTGGAGCTGAACATGTTACCAATAAGAGAAGATAAGTACCTGGACTGGCACAACTCTATGCTTAACCAGGTGGCAAGCATAGTTGATTGCCTTCTCCTTCCATCTTTTTCTTTGGATTATAGGATCCCCAATTCTGCATCTGGCAGTGTGCTCAAGGGAAGCAAAAACCTTCCCCTAGCCTGAGAAACTAAGGCATAATTGGCGTACACCAAATGTGGCAATCCTCTTCCTCTCCACGACAGGCTTGGGAGTGGGCCTGTGACCCAGTTCTGAACGTTGAGACCAAAGGGGTAATTTGTTGAAGGGATCTTCTCAGAAGATTTTTATTGTCTGTTACAAAGAGAACATTCCTTCCTGCCTGCCTTGAATGCAATGATGTGAGAACATGGCACTTGGGGTGACAGCAACTGTTTTGTGACCATGAGGCAACAAGTCAATGGGTACAGGATAAAACAGGGAAAAGACACAACAAGGGTTTTGACAATATAGTTGGAAAAAAAATCTAGTCTGGAAACATTTTCTTCTAGACTTTGATAATTTGTGAGATGATTAAAATTTTATTTTGTTTTAACCATTATTTCATTTCTTCTTCTTGTAGCCAAAGATATATTATTGATACAAACACTATCCAATTCATGTTGTAATTTATTTTGTGTCTGAACTGTTTCTTATTAATTTTCATCTATTATTATCATTGAATATTCTGCTGCTGCTGCTGCTGCTAAGTAGCTTCAGTCATGTCCGACTCTGTGTGACCCCATAGATGGCAGCCCACCAGGCTCCCCTGTCACTGGGATTCTCCAGGCAAGAACACTGGAGTGGATTGCCATTTCCTTCTCCAATACATGAAAGTGAAAAGTGAAAGTGAAGTTGCTCAGTCGTGTCCAACTCTCGGCAACCCCATGGATTGCAGCCTACCAGGCTCTTCCATCCCTGGGATTTTCCAGGCAAGAATACTGAAGTAGGGTGCCATTGCCTTCTCCAGAATATTATCCTGACATTTAGTAATATTTTTAAAAAATGTCTTTGCAAAGGTATATAAAGATTAAAAAAAAAAAACTCCAGTTGCTGAGGCATGAAGATTAGGATTCAATTTTAAGTTTTATAAAAGTCTTGATTTCCTCCCTGCCAGGAACTTTTTCATTTCTGTATGATCCTACCTTTTCTGGGGCCAAAGAATGATTAAGACTTTGAAAAACGATAGATATTGCAGCTACTGCTGAGAAATAGCTCCTGAGAATTCCTAGCACTTCCCATCAGCCACATTTAGACCTAACTCTCTGGTGATCAATGTTTCTAAACTTAAATTGGAGTACATAATCAACAGAACATTTAAATTGGTATTCCCCTGGAAAATCTAGGGTGTGTGTTTGATACATTTAGTAAGCATTTATTTAACATCTCTTATCTACCAGGCACTTTATGATGCATTGGAAATGTAGAGATGCACAACATGGCCCTTACCCTTGAAAAGCTTACAGTGACAAAACAGAATGTTACAACATGAATAGAGGTATTGACAAGCGATCATATCTAGCCCTCTTAGCATAGTACTACCACTGAGTTAATTAAGAAAACCACATTCCCAGGCACGTATCTTTGACAGATGGTGTCCATGAAAGCTTCCCAAGCTCAGTCCTCCCCAGCACAGTTTATTTTGGGAGGCAACTTTCTGCAGTCATCACTCAAGATCCTCAACATTACCCCCTATTCTCCAAAGTCATCCCTTGCCCAACGTGCACTCTCTGTGTGGTTCACTCACAGCAGTTATTTCAAGCACCAAACACATTTGATAACTGGGTGATGATTTGAGGCACCATGTTTAAAGTGGGGGGATTATGAGTAGTGTCTTGCTTCCTTTTGAATCAGCAAATTCTAAAAAAAGAAATCAGATTTTTGTCCTCTTCCTGAGCTGACTGTGACTTCTGAAAAAGGACTGAGCTCTCGAGCTCAGCATCCCTGGACCAGCAGCCTCAAGGGCATCTTCAGTCCTACATGGAGTTCAGTTCAGTTCAGTTGCTCAGTTGTTTACGACTCTTTGCGACACCATGGACTGCAGCACGCCAGGCCTCCCTGTCCATTGCCAACTCCCAGAGTTTACTCAAACTCATGCCCATTGAGTCGGTGATGCCATCCAACCATCTTATCCTCTGTTGTCCCCTTCTCCTCCCGCCTTCAATCTTTCCCAGCATCAGCATCTTTTCAAATGAATCAGCTCTTCGCATCAGGTGGCCAAAGTATTGGAGTTTCAGCTTCAACATCAATCCTTCCAATGAATATTCAGGGTTGATTTCTTTTAGGATGGACTGGTTTGATCACCTTGCAGTCCAAGAGATTCAAGAGTTTTCTCCAACACCACAGTTCAAAAGCATCAATTCTTCGGCACTGATCTTTCTTTATAGTCCAATTCTCACATTCATACATGACCACTGGAAAAACCATAGCCTTGACTAGATGAACCTTTGTTGGCAAAGTAATGTCTCTGCTTTTGAATATGCTATCTAGGTTGGTCATGACTTTTCCTCCAAGAAGTAAATGTCTTTTAATTTCATGGCTGCAGTCACCATCTGCAGTGATTTTGGAGCCCCCAAAAATAAAGTCTGACACTGTTTCCACTGTTTCCTCATCTATTTGCCATGAAGTGATGGGACTGGATGCCATGATCTTCATTTTCTGAATGTTGAGCTTTAAGCCAACTTTTTCACTCTCCACTTTCACTTTCATCAAGAGGCTCTTTAGTTCTTCACTTTCTGCCATAAGGGTGGTGTCATCTGCATATCTGAGGTTATTGATATTTCTCCCAGCAATCTTGATTCCAGCTTGTGCTTCATCCAGCCCAGTGTTTCTGAAGTGCACAAAGCTAACAAACCAGGAGTTACTGCTTTCACCAGTGGTCACTTTTAGTAGAATTGCCGGGAACTGGTTTTTCTCTCCCTCTTCCCAAACATAAGCCTTCCTGCCCTCTCTCATTCATCTTCTCCCCCTCCTCTGATGTCCAGTCATCAAGCCCTGAGGGATTGCCCTGGCCTTCTGCTGGTTGCTGCAGCTGTATTTCTCCCTCTTGGAGAGGCATTGATCCCAGAGCCTGACTGCTTGAGAAGGAATCTTAGCTTCCCTGTTGAGTAGCGGTGGGATTCCAGTTACTCCTACTCCCTTTGTTCTAGTTACTACATCTATAAGATATTTACCACCTTTCTTTCCAGAGTTAGCACTGAGTGTGTGCTGTGCTTAGTCACTTCAGTCAGGGCCGACTCTGTGCGACCCCTTGGACTGTAGCCTGCCAGGCTCCTCTGTCCATGGGATTCTCCAGGCAAGAATACTGGAGTGGGTTGCCATTCCCTCTTCCAGGGGGATCTTCCTGACCCAGGGATTGAACTCACATCTCTTATGTCTCCTGCATTAGCGGGCAGGTTCTTTACCACTAGTGTGACCTGGGAAGCCCCAAAGTTACCATTAAGGGCTTTCAATTTGCCAGTCTGGTTCACTGAGTGCCTCTTGCTGAACCCCTACAGTTATTGCTCACTGTCCAGACTCCTGGTTGTGTAACCACAAGACGACCCATTGCTGTATTTAAGACTGATTCTGGGTCTGGGTTTATGCACTTAGTGAAAAGTCATCCAACTGTGTACTTATTATTTGTGTCTTTTTCTGCAATTAGGTTATTATTTCAATAAAATATTTACTTGAAAATGTTGCATTTGTATTAAATCCAGTTAGCCAGACAGCTTACTTCTCTGCTCTCTTTTTCTCTCTCAGATTCACAAGAATTAGGCATGTATAGTCATTTTGGAAAAATAATATGAAGCAGGGCAGCAAAAGAATGAAAACCAAAAATTATTTCCATTCCTAGCATTCAGGAACAACCAAGGCTGAAATTTTAGAAGTTACCATTTTCACAAAAAATGAAGTCAGAGGTTAATACTATTTCATAACCTTTTAAATATAATCTGTCTACAAATTCCAGTATATTATTTTAAAAGGTTGTGTTATATTCCACTGAATGGGAATAACACAATTATTTAACCTATCCTTTCCATTAGAGAGGGCTTCCCTTGTGGCTCAGCTGGTAAAGAATCTGCCTGGGTTTCTTTACCAACGTGGGAGACCTGGGTTCAATCCCTGGGTTGGGAAGATCCCCTGGAGAAGGGAAAGGCTACCCACTCCAGTATTCTGGCCTAGAGAATGCCATGGAGTGTATAGTCCATGGGGTCGCAGAGTCAGACACGAGTGACTGAGCAACTTTCACTTCACTTCCATTAGAGATATAGATGGTCCCAGTATTTAGCAGTGTTGCTATGAATAGCTTTGGGGCTAAATCATTTCACTGCTCTGGGGTTTCATTCGATTTGCACTTCAATCACTCATGCCCAGTTTAGGAAGTTTCTTGGTCTGTGAAGGAATCCAGTCACTTTCGTATGCACTATGTCTTCTGAACTGTCCTTTAGAAAGACTTACATTTCACTGAAACAAACAATAGGCTCGATGAAGCCCTTTTCAAAGATATGATGGGAGGGGACAGAGGAGCTTTGGGTCACAGGTCCCTTCTGCTGGAGTGGGGAGGGACAGGGGGTCTCACCCGCTAAGAGCCCCGCCTTGCTGGGGACTGACGCTGCTCAGAAGCCTGGTTCCGACTCTCAGTGGTGTTTGTTTCCTGAGTGTCATTTGCAACGTTTCTGCAGTGCTAATGACTAGAAACTGCTAATGGCTGTGAAAAGCTAATTGTTGTGCAAGGTGCTTCTGCCCTCCCCCAGTTGCCAGGAGAGCTCACAGTCCTAGCTCAGCAGAGCTCTCATTAGCATCTCTGTGTCTGTGACACAGTCCCTAAGGGGGGAATCCTCCTCGCAGCCTGGCAAACAGCCAAATCTCCTCCGTAGACCCAGAGCCAAGAGGCTGTGTGCCGGCCAGCAACAAAACACAGGGAGGCAGAGACTGAAGTAGCCCTTCCCATGAGGAATCAAAGCAAGTGAGACCATGTGCTGTGCTTCAGTCACAGGCTCTTTGTAGGCGACTCTCTACAAATAACAATGTGGCAGCTGGGGTGTACCAGGCACCAGGCTGGTGCCCTGTGGCTTTTTCTCCTTTAATCATCCCCCCTTTTCAGAGGACATTGAGGCTCAGAGACCAAACCATTTTCGCTAAATCTGTTAGCAGCTTACAGATCTGGGATATGACTCTCAGACTTTTTACTCCAGACCAGATTTTTAATCACTGCATAGTAGTACTTTGTGAAAACTAGTGAAGCAGCTTTGAGCCACACTGGAATGAATTAGTATGCATGTGTGCCCGCCCACATTTGTATGTGGTTGTACATTAGGAGAATTTGAACACTGCATTTAACCCATCATATTCCATGATTACCTCCTGAAAGGTGGGCTGGTTAAAAAAACAAACTAACAGCAAGCTCATTTTTGGCCAGTGAATGCTTCTTTCTATAAGTTAAGATGCAGTGTCTCCCTCCACTTCCACTGAAGTCCTGTTTTCTAGGCTATTTTATAAAATCTCTTCTGTTGATTATCTATCATTTCCCTGTCCTTTAACAATCTTTCCAACAAAGCAAACGTAGGCTCCATAATGTTTGTTTGAATTCATGGTGTTTCCAATTTTGCAGTCTGTTTCCCTACTTCTCTATCGACGCTTATGACTTATTCAGCTGAAGATCTCAGTTCAGAACTCCTCTCTTTCTGGGCCCCCAGCTTTTTAAATGTATCCTTCAATATCCACTTCTTTTCCAAGTTTTTATAGCCATTTGCTGCATTGTGCTAGTAATTTCACATGCAAAATTGTGCTTTCAATTCTATACAACTTTTTCAAAAAGATATGAAATCAACAGAGAAGGCTCATCGGGAGCAGCCACAATGACTGAGTTCCTCCCACACATGCTTTGAGAAAACAAAAGGGAGAGGCCAGTAGGTCTGCTAACACGGGACAGAGGGAAGCAACACTGAAAAGCACTGACCTGCCACTTTCATTCGTGGGAAAAGTTGCCTGGGCAACCAGAGACTCAAGAGATAATGGGATGGCCTCACCTGCCATCCTCCGTCCTTACTAGGGCTCATCAGCTTAAGACAGAGAGCAGTAGCCTTCACCGGCTTGACTATTCACAGGGCAAAAACATTGGCACTGAAGTTGATATTAAACTCTCAACAATTAAATTCACTAATGAGATTTAGTGTGAGCCAAAAGATTAACAACAGAGAAGTCCATATCATTTCCAGAATCTCAGGAAGTGACATGTACTGACTACAGCTGATAAATGACCCCTAACATAATTATTCCAAGCAGATCATGTAGTGCAGAGAGAGAACACGATGCAAATACTGTGATCTGAAAGTTAAGACAGAAAGTGAGGAAGGTGACTCCCACAGCAGTAAGAAAATGGTTCCTTTACAAAGTCAGTTCTCCCAGATTCTCTCAGGGCTCCATCGAGGATGAGTTATCTTGCTCAGGCTGAACACAGGACAGCCCCTGTCATTCTTAGTTGTCCTCATGAGCTGGAGCAAAATGAGGACAGCCTACTTCCAGAGTTGCTGAGCTGACAATTGCCACCAGCTGTCACACTTCCCCAGCCCCAGTGGAGGGACAGAACTAGCATGTGAAAAGGCCCCTCCCTTGATTGTATCTGGGCCTTCCTCCATCAGCTGAGCTCACAGCCAGAGTAGGAGGGGGACAGTTTTCAAGCAGCTTCAGTAAGCTGGATATATCCTTGTGGTTTCTTTTTGCTGGAGTTTGGGACAAAGCCAAGCACATTCATGATTCCCAGAAGAATACCTCTCCCCCAGGTAACTGAGAACCCATCTGTGCTTGTGCTAAGTCGCTTCAGTTGTGTCCGACTCTTTACGACCCCATGGACTGTAGCCCGCCTGGCTCCTCTGTCCATGGGATTCTTTAGGAAAGAATACTGGAGTGAGCTGCCATGCCCTTCTCCATGGGATCTTCCTGACCCAGGGAATGAACCTGCATCTCTTACGTCTGCTGCATTGGCAGGTGGGTTCTTTACCACTAGTGCCAACTGGGAAGCCCGAGAACTCTTTAGGAGAGAATTAATAGTAACTTCCTCTCTGAAATCTGTTCTTCTTTTGAATATGTTTCAGTGAAAGTTTCTATTTGCTATCACTTGCATTGGTCAGAAACTCATTATATTGCTTATATGTGGAATCTAAAAAAAGACTTATCTACAAAAGAGAAATTATAGATGTAGAAAACAAACTTATAGCTACCCTTATAGGTAAGGGCAGGAAGGGATAAACTGGAAGATTGGAATTGACATATACACATTGCTGCTAAGTCACCTCAGTCATGTCCGACTCTGTGTAACCCCATAGACGGCAGCCACCAGGCTCCTCTGTCCCTGGGATTCTCCAGGCAAGAACACTGGAGTGGGTTGCCATTTCCTTCTCCAATGCATGAAAGTGAAAAGTGAAAGTGAAGTTGCTCACTCGTGTCCGACTCTTAGCGACCCCATGGACTGCAGCCTACCAGGCTCCTCCATCCATGGGATTTTCCAGGCAAGAGTACTGGAGTGGGGTGCCGTTGCCTTCTCCAATGTACACACTGCTATATATAAAATAGATAACTAATAAGGACCTACTGTATAGCACAGTGAACTCTGCTCAGTACTTTGTAATGGCCTATATGGAAAGATTGTCTAAAAAAGAGTAGATCTATGTATATGTGTGTGCTTAGTTGCTCAGTCGTGTCTGACTTTTTGTGACCCCATGGACTGTAGCCTGCCAGGCTTCTTTGGGCATGAGGATTCTCCAGGCAAAAATACTGGAGTGAGTTGCCATGCCCTCATCCAGGGGATCTTCCCAACCCAGGGATCAAATCCAGGTCTCCCACATGCAGGCAGATTCTTTACCATCTGAGCCACCAGGGAAGCCCATGAATACTGGAGTGGGTAGCCTATCCCTTCTCCAGGGGATCTTCCTGACCCAGGAATTGAACTGGGGTCTCCTGCATTGCAGGTGGATTCTTTACCAGCTGAGCTACCAGGGAAGCCCAGATATATGTATAACTAATTCACTTTGCTGCACACCTGAAACTAACACAACACTGTATTGAGTTGGCCAAAAAATTCACCTAAAGTTCTATAAGATGGTACAGAAAAACTCAAATGAACTTTTTGGCCAACCCAATAAATCAACTATACTCCAATTTAAAAAAGAAAAAAAATTTTTTTAAAAGAAACTCAGCAAACATCATCAACATCTCCCTTCCCTTCCCCACAGCTTTCAATTTCCCAGGCCAGTGGTTCCTACCTCCTTAATATTCCTTGCATTTTCTTTTCTCAATTCTCACATGTTCTGCTCTGATTCTGACTGCTATATTTTCTTGACGGAATTACTGATGACAACAATGACCCAAAGGCTTATCACCCTCTGTGCTATGGTATGATTTTTTCAAATTCCAAATCTGATCGTGTCATCTCACTAGTAAAAATATATATACGTATTTTCTTATAAAAAAGAATCTCCAAAACTTTTAAGGATAAATTTCAAGAAACAAAACATGGAGAGCAGACAGCTTACCCATTTTTCTTTTTTTTTTTTTTAATTTTTTTTTTATTGAAGGATAATTGCTTTACAGAATTTTGTTGTTTTCTGTCAAACTTCAACATGAATCAGCCATACGTACACATACATCCCCTCCATTTTGAACCTCCCTCTCATCTGCCCCTCATCCCACCGCTCTGGGTTGATACAGAGCCCCTCTTTGAGTTTCCTGAGCCATACAGCAAATTCCTGTTGGCTATTTTACATATGATAATGTAAGTTTCCATGGTACTCTTTCCATATACCTCATCCTTTCCTTCCCTCTCCACATGTTCATAAGTGTTTTTTATGACTGTTTCTCCACTACTGCCCTGTAAATCAATTCTTCAGAAGCATTTTTATAGATTCTGTATATATGCCTTAGAATATGATATTTATCTTTTCTCTTTCTGACTCACTTCACTCTGTATAATAGGTTCTAGGTTCGTCCACCTCACCAGAACTGGCTCAAATGCATTCCTTTTTATGGCTGAGTAATATTCCATCGTGTATGTACCACAACTTGTTAATCCATTCACTGTCGACCAGCATCTTGGTTGCTTCCATGTTCTAGCTATCTTAAATAGTGCTGCAACGAACAATGGGATGCATGTGTCTTTTTCATCCCTGGTTTCCTCAGGGTATATGTCTGGAAGCGGTATTGCTGGGTCATACGGTGGTTTTATTCCTAGATTTTAAGGACTCCCCATACCGTCTTCCATAGTGGCTGTATCAATTTACATCCCCACCAACAGTGCAAGAGCGTTCCCTTTTCTCCACACCCTCTCCAGCATTTGTTGTTTGTAGACTTTCTGATGATGGCCTTTCTGACCAGTGTGAAGTGATATCTCATTGTGGTTTTGATTTACATGTCTCTAATGAAGTGCAGCGGCTGCGAAGGACCGCGCAAAAGTGCAGTGGCAGCGACCTACTGTGCAGGAGCTACCCAACGCCCAAGGTCAGGGGCGGCAACTGAGAGCACCAGGCTGCGACAGCACAGGAGCAGCTGAGAGGAGCTACACCACGTCCAAGGTCAGGGGCTCTTCACAGGAGAAGCTCTATACAGTCAGCAAAAACAAGACCAAGAACTGACTGTGGCTCAGACCATGAACTCCTTAGTGCCAAATTCAGACTGAAACTGAAGAAAGTGAGAAAAACCACTAGACCATTCAGATATGACCTAAATCAAATCCCTTATGATTATACAGTGGAAGTGAGAAATAGATTTAAGGGACTAGATCTGATAGACAGAGTGCCTGATCAACTATGGACAGAGGTTCATGACATTGTACAGGAGACAGGGATCAATACCATCCCCATGGAAAAGAAATGCAAAAGAGCAAAATGGCTGTCTGGGGAGGCCTTACAAATAGCTGTGAAAAGAAGAGAAGCAAAAAGCAAAGGAGAAAAGGAAAGATATAAGCATCTGAATACAGAGTTACAAAGAATAGCAAGAAGAGATAAGAAAGCCTTCCTCAGCAATCAATGCAAAGAAATAGAGGAAAATAACAGAACGGGAAAGACTAGAGACCTCTTCAAGAAAATTAGGGATACCAAGGGAACATTTCATGCAAAGATGGGCTCAATAAAGGACAGAAATGGTATGGACTTAACAGAAGCAGAAGATATTAAGAAGAGATGGCAAAAATACAGAGAAGAACTGTACAAAAAAGATCTTCACAACCCAGATAATCATGATGGTGTGATCACTCACCTAGAGCCAGACATCCTGGAATGTGAAGTCAAGTGGGCCTTAGAAAGCATCACTACAAACAAAGCTAGTGAAGGTGATGGAATTCCAGTTGAGCTATTTCAAATCCTGAAAGATGATGCTATAAAAGTGCTGCACTCAATATGCCAGCAAATTTGGAAAACTCAGCAGTGGCCACAGGACTGGAAAAGGTCAGTTTTCATTCCAATCCCAAAGAAAGGCAATGCAAAGAATATTCAAAACACCGCACAAATGCACTCATCTCACACACTACTAAAGTAATGCTCAAAATTCTCCGAGCCAGGCTTCAGCAATATGTGAACCATGAACTTCCAGATGTTCAAGCTGGTTTTAGAAAAGGCAGAGGAACCAGAGATCAAATTGCCAACATCCGCTGAATCATGGAAAAAGCAAGAGAGTTCCAGAAAAACATCTATTTCTGCTTTATTGACTATGCCAAAACCTTTGTCTGTGTGAATCACAATAAACTGTGGAAAATTCTGAAAGAGATGGGAATACCAGACCACCTGACCTGCCTCTTGAGAAACCTATATGCAGGTCAGGAAGCAACAGTGAGAACTGGACATGGAACAACAGACTGGTTCCAAATAGGAAAAGGAATATGACAAGGCTGTATATTGTCACCCTGCTTATTTAACTTATATGCAGAGTACATCATGAGAAACACTGGGCTGGAAGAACCACAAACTGAAATCAAGATTGCTGGGAGAAATATCAATAACCTCAGACATGCAGATGACACCACCCTTATGGCAGAAAGTGAAGAGGAACTCAAAAGCCTCTTAATGAAAGTGAAAGTGGAGAGTGAAAAAGTTGGCTTAAAGCTCAACATTCAGAAAATGAAGATCATGGCATCCGATCCCATCACTTCATGGGAAATAGATGGGGAAACAGTGGAAACAGTGTCAGACTTTATTTTTTGGGGCTCCAAAATCACTGCAGATGGTGACTGCAGCCATGAAATTAAAAGACGCTTACTCCTTGGAAGGAAAGTTATGACCAAACTAGATAGCGTATTCAGAAGCAGAGATATTACTTTGCCAACAAAGGTCCGTCTAGTCAATGCTATGGTTTTTCCAGTGGTCATGTATGGATGTGAGAGACTGTGAAGAAAGCTGAGTGCCAAAGAATTGATGCTTTTGAACTGTGGTGTTGGAGAAGACTCTTGAGAGTGCCTTGGACCGCAAGGAGGTCCAACCAGTCCATCCTAAAGGAAATCAGTCCTGGGTGTTCATTGGAAGGACTGATGCTGAAGCTGAAACTCCAATACTTTGGCCACCTCATGCAAAGAGTGACTCATTGGAAAAGATTCTGATGCTGGGAGGGATTGGGGGCAGGAGAAGGGGACCACAGAGGATGAGATGGCTGGATGGTATCACCAACTCGATGGACATGAGTTTGGGTAAACTCTGGGAGTTGGTGATGGACAAGGGAGGCCTGGCGTGCTGCGATTCATGCGGTTGCAAAGAATAAGACACGACAGTGACTGAACTGAGCTGAACTGAATGACGAGCGATGCTGAACATCGTTTCATGTGTTTGTTAGCCATCTGTATGTCTTCTCTGCAGAAATGTCTGTTTAGGTCTTTTTCCAACTTTTTGATTGGGTTGTTTGTTTTCCTGGCATTCGTTGTATGAGCTGCTTGTATGTTTTGGAAATTAATTCTTTGTCAGTTATTTCATTTGCTATTATTTTCTCCCATTTGAGGGCTTTTCACCTTGCTTATAGTTTCCTTTGCTGTGAAAAAGCTTTTAAATTTAATCAAGTCTCACTTGTTTACATTTGTTTTTATTTCCATGACTCTAGGAGGGGGTGTCATAGAGGATCTTGCTTTGATTTATGTCATAGAGTATACTGCCTATGTTTTCCTCTAACAGTTTTATAGTGTGAGGTCTTACATTTAGGTCTTTAATCCATTTTGAGTTTATGGTGTTAGGGAGTGTTCTAATTTCATTCTTTTACATGTAGCTGTCCAATTTTCCTAGCACCATTTATTGAAGAGGCTGTCCTTGCCCCATTGTATATTCTTGCCTCCTTTGTCAAAAATAAGGTACCCATAGGTGCACGGGTTTATTTCTGGGCTTCTATCTTGTTCCATTAGTCTATATTTCTGTTTTTGTGCCAGTACCATACTGTCTTGATGACTGTAGTTTTGTAGTATAACCGGAGGTCAGGAAGGTTGATTCGTCCAGCTTCATTCTTCTTTCTCAAGATTGCTTTGGCTATTCCGGGTCTTTTGTGTTTCCATATGAATTATGAAACTTTTTGTTCTAGTTCTGTAAAAAAAAAAATGCCATTGGTAATTCGATGGGGATCGCATTGAATCTTAAATTGTGTTTGGTAGTATAGTTATTTTCACAATATTGATTTTTCCTACACAGGAACATGGAATCTCTCTCCATCTGCTTATGTCATCTTTGATTTCTTTCATCAGTGTCTTATAATTTTCTGTGTACAATTCTTTTGTCTTCTTAGGTAAGTTTACTCCTAGATATTTAATTCTTTTTGTTGCAATGGTGAATGGGACTGATTCCTTAATTTCTCTTTCTGACATTTCATTGTTAGTATATAAAAACGCAAGTGATTTCTATGTATTGATTTTGTATCTTGCAACTTTTCTAAATTCACTGATTAGCTCTAGCAATTTTCTGATATTATCTTCAGGGTTTTCTATGTACAGTATCACGTCATCTGCAAACAGTGAGAGCTTTACTTCTTCTTTTCTGATTTGCATTCCTTTTATTTCTTTTTCTTCTCTGATTGCTGTAGCTAGGACTTCCAGAACTATGTTAAATAACAGTGGTGAAAGTGGACACTCTTGTCTTTTTCCTGATCTTAGGGAGAATGCTTTCAGTTTCTCACCATTGAGAATAATGTTTCTTGTAGGCTTATTATATATGGCCTTTACTATGTTGAGGTAGGTTCTTTCTATGCCCATTTTTTGTAGAGTTTTAATCATAAATGAGTGCTGAAATTTGTCAAAGGCTTTTCCTGCATCTATTGAGATTATTATATGGTTTTTATCTTTCTATTAGTTAATATGGTGTATCATATTGATTGATTTGCACATATTGAAGAATCCTTGCATTCCTGGAATAAATCCAACTTGATTATGGTGTATGAGTTTTTTGATGTGTTGCTGAAATCTGTTTGCTAAAATTTTGTTGAGGATTTTTGCATCTATGTTCATCAGTGATACTGGCCTGTAGTTTTCTTTTTTGTTGTTGTCTTTCTCTGGTCTTGCTATCAGGGTAATGGTGAGCTCATAGAATGTGGTGGAAGTGTTCCTTCCTCTGCAATTTTTAAAAACAGTTTTAGAAGTATAGGCATTAGCTCTTCTCTAAATGTTTGATAGAATTCTATGAAGCCATTTGGTCCTGGGCTTTTGTCTTTTGGGAGATTTTTTATCACAGCTTCAATTTCAGTGCTTATAATTGTGTTGTTCATAATTTCTATTCATTCCTGTTTCAGTCTTGGAAGACTGAACTTTTCTAAGAATCTGTCCATTTCTTCCAGGTTATACATTTTATTGCCATATAGTTGCTCATAATAGTCTCTCATAAGCCTTTGTATTTCTGCATTGTCTGTTGTAACCTCTCCTTTTTCATTTCTAATTTTGTTCATTTGATTCTTCTCTCTTTTTTTCGAGTCTGGCTAAAGGTTTGTCAATTTTGTTTATCTTCTCAAAGAATCACTGTTTACTTTTATTAATCTTCACTATTGTTTCCTTCATTTCTTTTTCATTTATTTCTGCTTGCGTCTTTATGATTTTTTTCCTCCTACTAATTTTCAGGGTTTTTTGTTCTTCTTTTTCCAGTTGTTTTAGGTGTAAAGTTGGGCTGTCTATTTGATGTTTTTCTTGTTTCTTGAGGTAGGATTGTATTGCTATAAACTTCCCTCCTAGGACTGCTTTTGTTGCATCCCATAGGTTTTGAGTTGTCATGTTTTTATTGTCATTTGTTTCTAGAAATTTTTTTATTTCCCTTTTAATTTCTTCAGTAACCTGTTGGCAATTTAGAAATGTTTTGTTTAATCTTCATGTGTTTGTGTTTCTTACAGTCTTTTTCATGTAATTGATATCTAGTCTCATAGCACTGTGGTCGGAGAAGATGCATGATATGATTTCAATTTTCTTAAATTTACTGAGGTTTGATTTGTGACTCAAGATGTGGTCTATCCTAGAGAATGTTCCATGTGCACTTGAGAAGAAGGTGTATTCTTCTGCATTTGAATGGAATGTCCTGAAGATATCAATGAGATCCATCTCATCTAATGTATCATTTAAGACTTGTGTTTCCTTATTAATTTTCTGTTTTGATGACCTGTCCATTGGTGTGAGTGGGGTGTTAAAGTTTCCTACTATTATTGTGTTACTGTCAATTTCTCGTTTTATGTCTGTTAGTGTTTGTCTTATTACATATTGAGGTGGTCCTATGTTGGGTGCATAGATATTTACAATTGTTATATCTTCTTCTTGGGTTGATGCCTTGATCGTTATGTAGTGTCCTTCCTTATCTCTTGTGATCTTCTTTATTTTAAGTTCTATTTTGTCTGATATGAGGATTGCTACCCCAGCTTTCTTTTGCTTCCCATTTGCATGGAATATATTTTTCTGTCCTCTCACTTTCAGTCTATGTGTGTCTTTAAGTCTGAAATGGGTTTCTTGTAGACAGCATATATATGGGTCTTGTTTTTGCATCCATTCAGCCAGCCTATGTCTTTTGGTTGGAGCATTTAATCCATTTAAAGTAATTATTAATATATATGTTCCTATTGCCATTTTCACCGTAGCATTTTCATTGCCACGATGAGGAGATACCACTAGTCCAAGGTAAGGAGCAATGGCTGTGCTTTGCTGGAGCAGCCGTGAAGAGATACCCCATGCCCAAGGTAAGAGAAACTCAAGCAAGATGGTGGGTGTTGCAAGAGGGTATCAGAGGGCAAACACACTGAAACCATACTCACAGAAAACTAGTCAATCTAATCACACTAGAACCACAGCCTTGTCTAACTCAATGAAACTAAGCCATGCCCGTGGGCAACCCAAGACGGGCGGGTCATGGTGGAGAGATTTGACAGAATGTGGTCCACTGGAGAAGGGAATGGCAAACCACTTCAGTATTCTTGTCTTGAGAACCCCATGAACAGTATGAAAAGGCAAAATGATAGGATACTGAAAGAGAAATTCCCCAGCTCAGTAGGTGCCCAATATGCTACTGGAGATCAGTGGAGAAATAACTCCAGAAAGAATGAAGGGATGGAGCCAAAGCAAAAACAATACCCAGCTGTGGATGTGACTGGTGATAGAAGCAAGGTCAGATGCTGTAAAGAGCAATATTGCATAGGAACTTGGAATGTCAGGTCCATGAATCAAGGCAAATTGGAAGTGGTCAAACAAGAGATGGCAAGAGTGAATGTCGACATTCTAGGAATCAGCGAACTGAAATGGACTGGAATGGGTGAATTTAACTCAGATGACCATTATATCTACTACTGCGGGCAGGAATCCCTCAGAAGAAATGGAGTGGTCATCATGGTCAACAAAAGAGTCCGAAATGCAGTACTTGGATGCAATCTCAAAAACAACAGAATGATCTCTGTTTGTTTCCAAGGCAAACCATTAAATATCACAGTAATCCAAGTCTATGCCCCAACCAGTAACACTGAAGAAGCTGAAGTTGAACGGTTCTATGAAGCCCTACAACACCTTTTAGAACTAACACCCAAAAAGATGTCCTTTTCATTATAGGGGAATGGAGTGCAAAAGTAGGAAGTCAAGAAACACCTGGAGTAACAGGCAAATTTGGCCTTGGAATACGGAACGAAGCAGGGCAAAGACTAACAGAGTTTTGCCAAGACAATGCACTGGTCATAACAAACACCCTCTTCCAACAACACAAGAGAAAACTCTATACATGGACATCACCAGATGGTGAACACCAAAATCAGATTGATTATATTCTTTGCAGCCAAAGATGGAGAAGCTCTATACAGTCAGCAAAAACAAGACTGGGAGCTGACTATGGCTCAGACCATAAATTCCTTGTTGCCAAATTCAGACTTAAATTGAAGAAAGTAGGGAAAACCACTAGACCATTCAGGTATGACCTAAATCAAATCCCTTATGATTATACAGTGGAAGTGAGAAATAGATTTAAGGGCCTAGATCTGATAGATAGAGTGCCTGATGAACTATGGAATGAGATTTGTGACATTGTACAGCAGACAGGGATCAAGACCATTCCCATAGAAAAGAAATGCAAAAAAGCAAAATGGCTGTCTGGGGAGGCCTTACAAACAGCTGTGAAAAGAAGAGAAGCGAAAAGCAAAGGAGAAAAGGAAAGATATAAACATCTGAATGCAGAGCTCCAAAGAATAGCAAGAAGAGATAAGAAAGCCTTCTTCAGCGATCAATGGAAAGAAATAGAGGAAAACAACAGAATGGGAAAGACTAGGGATCTCTTCAAGAAAATCAGAGATACCAAAGGAACATTTCATGCAAAGATGAGCTCGATAAAGGACAGAAATGGTATGGACCTAACAGAAGCAGAAGATATTAGGAAGAGATGGCAAGAATACACAGAAGAACTGTACAAAAAAGAGCTTCATGACCCAGATAATCACGATGGTGTGATCACTGACCTAGAGCCAGACATCCTGGAATGTGAAGTCAAGTGGGCCTTAGAAAGCATCACTACAAACAAAGCTAGTGAAGGTGATGGAATTCCTGTTGAGCTATTCCAAATCCTGAAAGATGATGCTGTGAAAGTGCTGCACTCAATATGCCAGCAAACTTGGAAAACTCAGCAGTGGCCACAGGACTGGAAAAGGTCAGTTTTCATTCCAATCCCAAAGCAAGGCAATGCCAAAGAATGCTCAAACTACCGCACAATTGCACTCATCTCACACGCTAGTAAAGTAATGCTCAAAATTCTCCAAGCCAGGCTTCAGCAATATGTGAACCGTGAACTTCCTGATGTTCAAGCTGGTTTTAGAAAAGGCAGAGGAACCAGAGATCCAATTGCCAACATCCGCTGGATCATGGAAAAAGCAAGACAGTTCCAGAAAAACATCTATTTCTGCTTTATTGACTATGCCAAAGCCTTTGACTGTGTGGATCACCAGAAACTGTGGAAAATTCTGAAAGAGATGGGAATACCAGACCACCTGACCTGCCTCTTGAGAAATTTGTATGCAGGTCAGGAAGCAACAGTTAGAACTGGACATGGAACAACAGACTGGTTCCAAATAGGAAAAGGAGTTCATCAAGGCTGTATATTGTCACCCTGTTTATGCAGAGTACATCATGAGAAATGCTGGACTGGAAGAGACACAAGCTGGAATCAAGATTGCCGGGAGAAATATCAATAACCTCAGACATGCAGATGACACCACCCTTATGGCAGAAAGTGAAGAGGAACTAAAAAGCCTCTTGATGAAAGTGAAAGAGGAGAGTGAAAAAGTTGGCTTAAAGCTCAACATTCAGAAAATGAAGATCATGGCATCCGGTCCCACCACTTCATGGGGAAATAGAAGGGAAAACAGTGGAAACAGTGTCAGATTTTATTTTGGGGGGCTCCAAAATCACTGCAGATGGTGACTGCAGCCATAAAATTAAAAGACGCTTACTCCTTGGAAGAAAAGTTACGACCAACCTAGATAGCATATTCAAAAGCAGAGACATTACTTTGCCAACGAAGGTTCGTCTAGTCAAGGCTATGGTTTTTCCTGTGGTCATGTATGGATGTGAGAGTTGGACTGTGAAGAAGGCTGAGCACCAAAGAGTTGGTGCTTTTGAACTGTGGTGTTGGAGAAGACTCTTGAGAGTCCCTTAGACTGCAAGGAGATCCAACCAGTTCATTCTGAAGGAGATCAGCCCTGGGATTTCTTTGGAAGGAATGATGCTAAAGCTGAAACTCCAGTACTTTGGCCACCTCATGCGAAAAGTTGACTCATTGGAAAAGACTGTGATGCTGGGAGGGACTGGGGGCAGGAGGAGAAGGGGACGACAGAGGATGAGATGGCTGGATGGCATCACTGACTCGATGGACGTGAGTCTGAGTGAACTCTGGGAGTTGGTGATGGACAGGGAGGCCTGGCGTGCTGCGATTCATGGAGCCGCAAAGAGTCGGACACGACTGAGCGACTGATCTGATCTGATTGCCATTTTCTTAATTGTTTTGGGTTGATTTTGTAGATCTTTTTTCTTCCCATGTATTTCTTGTCTATACAAGTTCCTTTTACATTTGTTGTAAAGCTGTTCTCATAACTTTTGCTTGTCTGGAAAGCTTTTTATTTCTCCATCAATTTTGAATAAGATCCTTGCTGGGTACTGTAATCTTGGTTGTAGATTTTCGCCTTTCAATACTTTAAACATATCCTTCCATTCCCTTATGGCCTGCAGAGTTTCTACCATTTTGGTGTTAGTTCTAGAAGGTCTTCGGAGAAGGCAATGGCACCCCACTCCAGTACTGTTGTCTGGAAAATCCCATGGATGGAGGAGCCTGGTGGGCTACAGTCCATGGGATCACTAAGAGTCGGACACGACTGAGCAACTTCACTTTCACTTTTCACTTTCATGCATTGGAGAAGGAAATGGCAACCCACTCCAGTGTTCTTGCCTTGAGAATCCCAGGGATGGGGGAGCCTGGTGGGCTGCCATCTATGGGGTTGCCCAGAGTTGGACACGACTGAAGTGACTTAGCAGCAGCTAGAAGGTCTTGTAGGTCATCATAAAACCATTCAACTTCAGCTTCTTCAGCATTAGTGGTTGGGGCTTAGACTTGATTACTGTGACATTGAATGGTTTGCTTTGGAAATGAACTGAGATCATTCTGTCATTTTTGAGATTGCACCCAAGTGCTGCCTTTTGGACTCTTTTTTGACCATGAGGGCTACTCCATTTCTTCTAAGGGATTCTTGTAGTAGATATTATGGTCATCTGAATTAAATTCACCCATTCCAGTCCATTTTAGTTCACTGATTCCTAAAATGTCTATGTTCACTCTTGACATTTCCTGTTTGACCACTTCCCATGTACCTTGATTCAAGGGCCTAACATTCCAGGTTCCTATGAGATATTGTTCTTTACAGTATTGGACTTAACTTCCATCACCAGTAATATCCACAATTGGATATTGTTTTTGCTTTGACTCTTTCTGGAGTTATTTCTCCACTCTTCTCCAGTAGTATATTGGGCACCCACCAGCCTGGGGAGTTCATCTTTCAGTGTCATATTTTTTGCCTTTTCATACTGTCCTTGAGCTTCTCAAGGCAAGAATACTGAACTGGTTTGCCATTTCCTTCTCCAGTGGACCACATTTTGTCAGAACTCTCCATTATGACCGGTCTGTCTTGGGTGGCCCTACACAGCATGGCTCATAGTTTCATTGAGTTAGACAAGACTATGGTCCATGTGATCAGTTTGATTAGTTTTCTGTGGTTGTGGTTTTCTTTCTGTCCACCCTCTGATGGATAAGCATAAGAGGCTGATGGAAGATTTCTGATGGGAGAAACTGACTGGGGGGGGAGACTGGGTCTTGTTCTGATGGGCAGGGTCATGCTCAGTAAATCTTTAATCCAATTTTCTGTTGATGGGTGGGGCTATGTTCCCTCTCTGATGTTTGATCTGAGACCAAACTATGGTAGGGGTAATGAAGATAATGGCAACCTCCTTCAAAAGGACTTGTGCATGCACTGTTGTATTCAGTGCCCCTGACCCTGCAGCAGGCCACTGTTGACCCACACCTCTGCCAGAGACTCCTGAACACTCACAGGCAAGTCTGGCTCAGTCTCCTGTGGGGTCATTGCTCCTTTCTCCTGGGTCCTGGTGCTCACAAGGTTTTGTTTGTGCCCCCCTAGGGTCTGTTTCCCCAGTCCTGTTTAAGTACTGCAATCAAATCCCACTGACCTCCAAAGTCAAATTCCCTGGGGATTCTCAGTCCCTTTGCCAGATCCCCAGGTTGGGAAATCTGTTGTGAGTCCTAGACTTTCTTAACAATGTGAGAATTTATTTGGTATAATTGTTCTGCAGGTTGTGGTCATCTGCTCGGCAGCTCTATGTTGGGTTTAAAGGCGACCTCCTCCAAGAGGACTTATGCCACATGCTGTGTGACTCAGGTCTGCTGCACCCAGACTCCCTGCTCCTGCGGCAGGCCACTGCTGACTCATGCCTCTGCAGGAGACACTCAAATACTCCAAGACAGGTCTGGCTCAGTCTCTGTGGGTTCTCTGGGTCCTGGTGCACACAAGGTTTTGTTTGAGTGCTCTGAGCATCTCTGGTGGGTACAAAGTTTGATTCTAAATGAGATTTTGCCCCCCCCCCCCACCATCTTGCTGGGGCATCTCCTTAAGAAAATTATATATTATATTATTCTGAGAGAAATAAGAGGACATTTCACATTGATGAAACAATGGGATGCTATTTAAAAATCACTTGAAACAAGAAATAACAAATAGGAAATCAAAATGTGATAGCAGGAAGAAAACACTGAGTACCCCACTGTTCACAATTTATGATAGCCAAGACATGGACGCAACCCAAGTGTTCATGAACAGATGAATGGATAAAGAAATATCCATTCTGTTTATATATACACACACACAGAATGGAAATTACTCAACCACAAAAAAAGAATGAAATATTGCCATTTGCAGCAATGTGGATGAACATAGAGAAGAATATTATGTTTAGTTAAATAAGTCAGACAGATAAAGACAAATACTGTATGATATCACATAAGTGTAGAATCTAAAAAACAATGCAAATGAATGTATATATAAAGAGAAACAGACTCACAGACTTAGAAAAAAAACTAGTGGTTATCAAAGAGGGGAGGGACAAATTCAGTGTACAAGAATAATAAACTACTGTGTATAAAATAGATAAGCAACAAGGATGTATTTTATAGCACAAGGAATTATAGCCATTATCTTATAATAACTTAATGGAGGTATGATTGATAAAAATACTGGATCACTATGCTATACATCGGAAACTAATTATCATAAAGCAACTGCACTTCAATTAAAATAAACAGATCTTACTATGACTAAGAAAAATGTATTACTATGTTCAGAAAAAAAAATTCAGCAAAATAGTTGAAAGATGAAGTTAAAAAAAATCTCAAAAAGTAGAACAAATGATCAAAGAGATGGATAATGAGAGAGAGGATGTAAAAATTGAGAAGCAGTTCAGAAGATAAGAATCTACCCAATAGAAATTTCAGAAAAAGAGAAGGGAGAACATGAAAAGTAGAAAAATGACTAAAGAAATAAAGCAAGGTCATGAATCTCAATTTTTAAAGGGCCCATTATGCGTTTAAACATTAAAAATTTTAAGTTTTATTGAGTTAAAGTCACAAATTAACAACAACAAAACATATCAAGATACAGTATTATTAATACCAGGAACAAAGAGAGGACCCTAAAAACTTCTGGAGGCAAGGGGAAGAAAAAAGTCACACATAAAAACATCAAGAATCAGAAATGGGATCTAACTCCAGGCACACTGAAAGCTAGAAACAAGTGGAAAATGCCCTCAGAATTCTGAGGGACAATTACTTCCAGCCAAGAACTTTTATCTCCTGCCAAAGTATCGATCAAATCATCTGTGAGGGTAGAATAAAGATGTGTTCAAACACACAAGGTCACAATGGGATCAGGTCAGGAATGCACAAAGCAGATAAGACAAAGTTAATAACCAGCTGGTGTCTAGGGCTCCTCACTTGGATCTAAAACTTGTGGGGTATGTGGCTGCACTGGATGCCCTGAGCTCTGCTGCTGCTGCTGCTGCTGCTGCTGCTGTTGCTGCTGCTAAGTCGCTTCAGTCGTGTCCGACTCTGTGTGACCCCATAGACGGCAGCCCACCAGGCTCCCCCGTCCCTGGGATTCTCCAGGCAAGAACACTGGAGTGGGTTGCCATTTCCTTCTCCAATGCATGAAAGTGAAAAGTGAAAGCAAAGTCGCTCAGTTGTGTCCAACTCTTTGCGACCCCATGAACTGCAGCCCACTAGGCTCCTCTGTCCATGGGACTTCCCAGGCAAGAATACTAGAGCGGATTGCCATTTCCTACTCCAGGGGATCTTCCCAACCTGGGGATCGAACCGGCAACTCCTGCGTCTCCTGCATTGGCAGGTGTATTCTTTATTACTGGGAAACCCAAAAGTTTATTTATTACCTGGGAAGCCCAAAAGCTCCCACCCCACATTATCATTCCCTGTTGAACATGGGAATAAATATTCTTTGCCTCATGAAAGCATTACGTACCATTGAGAGAGAACTGACTCTCTGTTAGGCCCCTCACCTAACAGAAAACTCCTCATGCTTTATCACACTTATCTTTTATCCCTTTTAAATTTTATTAAATTAAAGCCACATGTTAACAACAAAATATATCAAGGTACATTATCTTTGATACCAGGGACAAAGTGAGGAGTCTAAAAACCTCTGATGCCAATATGGGAAAAGAAAAGGGTAACACATAGAAATATCAAGAGTCAGAAGTAGCATCTAAATCCAGCCTCACTGAACGCACTTTATCTCATTTAGATGTCAGTTCTTTTGTTGTGTGTGTGTTCAGTCGCTAAGCTGTGTCCAGCTCTTTGTGACACCATGGACTGCAGTATGCCAGGCTTCCCTGTCCTTCACTATTTCCCAGATTTGCTCAAATTCATGTCCACTGAGTCTGCAATGCTATCTTACCATCTCATCTTCTGCCACCCTTTCTCCTTTTGCCTTCAACCTTTCCCAGCATCAGGGTCTTTTCCAACAAGTTGGCTCTTTGCATCAGGTGGCCAAAGTATTGGAGCTTCAGCTTTAGTCCTTCCAATGAATATTCAAGAGTTCGTTTCCTTTAGGATTGATTGGTTTGATCTCCTTGCTGTCCACGGGACTCTCAAGTGTCTTCTCCAGCACCACAGTTTGAAAGCATCAATTCTTTGGCACTCAGCCTTCTTTATGGTCCAACTCTCAGATCCATATATGACTACTGGGAAAACCATAGCTTTGATTATACAAACTGTTGTTGATAAAGTGATATCTGCCTTTTATATGCTGTCTAGGTTCACCATAGCTTTTCTTCAAGGAGCAAGTGTCTTTTAATTTCATGGCTGCAGTCACTGTCCACAGTGATTCTGGAGCCCAAGAAAATAAAACCTGTTATTGTTTCCACTTTTTCCTCATCTATTTGCCATGAAGTGATGGAACCAGATGCCATGATCTTTGTTTTTTGAATGCTGAGTTTTAAGCCAGCTTTTTCACTCTCCTCTTTCACCTTCATCAAGGGGCTGTTAGTTCATCTTCACTTTCTGCCATTAGGGCAGTATAATCTGAATATCTGAAGTTGTTGATATTTCTTCCAGTATTCTTGATTCTAGCTTGTGATTCATCCAGCTTGGCATTTGCATGATGTACTCTGCATATAAGTTAAATAAGCAGGATGATATCCAGCCTTGTTGTACTCTTTTCCCAATTTTGAACCAGTCCATTGTTCCATGTAAGGTTCTAACTTGCTTCTTGACCCAAAACCCAGGTTTATTAGGAGACAGGTAAAGTTGTTTGATATTTCCATCTCTTTAGTGTAGTCCATGAAGCAGAAATTTTTCTGGAATTCCCTTGCTTTCTGTATGATCCACCAATTGTTGTCTATTTGATCCTGGTTCCTCTTCCTTTTCCAAATCCAGCTTGTATATCTGGAAGTTCTCGGTTTATATACTGCTGAAGCCTAGTCTGAAGGATTTTGAGCATTACCTTGCTATGATGCTAAATAAGCACAACTGTATGGTACTTTGAACAATCTTTGGCACTGCCCTTCTTTGGGATTGGAATAAAAACTGACCTTTTCCAGCAGAAACTCCACTGCTGAGTTTTCCAAATTTGCTGGCATAGTGAGTGTAACACTTTAACAGCATCATCTTTTAGAATTTGAAATAATTCAACTGGAATTCCATCACCTCCACTAGCTTTGTTTGTAGTGATGCTTTCTAAGGCCCACTTGACTTTACACTCCAGGATATCTGGCTCTTGGTGAGTTTTTAGGGTATATTAATTTCAGTTTCTCTGGCACCAAGTAGAGATTCATAGTGAACTCTCAAGTAAATATTTAGTGTTCAGTTTGTACTACTCTCAGCTTTCTCTTGTTTGTTCCCCAGCTGGGAAGTGCTACTCAGTAACAAGCTGAATGCCCTTCAGGAAAAAAATACCATTACCCAGCTAGTAGCCACAGGAAAGGAAGGCGCTTCATATTGAATTGGGGCTCAGGAAAAAAAAAAAAAAAAAGACAATTTCATGCCAAATGTCATCCGTGGAGCAAAAGGCCTACATTTTCCACTCATTCTTTCAATAAGTATCTACTGGTACTATGTCCTACACTTTACACAATGTATATGGAATATTAGATAATGGTTTCTGCCACTTACTGCCTTTAATTTTAGTTGAGAAAAGTCTGCTTATTAAATCAATAATAGAAGAACTATAAGAGATGTCACAATGCAGGATAAGAGTAACAAAGAATCAAGATATCAAGTATCAAAGTCAAACTCCAAACAGCAGTTCCAGAATGGGGAGAGCACTGTGGGCTATGAACCTCAGAGAAGGCTCCACAGAGGAGGTATGATATCAGCTGATTTTTGATGGATAAGAATCAGATTAGAACCAAGAAGCACTTTCCAGCCAAGGAACAAACAGGACAAAGGTGAGAGCAGTGCAAAGTGGATGGAGCCCTGTGATGGTGTCAAGCAACATGGTGGTGATACTGGATCAGTGGAGACATGTGGCTACAGACCAAATGCTTGTGCTCTCTCAAAATTCATGTGTTGAAAACTTAATGCCCAAAGTAGTGGTATTAGAAGGCAGAGTTTTTTTTACAGGTAATTAGGTTATGAGGGTGGAGCCCTCATGAATGAACTCATGCACTTTTAAAAGAGACCACAGAGATATCCTTTGCCCTTTCTGCTGTCTGAGGAAAAAGAGAAAAGACAACAGTCTACAAACTGGGAAATCCTTGCCAAATACAAAGTCTGCTGGTGCCATGATCCTGGACTTCCCAGCCTCTAGAACTGTGACAAATAAATTCCTATGCTTTATAAGCTACCTAGTTTGTGGTATTTTGTTATACCAGCCCAAGGTGACTAAGACACAGATGTTGGAGACATCAAGAATGCCTCACCAACAGTGTTGGGTTTTACAATGGGGAGCCACATGTGAAGCCTTCCCCAATCTTAAATTCTTCTGTATTTATAACCACACAGAATCAGCAACTCCCTCCTCAATATTCCCACAAACTCCTGCACACGTTTCTCATAGCATAACTATCACAGTGAATGATGATGGTTTGTTGTAGCTGCCTTCCCCACAAGACTGGGAGATCTTGACAGACAAGGCTGTCATTTTTACCACTGCTTCGCACAGTGCCATGAACTTAGTGGAGGAAGTCCAGGGTACACTTATTGAAGGAAGAGAATACGGGGAAGGTGAAGGCCAAGGTAGACTCAATGCAGGGAGATGGGATGTCCTTTCTGCACCATCTCCTTCTGCCACCACCTCCCACAGTCCCTGAGACCCCTCCTTATACCCTGAGTGAGTGAGTGAAGTCACTCAGTCGTGTCCGATTCTTTGCAACCCCATGGACTGTAGTCCATGGGAGTCTCCAGGCAAGAATACTGGAGTGGGTTGCCATTTCCTTCTCCAGGAGATCTTCCCAACCCAGGGATTGAACCCAGGTCTCGCACATTGTAGGCAGATGTTTTACCACCTGAGCCACCAGGGAAGTCAATACCCTAGTGCTACAAAAACTCTAGCCCTGGAGGGAAACACCGATGCTTAGTGCTTCTAACCCATTCAACATGTCAGCTCAAAGTTAAAACCAAAAGGAACTTTAAAAGTCTCTGTGCCTTGTGCTATTCTTCGTAGTACTACTTCTGATAAAAATTGCTCTGTCTTGCCACATTCCTCAATGAGATTAGCTTTTCGATTCCTTTAAACAGCTTAAGAAAGCAAATGTATCTCCTCTCCACCCACTTCCTGACCCAGAAGAGAGGGATCCCCATTCTACACAAATATATATGATTTCTCAGGAGATCAGGCTTCAGACTTATTAGTAACTCTGGCTTGGAGAATTCTACTGCTAATTTAACATTGGTCAATTTCAGATCCCTCACCAAGGCCATGTAGCATTAGGAGCCAAGTATCTGCCTTCTCTTTTCAAAGCAGTGTTTTCTGCTCTGTTTGAGGTCCACCTACTTCTGGGAAGTGACAGGAGGCACATAAAAATGAATGCCCTGTGGAGAGGGTTGACCAGATGAGTTCTCTGCCTCTCTAATGCTTATAATTGTCACTTGGTGGATCTGATCTACATGCAGTTTCATTCCTAGAAGTTGTACCAGGAAAGTCTTTTAAAACTCCCTTAAAGATTAATATATTACCTTGTTTTCCCTCAAGTAATAAACACAGCTTCTAGCAGTTAACAGCTTTGTGAGTTCCCTTCTGAAATGGCACCAGAGCCAAGTGTAATTAACATGGAGGCACTGCCTTTTGTTTTTCCCCTGCCTCCACCTCCAAATCACTCTTCCCTTCCTCCTGTTATGAATCAGCAAACAGCGGGTAAACCAGTTCAGCCTTTCTATTCCTTTTATCTCATGCTCAAGCTATGAAGGTCTTGTAAGCATAATCTTTTTCTAAATAAGTATAATAGCTCTCTGTGTTCATTCTTTCAATAATTTCCTCAGCGGTCACTTTCGGTCAAAAAAAGTTTTTTCTTAGGAAGACACAATAGAAGAGGGTATGGATTTTGCCCTTGAGCAGCCCTTGAGGGAAGGCAGACATAAACGGAGAATTAGAATTCAGTGTGCCAAGTCTACACAGAAGTGTGTACACTGTGCTGGGGAAACCTAGTCACCAAACACCAGCCACCTCTCCAGATGCTCTTTCCAGAGGAAATAACATTTAATGTGGGTCGTGGGGTGGAGGACTGCTGGGAAGGAATGGATCTTGCAGGCAAAAAGTTCACGCATTTGTACAAAGATATCAAAGTCCCCACTTAGGGTTATATCTGCAGAAAGTTTAATGGTGATCAGCTAATGGAAAAATGATGTTACTCACTGAAATGCCCAACTAGGGATGAAATTTCCTTCTCTTGGCTTTTCTGTTATTCAGTCACTCAGCTCCTCTCAGAACAAAGGACTTAATGGCCTGATTCTGTTATGAAATTCACATTAATAAGTCTGTATTTGTAAGGTGTTCATGCAGTTTTCCCAAGCAAATATCAGTACATGCTAGATGTCCTGTTTTAATTGGTAACAATACCCTCTTTGATTCTCAAACATCTCTGTGTTTGAACAATAAATAACATGTCTACTGCATCTATTGAGAAAAAAAATCTGTAAAATATTTATCTGACCAAGAGAATATGACTTTCTCTTGGTAGATCCATCTAACTTCATAGAACAAAAATGACCTCATACCCTCTAGGAATAAAGCACTTTCTCTGAGCTAGGTTACTTGTAGGAAATGAGGTGAATTTGGTGAATACCAACGTCACTCCCAAGCACACAATTCTGTGACCAGAGAGGTTTCTGTCCCAATTATTTTGAACTGAAAAACAAACAAAAACCCCTTGCTTCTTCTCGTACCTAGTACCATTTCTAATAGGCCAATAGCCTACCTAGTTATAACAGGAAATTTTTTCCTACTGGGAAAAAATTCTTTTGTATTCTTTTCCCAATGGGCTTTGTATGAAACAAAATGATTTCTAGTTGTGACTAACTCAAATTTAATTCTCCTTGCCTCCAGCTAGGGGAGAAAAATGGATGGACTATATTAAGGATATAAGATGAAGTCTCACAAAAAACTGGAGAATGTCCATCTTTGCAGTGTTACCATAGGGGTTAGAGAACTCTAATTTTAAAATCTGACTCAACAATTCACAAACACTGTGCCAGGATATGGGAAGTTCAATGAAAAATAATCTTTCCCTTATTTTTTAATCAATCAGGAAAGACTAAGTTTTACTACTGTAACAAACAACCTTAAAATCTCAGACAATAAAAATTTACTTCTCACTCAGACTCCGTGTCAATTATCAGTCAGTTAGAAACACTACTTTGCATAAATCTCATTTCGGTACCTATGCTAAGGAAGCAACACCATCTGGGACATTGCCAGTTTCTATGGGAGAAGGAAAACAGAATTTGGTGAAGCACACATTAGTTCTTAAAGTTTCCACCAGGAAGTGACACTGTCTCACATTTCATTGGCCAAAGCAAGTCTTTTGCTACATCTAAAATTTTAAAGGCAGGAGAATGGCAATGCTACCATATGTTTCAAAGAAAAAAGAGGTGAAATAACTGTCAACATATTCAATAGCTATGACAACCAACACAGAGATTACATTTTAAAATCGAAGTTAGTCAAAGAATTCCATCACACTGAGCTAAGTTCACTAAGAGGCTCATACAGAAATCTTCCTGAGCCCAGCATTTTATGAATATACAGTTACAAAATATTATTCTCTTTGTTGGAAACTCTTAGGATAAAATGCTCTGATATTTAAGGAACTGGTAGCAGGTAAGGACTATAGGAATTTCAAATGAATATACATGCATTAGATAGAGTCAATGTTCAATTCAGTTCAGTTGCTCAGTTGTGTCTGAATCTTTGCAACCCCATGGACTGCAGCATGCCAGGCCTCCCTGTCCATTGCCAACTCCCAGAGTTTACTCAAACTCATGCCCATTGAATTGGTGATGCCATCCAACCATCTCATCCTCTGTCGTCCCCTTCTCCTCCTGCCCCCAATCCCTCCCAGCATCAGGGTTTTTTCAAGTGAGTCAGCTCTTCACATCAGGCGGCCAAAGTATTGGAGTTTCAGCTTTAACATCAGTCCTTCCAATGAGTATTCAGGGTTGATTTCCTTTAGGATGGACTGGCTGGATCTCCTTGCAGCCTAAGAGACTCTTAAGAGTCTTATCCAACACCACAGTTCAAAAGCATCAATTCTTGTGCACTCAGCTTTGTTCATAGTCCAACTCTCACATCCATACATGACTACTGGAATAAACCATAACTTTGACTAGATGGACCTTCGTTGGCAAAGTAATGTCTCTGCTTTTTAATATGCTGTCTACATTGGTCATAACTTTTCTTCCAAGGAGTAAGTGTCTTTTAATTTCATGGCTGCAGTCACCATCTGTAGTGATTTTGGAGCCCAAAATACTAAAGTCTGCCACTCTCTCCACTGTTTCTCCATCTATTTGCCATGAAGTGATGGGATCAGATATGGTATCTCAATATCTTCTGTTTCTGTTAGGTCCATACCATTTCGCTTAGAAGAAATAGAGTAGCCAACATCGTCAACAAAAGAGTCCGAAATGCAGTATTTGGATGAAATCTCAAAAATGACAGAATGATCTCTGTTGTTTCCAGGGCAAACCATTCAATACCATGGTAATGCAAGTCTATGCGCCAATGAGTAACGCTGAAGAAACTGAAGTTGAACGGTTCTATGAAGACCTACAAGACCTTCTAAAACTAACACCCAAAAAAGATGTCCTTTTCATTGTAGGAGACTGGAATGCAAAAGTAGGAAGTCAAGAAATGCCTGGAGTAACAGGCAAATTTGGCCTTGGAGTACAGAATGAAGCAGGGAAAAGGCTAATAGAGTTTTGCCAAGAGAACACACTGTTTATAAAAAAAAAAAAAAGAACACCCTGTTCCAACAACACAAGAGAAGACTCTACACATGGACATCACCGGATGGTCAACACCGAAATCAGACTGATTACATTCTTTGCAGCCAAAGATGAAGAAGCTCTATACAGTCAGCAAAAACAAGACTGGGAGCTGACTGTGGCTCAGGTCATGAACTCCTTATTGCCAAATTCAGACTTAAATTGAAAAAAATAAGGAAAACCACTAGGCCATTCAGGTATGACCTAAATCAAATCCCTTATGATTATACAGTGGAAGTGAGAAATAGATTTAAGGGACTAGATCTGATAGAGTGCCTGATGAATGATGGATGGAGGTTCATGACACTATACAGGAGACAGGGATCAAGACCATCCCCAAGAAAAAGACATGAAAAAAAGTAAAATGGTTGTCTGAGGAGGTCTTACAGATAGTTGTGAACCAAAAAGAAAAGTGAAAAGCAAAGGAGAAAAGGAAATATATACCCATTTGAATGCAGAATTCCAAAGAATAGCAAGGAGTGATAAGAAAGCCTTCCTCAGCAATCAATGCAAAGAAATAGAGGAAAACAATAGAATGGGAAAGACTAGAGATCTCTTCAAGAAAACTAGAGATATCAAGGGAGCATTTCATGCAAAGATGGGCTCAATAGTCAACATTAGCACTGAAAGTAAAAGAATTTCAAATACATAAGGTACTTCAGACACTTTCTAGACCCCTCATTTTATTGGCATGGGATCTTACAGTCTCAGCATTATTGTGAACTAAATGTGGATTTCTCCATTCTCCTTCCCGACACAAATATGAAAAAATGCATAAAGAAAAGTTTTTAATGAATGTAACTGAGTTTGGTAAAAAGCCTCAGATATATTTTAGATTCCAAAAGCAGAATATATATACATAACCAATATGATGAGCATAGAAACTAATGCTGGGATATGGAAGGTAACATTAAACTGCACTATGGATCCTGTTGGAAAGAGCCTGGAGTTTTGGATATCAATAATCCAAATCCAGATTTATATGTCAATAATTGCACTAAATGTAAGTGGACAAAACATGTCAATTATAAAAAACTACAATTATCAGATTAGATTTTAAAAAATCATTAACTTGATTATCTGCTACACATTGAACATTAAGACAGACTTTGAAAGTAAAAGAATAGAAAAATATATACATGCAAACACCAAAGAAAATAAGTTCAATGTAGCATTACTACTATCATAAAAAATACACTCCAAAGCAAGAAATATCATTAAAGAGAGAGACAGGTATTCTATAATTATAAAGAGGTAAATTAATCCTTTATAAAATTTAAATGTTTGTGAACTTATAAACATAACTTCAAATATATTTAAAAACAAAAAGTAACAGAATTAACCTCAGTCTGTATTGCTACACATAAAAAAAAAGAAAGAAAAGAAAATAACAAATGTTGACAGTAACGTGAAGAAATTAGGATACTTATGTACTATTGGTGGGAATGTAAACAGTGCGTTTTCCATAACAGTGTGTTTCCTACTAAAAAATAGGAAACAAAGATTATGATCTAGCAATTCCACTTCTGGGTATATACTCAAAAGAACTGGAAAAAGTGTCTAGAGGAGATATTTGTACACCCACATTCACTGTAGAACTACTCACATTAGTTGAGAAAGAGAAGCAACTGAAATGTCCATCAAGAGACGAATGGATAAACAAAATGTGGTATGTGCATACAATGGAAAAAGACCCATGCCACAACATAGATGAAACCTGAAAACATTATGCTAAGTGAAATAAATCAGTCACAAAAAGACAAATATTGTGTAACTTCACTTACATGAGGTATTTAGAGCAGTCAAACCCATAGAGACAAAAAGTAGAATGGTGGTTGCCAGAGGATGAGGGTAGGGGAAAATTGGAAATTATTGGCTAATGGGTATAAAGTTTCAGTTTTGCAAGATGAGAAGAGTTCTAGACATTCATTGCCCCAAAATGTGAATGCTTGGAGTTGTGAACCTTCAATTCCAAGATGGTGGAGTAGAAGGACAAGTGCTCACCTTCTGCTGCAAGAACACCAAAATTGCAACTAACTACAGAACAACCATTGATTAGGAGAATGTTGGAACCCACTAAAAAAATATACCCCACAACCAAGGGCAAAGGAGAAGCCCCAACAAGATGATAAGAAGGGCACAATCGCATTTAAAATCAAACCTCATACCCACCAGGGATGCTTGGAGGGCACAAAAGAAACCTTGTGCACAACAGGACCAAGGGGAAGGTGCAGTGACCCCCACCAGAGACTGAACCAGACCCGCCTTTGAGTGTTTGAGGGTCTTCAGCAGAGGCATGAGTCAGCAGTGGCCTGCCACAGGGACAAAGGTTCTGGCAAAAGCAGTCCTGGAAGGCACAGTGTGTGGCATAAGTCCTTTTAGAGAAGGTCGCCATTAGCTCCACTATAGAGCTGCCTGCCAGGTGACTCACAAACTGGAAAACAGTTATACCAAAAAAGTTCCTCTGCTGCTGCAAAACTTATAGGCCCAACAGACTTCTGAACCTGGGGATCTGGCAAATGTACTGAGTATCCCCAGGGAAACTGACTTCGAAGGATTTTATTACAGAACTTCCACAGGACTGGGGAAACAGAGACTCTTGGAGGGCACAAACAAAACCTTGTGTGCATCAGGACCAAAGAGAAAGGAGCAGTGACCCCACAAGAGATTGAGCCATACTTGCCCCTGTGTGTCTGGGAGTCCCTGGCAGAGGTGTGGGTTGACAGTGACCTGCCATGGGGTCAGGGGCACTGACTACAATGGTCCTGAGAGGCCCAGGCTAATGGCATAAGTCCTTTTGAAGGAGGTCACCAATACTGCCATTGCACCTACCATAGTTTGGCCTCAGGCCAAACTACAGAGAGGAAACAGAGCCTCACTCATCAGCAGAAAATTGGATTAAAGACTGAGCAATCCAAAAAAGGGCAATGCCAAAAAATGTTCAAGCTACCACACAGTTGCACTCATTTCTCATGCTAGCAAAGTAATGCTCAAAATTCTTCAGCTAGGCTTCAGTAGTACATGAACTGAGAACTTCCAGATATACAAGAAGGATTTAGAAAAGGCAGGGGAACCAGAGATCAAATTGCCAACATCTATTGGATCATAGAAAAAGCAAGAGAATTCCAGAAAAGCATCTACTTCTGCTTTATTGACTACACTAAAGCTTTTGACTGTGTGGATCACAACAAACTGTGGAAAACTCTTAAAGAGATGAAGTACCAGACCACCTTACCTGCTTCCTGACAAACCCATATGCAAGTCAAGAAGCAACAGTTAGTACTGGAAATGGAACAACAGACTGGTTCAAAATTGGGAAGAGTATGTCAAGGCTGCATATTGTCACCCTGCTTATTTAACTTATATGCAGAGTACATCATGTGAAATGCTGGGCTGGATGAAGCACAAGCTAGAATCAAGATTGCTGGGAGAAATATCAATAACCACAGATATGCAGATGCATCCTTATGGCAGAAAGTGAAGAAGAACTAAAGAGCCTCTTCATGAAGGTGAAAGATGAAAGTGAAAAAGCTGGCTTAAAACTCAAAATAAAAAAAAACTAAGATCATGGCATCCGTTCCATCACTTCATGGCAAATAGATGAAATAGATGGGGAAACAATGGAAACAGTGACAGACTTTATTTTCTTGGGTTTCAAAACCACTGCAGATGGTAACTACAGTCATGGAATTAAAAGACCCTTCTCCTTGGAAGAAAAACTATGACAAACCTAGACAGTGTATTAAAAAGCAGAGACATTACTATGCCCACAAATGTCTGTATAGTCAAAGCTATGGTTTTTCCAGTAGTCATGCATGGATGTGAGAGTTGGACCATAAAGAAGGTTGAATACCAAAAAATTGATGCTTTTAAACTGAAGTGTTGGAGAAGACTCTTTAATCTCTTGGACTGCAAGGAGATCAAACCAGTAAATCCTAAAAGAAATCAATCCTGAATATTCATTAGAAGGACTGAAGCTGAAGTTCCAATACTTTGGTCACCAATTTTGAAGAGCTGACTCATTAGAAAAGACCCTGATGCTGGGAAGGATGGAAGGCAGGTGGAGAAGGGAATTACAGAGGATGAGATGGTTGGATGGCATCATAGACTCAATGGATGTGAGTTTGAGCAAGCTCTGGGAGATGATGAAGGACAGGGAGGCCTGGCATGCTGCAGTCCATGGCATTGCAGAGTTGGACATGACTGAGAGACTTAACAACAACAAGAAAGGCTTTGCCCACCAGAGCAAGACCCAGTTTTCCCCACAGGCAGTTCCTCCCATCAAGAAGCTTGCACAAACCTCTTGTCCTTATTCATTAGAGGGCAGACAGAATGAAAATCACAGTCACAGAAAACTAATCAAACTGATCACATGGACTGCAACCTTGCCTACTTAATGAAACTATGAGCCATGAGTATAGAGCCACCAAAGATGGATGGGTCATGGTGGAGAGTTATGACAAATCATGGTCCACTGGAGAAGGGAATGGCAAAACACTTCAGCATTCTTGCCTTGAGAATCCCATGAACAATATGAAAAGGCAAAAATATATGACACTGAAAGATGAATTCCCCACACAGGTCAGTAAGTGTCTAATATGCTACTGGAGAAGAGTGGAGAAATAGCTCCAGAAGGAATGAAGAGGCTAAGCCAAAGCAGAAACTATACCTGGTGGATGTGTCTAGTGGTAAAAGTAAAGTCAGATGCTGTAAAGAACACTACTGCATAGGAACCTGGAATGTTAGGTCCACGAATCAGGTTATATTGGAAGTGGTCAAACAGGAGATAGCAAGGCTGAACACGGGGTTGCGAAGAGTCACACATGACTGAGTGACTGAACAATAACAACAACTAATGAACTGTACATTTTAAAATGATTAACAGAGGAGAAATATCATAGGACTCCCCTTATATGTGCAATCTAAAAAGAAATTACACAAATGAACTTATTTACAAAACTGAAACAGACTCACAGACTTAGAAAATAAACTTATGGCTGCCGTGGTGGAAAAGATGAAATTCAGTTCCATCCACTAGAACACAGGCACAAATTTCCCCAACCAGAAAACCTTCACAAGGCCCTAGTTCAACCCCACCCAAAGGGAGCAGACTCCACAATTAAGAGGAACTATGACCCTCCAGCCTGAAGAAAGGAGACCCCAAACACAGAAAACTAAGCAAAATTAAAAGGCAGAGAAATATCCAGCAGGCAAAGGAACACCATAAAAACCCACCAGACCAAACAAAAGAGGAGGAGATAGTCTACTTGAAAACAAATTCAGAATAATGATAGGAAAGATGATCCAAAATCTTGAAAACAAAATAGAGATACAGATAAATAAACTCGAGACACATAATGAGAAGAGGCAAGGAATGTTTAAAAGGGACCTAGAAGAAGTAAGGAATAGTCAATCAGCAATGAACAATAAAATAACTGAGATGAAAAACACCCTGGAGAGACCCAAGAGCAGAGTAACTGAGACAGAAGAATGGATAAGTGAGCTGGAAAATATAATGCTGGAAATAAATGAAATGGAGTGGAATAAAGAAAAAAGAGTAAAAAGAAATGAGGACAGCCTCAGAGATCTTTGGGACAATTTTAATCACTCCAACATTTAAATCATAGATGTCTCAAAAAAAAAGACAAAAGGAAAGGACATGAGAAAATACTTGAGAAGATAATAGTTGAAAACTTCCCTGAAATGGGGAAGGAAATAGCCACCCAAAACCAAGAAGTCCAGAGAGTCCCATACAGGATAAACCCAAGGAGAAACAAATCAAACTAACAAAAATTAAACACAACATATATTAAAAGCAGCAAGTGAAAAGCAACAAATAACTTACAAGGGTATCCCCATAAGGCTAATAACTGACCTTTCAAAAGAAACTCTGCAGGCCGGAAGGGAAAAGCAGGATATACTTAAAGTGATGCGAGGGGAAAATCTACAACCAAGATTATTCTACCCAGCAAGTATCTCATTCAGATTTGAAGGAGAAATCAAAAGCTTTACAGATAAGCAAAAACTAAGAGATTTCAACACTAAACAGCTCTTTAACAAATGCTAAAGGACCTTCTCTAGACAGGAAATGCAGAAAAGCCCTATAAAAACAAACCCAAAACAATAAAGTAAATGGTAATGGGATCATACTTATCAATAATAAACTTAAACATAAATGGGTTAAATGCTCCAACCAAAAGACATAAACTGGCCCAATGGATACACAAACAATACCCCTATATATGCTGTCTACAAAAGACTCACCTCAGACCTAGGGACATATACAGACTGAAAGTGAGGGGGTGGAAAAAGATTTTCCATGCAAATGGAGACCAAAAGAAAGTGGGAGTAGCAATACTTATATCAGAAAAAATGGACTTTAAAATAAAGACCAATATAAGAGACAAGAAGGACACTATATAATGATCAAGGGATCAATCCAAGAAGACATAAGAATTGCTAATAAATATGCACCTGACGTAGGTGCACCTCAATGCAAAGGCAAATACCACCAACTATTAAAGGGGAGATCAGCAGTAACACGATAACGGTAGGGACTTTAATGCTCCAGTCTCAGCAATGGACAGATCATCCAGAGAAAATTCAATAAGGAAACACAAGCTTTAAACAATGCATTGGACCAACTGAACTTAATTGGTATCTATAGAGCATTTCACCCCAAAACAATGGATTTCACCTTTTTCTCAAGTGCACATGGAACATTCTCCAGGACAGATCACATCCTGGGCCACAAATTAAGCCTTGGGAAATTTTAAAAAACTGAAATCATTTCAAGCATCTTTTCTGATCACAATGCTGTACAATTAGATATCAACAATAGGAAAAAAATTTTTAATACAAACACATGAAGGCTAAACAATACATTTCTGAATAACCAACAGATCACTGAAAAAATCCAAAAGGAAATCAAAATATGCATAGAAACAAATGACAATGAAAACATGACAACCCAAAATCTATGGGATTCAGTAAAAGCAGTGCTAAGAGGGAAGTTCATCACAATACAGGCCTACCTCAAGATACAAAAGAGACATCAAATATACAACCTAACCTTACACCTAAAGCAACTAGAAAAAGAACAAAAAAATACCAAAATTAGTAGAAGGAAAGAAATTGTAAAGATCAGAGCAGAAATAAATGAAAAAGAAATGAAGGAGACTATAGCAAAGATCAATAAAACTAAAAGGTATCTGGAGAAGATAAACAAAATAGACAAACCGTTAGCCAGACTCACTAAGAAAAAAGGGAGATGACTCAAATCAGTAAAATTAGAAATGAAAAAGGAGAAGCTACAACAGACAACACAGAAATACAAAGGATCATAAGAGACTACTATGAGCAACTATATGCCAATAAAATGAACAACTTGGAAGAAATGGACAAAGTCTTAGAAAGGTATAACCTTCCAAAACTGAACCAGGAAGAAATAAAAAATATAAACAGACCAATAACAAGCACAAAAATCAAAACTGTAATCAAAAATCTTCCAGCATGGAGAAGGAAATGGCAACCCACTCCAGTATTCTTGCCTGGGAAATCCCATGGACAGAGATGCCTGGTGAGCTCCTTGTGGTTTCAAAAGAGTTGGACATGACTTAGCAACTAAACAACAGCAGCAGCAACATACAAAAAAATAATTTCAAAAAAGAATCAATAAATCGGAGCAGGTGCTTTTTGTCTCTATACGAACATGCACACTGAAAGCACGTGAGTCAATCCCTGATTTATGTTCTAAACTAAATTTAATCAGCTTGTCAAAAAAAAAAAAAGATCTTCCAACAAACAAAAACCCAGGACCAGATGGCTTCACAGGTGAACTGTACCAAAAACTTAGAGAAGAGCTAACACCTATCCTGCTCAAACTCTTAGAAAATTGTAGAGGAAGGAAAACTCTCAAAGTCATTCTATGAGGTCACCATAACCCTGATACCAAAATCAGACAAAGATGCCACAAAAAAATATTACAGGTCAATACCACTGACTAATATAAAAGCAAAAATCCTCAACAAAATTCTAGGGAACAGCCAACAACATGTTAAAAACATCATACATCATGATCAAGTAGGCTTTATCCCAGGCATGCAAGGATTCATCAATGTTTACAAATCAATCAATGTGATACACCATATTAACAAATTGAAAGATAAAAATCATATGATTATTTCAGTAGATGCAGAGAAAGCCCTTGACAAAATTCAATACCTGTTTTTGATAAAACTTCCCAGAAAGAAGGCACAGAAGGAACATACCTCAATAGAATAAAAGCCATATACAACAAACCCACAGGAAACATCATCTCAATGGCAAAAAACTGAAAATATTTTCTCTAAAATCAGGAAAAAGACAAGAATGCCCACTCTCACCAATACTATTCAATGTAGTTTGGGAAGTTCTAGCCACAACAATCAGAGAAGAAAAATAAATAAAAGGAATCCAGATTGGAAAAGGAGTAAAACTCTCACTGTTTGCAGATGACACGATTCTCTATATAGAAAAGCCTAAAGATGCCACCAGAAAATTACTGGTGCTAATCAATGAATACAGTTAAAGTCACAGGATATAAAATTAATACACAGAAATCCATTGCATTCCTAAACACTATGAAAAGTCAGAAATTAAGAAATTAAGGAAACAGTTCCATTCAACATTGAAACAAAAAGAATAGGAATAAATTTATCTAGAGACAAAAAACCTGTATACAGAAAACTATAAAACACTGATGAAAGAAATCAAAGACAACATGAACAGATGGAGAGATATACCATGTTCTTGGATTTGAAGAATCAATATAGTGAAGATGACTATACTATCCAAAGCAATCTATAGACTCAAATCAAACTACCAATGATAATTTTCACAAAACTAGAACAAATAATTTCACAATTTGTATGGAAATACGAAAGAGCCCAAATAGCCAAAGCAATTTTGAGAAAGAAGAGTGAAACTGAAGGAATCAGCTTTCCTTACTTCACACTATACTACAAAGTCATATAGTATAACTATATACTATAGTTCACAAAACAGTACGTGTATGAAAGTTGCTCTGTCGTGTCCAACTCTTTGTGACCCCATGGACTACACAGTCCATGAAATTCTCCAGGCCAGAATACTGGACTGGGTAAGCTGTCTCTTCTCCAGGGGATCTTCCCAACCCAAGGATCGAACCCAGGTCTCCCACACTGCAGGTGGATTCTTTACCAGCTGAGCCACAAGGAAAGCCCAAGACAGTATGATACTGGCACAAAAACAGAAATACAGATCAATGGAACAAAACGGAAATCCCAGAGATAAATTCACACACCTATGGACACCTTATCTTTGACAAAGGTGGTAAAAATATACAAAGGAGAAAAGACAGTCTTTTCAATGAGTGGTGCTGGGAAAACTGGTCAATTGCATGTAAAAGAATGAAATTAGAACACTTTCTAACACCATACACAAAAATAAACTCAAAAAGGATTAAAGAGCTAAATGTAAGACTGGAAACTATAAAACTCATAGAGGAAAACATAGGCAGAACACTCTCTGACATAAATCACAGCAAGATCCTCTATGATCCACCTCCCCAAGTAATGGAAATAAAAACAAAAACAAACAAATGGGACCTAATTAAACTTAAAAGCTTTTGCACAATGAAGGAAACTATAAGCAAGGTGAAAAGACATCCCTTAAAATGGGAGAAAATAATGGCAAGTCAAACAACTGAAAAAGAATGAATCTCCAAAATATACAAGCAGCTCATGCAGCTCAATATCAGAAAAAGGCATAAACCAATCAAAAAGTGGGCAGAAGACCTAAACAGATATTTCTCCAAAGAAGACATACAAATGGCTAATAAACACATGAAAAGATGCTCAACATCCCTTATTATTAGAGAAATACAAATCAAAACCACAATGAGTTTTCCTCTCACACCAGTCAGCATGCCCATCATCAAAAAGTCTACAAACAATAAATGCTGGAGAGGATATGGGGAAAAGGGAACCCTCTTGCTCTGTTGGTGGGAATGCAAACTAATACAGTCACTATGGAGAACAGTATGGAATTTCCTTAAAAGACCAGTAATAAAACTATCATATGACCCAGCAGTCCAACTACTGTGTATATACCCTGAGGAAACCAGAATTGAAAAAGACACATGTATCTTTACATTAGTGCTATTCATTACTGCACTATTCATAATAGCTGAGACATGGAAGCAACCTAGAAGTCCATTGGCAGATGAATGGATAAGGAAGTTGTGGTACATACACACAATGGAATATTACTCAGCTATAAAAAGGAATACATTTGAGTCAGTTCTAATGAGGTAGATGAACCTAGACCCGATTATACAGAGTGAAATCAGTTAGAAAGAGAAAGAAAAATATCACATATTTACGCATATATACAGACTCTAGAAAGATGGTACTGATGATCCTATACATAGAACAACAAAGAAGACACAGACACAAAAAACAGACTTTTGGACTCAGTGGAAGAAGAAGAGGGTGGGATGATTTGAGAGAATAGCATTGAAACATAAACATTACCATATGTAAAATAGATAAGCAGTGCAAGTTTGACATAGGACACAGGGTACCCAAAGCTAGTGCTCTGGGACAACCTAGAGGGATGGGGTGGGGAGGGAGGTGGGAGTTGGGGTGCAGATGGAGGGGACACGTATATATCTATGACTGATTCATACTGATGTATGGCAAAAACCACCACAATATTGTAAAGTAATTATGCTCCAAGTAAAATAAATAATTTTTTTAAAAAAGAAAAATAAAAAACTACTTTTAAGGATTAACATTAAATTACCATTCAAAAGTAAAGTGGACTTCTCTTTTTGATACACATTTAGCTTAGTATCTGAACTAACCCTTCTAATGTTGAGAACTGAAATAAATGATAAAATACAGAAAACACCTTTTCAAAGTATCTAAGAGGAAAATAGAGGGATAAAAAATAAAGAGATTTTATCAGTGCAAAATCCACGTGAATGTAGAAACCCATAGATGCAAGAGGAACACAGAAGTCGCTTCTGCCTCGAAGGCATTTATCAAACCTGATAAACTAGAGTCTAAGTGTTCATGGGTCATATGCATAAGGGATAGAAGAGAAAGCCCAGACCTCCCCAAAGGAGGGGATCCAATGTGTAATCTCTCATAAGACTGGAACACCCCCAGATGGCTGTACTTTTAACATAAGAGCAGGCAAATAAATAATCAGATATGGATTCGCAGCCCAAATTCAAATCACCCAAGTAGTTCAAAAACAAACACAAATGATTAACCTTTAAAAAAAACCTATTATTAAGGAACTCAGACTGTAGTACTCATGGGTTCATGGCAGAGAAACAGCAAATTCTGTCCAGGGGAATGAACCTTTATCACAATCCTCAATTTTTCCAAGGAAAGTACCCACAAAAAAAAACAAATGTTTCAAGAACACGAAGTAGTGCTTCACAAACACAAAGAACATCAACAAAAGACAGCAAAAGACTGAAATATTTCAAATGCTGGCATTATCAGACATAGAAGTTATGTACTACAGGTACTGTGTTTACATTATAAAAGACAAAGTTAAAATTGTCTATAGGGAACAGGACTATAACCAAGAAGATTTTTTTTTTTAAACCAAGAAACAAAATCAAAACATAATAATTTTAAAATTCAAGTTTAACAGGAAATTAATTTAGCTGAAGAGTTAATGATTTGAAGCCTCAAAAATTACCCACAATCCATAAAAGACTATAAAATGGAAAATAAAAGTGAGCTTAAAAGACTTGAAGAAAAAAAATAAGGTCTAAAGTTTATAGTTCTAATTAGATTTCATGGAGGAAAGGAAAAAGAGAATCTGGTAGTGGCAATATTTAAAAGTATAATAACAAGATACTTTTGACAACAGATGCAGTGCCTGACCGATAAATTTTTTTTCCTAAGAATTCCAATGAACCTCAAGCAGGATACACTGAAAGAAATCTACACATTGACATGGCATCAGAAAACTGTAAGACACTACAGACGAAGTCTGAGAACAGAGAAAAAGTGATATACTGTCCAAATAACAGATTCAAAGCTAGCATCTCAGTGGTGAAAATGAAAGCTGGAATATACTGGAATGGTATCTTTAAGGTGCTGAGAAATAATAATGTTCAACCCAGAAAGCGAAAGTGTTAGTCACTGCCATGTCTGACTCTTTGGGACCCCATGGACTGTAGCCCTTCACGGTCCTCTGTCCATGGAATTCTCCAGGCAAGAATAATGGAGGTGCCATTCCCTTCTCCAGAGGATCTTCTTGGCCCAGGAATTGAACCCAGGTCTCCTGTATTGTAGGCAAATTCTTTACCATCTGAGCCACCAGGGAAGCCCTGTCCAACCCAGAACTTCCATCCAATTCAAAATAACTTTCAATAGTGACATGAAATACAGGATTTTCAAGAAATAAGAAAGTGTGCCATTAACAGAGCTTCACTAAAGGATATTTTAAAGAATGTTCTTTGGGTTGAAAAGAAGTGATAAAGTGATCTATAATGGAAGGTTTGAGGTGCAAGAAGGGAAGAAGAGAAAAGAAAGCATGAATATGTGGGAAATATAAGTAGATATTGACTATAAATGATATTTAAGTTACAGGATGGTGGCAGTTAATAGAATTATTAAGGTCTAAAAACTTGTAAGGCAGATGGTGAATGTATTAAGTATAGATGTGATGAATGTGTTTTGTAATTTGTAGGTTAACCATTGCGTGTGTGCTAAGTCACTTCAGTCATGTCTGACTCTTTGCCACCCCATGGTCGGTAGCCCACCAGGCTCCTCTGTACAAGGGATTGTCCGGGAAAAACTACTAGAGTAGACTTCCATGCTCTCCTCCAGGGGAGGTAACCATTAGTGAATTTAAACAGAATTATAACTTTCAAACAAATACAGGGAAAAAAGGAAATTAGAAAGAAATGCTTAATCAATGCAAAAGAAAACAAGCATGGGGTCAAAAAAGAAACAAAACCAAAGCCATAACACAAAACATGAGAGTAAATAATAAACCAAACATGGAAATGATTAATTATAAATGAACCACATGGTCTAGTTAAAAGATAAAGATCAACATACTGGATAAAAAACCCAACAACTTATTTATGAGTCACATAAAATAAAAGAATATGGATAGTGAAATGAAGTGGGACCCTGTGGGCCTCCTGGGCATGGAACCCTTCCTATCTCCCTCTTTCTTGTTTGTAGGGAACAGCCTCCATGACCTTCCCTGAGTTCCAAAGGGCAGAACTGAACCGCTGCTAGCCAGGAAAGGGAGGGAATGCAGAGGCAAGGGAGGAGCAGCCAAGAAACAACAGTGTAGCTTGGGGCAGGGTCCTGATGCTGCCTCAAGGGATGCAGCTAACAGCATCTTTCAAGCTCTTTACAGAACTGAAACCCTCAATAAATTGGAGATGAAACAATCCTCATTCCAGAGAGAAGGATACACTTTGATGGCCTTGAAAACCAGAGAAGCTCATCTGAAGACCACCTAAAGCCAGGTGAAAGGAATGCAGGCCCTGCACACACATTAATCTTATCAGCAACCCCACCCTTGAACTGTTGCTATCAAGTGTGAAGTGTCAGTCAAACTTCTCATCAAATCCTTCCCGGTTGGTACACAAGACTTTTTGAGAAGCAGGAGCATGCCATGTCCCTCTTGGCTTGGCAAAGCAATAAAGCTATTCTTTTCTACTTCACCCAAACCATGTCTCCAAGATTTTATCCTGTACCAGCATACAGAGTTTTCGGCATCAAAAGGTTAAAATGTTAAAGAGCGGAAAAAGATGTATTGTGCTAACAAGAGACAGAAGTGTATATGTATATTAATGTCAGACAAAATAAACTTAAAGGCTTAAAAAACTATGTCAGCCAAGCAGTTTATACCAAGTTAAATTTACCAAGAAGATATAACACACTTTAAAACTATATGTCCATAATAATATAGCCTCAAATATATGTAAACCAAAATATAAGAAGAAAAAAGCAAAAGTCTAAGAAGAAATAAGCAAATCCACAATCACATTGGGAGATATTAACACACTGTTAAGAACTAATGAAACAGAGGGGGCTCAGTTGTTAAAAAAAAAAACTCTGCCTACCAATACAGGAGGTATGGGTTTGATCCTGGGTCTGGAAGATCCCACAGGCCGTGGAGCAGCTAATCCCATGCACCACAACTATTGAGCCTGTTCTCTAGAGCCGCGGAGCTGGAACTACTGAGCCCATGTGCCACAATTACTGAAGCCTGCATGCTCTAGGGCCCAGGCTCTGCAATAAGAGAAGCAATCACAATGAGAAGCCACTGCAATGAGAAATCTGCAAACCATGACTAGAGAGCAGCTTTTGTTTGCCACATGTAGAGAAAAGCCCACACAGCAACAGAAACCAAGCAAGGCCAAAAATAAAATTACAAAAAGAACTAATGAAACACAAAGGCCAAAAACCAAAAAGCAAAGCTCTCATAGAAGATTTAAGCATGAACAAATTTTATTTAATAGATAATCAGAGAGAGAGTGAAGGACGGGGAAGCCTGGTGTGCTACAGCTCATGGAGTCGCAAAGAGTAGGACAAAACTGAGTGACTGAACAGCAACAAAAATAGAATGCTGTGCTCAAGAATTGCAGAATATACAATTATTCCAAGGAAACATGAAGCATTCACAAAAATTGGTCACATCTTGGACAGCACTATACAAATCCCAAAGGATTGAAATTCTGCTATCTGACCATGGTTCAACAAAACTAGTAGTCAATAACAAAAAGATGCCTAGAAATTTTCCTTTATATTTGGAAATTAAGAAATAACCTTCACAAAAGCCCATATATGATTTCAAAGCAGAAATCATAATGTAAATTTGGAAGATTTTCAGCTTAGCTGTAGTAAAAGTTTCCAACCATATGGGATGCAATTTCAACAGTAGTTAGAAATGTATAGCCTTGAATATTTTAATTAGAGAGGAAAATAGGTTAAAAATGAATGAGCAAAGCAATCATCTCAAGATATTTGGAGAAAGAACCATACAATTAAAGACAATAGAAGAAAGAAAATCATAAAGAGCAAAATTTAATGAAACAGAAACAAGCATAAAATAGAGAGGACTAACAAAGTCAACTATTGGTTATTGAAAAGCTAATGTAATTCACAAACCTTTTGTAATACTGCAAGACTGATCTGAGGGATGCAAAAAGCACTAATAACCAATTTCAGGAATGAAAGAGGCTACCACTGTAGATGCTGCAGATATAAAAAGATAAGTTATTCTGAACTTTATGTGAATAATTTAGAAAGTTTTGATGAAATTCATCAAAATACATAATCCACTAAAACTGTCTTTGACCCGTGAGACAAACCCAGACTAAGAAACCATTACTCAAGCCCATTCTAAATTCCCTGAAAAGGGAACTTAATTGTACCCGCTTTAGTCCAGTGACCACAACAGATACAATTAATTAAAACCAGACTGTTGAATTAAATTGCAAAACACATCTGCCAGAGGTCAGTACTGAGGGGAGAGAGAGGAAGGAGAGTTTTCAGAGAAAATGGGTCATTGTCAGAGGCAGATATTCCAAAGAAAAATGTACAAGTGTGCACCACTTATCAAGATGTGTGTTATCAACTTTTACTTATGTATTTGTTTCCCATCACTCAGCTTCTCCAAGGTCATTCTCAATGCCATGTCTGGGATATAGTGGTGCCCAGATCATGTACACTGAATAAATGCTTTAATGAACGTCATCTCTTTGAAATTTTAGATTTTTATTTTTTAAATAGGAACAATAATACTTTATGCCTGAAGGAATGAACTTGGACCCAATAATGCTGAGGTTCTTTTTTAAACTTATGATCACATGTGAGACTTTGAAATATATATTTGACAACAAAAACTTATTTTGTATATTTTACATGTATTTCTAAGATAAAAAAAGTATTGTTTTATTAAAAACTTATTTGTTTTTATAAGGCATAATAAAAAATTGGTGTATTTTTTCATTGAGGTATTGTTAATGAGGTATGATTGACAAAAATTGTATATATTTAGGGTGTATAATTGATGCTGGGGAAGACTGAAGGCAAAAGGAGAAGGGGAAAGCAGAGAATGAGATGGTTAGATAGCATCATTGACTCAATGGACATGAATTTGAGCAAATTCTGGGAGATAATGAAGGACAGGGGCGCCTGGCGTGCTGCAGTCCATGGGGTCACAAAGAGCTGGACATGACTCAGCAACTGAACAGGAACAACAGTGTGATGATATAAAATACATATACATTGTGAAATAGTGGCCACAATCAAGTTAATTAACACGTTTATCACCTCACACTGCTAGTGTGTGTGTGTGTGTGTGTGTGTGTATGGTGAGAACAGTTATGGTCTACTCTCATAGCAAATTTCAAGTGTACATCACAGTATTAATTAGCCATTATTTTGTACGTTCGGAGAAGGCAGCGGCACCCTACTCCAGTACTCTTGCCTGGAAAATCCCATGGACGGAGGAGCCTGGTAGGCTGCAGTCCATGGGGTCGCTAAGAGTTGGACACGACTGAGCGACTTCACTTTCACTTTTCACTTTCATGCATTGGAGAAGGAAATGGCAACCCACTCCAGTGTTCTTGCCTGGAGAATCCCAGGGACGGGGCAGCCTAGCGGGCTGCCGTCTATGGTGTCGCGCAGAGTCGGACACGACTGAAGCGACTTAGCAGCAGCAGCGGCATTCTGTACGTTAGATCCCCAGAACTTACTCATCTTATAACTGAAAGTTTGTACCCTGTGGCCAACGTTAAAAAATATATTTTACTGTTACAGATATTTTCAAGACTGAATTGGGCAGTCCGCGTCACATTATCATTTCCAGAGGTGTTAGTATATCCACTGGCGCAGATGCCAGGCTACGCGCCTCCTCTCTGGGGTGGGAGGCGGGGCTTACACTTCTAGAAGACTCATATTCTGTCTCCCTTGTGCACCCTCTCTCTGGCCCCTTGTCCCCTTTTACTACTTTCTGGAAAGATCTGATTCCCCAATTGCAATAAAGTTCATCAATGTCAGAAATTTTCTCAAACATTATCCTTCCTTTAACACCAGTGTGGGCATGTTATTTATTTCCTTTGTAAAATTTTTCATGGTGTATATGTAAATTTTACTTTGCAGATTTGAGTGTTTGATGAATATCACATTTTTAAAAATCCAATTAAATCTAATTCTAAGCCCCTGTTCTTATAGCTGGCAGGAAACTCAGTCACACAGCACTTAGTGGAGGTCTTTCTCTTTCCTTAGAGTAGTCCATGAAAACAGGAAGCTAGTTTCCAGGAACCATGGTGCCCAGAAAAATGGATGGCTTCCAACATTTAGTCATGGTTGCCACCCATAGCCCCATTCTCCAAATCAACATGGGCCCTGAAGTATGGGCCTCTCTCTGGTTGTTGTGCTACTGAGCTACTTGTTTAGGAGAGAGCAACAGTGCCTAGGTTTGGTTTCTCTAAGGCACCTCTCTGAGTTCCTGCCATCCAGGTCATCAGGTTCGTGTCTCTGACCTCTGGGGAAGTGACAATCCCTATTTTCTCCCAGACAGAGGGAATCTCTCTCTCCTTCCTCAGCCTTTCTTTCCCAGGTCCTCTCCTCCTTCCCCTCCCCAGCCAGGATGTTGAACATAATCTCCTCTAAAATATGAGGCTTTGAGCACAAAAGAAAGAATGTTGTTCTTCTAACAGTTTATCCTTTGGGCACTGCCAACACCCTAGGGTGAGGGAAGAGAAAAGCTCAGACTAGGAAATGGCATCCCACTCCAGTACTCTTGCCTGGAAAATCCCATGGACAGAGGAGCCTGGTAGGCTACAGCCCACGGGGTCACAGAGAGTCAGACACAACTGAGAGACTTCACTTCGCTCACTTCATACTTTCTCACTGGAGAAGGAAATGGCAACCCACTCCAGTATTCTTGCCTGGAGAATCCCATGGACAGAGGAGCCTGGAGGGCCATGGTCCATGGGGTCAGGGAGAGTTGGACACAACTGAAGTGACTAAGCACGCACACACACACCTTCCTGACAGAAGGAAGGTACATGGAAAATGTAAATTAATAATTACAATAAATCATCCTGCCACACCCTCAAATACTCTTTTTTCTTCCAGATTAGAGTTCAAAATTCTTAGCCAGACCTCTAAGGCTTCCATAATATGGATTCTGCCTGCTTTTCTAGTCTTTATTTTTCTCTCTCAAGCCCTGCAGAACAGGATAAGATGATTGGATGGCACTCCTCGCTCAATGGACATGAATCTGATTAAACTCCAGAAGACAGTAAAGGACAGGGAAGCCTGGCATGCAGCAGTCTCTGGGGTCGCAAAGCCTCTGATACAACTTAGTGACTGAACAGCAATGACAATGGTTTCCCAAGGCACTGTTGCGTTTCATGGTTGTGTTCCAGCTTCTCTCTGTGGCCCCATCTCCCCAGGAAACACCACTTCACTCACCTGTAAAGATGCAACTCAATGGTTGTCCCTTTGAGGAGACTTCTCTTGACTTCCTCAGATAGGAATAGTCACTCTCTTCTGCAGATCCCACTACTCCCTGTGATATTTCAGTTCACTTTTAATATAGATGACTGAATGCCTTTCTCTGCTAACATGTAAGTCCTGGAGAATAACAATCATGTCTGTTTTTAAGGATCCTCCACACTGTTCTCCATAGTGGCTGGACCAATTTACATTCCCACCAACACTGTAGAGGGGTTCCCTTCTCTCCATATCCTCTCCAGCATTTGCGGATTTTTTGATCATGGTCATTCTGACGGGTATGAGATGATATCTCATTATAGTTTTGATTTGCATTTCTCTAATAACTAGCAATGTTGAACATCTTTTCATGTGCCTGTTGGCCATCTGTATGGCCTCTTTGGAGAAATGTCTGCTCAGGTCTTCTGCCCATTTTTTGAGTGGGTTTTTTGTTTTGATGCTGTTAAGCATCATAAGCTGTTTAGAAATTTTGGAGACTAATCCCTTATCTGTCACATCATTTGCAAATATTTTCTCCCCATCTGTGGGTTGTCTTTTCATTTTGTTTATTGTTCCCTTTGCTGTGCAGAAGCTTTTGAGTTTAAGTAGGTCCCATTTGTTTATTTTTGTTTTTAATTTCCATTATTCTGGGAGATGAATCAAAAAAGATGCTGCTGTGATTTAAGTCAGCAAGTGTTTTGCCTATGTTTTCCTCTAGGAGTTTAATAGTGTCTGCTCTCACATTTAGGACTTTAATCCATTTTGAGTTTATTTTTGTGTATGGAGTTAAGGAATGATCTTATTTCAGCTAACAAATGACCCTGCAATCCCACTTCTGGGCATATATCTGGGAAAAAACATGATCCAAAAAGACACATGTGCCCCAGTAGTCACGGCGGCACTGTTTACAATAGCCAAGACATGCATGCATGCAAGCTAAGTAACTTCAGTTGTGTTCAACTCTTTGTGACCCTATGGGCTGAACCCTGCTGGGATTTCCCAGACAAGAATACTAGAGTGGGTTGTCTTTCCTTCTCCATGGAATCTTCCTGACTCAGGGATTGAACCCACCTCTCTTACATCAGCCAAAACATGGAAGCAACCTAAATGTCCACTGACAGAGGAATGGATAAAGATGTGGTACATATATACAGTGGAATATTACTTTGAAAAAGAATGAAATCATGTCACTTGCAGCAACATGTATGGACCTAGAGAGTGTCACACTGACTAAGTCAGACAGAGAAGGGAAATATCAAATGACATCCCATATATGTGGAATCTAAAGAGAAATGATATAAATGAACTTACAAAACAGAGAGAGGCTCACAGATATAGAAAACAAATTTATGGTTGTCAGGGGGAAGGGATAGTTAGGGACTTTGGGAGTATGACATTCACACAGCTAAATTCAAAATGGATAACCAACAAGGACCTACTATATAGCACATGGAACTCTACTCAATGTTATGTGCCAGCCTGGGTGGGAGGTGGGTTTGGGGTAGAATGGATACCTGTATTTGTATGGCTGAGTCCCTTCACTATTTACCTGAAACTACCACAACATTGTTAATCAGCTATAGTGTTAGTCACTCAGTCCTGTCCAACTCTGCAACCCCATGGACTATAGCCCATGAGGCTCCTCTGTCCGTGGAATTCTCCAGGCAAGAATACTGGTGTGGATCGCCATTTCCTTCTCCAGGGGATCTTCCCAACTCAGAGATCAAACCCCAATACAAAATAAAAAGTTTAAAGTTTTTTTTTTTTTAAATAATAATAAAAAACATAGAAAGAAATTAAACTCTCAAAAATACAAAATCAAAAACAAAAAATCCCCCACCATATCTATTCATTGCTCCATCCCAGTATCTGGCCCACATGTAGCTTATGGATGGTGAACAGAGAACCAAGAACACACGAAATAGACTCAGCATGTTTGGACCTACAACATGAAGGTCTGAAGGTCTTGACCTCTGAAGTGCTGTATGTCTGTGTACATTGAGTCACCAGCTTTATCTAGAGTCATTTTGTATTTAGGAGGCACATTTTTCCAACAGTGATTATGCTGGGACCCCATGTTTTTTCTTTTGGTACATTCTTCCTCTAAATACTTTGCATTTGTGATTTGAGTTCCACACTGTTGGTTCCTGGGACTACTATTAAAGTTTTCACCAAGAGTCTAGGCCAGAGATCCCAAACTAGAAAACCAGTCAGTGAAATGTGTCAGTCAACTATGTTCCAGTCGTCAGCAAGGTTTTTGTTACAGTTTTTTTTTTTTTTTTTTTTTAATTTTTGGTTTCAATGCTTTTCACATAGTTACAATGGCTGCTGGGTGGGCTCTTGAAGGCATTTAAATCTGTGTTCCCTACTCTATGCTAGCTCTCCATAAAAGCCAGTCAGTCTCTAAACCTTTCTTATACTCCAGTCAAGAGTTAGTCTGTCCTTTTAAGATCAGGAACAGGACCAGGGTGTCCACTCTCATGCCAGTATTACTCAACATAGTTTTCAAAGTCTTAGCTACAGCAGTCAGAGAAGAAAAAGAAAGAAAAGGAATCCAGATTGGAAAGGAAGAAGTAAAACTCTCCCTATTTGCAGATGACATGATACTGTACATAGAAAACCCTAAGATATTATCAGAAAATTAATAGAGCTGATCAGGGAATTTACTAAAGTTGCAGGATACAAAATCAAATATACCAACAATGAAAAATCAGAAAGAGAAATTAAAGAATCAATCCCAGTTACCACTTCTACAAAAAGAATAAAATACCTAGGAATAAACCTACCTAAGGAGACAGAAGAGCTATATACAAAAAACTACAAGATACTGATGAAAGAAATCATAGACAACATAAATGGAGGGATAGTCCATGCTCCTGGGTTGGAAGAATCAATGTTGTAAAAATGACTAAACTACCAAATGCATCTACAGAGTCAATGCAATCCCTATCAAATTACCAATGGCATTTTTCACAGAACTATAACAAAAAAATCTCACAACTCATATGGAAACACAGAAGACCCTGAATAGCCAATGCAATCTTGAGGAAAAAGAAGGGAACTTGAGGAATCAACTTACCTGATTTCAGACTATACTACAAAGCTACAGTCATCAAGACAGTATGATACTGGCACAAAAACACAAAGTTGGACCAATGGAACAAGACAGAAAGCCCAGAGATAAACCCATGCCCCTATGAGCACCTTATCTTTGATAAAGGAAGCAAGAATATACGATAGAAAAAAGATAGTCTTTTCAATTATTGGTGCTGGGAGAACTGGACAGCTACATGTGAAAGAATGAAATTATAACAGCTCCTAACATCATATACAAAGACAAACCCAAAATGGATTAAAGACCTAAATGTAAGACCAAAAACTATAAAACTCTTAGAGGAAAACATAGGCAGAATACTCTCTTACATAAATCACAGCAAGATCCTTCAGGACCCACCTCCTGCTGCTGCTGCTAAGTCACTTCAGTCATGTCCAACTCTGTGCAACCCCATAGACGGCAGCCCACCAGACTCCCCCGTCCCTGGGATTCTCCAGGCAAGAACAGTGAAGTGGGTTGCCATTTCCTTCTCCAACGCATGTAAGTGAAAAGTGAAAGTGAAGTCACTCAGTTGTGTTCAACTCCTAGCGACCGCATGGACTGCAGCCTACCAGGCTCCTCCGTCCATGGGATTTTCCAGGCAAGAGTACTGGAGTGGAGTGCCATTGACCCACCTCCTAGAGTAATGTAAATAAAAATAAACAACTGAGACCTAATTAAACATAAAAGCTTCTGTACAGCAAAGGAAACTACAAACAAGGTGAAAAGGCAACCCTCAGAATGGGAGAAAATAATGGCAAATGAAACAACTGACAATGGATTAATTTCCAAAATATACAAGCAGCTCACACAACTCAAGACCAGAAAAACAACCCAGTCAAACAGCGGGCAAAAGACCTAAACAGACCTTTCTCCAAAGAAGACATATAGATGGCTAATAAAAACATGAAGACATGCTCAACATCACTCATTATTCAGTTCAGTTCAGTTCAGTCACTAAGTCGTGTCCGACTCTTTGCGACCCCATGAATTGCAGCACGCCAGGCCTCCCTGTCCATTACCAACTCCCGGAGTTTACTCAGACTCAGTCCATCAAGTCAGTGATGCCATCCAGCCATCTCATCCTCTGTTGTCCCCTTCTCCTCCTGCCCCCAATCCCTCCCAGCATCACAGTCTTTTCCAATGAGTCAACTCTTCACATGAGGTGGCCAAAGTACTGGAGTTCAGCTTTAGCATCATTCCTTCCAAAGAAATCCCAGGGCTAATTTCCTTCAGAATGGACTGGTTGGATCTCCTTGCAGTCCAAGGGACTCTCAAGAGTCTTCTCCAACACCACAGTTCAAAAGCATCAATTCTTCGGCGCTCAGCTTTCTTCACAGTCCAACACTCACAGCCATACATGACCACAGGAAAAACCATAGCCTTGACTAGACAGACCTTTGTTGGCAAAGTAATGTCTCTTCTTTTCAATATGCTATCTAGGTTGGTCATAACTTTCCTTCCAAGGAGTAAGCATCTTTTAATTTCATGGCTACAGTCACCATCTGCAGTGATTTTGGAGCCCAAAAAAATAAAGTCAGCCAGTGTTTCCACTGTTTCCCCATCTATTTCCCATGAAGTGATGGGACCAGATGCCATGATCTTCGTTTTCTGAATGTTGAGTTTTAAGCCAACTTTTTCACTCTCCTCTTTCACTTTCATCAAGAGGCTTTTTAGTTCCTCTTCACTTTTTGCCATAAGGGTGGTGTCATCTGCATATCTGAGGTTATTGATATTTCTCCCGACAATCTCAATTCCAGCTTGTGCTTCTTCCAGCCCAGCATTTCTCATGATGTACTCTGAGTATAAGTTAAATAAGCAGGGTGACAATATACAGCCTTGATGTACTCCTTTTCCTATTTGGAACCAGTCTGTTGTTCCATGTCCAGTTGTAACTGTTGCTTCCTGACCTGCATATAGGTTTCTCAAGAGGCAGGTCAGATGGTCTGGTATTCCCATCTCTTTCAGAATTTTCCACAGTTTATTGTGATCCACACAGTCAAAGGCTTTGGCATAGTCAATAAAGCTGCTGCTGCTGCTGCTAAGTCGCTTCAGTCATGTCCGACTCTGTGCGACCCCATAGACAGCAGCCCAATAGGCTCCCCCGTCCCTGGGATTCTCTAGGCAAGAACACTGGAGTGGGTTGCCATTTCCTTCTCCAATGTATGAAAGTGAAAAGTGAAAGTGAAGTCACTCAGTCGTGTCCGACTCTTCGAGATTCCATGGACTGCAGCCTACCAGGCTCCTCCGTCCCTGGGATTTTCTAGGCAAGAGTATTGGGAGTGGGGTGCCATCACCTTCTCCGCAATAAAGCAGAGAAATGCAAATCAAAACTACAATCAGATATCACCTCAGACAATCAGAAAGACCATGGTCAAAAATTCCTCAAACAAGTGCTGGAGAAGGTGTGGATAAAAGGGAACGCTCCTGTGCTGTTGGTGGGAAAGTAAATTGATACAGCCACTATAGAAGGCAGTATGGAGATTCCTTAAAAAATTAGGAATAAAACCACCATATGACCCTGCAATCTCACTTCTAGGCATATACTCTGAGGAAACCAAAACTGAAAAAAACATATGTACCCTGATGTTCATTGCAGCACTACTTGCAATAGCTATGACATGGAAACAACCTAGACATTCATTGACACAGGAATGGTTAAAGATGCTGTGGTACATATGTACAACAGAAAACCACTCAGCCATAAAAAGGAACCCATTTGAGTCAGTTCTGGTGGGGCAGATGAACCTAGAACATATTATATACAGTGAAGTAAGTTAGAAAGAGAAAAACAAATATTGTATATTAATGTATACATATGGAATCTAGAAAGATGGTACTGATGAATCTATTTGCAGGATAGCAGTGCAGATGCAGACATAGAGAACAGTCTTATGGACAAGAGCAGGGGAGAGAACGGAGAGGGTGAGATGAATGGAGAGAGTAGCATGGAAGCATATACACTACCATATGTAACATAGATAGCCAATAGAAATTTGCTGTATGACTCAGGGAACTCACAGAGAAGGCAATGGCACCCCACTTCAGCACTCTTGCCTGGAAAATCCCATGGACGGAGGAGCCTTGTGGGCTGCAGTCCATGGAGTCACTAAGCGTCAGACACAACTGAGCGACTTCACTTTCACTTTTCACTTTCATGCACTGGAGAAGGAAATGGCAACCCACTCCAGTGTTCTTGCCTGGAGAATCCCAGGGATGGCAGATCCTGGTGGGCTGCTGTCTATGGGGTTGCACAGAGTTGGACACAACTGAAGTGACTTAGCAGTAGCAGCAAACTCAAACTGGGGCTCTGTAATATCCTAGAGGGGTCAGAAAGGATGGGAGGTGGGAGGGAAGTTCCAGAGGGAGGGGATATATGTACACCTATGGCTAATTCATGTTGATATATGGCAGAAGTCAAACCAATATTGTAAAGCAATCATCAATCAATTAAAAATAAATAAATATAATGAATAAAAAAGAGCCTGGTGGGCAGTTGACCTTTTTATGTGGTGGGTGCCTGTGAGTGCATTTGTGTTTGGGTGGAAAAATAAGCAGAAAGAGAAGAAGAAACGAGAGGGCCAGATGCAAGAGAGGAAACAGAGGGAAAAAACAGAACCTGTCACCTCTGCTTCCACCTTTTTTCTAGCACAGGGGTATATCTCTTTGAGATGTTGTCTATCCAGATGGGCATTTGCCCTGTGTTATGAGAGTCATCTCAGCTTCCATTCCACTTGGGTGGCTTTTAGCCATGCCTACATACAGTAAGTGCTTTAACTGATGCAATTCTATTCAGTTTAATGAGTCATCATATTGAACTGATGCTGTGTTGAGCTATATCCTAGTGCTATTGGGATGATGTGGACATCCTTAGAGGGCACACAGTTTAGGAAAGAAGACTGACATGTGGACAGATCACTATCAGATAAGACAGAACTATGCAGAGGGTGCTGTGGGGACTTAGAGGAGGGGCACTTGGCATGATGTGGAGACTCAGGGTAGACTTGCCAGAGGGGGTACTCTTTATACCAGGAAAAGAAACACAGCAGGGGCCCATGGTTGGGGTGGGGTTGCCAGGAGATAAGGTTAAGGAATAGATTATAAAGAGTAAAACATGCCAAGAATTTTAACTTTAATCCAAAGTCAATGGGGATCTCTAGAAGATTCTTTAAGGAAGGAAATGAAGTAATTAAACTTGGATTTTAAAAAGTTAGTCTGTTTCTCTAAATAGATACCCTACTTAAACTATTCTAAGACATTTTAATAAAAGCAAGATGAAGTATTTCCACATGCTTCTGTGTCAGTAATTGTGCAATGTACATGCATGTGTGCTTTAGCAAAACTGTAGATGTTCTTTTTCCTTCTGTTATTTACTTTCTTGCTTTAGACACTAAGAGATAAAAGTAACCTGGCCAAAGATACTCAAAAGTTTCCAAAAGGAAAATAAAACCTAAGACACCTAAGTTCCAAATTGGCAAGTCAATAAGTCCTATGGAAATTGACCAGGTCCTACCTGAAATTTGTCCTACCCAATTCTCATTATACTCTTAGTTCTACCTGGTGGCTCTGATGGTAAAGCATCTGCCTGCAATGCGGGAGAACCAGGTTCAACCCCTGGGTTGGGAAGATGCCCTGGAAAAGGAAATGGAAACCCACTCCAGTACTGTTGCCTGGAAAATTCCATGGATGGAGGAGGCTGGTAGGCTACAGTCCATGGGGCACAAAGAGTCAGACACAACTGAGCAACTTCACTTTCACTTTTACTTTAGCTCTCAGGCCAACTCAACTCCAAATTTTAAAAAGATTCAGGATCTATAGTTGAGTTTTTGTCACTGTAGTAGAAGTTCCTTTATTCAGTTCAGTCGCTCAGTCGTGTCCGTCTTTTTGCGACCCCATGAATCTCAGCACGCCAGGCCTCCCTGTCCATCACCAACTCCCGGAGTTCACTCAAACTCATGTCCATTGAGTCAGTGATGCCATCCAGCCATCTCATCCTCTGTCGTCCCCTTCTCCTCCTGCCCCCAATCCCTCCCAGCATCACAGTCTTTTCCAATGAGTCAACTCTTCGCATCAGGTAGCCAAAGTATTGGAGTTTCAGCTTTAGCATCAGTCCTTCCAAAGAAATTCCAGGGCTGATCTCCTTTAGAATGGACTGGTTGGATCTCCTTGCAGTCCAAGGGACTCCCAAGAGTCTTCTCCAACACCACAGTTCAAAAGCATCAATTCTTTGGTGCTCAGCTTTCTTCACAGTCCAACTCTCACATCCATACATGACCTTTATACATTTTTAAAATAAAAATCAGTTCTTACAAATTGATTCCTCATCTATTTTCCATTAATATTTGCATGAATGATTAACAAATAAGCTGTCAATAAGGAGAGATTACAGGGTATCTTTATAAGGATGTCACATTTTCGTTTACCTCCAAGTTGTGGCTCACATTTTGAATTTTGCTCATATTCCTAAATTTGCTAACATTTGCTTTCACAAAACCAAGAATTCTAGCAGCTAATATTGCTCAAAAGGGAATTTCCCACTAGGTCACCTTCTGTAAATCTGACAATAAATCAGTTTGAGTGTGTGTTTGCAGGGCAGGCTCTTTCCCTGCAATGAGGGAAGAAACCATATTTCATCTTTGTCCACCAACTCCCAAATGGGACAAGATATATGATGTGCAACTTCCATAGTTATTGCCAGAGGCTCTTTGCAAACATTTAAAATATTCCCTGGGTCAGATATCTTTCTCTTTGTAAGAATTCTCAGTAATTTTCAGTTGTCAGATTAGCAAAGTTGTCTTTTAAGTTTCCTACTCTTATTTTGACCCTCTTGGGCACCATCTCTTGATCCCTGGGTGTCCCCAGTGACTGCCACCTCTGTCCTAAGTAATCCTGGATGATCCAGAGCAGGTATTCCCTTCTATTCTCTCCCAGTTCAAATTTGAAAGTCAGTTGGTTGGAAAATTTATTCCCTCTCACCTATTAATGGCTAGAAGAGTTTAGTGTCTAGAGATTTTTGTATTTTTACTAGATTGATTTGCCCTCATGCGAAGAAAAAGATCTGCAAAGATTGTGGCAAAACTGATTTATTTTCTGAAGCAATTTACTTTTTATGCCTTTATATAGCGAACAGCTACAGAATTAAGTTACTACTGTGACAAAGGCACTTTCCTAGGAACTGATGGATACCCAGATGGAGCAGACATAGATCTTGTGTGAAAGAAGCTTACAGTTGACTAAGCAGCAAGCTTTTCAGGCTGGAGGCACCAGGCGGGTCAGGTGCCAAAGTCTGGGCACAGCTGTAGCTCAGCATCTGGAGAAAAGCTTACATTTTATAGGTGCTCAAATTTGTTGAGAGAAGAAATAGACCACTGAGAGGTGAAGAGGCCAGAAGTAAGTTAGGCTCCTGATTATTCAGCAACCTTCCATGGAGGGGTAGAGGGGCAAGAGTCCATTTTAAAACCAAAAGTTTGATAGGACACCTATACAAAGGCAAACACACATGTAGCTAGCTGGCGCTACAAAGACAGAGCCCAAAAACAAAATTAAACAAAACTGCAATGAGTAAGCAGAGAAGGCAATGGCACCCCACTCCAGTACTCTTGCCTGGAAAATCCCATGGATGGAGGAGCCTGGTAGGCTGCAGTCCATGGGGTCGCTAGGAGTCGGACATGACTGAGCGACTTCACTTTCACTTTTCATGCATTGGAGAAGGAAATGGCAACCCACTCCAGTGTTCTTGCCTGGAGAATCCCAGGGACAGGGGAGCCTGGTGGGCTGCCGTCTATGGGGTCACACAGAGTCTGACACGACTGAAACGACTCAGCAGCAGCAGAAGCAGCAGCAATGAGTAAGACTGGTCTTCCTAGGTGGCACTGTGGTAAAGAATCCAGCTGCCAATGCAGGAGATTTGAAAGACGTAGGTTCAATTCCTGGGTGAAGACCCCCTGGAGAAGGAAATGGCAACCCACTCCCGTGTTCTTTCCTGGGAAATTTCATGGACAGAGAAGCCTAACAGGCCACAGTCCAAGGGGTACAAAGACTTGGACACGACTGAGAAACTGAACCCATAAAGCTTGGAGCTGGATGCTGGGAAGGAAAATCCATTGAGATTTTATAAAGCTGTAACTGAAATCTCCAGCATTTTGGCTTAGAGCCAATATGAGGAACCATAATATAATCAGTATCAGTATAATATAATATAATTGCCAATATAATCAGTACCCTATGATGGAGTAACAGGCAAGTTTGGCTTTGAAGTACAAAATAAAGCAGGTTAAAGGCTAACAGAGTTTGCAAAAGAATACACGTGTCATAGCAAACACCCTCTTTCAATAACACAAGAAAAGACTCTACACATGGACATTACCAGATGGTCAATACCAAAGTCAAATTGATTATATTCTTTGCAGCTGAAGATGGAGAAGCTCTATAGAATCAGCAAAAACAAGACCTGGAGCTGACTGCAGCTCAGATCATGAGCTCCTTATTGCTAAATTCAGACTTAAACTAAAGTAGGGAAAACCACTAGGCCTTGCAGGTATGACCTAAATCAATTTCCTTATGATTTCACAGTGGAAGTGACAAATAGATTGAAGGGAGTAGATCTGATAGAGTGCCTGAAGAACTATGGATGGAGGTTCATAATACTGTACAAGGGGCAGTGACCTAAACCATGTCCAAGAAAAAGAAATGTAAAAAGGCAACATGGTTGTCTGAGGGGGCCTTACAAATAGCTCAGAAAGAAGAGAAACAAAAGGCAAAGGAGAAAAGGAAAGATATGCTCATGTGAATGCAGTGTTTCAGAGAACCGCAAGGAGACATAAGAAAGCCTTCTTAAATGAACAATGCAAAGAAATAGAGGAAAACAATAGAATGGAAAAGACTAGAGATCTCTTCAAGAGAACTGGAGATACCAAGGGGATATTTCATACAAAGATGAGTACAACAAAGGACAGAGATGGTATGGACCTAACAGAAGCAGAAAGAAAACATAGACGAACCATAGAAAAAGTTTTTAATGACTCAGATAACCATGATGGTGTAGTCACTCACCTAGAGCCAGACATCCTAGAGTATGCAGTCAAGTGGGCCTTAGGAAGCATTACTACGAACATGGCCAGTGGAGTTGATGAGATTCCAGTTGAGCTATTTCAAATCTTAAAAGATATTACTGTTAAAGTGATATACTCAATAATGTCAGCAAATTTGGAAAATTCAGCAGTGGCCACAGGACTGGAAAAATTCAGTTTTCATTACAATCCCAAAGAAAGACAATGCCAAAGAATGTTCAAACTACTGCACAATTGCACTCATCTCACATGCTAGCAAGATTATGCTCAAAATTCTTGAAGCTAGGCTTCAGCAGTATGTGAACCAAGAACTCCCAGATGTATAAGCTGGATTTAGAAAAGGCAGAGAAAGCAGAGATCAAATTGCTAACATCTGCTGGATCATAGATAAAGCATGGGAATTCCAGAAAAACATCTATTTCTGCTCTATTGAAGCCTTTGACTGTGTGGATCATAAAAACCTGTGGAAAATTCTTAAAGAGGTGGCAGTATCAGACCACTTTACCTGCCTCCTGAGAAACCTGTATGCAGGACAAGGAGTAACAGTTAGAACCAGAGAGGGAACAATGGACTGGTTCAAAACTGGGGAACAAGTACATCAAGGCTGTATATTGTCACCCTGCTTATTTAACTTACATGCAAAGTACATCACATGAAATGCTGGGTGGATGAGTCACAAGCTAGAATCAAGATTTCCAGGAGAAATATCACCAACCTCAGATATTCAGAGGATACCACCTTAATAGCAGAAAATGAAGAGGAATTAAACAGCCTTTTGGTGAAGGTGAAAGAGGAGAGAGAAAAAGCTGGCTTAAAACTCAACATTCAAAAAGGAAGATCATGGCACCCGGTCCCATCACTTCATGGCAAATAGATGGGGAAAAACTGGAAACAGTGACATTTCATTTTCTTGGGCTCCATAATCACTGCAGACAATGACTGCAGCCATGAAATTAAAAGACTCTTGCTCCTTGGAAGAAAAGTTATGGCAAACCTAGACAGCATACTAAAACGCAGAGACACCACTTCGCTGACAAAGGTCTGGATAGTCAAAGCTAAGATTTTTCTAGTAGTCATATATGGATGTGAGAGTTTGACCATAAAGAAGGCTGAACACTGAAGATTTGATGCTTTCAAACTGCAGTGCTGGAGAAGACTCTTGAGAGTCCCTGGGACTTCAAGGAGATCAAACCAGTCAACCCTAAGGGAAATCAACCCTGAGTAATCATTGGAAGGACTGATGCTGAAGCTCCAATACTTTGACGACCTGATACGAAGAGCTGGGTCCTTGGAAAAGACCCTGATGCTGGGAAAGATTGAGGGTAGAGGAGAAGGGGGTAACAGAGGATGGGATGGTTGGATGGCATCACCAACTCAATGGACATGAGTTTGAGCAAACTTCAGGAGATGGTGAAGGACAGGGAAGCCTGATGTGCTGCAGCCCATGGGGTCGCGGGGTTGGACACAACTGAGTGACTAAATACCACCACCACCACAAGTGAAAGTGAAGTCACTCAGTCGTGTCTGACTTTTTGCGAACCCATGGACTGTAAGCTACCAAGATCCTCCATCCATGGGATTTTCCAGGAAAGAGTACTCGAGTAGGTTGCCAGTTCCTTTTCCAGAGGATCTTCCCAACCCAGGGATCAAACCCAGGTCTTCCACATTGTAGGCAGACTCTTTACCATCTGAGCCACCAGGAACGTTCACACCACCGCCATACCTATTATCAATTATTGCCTATTTTCTATGATAATCAGACACCTCTGAGCTGTTTGTTTTACCTTCTGCCCATTTAAAAATTACATTGATATTTTCATGAGTTGATTTTTTGTCCTAGCAGTCATGATTGTGAATGAGATTGTTTTGATGTAGAAACCTGTCAAGAGTATAGATGAAATAAACACAAAGCAACATATCAGGAAACCTAGAAAGCAGCACTTTGTAAGCAGTATTGTGTCCTGCGTTACCATTCTTTGACCTTAGAAGCTGAATTCCCAGCCACGGTTAGGCTATACTATTTCAGTGACCCAGATGAGAAAAGGAACATAGGTGTGCTGTGTTCTCTGAAAATTATGTACCATTGACCCTGGAATAAGGAAGGAGTGCCCATGTACCACGTTGCTGAAAATATATCTATAATTTATTATGGACGCTTCCAACCCAAGGTTCCTTGGTACCTGCATTTCCTCTGTATCACGGTTCTGCATCTGTGGATTCAACCAACTGTAGGTAGGGTAGTGCTGTATTTACTTAGGGGAAAAGCCATGTACAAATGGACCTGTGCAGTTTAAACCCATGTTGTACAAGAGGCCACTGTACAGTGTCCTGACATCCTGAAATTTGTTCTGTCTTCATTCTGAAGGTCATTTATGCTCAATTCTCAAAGGTTTTGTCGGGATTTAAGACATTTCAGGCCAGGTTCCTCCTGCACACAACACCGGCATATGTACATCTACCACTGTCTGTCATCAAGCACTACATCAGAGCTTCTTGCAAGTGCCATTCATTTGATGGCATTGTTATCTTATTTGTCCTAGAGAATTATTTATAATGAAAACTGATAGTGAGTTCTTATCCCCATTGCTGGTACAAGAACAATTTTTAAATACACTCCTGAGTTACATTTGTGAATTCTACTCCCCAAGCCTTCTCTACACCATTGCACAAATTGGAAGGCTCTGCTGCTTCCTTGGAGAAGGAAATGGGAACCCACTGCAGTCTTCTTGCCTGGAGAATCCCAGGGACGGGGGAGCCTGGTGAGCTGCCATCCGTGAGGTCGCACAGAGTCGGAAATGACTAGAGCAACTTAGCAGCAGCAGCTGCTTTCTTTCCATTGGACACCACTACAGACAGGGTTTGCAGAATTAGCCTGGGCTCTGGGTCATAGTCTTCTCATTACTTAACCTCTCTGAGCCCCAGCCTCAATTTCCTCCTCTGTGTTTGACTGAGCGCTGTAGGCAGTGCTCTACAAAACTACACTCTTCTGAAGAGGGGGCAGATCAAAGTAAGAGAAAGACCTTTATCTGAGGGCTTCGGTAGGGCCTTTGTATTGCTGCAGGAATCAGTGGCTCTTTTGTATGGATTTTTTTTTTTTTTTCAGTGGTTCTAAAAGAGTTGTTCCCAGACCAGTGGCATAAACATCATCTGGGAATTGGAAAAAACCCATCTTCTCACCCACACCTTCACGCTCAAAACCCAGCAAGCTATGTCATAAGGCCCCTGGGTGACTCTAAGGCTTGCTCCAATTTGAGAGCCACTGGGGTAGGTCTGGAATTGAGTTTAGATGCAGAGGCTTGTGAGAACTGAACACCTGCTCTGCATAATACAGAGGAAGCTGGAGCTCTGGGTGTAGTCTAAGAAGTAGACAAACAAGGAATGGAGCCAGTAGGATGGAGAGTGGTCTAGATGGTGGGAGTCCGCATGAGGTCACATGAGCCATGAGAAAGTTCCAGCCCCACTGGTATGATGGCTGAAGGGACTTTCAGAGCAAGCCTGCCTAGACAGAAAAGGAGAGATATGACATCCCTTATATGTGGAGTCTAAAAAGAAACTATATACAAATGAACTTACTTACAAAACAAAAACAGACTTCATTTAGAAAATGAACTTATGACTGCTGGGCATGGGGGCAGGCAGGAATGATGGGGGGAAGAGATGGTTAAGAAGTTTTGGATTGACATCTACACACTGCTAGATTTTAAATGGATAACCAACAAGGGCCTACAGGGCCTCAGTGTTACGTGCTAGCCTAAATGGGAGGGGAGTTTGGGGTAGAATGGATACATCTATAGGTATGGTTGAGTCCATTTGCTGTTCACCTGAAACTGTCACAACATTGTTAATCAGCTATACCCCAGTACAAAACAAAATGTTTTTAAAAAGAAGAGCAGGTCTGTGTAATATACTATTTGTTTTACTTGCTGGACAATGAGATTTTTGTACCTTCTGCCTCATACCTTCAAAAATTTAAAATTTTCTCCTGCATGCAATAACTTTGAATAAGTGGGATCTTGTTTTAGGAAGGGAAGGATGGAAGTTTGGATAAAAACCAAGGTAAGGTTAAGAATCAGTGGATTTCAGGAAATCAAAGTCAGAGATATTTATACTCCAGGGCAGGGCTTCTCAGCCTCAGCACAACTGACATTTTAGACTAGATAATTCTTTGTTGTATGGGCTCCTATCAATTGTAGGACTTTCATTCAGCAGTATCTCTGGCTTCTAGCCTCTAGAAACTGATAATACCCATACCCCAAATTGTGACCCCCCAAAAAAATCTTCACCCATTGCCAGAACAGGGGAATATAGCCCCCTTTGAGAACCACTTGTTCTGGAATCTTCTGGGGGACATTGGCTTTTCTTAAGGGCATGTCATAAGGGAAGTAATAGGGATATGGTGAGTCCATTTGCTCTGAATCAGAAGCAACCTGGTTATCCTAGCTGACATATGCAGTTGGAACATCTCTCTTTACAGAGCAGTGTGAAAACTCAATGAGAGTATTTGTAAAGTGCTGGCAGAGGACCTGGTGCCTAGTAGACATATTCCCTCTCTCTTTTCCATTTCTATTATAAATAAACAGCCTTAGTAGGCTGTGCCCCATGGTGATCCCAGAGACCTTGTACACTGTTCTTTTATCATTTGTCCAGAACTGTGAAGGGACTGAGACTACTTACAAGCTAACAGGTTAACTTCCTTAGGTTTCATGGATGCTGACAGAAGCCACAAAATCCGTGGGTCAGAGAGAGAGGATCACCTATGACTCCACAGAAATAGCAGCACCCAGAGTATCAGCATTTTCTTGGGCTGGTTTTCCAATCCCAGTTCTCCCATGGTGGCACAAAGGGGACCACATGACACATGCACGCTCAGGGGGCTGCCTTCCAAGAGAGGGACCCTGAGCTTAGGGAACCTCAATCTTCTGTATTAGACTGTAAGCATGTCTGCCCATTGTGCCGCTGCTGCTGCTAAGTCACTTCAGTCGTGTCCAACTCTGGCGACCCCATAAACGGCAGCCCACCAGGCTCCCCTTCCCTGGGATTCTCCAGGCAAGAGCACTGGAGTGGGTTGCCATTTCCTTCTCCAATGCAGGAAAGTGAAAAGTGAAAGTGAAGTTGCTCAGTCTTGTCCAACCCTCAGCGACCCCATGGACTGCAGCCTACCAGGCCCCTCCGTCCATGGGATTTTCCAGGCAAGAGTACTGGAGTGGGGTGCCATTGCCGTTGTGCTACAGATATAGACTATCTTTTAAGGCTGTTCATTACACAGGCAGATATCCTTGAAAAGATAGTCTTGAACAAAGACATTCTGTGACTCTGCTCATAAGATATGCAGAAAGCTAAGAGATAGTCTCCCAGTACTGCTGCTGCTGCTAAGTCGCTTCAGTCGTGTCCAACTCTGTGCGACCCCATAGACCTCCCAATACTAATACTCTATAATTATTCTGTAAGCTCTTTGGGGAGTAGGATCATATTTATTCATCATTGTAACTAGCCCTGGTACCCAGGAGATCATCAATAGCACTTTTTAGATTATACAATAAAAATTCTCCAAAAAAGTGCGTGGGATGAGTTTAAGGAGTTATGTTTGGCCTAGTTCAACCTAACTCAATGAGAGTTCTATTAATTGTCAATTGCCACTATAACAAATTACTCCAAACTTGGTGGCTTAAAACACATAAATTTGGGTTAGAGTTCTGGAGGTCAGAAATCTCAAACGGGTCTTACTGGGCTAACATTAAGGTCAGGGCACAGCTGCCTTTCCTTTGTAGGATGTAGAGAAGAATCCACTTCTTGCCTTTTTCAGCTTCTAGAGGCTAACATTCCTTGGCTTGTGGCCCTTTTTGCCATCATTAGAGCATCTTCCAGTCTTTCTCTGGCTCTGACCTTCCCCTACCTCCCTTTTTCTCAAATAAGGACACTTTTATTCTACTGAGAATACCCAGGGAATCCAGGATAATCTCTTCACCTCAAGATCCTTAGCTCAATTACAGTTGCAAAGTCCCTTTTTATAGGCAAGGTAACATCCTCACAGTTTTAGAATGTAAAAAATTTTTCTACCCGTTCATAAACAAAATCAGGTTTTTTTGTTTTTGGTTTTGGTTTTTTTAATCCCTTTAATAAACTTCCTTGAGTTCCCTGAGGTGTAAAACAGAGTCATTCCAGTTTGGGAAATCAGGAATGAAATTTTTCCTTCACACTACTTTTTTCCTCTTTTAATTTACATTTGGAACATAGTTAAAAATATTTTTTACAAATCCTCTATTTAGCACCAAAAGTATGTTAAGGAAAAAGTGTTTCCAGGAAATAGTAGGCAGCATACCATGTTTACTTATGACTTTTCCATGTTATGTGTAGAGGAGATTATGTATATTTCCTATTCTTTCATGAATTCCTTTCAGAGTAGATAATTTTTCTCAATAGCAACCAGAATGTCTTTGCAGTCTTGTTAAAAGTAGTTGAATGTGCTTTAAAGACCCTATTATACGAGAGGAAAAAAAAAGTTCTTGAGCATATACAATGTGCTAGGAGCTCTACTAGGCATCTAACTTTACCAGCTCAGCTAATTCTCAGAGTAGATCTATCAGGTAGGTATTATCACAACCCTCGTTTTATAGGTATATGTTATATGTGTTGCCTAAGTCCCAGTACCTTGTAAGACACAAATCACACCCCAGTTTTCTGATTCCATAGCCCTAAAGCTAAACACTCAAGCTAAACTTCTTTCATCAGTCTGCATCCTTCTTCTTATGAATTACAGCATACATACCCCCAAAATGCATATAATAGATAATCATAAAGCAAACACCTATGTAACCATCCACTTAGAACAGAAGTTGGCAAATATAGCCCACAGGCCCAATCCATTCTGCTGAATATCTTATGATAAAATCTTATTGGAACACACTTATGCGGATTCCTTTATATACTGTCTATGTCTACTACTATCAAAGCTGAGTAGTTGTGACAGAAACCATATGGCCCGCAAAGCCTAAACTCACTACTAGCTAGGCCTTCACCAAAAACGTTTGCTGACCTCTGACCTAGATTCAATGGAAGAACATTACTAGCACTCTGGAAGACTCCTGTATGCCTTTCTCATTCACAACTCTGTCTGTAATGACTATCCTACCTTTTGTGACCGTGATTTTTTTAGTTAATAGTTTAACCTAAATGTCACTTATATTTCAGTTTTGCCAATTTTGGGGGGGAAACTTCTCAAGAATAGAGTCATACTATATGACTTTTCCCATCTTGTTTCTCTTGCTCAACACTAGACATGTGAGATTAATCCATGCTTTTACATTTAACAGTTTGTTCTTCATCAAATTGTACTCTATCCTATGGGTATCACGTCACTTTATTTATTCCTTCTATTGTTAACGAAAATTTGGATTATTGCAATATAATAACTCATGCTGCTATGGATATTCCTTTCCATGTCTCTGGTGCACATGCACATGAGTTTCTGCTGGTATATATCTAGGAGAAGACTTGCTGGGTCATATTCTGAGCTTCATATTCTGATATGAATATGGATTCTAGGAGTATTTTGGATACTAGTCCTTCATAAGTTATATGTAGCATAAATAGCTTCTCTCACTCTATGGCTTTCCTTTTCACTCTATTTATGTTGTCTTTTAATGGGCATAAGTCCTCAATTTTTAGTGTAGTTTAGTCAATCTTTTTGGGTAAGCCTTTTTTGTCTTCAGAAATTCTTCCCTATCCTTAAGATACTCTCCTCCATTACTTTCTTAAAGCTTTACGTTGCTGTTCAGTTGCTCAGCTGTGTCTGACTCTGTGACCCTATGGACTGCAGCACGCCAGGCTTCCCTGTCCTTCACTATCTCCCAGAATTTCCTCAAACTCATGTCCACTGAGTTGATGATGCAAAGTTATATAGTCTGCCTTTTACTTGAGGTCTTTAATTCAACTAGAATCCACTTTGTGTATGGTGTGACCTAGGGGTCAAAACTTTTGCCCTATTACTACCCATTTGTCCCAACACCACTGACTGCAGGTAACTTTCCTCTCTGCTTTTCCCCAGGGGCCTCTGTATACATAGAGGCCACATGCGCGTTGATGTGTTCTCTAGGTTACCTTTGCTGTCTCACTGGTGTATTTGTGTATCTCCAAGCCAATATTATACTGTCTTCATTATAAAAGAAGTTGTGAAACTGGTAGAACAATTCTTCCCGCCTTGTTCTTCAAGAGTATATGTGACTATTTTTGGTCATTCGTTGTAGTATATAAATTTCAGAATTGATTTATTAAGTTCCACAAGTCCTACTGAATCAAGAAATCAACTTGGGAGATGCTATGATTCTTACAACATTCAGACTTTCAAGCCACAAACATATTCTAACTCTGCATTTATTAGGTCATCTTTAAACTTTTTCAAAAAAGTTTAATCATTCTCTCTCTACAGGTCTTTCATATGCCTTGTCAGATTTATTCCTAAGAGCTTTGTAGTTTTTAAAATTTCTGTTTAATTGCTGATGCATAGGACTATAATTATTCTATATTGCATTATGTATCAGAAAATTTGTTGGACTCATTAATTCTAAGCAATTTTTGGTATATTTTTTAATAAAAAAATTATGTTACCCATGAGAAAATGAGTTTTATTTTCAATGTTAATATTTTTTCTGACTTATTGCACTGACTAGGATCTCCAGTGCAGTACTGAATGGAAATAGTAATAAAAGGAACTTCATTGCTTATGATTTTAAAGGGAAAGTATTCAACATTCCACCATTAAGCATGACTTTATCTGAATCAGGTAGTTTCATTTTTACAACTAATGTGCTAAGAAATATTTTAAATCATAAATGATATTGCATCTTATAAGATTTTTCATTGTCCACTGAAGTGATTATTTTTCTCCATTAATATCTTAATATAGCTAATTATATTAATTGGTATTCTAAACTGATTTTTAAACTAACCTTGCATTCCTGAAATAAACCCAATTTGGTCCTAATGTGTTGTCCTTTTTACCTATTCCTAGACTAAGTTTGTTAATATTTTGTTTATGACTTTTGCACCTATATTAACGAGGAAGAGCAGCCCTTCTTTTTACTGTCCTGCTGAAGTTTTAGTAAGAGGGTTGTGTTAATTCATAACACATGAGTTATTCTACACTTTTAAATGTACATTTATGAAGGATCCTAGTTATCTCTAGCAATGTATTTTGCCTTAAAATTTATTCAATACAGAAGTAGCAAAATCAACTATACTATTTACATATCCTTTTATTTGCAAACTTTCCTGGTTCTGCTATTTTAGGTATATGTCTTAAAAATGACCTAGAGTTAGATTTTATTGTTATTATTTTCATTTTCTATCCAGCCTACAATCTTTGTCTATTAATTGGAGGATTTGATCCACTTATCTTAATGTAGTTAACTACATACATGTTTTAAATCTATCATTTTGTTTTGTGATTTCAAAAATTTTTTTTTTTTTTTGGCCTATTCTATGGTTTGTTTTTAATCTCATAGCCTTTAATCTTTGGATTGATTTTTTCACATTCCATGTATTTTTCCACTTGCTACAGTGACAGCTGTGTATTTTATTTCTCCATTTCTTGTGATTATTACAAATATCAAATAACATTAAAGTTAATCAATACCATTAAAGCTCAACATTCAGAAAACGAAGATCACGGCATCCAGTCCCATCACTTCATGGGAAATAGATAGGGAAACAGTGGAAACAGTGTCAGACTTTATTTTTTGGGGCTCCAAAATCACTGCAGATGGTGACTGCAGCCATGAAACTAAAAGACGCTTACTCCTTGGAAGGAAAGTTATGACCAACCTAGATAGCATATTCAAAAACTTTGCCAACAAAGTTCCGTCTAGTCAAGGCTATGGTTTTTCCAGTGGTCATGTATGGATGTGAGAGTTGGACTGTGAAGAAGGCTGAGCGCCAAAGAATTGATGCTTTTGAACTGTGGTGTTGGAGAAGACTCTTGAGAGTCCCTTGGACTGCAAGGAGATCCAACCAGTCCATTCTGAAGGAGATCAGCCCTGGGATTTCTTTGGAAGGAATGATGCTGAAGCTGAAACTCCAGTACTTTGGCCACCTCATGCGAAGAGTTGACTCATTGGAAGAGACTCTGATGCTGGGAGGGATTGGGGACAGGAGGAGAAGGGGACGACAGAGGATGAGATGGTTGGATGCCATCACGGATTCGATGGACGTGAGTCTGAGTGAACTCCAGGAGTTGGTGGTGGACAGGGAGGCCTGGCGTGCTACGATTCATGGGGTCACAAAGAGTCGGACACGACTGAGCGACTGAACTGAACTGAACCGATTATACTCTTAAATTTATGAATTCTCCTCTCTCCTTACTTATCTGCTACTGTTGTCTGTATATTACTTGTACCTTGTTTCTTTTCAAATTTATGTGACAATGTCTTATCACTTTATTCAATCTGAGCTCTTTCAGGTATAATCATATATTTTAAATATTTTCCCCTGTATTTCTTTTCATTCCTTCTTGCATTTCAGGCTTCCCATCTTAGGCCATTTTTCCTCTGCCAGAAGTTTTTCATTTAAGCAAGATGGAGGGCTAGGAGGTCTCAATACTTGTCTCCCCCACCACCCCCAAAAAAAGAGAGAGGAAAAAAAAAAAAACAATAAATAAACTACAAATCAAAGGCAGTATCTCAGGGAAAACTCTGGACTACGAAGAAGCAGTAGCAAATTAAGCAGAGCTAAAAAGTCAAGGGTGACCACAGAGAAAAGTATAAGAGGCATATTATCTGCATCACTCCATCTCCCAGTCAAAACAAGCTCTGCACCAAGGACTGCCTCAGAAAAATTTCACCCCACAGGTAAAAGAAAAGCAAGAGAACCCAGGAAGCCTCACTACTGTGAAAGTTTGCAACCTTTATTACAGAGCTCTATCACCGTCTTTACCAATGCTAACCCCAGCTGATGGAGCTTCCCTAGAGTTCCATGGCTGAACCTACTCTCTAAGGCTGGAACTGTAGCTGTGGTGAGATCTGCCCTTAGGAGCCCCAGTTGCTGCTCAACCCACTTTCCAGGTTTAGGACACCACCACATCTCATCATTCATAGGGCAAGAGCTGCTACTGCTCTATATCCCAACCATCGCCCTAAGTCAAGACTCTAACTTATCATTACAAGGTCAGCCTCTATTGCCCTGAGCCCTGCCCCATTGATTCTGGGGTAACATTTTCAATAGATCAATAACAAAGAGACTGAATTGATAATCAAAAGCCTTCTAACAAAAAAAAAGCCCAGGACCAGATAGCTTCACATGTGAATTCTACCAAACAGTTAAGAAGAATTAATACCCATCTTTCTCCTCCAAAAAAATCTGAAAAAGAGGGAACACTATCAGACTCATTTTTTTTTATCAGACTCATTTTACAAGGCCAGCATCACCCTGATATCAAAACAAGATAATGACACTACAAGAAAATTAGAGACCAATATCCCTGATGAATATAGATGCAAAATTTTTCAATATACTAGCAAGTCAAATTTAACTGCACATTAAAAGAATCATATATTTATCTTTGGAATTTAAGGATGGTTTTAACTTATAAAAATCTCATATGATAATCTCAGTAGATACAGGAAAAGCATGTGATAAAACGTATCTTTTCATAGTAAAGTGTTAGTTGATCAGTTGTGTCAGACACTGTACATCCCCATGGACTGTAGACTGCCAGGCTCCTCTGTCAGTGGAATTCTCCAGGCAAGAATACTGGAGTGGAGTGTCATTTCCTTCTCCAAGGGATCGTCCCAACCCAGGAATGGGTCTCCCACATTGCAGGCAGATTCTTAAAATACTCAACAAATTGAGGATAGAAGAAATTTTCCTTAGCATAATAAGGGCCATGAGTGACAAGCCCAGAGCTATGTCTTACTCAGTGATGAAAAGTAACTTTATTTCCTCTCAGATAAGGAACAAGTCAAAGATGTCTACTCTATTTCTATTCAATATAGTACTGAAAGTCCTAGCCAGAAGAATGAAGCAAGAAGAAAGACATCATTTCAGGAAGGAAGAAGTTAAGATTATCTTTATTGGCAGACGGCATGATTTTATATGTAAAAACCCTACAGACATCACCAAAAACTGTTAGAGCTAGTAAATGAACTCAGTAAAGTTGCAGGATACAAAATCAGTTGCATTTTAATATACTAAAAATGAACTATCTGAAAGAGTAATTAAGAAAGCAATCCCTTAATAACATCAAAATCAATAAATTTAACCAAGGACAAAGACCTATACTGAAAACTATAAGACATTGATGAAAAAGACTGAAGGCGACAAATAAATGGAAACGTATCCCATGGTCTTGGATTGGAAAAATTAATAATGCAAAAATATATTACCCAAAGTAATCTCCGTATTTAATTCAATCCTGACCAAAACTCCAATGGCATTTTTCACAGAAATAGAAAACACTATTTTAAAGACTTGCTTGGAACCACTAGAAACCCCAAATAGCCATAGAAATTTTAAGAAAGAACAAAAAAAATGGAAGCATTCAGTTCAGTTCAGTTCAGTCGCTCAGTTGTGTCCGACTCTTTGCAACCCCATGAATCGTAGCACACCAGGCCTCCCTGTCCACCACCAACTCCCGGAGTTCACTCAGACTCACGTCCATCGAATCCGTGATGCCATCCAGCCATCTCATCCTCTGTCGTCCCCTTCTCCTCCTGTCCCCAATCCTTCCCAGCATCAGAGTCTCTTCCAATGAGTCAACTCTTCGCATGAGGTGGCCAAAGTACTGGAGTTTCAGCTTTACCATCATTCCTTCCAAAGAAATCCCAGGGCTGATCTCCTTCAGAATGGACTGGTTGGATCTCCTTGCAGTCCAAGGGACTCTCAAGAATCTTCTCCAACACCACAGTTCAAAAGCATCAATTCTTCGGCCCTCAGCCTTCTTCACAGTCCAACTCTCACATCCATACATGACCACTGGAAAAACCATAGCCTTGACTACACAGATCTTTTTTGGCAAAGTAACGTCTCTGCTTTTCAATATGCTATCTAGGTTGGTCATAACTTTTCTTCCAAGGAGTAAGCGTCTTTTAATTTCATGGCTGTAGTCACCATCTGCATTGATTTTGGAGCCCCCAAAAATAAAGCCTGTCACTGTTTCCACTGTTTCCCCATCTATATGCCATGAAGTGATAGGACCAGATGCCATGATCTTCGTTTTCTGAATGTTGAGCTTTAAGCCAACTTTTTCACTCTCCTCTTTCACTTTAAAGCTATAGTATAAAACTGTATTTTAAAACTACAGTAATCAAAGCAGCATGTTATTGGCATAAAAATGGACCAATAGACTCATGGAACAGAATAGAAAGCCCAGACATAAACTCATGCATATCTGGTCAGCCAAGTTTTGACAAGGATGCTAGAGCGTACAATGGAGAAAGGAGTGCCTTTCCAAAAAATAGTTTTGGACAAACAGGATATCCACATGCAAAAGAATAAAATTGAACCCCTTTCTTAGACCACTCACAAAAATATGAAATTGATCAAAGATCTAAATATAAGACCTCAAACCATAAAACTCCTGGAAAAAACTCAGGGAAAAAGATCTTCAACATTGGTCTTGGCAGTAATCTCTTGGATGAGATGCCAAAAGCACAGGCAACAAAAATGAAAATAAGCAAGTGGGTCTATGCTAACTTAAGAACTTCTGTATAGCAGAGGAAATAATAAATTGAGAAGTCAAACTTGAGAATGGGAGAAAATATAAGCAAACTATATACCAGATAAGGGGTTAATACCTAAAATACATGAAGAAACTCATACAATTCAAAAGCCATAAAGCAAATAATTCAATTTAAAAAGGTGCGGAGGACCTGAACAGACATTTTCCCAAAGAAGACATGCCAACAGGATATAAAAAGATGCTAAAAAGCATTAATCATCAGAAAAATGCAAATAAAAACCACAGTAAGACATCACTTCATATCTGTTAGATGGCTATCATCAAAAAGACAACAGATAACAAGTACTGGCAAAGACACGGTAAAAAGGAAACCCTTATATGTTCACTGTTGGTGGGAACGTAACATCGTACAGCCATACGGACAATAGTATGGTACTTCTTCAAAAACTCAATCTGGGGCTTCCCTGGTGGTCCAGTGGTTAAAAATCTGTCAGTGCAGGGGACATGGGTTTGATACCTGGCCCAGGAAGATCCAAAATGCTGCACAGCAACAAAGCCCATGTGCCACAAGTATTGAGCCCATGCTCTGCAACAGGAAGCTGCCTCAATGAGAAGCTTGTGCACAGCCCCACTTGCTGACAACTAGAGAAAACCCAGGCACAGCAACAAACAGCGAGTGCAGCCAAAAAATAATAAGTAAAAAATAAATAATAAATAAAAAATATATGCTCTAGCAGTCCCACTTATAGGGTCAGTTCAGTCCAGTCACACAGTCATGTCTGACTCTTTGCAACCCCATGGACTACAGTGTGCCAGGCTTCCCTGCTGCTGCTAAGTCACTTCAGTTGTGTCTGACTCTGTGTGACCACATAGATGGCAGCCCCACCAGGCTCCCCAGTCCCTGTGATTCTCCAGGCAAGAACACTGGAGTAGGTTGCCATTTCCATCTCCAATGCGTGAAAGTGAAGTCGATCAGTCCTGTCAGACTTTTAGTGATCCCATGGACTGCAGCCTACCAGGCTCCTCCATCCATGGGATTTTCCAGGCAAGAGTACTGGAGTGGGGTGCCATTGTCTTCTCCCCAGGCTTCCCTGTCCATCCCCAACTCCTGAAGCTTGCTCAAACTCATGTCTATTGAATTGGTAATGCCATCCAACCATCTCATCCTCTGTCGTCCCCTTCTCCCACCTTCAATCTTTCCCAGCATCAGGGTCTTTTCCAATGAGTCAGTTCTTCACATCAGGTGGCCAAAGTATTGGAGTTTCAGCTTCAACATCAGTCCTTCCAATGAATATTCAGGACTGATTTCTTTTAGGATGGACTGGTTGGATCTCCTTGCAATCCAAGAGACTCTCAAGAGTCTTCTTCAACACCACAGTTCAAAAGCATCAATTCTTCGGCGCTCAGCTTTCTTTATAGTCCAATTCTCACATCCTACATGACTACTGAAAAACCATAGCTGTGACTAGATGGACCCTTGTTGGCAAAGTAATATCTCTGCTTTTTAATATGCTCCATAGCTTTTCTTCCAAGGAGCAAGCATCTTTTAATTTCATAGCTGCAGTCAACATCTACAGTGATTTTGGGGCCCCCAAAAATAAAGCCTGTCACTGTTTCCATTGTTTCTCCATCTATTTGCCATGAAGTGATGGGACCAGATGGGACCAGATCTTAGTTTTCTGAATGTTGAGTTTTAAGCCAACTTTTTCACTCTCCTCTTTCACTTTCATTGAGTCTCTTTAGCTCTTCTTCGCTTTCTGCCATAACGGTGGTGTCATCTGCATATCTGAGGTTATTGGTATTTCTCCCAGCAATCATGACTCCAGCTTGTGCTTCATCCAGCCTGGCATTTCACATGATATACTCTGCATATAAGTTAAATAAGCAAGGTGACAATATACAACCGTGATGTACTCCTTTTCTGATTTGGAACCAGTCTGTTGTTCCATGTCCAGTTCTAACTGTTACTTGTTAACCTGCATACCAATTTCTCAGGAGGCAAGTAGTGGTCTGGTATCCCCATCTCTTTAAGAATTTTCCACAGTTTGTTGTGTTTACACAGTCAAAGGCTTTGATGTAGTAAATAAAGCAGAAGTAGATCTTTTTCTGGAACCCTCTTGCTTTTTCTAAATCTAGTTTGAACATCTGGAAGTTCATAGTTCACATACTGTTGAAGCCTGGCTTGGAGAAGTTTGAGCATTTATTTGCTAGTGTGTGAGATGAGTGCAATTGTGCAAAAGTTCAAACATTCTTTGGCATTGCCTTTCTTTGGGATTGGAATGAAAACTGACATTTTCCAGTCCTGTGGCCACTGTTGAGTTTTCCAAATTTGCTGACATATTGAGTGCAGCACTTTCACAGCATCATCTTTTAGGTTTTGAAATAGCTCCACTGGAATTCCATCACCTCCACTAGATTTGTTCATAGAAATGCTTCCTAAGGCCCCCTTGACTTTGCATTCCAGGATATCTGGCTCTAGGTGAGTGATCACACCAAGGTGTTTATCTGGGTAATGAAGATCTTTTTTGTATAGTTCTTCTCTGTATTCTTGCCATCTCTTCTTAATATCTTCTGCTTCTGTTAGGTCCATACCATTTCTGTCCTTTATTGTGCCCATCTTTGAATGAAATGTTCCCTTGGTATCACTAATTTTCTTGAAGAGATCTTTAGTCTACTACTACTTATAGGGTATATCCACAGAAAATGATATCACTACTTGAAGAGATGTCTGCACACCCATGTTTACTGCAGCATTACTCACAATAGTCAAGATATGAAAGCCACATAAACATCTGGTCAATGGATGAATGGATAAATATTTTTTATTTCTTTCTATATATGTATGTATGTACATATCATATATGTATGTATATATATACAATGGAATATTATTTAGCCATGAAAAAGGAACTTCTGCCACATCATGAATGGACCTTGAGTGCATATGCCAAACGACACAAGTCAGACAGAGAAAGACAAATCCTGTATGATATCATTTATGGATGGCTCTAAAGTTGGCTGTTAGTTGGCCAACTATGGCTCATAGTTCTACTGATGATTACCATTTTGAGGGTTTGGGTCTTTTCTCTCCCACCTCTTTCCGTATTTTTTTCTTTCTTCCTTCATCTTTGCCTCACTTCTTTCTTGCATTTTTCCTGTCTTACTTTTCTGTCTTCTCTCTCCTTTTCTTTTCTCTTTCCATTTCAGTTTGTATGAAATGGGGCAGAGGAATTTAGGAGTGGGGAGTAAAGGGGGTTACATTCGTTTCACCTGAGTTGTGTTTTTTAGCCTCAGGATTTGGTGTTTGAGCAAAAAACAATTCAGTTGAAGCCTGTGTGAACTTAGTGTAACTTGAATATCCCCAGGCCTCAGCATGTTTATGAATAAATGACCCTAACTGTTAAATCTTCGTATTACTAACTCTAATGCCAGACCAAGACATGATTTCCAGCCCCATGAAAAGAACCCTTGCTGGTATCTTGGCAAGCCATCAAGGATTATCTTACATTTATCACTCATAATGTCCCTCTGATCCCTATCACATTCCCTTCTGTGCCTGTTCCTCTGGGCGCATGTTGCTGTAGATACCCTGGCTACCATATGCTTAATCCTCAAGTCATTTCAACAAATCAGTGGCTTGAAACATAAGAAATAGCTTCCTCTGTCTGCCTTACATTCAGACGGACCTCCACAGCAGAGCCATTTGTCCTGACATGCTTGAATTTAATAATACAGTCACACTTGAGTTTATAGGCAGAAACCTCTTAGTCCCCAAAATGGACAAACCCCCAGAGAAGGGGAGTCAGAGAGGACCTCAGTACCAGCTGCCAAGCTCTACTCAGAGTTGCACTCACCTTCCACTCAGACTCACAGATGCCTTCCTCCTCTTGGTGAAGGCTCATTTTCGAGTGGCTTCTAAGGTACTCCAAACCTAACCCCACCAAGGGGTCTTAAGGTCAGTTCAGGACATGCCATGATGTATGTCCAAGCGGCTCCTTGGCTCCCATGATAAATAGAGGAGTAAGGAGACAAGCAGGCTGCAGAGATGAGCCCAAATCTACACAGCTGTTTTTTCTAGATCTTGAGTTAAGGTCAATGAGAACTTCGGCTTATCCTGCTGGTTACTAATATCCATTCATCCCTTCTTTGAAAATGAAGTTTTAATTATATTCAAGGTGACAACTTACTCTGAAAGTCAAATGCCCCACTTGCTTATAGGTAGGTGTGGCCATCTCAGTTCCAAGCAATGAAGCCTCAGCAGAAGTGGGTGGGTAGAGACTCAGGAAAACTCTCCTTAAAGGAGTAGACAGCTGCTCAAGTACATTTTGACCTTTCTCCCTTACTGTTAGCTTTCTGGAATTAGATACGATGGCTAAGGTCCTAAAAGTATTTTGTATTATAAAATGGGCTTAAGGATCAAAGGCAGGCATGAAGTTATAATCTGAAGGTCCTGAAAGTAAAAGTCGCTCAGTCATGTCTAACTCTTTGTGACCCCATGGACTATACAGTCCACAGAATTCTCCAGGCCAGAATACTGGAGTGGGTAGCCTTTACCTTCTTAAGTGTATCTTCCCAACCCAAGGATCAAACTCAGGTCCCCTGCATTGCAGGTGGATTCTCTACCAGCTGAGTCACAAAGGCCAAGAATACTGGAGTGTGTAGCCTATTCCTTCTCCAGCAGATCTTCCCAATGCAGGAATCGAACCCTGGTGTCTCCAGCATTGCAGGTGGATTCTTTACCAACTGAGCTATTAGGGAAGCCTGAAGTTAGGATGGTTACTCAGAAATCTAATTTGATTTCTTCAGTAACCTGTTATTTAGAAACCTATTGTTTAATCTCTATGTGTTTATATTTTTTACATTTTTTCCCTGTAATTGATATCTAGTCTCATACTGTTGTGGAAAACCGACCTTTTCTAGTCTTGTGGCCACTGCTGATTTTTCCAAATTTGTTGACATATTGAGTGCAGCACTTTAACAGCATCATCTTTTAGGATGATGACATAGCTCAGCTGTAATTCCATCACCTCCATTAGCTTTGTTTGTAGTAATGCTTCCTAAGGCCCTCTTAACTTCATACTCTAGGATGTCTGGCTCTAGGTGAGTGATGACACCATTGTGGTTATCTTTAAGACCTTTCTGTATAGTTCTTTTATGTATTCTTGCCCCCTCTTCTTAATCTCTTCTGATTCTGTTAGGTCCTTACCATTTCTGTCCTTTATCATACCCTCCTTGCATGAAATGTTCCCTTGATATGTGCAGTTTTCTTGAAGAGATTGCTAGTCCTTCCCATTCTTTTGGGCTTTCTTATCTCTCCTTGCTATTCTCTGGAACTCTGCTTACAGTTGTGTATATCTTTCCCTTTCTGCCTTTTGCTTCTCTTCTTTCCTCAGCTATTTGTAAAGCCTCCTCAGACAACCACTGGGTATCTGGTTCCTTCTTAGATTTCTGGGTCACCATCCAGGAAGTTAGGAGGTGGGAGGGAGGTTCATGGTGGGGGGGGGGCATATGTATACATATGGTTGATTCATGTTAATATTTGGCAGAAACAAACACAATATTGTAAAGCAATTATCATTCAATTAAAAATACATAAACTTATTTTAAAAAATGAAAGAAAAGGTCAGTTTTCTTTTAAGTAAAAAACAGGTTTTTTTAATTTTTTATTAAGCAAAAATTTTAATTAACCAAGAGTTCATGTCTTATCATTTTTATCCATCATTGCATTACTTTATAAATGGCTTGAGAATTATCCATTCTTTGGTATATTCTATGTGTCTCCTTCATTTGAGTAATCAAGATGTGTCTGCATCTGAAAATAAGCTTGTATGATTTTTTTTTTTTTTACTTTACAATATTGTATGAGGAGTTACCCGGAGCCATGGCTTCGCGGGCGCAGGAGGGCCTAGAGGAGCTATCCCACATTGAAGGTCAGGAAGGGCGGCGGTGAGGAGATACCCGTCATCCAAGGTAAGGAGCAATGGCTACACTTTGCTGGAGCAGCCGTGAAGAGATACCCCACGTCCAAGGTAAGAGAAACCCAAGTAAGACGGTAGGTGTTGCAAGAGGGCATCAGAGGGCAAACACACTGAAACCATACTCACAGAAAAGTAGTCAATCTAATCACACTAGGACCACAGCCTTGTCTAACTCAATGAAACTAAGCCGTGCCCGTGCGGCAACCCAAGACGGGCGGGTCATGGTGGAGAGATTTGACAGAATGTGGTCCACTGGAGAAGGGAATGGCAAACCACTTCAGTATTCTTGCCTTGAGAACCCCATGAACAGTATGAAAAGGCAAAATGATAGGATACTGAAAGAGAAATTCCCCAGGTCAGTAGGTGCCCAATATGCTACTGGAGATCAGTGGAGAAATAACTCCAGAAAGAATGAAGGGACGGAGCCAAAGCAAAAACAATACCCAGCTGTGGATGTGACTGGTGATAGAAGCAAGGTCTGATGCTGTAAAGAGCAATATTGCATAGGAACCTGGAATGTTAGGTCCATGAATCAAGGCAAATTGGAAGTGGTCAAACAAGAGATGGCAAGACTGAATGTCGACATTCTAGGAATCAGCGAACTGAAATGGACTGGAATGGGTGAATTTAACTCAGATGACCATTATATCTACTACTGTGGGCAGGAATCCCTCAGAAGAAATGGAGTGGCCATCGTGGTCAACAAAAGAGTCTGAAATGCAGTACTTAAATCAGAGATACCAAAGGAATATTTCATGCAAAGATGAGCTCGATAAAGGACAGAAATGGTATGGACCTAACAGAAGCACAAGATAGTAAGAAGAGATGGCAAGAATACACAGAAGAACTGTAAAAAAAAAAGATCTTCATGACCCAGATAATCACGATGTGAGAGTTGGACTGTGAAGAAGGCTGAGCGCCGAAGAATCGATGCTTTTGAACTGTGGTGTTGGAGAAGATTCCTGAGAGTCCCTTGGACTGCAAGGAGATCCAACCAGTCCATTCTGAAGGAGATCAGCCCTGGGATTTCTTTGGAAGGAATGATGCTGAAGCTGAAACTCCAGTACTTTGGCCACCTCATGCGAAGAGTTGACTCATTGGAAAAGACTCTGATGCTGGGAGTGATTTGGGGCAGGAGGAGAAGGGGACGACAGAGGATGAGATGGCTGGATGGCATCACTGACTCGATGGATGTGAGTCTGAGTGAACTATGGGAGTTGGTGATGGACAGGGAGGCCTGGAGTGCTGCGATTCATGGGGTCGCAAAGAGTCGGACACAACTGAGCGACTGATCTGATCTTGCCATACATCAACATGCATCTGCCACAGGTGTACACGTGTTCCTCATCCTGAACCCCCCTTCCACCTCCCTCCCCATACCATCCCTCTGGGTCATCCCAGTGCACCAGCCCCAAGCCTCCTGTATCCTGCATCAAACCTGGACTGGTGATTCATTTCTTATATGATATTATACATGTTTTAATGCCATTCTCCCAAATCATCCCCCTCCCCTCTCCCACAGAGTCCAAAAGACTGTTCTATACATCAGTGTCTCTTTTGCTATCTCACATACAGGGTTATTGTTACCATCTTTCTAAATTCCATATATATGTGTTAGTATACTGTATTGGTGTTTTTCTTTCTGGCTTACTTCACTCTGTATAATAGGCTCCAGTTTCATCCACCTCATTAGAACTGATTCAAATGTATTCCTTTTAATGGCTGAGTAATACTCCATTGTGTATATGTACCACTGCTTTCTTATCCATTCATCTGCTGATGGACATCTAGGTTGCTTCCATGTCCTGGCTATTATAAACGGTGCTGCGATGAACATTGGGGTACACGTGTCTCTTTCAATTCTGGTTTCCTCAGTGTGTATGCCCAGCAGTGGGATTGCTGGGTCGTATGGCAGTTCTATTTCCAGTTTTCTAAGTTTTCATTCCAATCCCAAAGAAAGGCAATTCTAAAGAATGTTCAAACTACTGCACAATTGCACTCATTTCACACGCTAGCAAGGTAATGCTCAAAATCCTTCAAGTGAGGCTTTAGCAGTAGAGGAACCAAAAATTTCCAGATGTGCAAGCTGGATATAGAAAAGGCAGAGGAAGCAGAGATCAAATTGCCAACATTTGTTGGATCATAGAGAAAGCAAGGGAATTCCAGAAAAATGTATACTTCTGCTTCATTGACTATGCTAAAGCCTTTGACTGTGTGATCATGACAAACTGTGGAAGATTCTTAAAGAGACAGGAATACTAGATCATCTTACATGTCTCCTGAGAAACCTGTGTGCAGATCAAGAAGCAACAGTTAGAATTGGACATGGAACAACAGACTGGTTCAAAATTGGAAAAAGAGTATGACAAAACTGTACATTGTTGCTCTGCTTATTTAACTTATACACAGAGTACATCATGCAAAATGCCAGGCTAGATAGCTCACAAGCTGGAATCAAGATGGCCAGGAGAAATATCAACAACCTCAGATATGCAGATGATACCACTTTAATGGCAGAAAACAAAGAGGAACTAAAGGGCCTCTTGAAGGTGAAAGAGGAATGTGAAAAAGCTGGCTTAAAATTCAACATTCAAAAAATGAAGATCATAGTATCCAGTGCCATCACTTCATGGCAGATAGAAGGGGAAAAAGTGGAAACAGTGACAAATATCATTTTCTTTGGCTCCAAAATCACTGTGGATAGTGAATGCAGCCATGAAATTAAAAGACACTTGCTCCTAGGAAGGAAAGCTATGGCAAACCTAGACAGCATATTAAAAAGCAGAGACAGTACTTTGCCATCAAAGATCCATATAGTCAAAGCTATGGTTTTCCAGTAGTCATGTATAGATGTGAGAGTTGGACCATAAAGAAGGCTGAGGGCTGAAGAACTAATGCTTTCAAATTGTGGTGCTGGAGAAAACTCTGGAGAGTCTTCTGGACAACAAGGAGATCAAACCAGTTAATCCTAAAGGAAATCAACCCTGAATATTCACTGGAAGGACTGATGCTGAAACTCTAATACTTTTCCATCTGATGCAAAGAGAGGACTCATTGGAAAAGACTCTGATGTTAGGAAAGATTGAGAGCAGGAGGAGAAGGGGATGACAGAGGATGAGATGGTTGGATGGCATCACCGAATCAATGAACATGAGTCTGAGCAAACTCCTGGAGATAGTGAAGAACAGGGAAGCCTGGTGTGCTGTAGTCCATGGGGTAGCAAAGAGTTGGACATGACTTAGCAATCGAATGACAGCAACAAGTTATACCAACCCTGGATTGGCTACTTCCAGATTATTACCTCTAGAAGGAATCAGAAAAGAAACCTACGTGTGAAATGGCTCATGGTTACTTACTGTTTTCTGTTCATATCAATACACGCTTCTGTCAAGTTCTAGCTGATAAGGTCCCCTGGTTGTGACCTAGGTTTGGAGCAACTTTCATCGGGGTCCTATGCCAGCTCTCCCATGCTTATCTCTGTGCCCTTGAACAATTTATTCAAGCTCCTTGTATCCAATTTTCTCATGTAAGAAATAGGATAATTAAAGCACATATCTCACAGTAATAAGAGGGTCAGGTAAGATAACACTGTGAAGCTCTTAGATGAGTCCTTGGAAATCAGACCCCATTAAATATTTGCTATGATTACATGTGAGACAAAACCTATCCCTGTGTTGATGGAGTTGGACAAGTTCAGTGATATTGTATCTGCAGTTTCATTGAAATGGCCACGTTTCACTTTTCTCCTCTTGTGTTTCAGAGGAGGCTGGACATCCTGGAACCCATGCCTCCCCCTCAGATGGAGGCGAGAGGTGTGGGTATGTATTTGTATACACTTTCCCCTTGGTTTGTGACATCAGAGAGTGATCTCAAATTAATAAAAATCATAGATCTAGTGTTTTGCTTTCAAGCTCAAGGTCAATGACAACCCTGGCAAGCCCACACTTTCTTTGTTTAGGATTCCAAGTTTTTATGCAAACTTTCCTTCAATGCCATCCCTCCTACTCAGCATGAAAATACAGACATCTCTGCAACATGGGGCAGGAGGGGTGGCTGTTACAAAGCTTTGTAGACACATGTCACTATTCTGTAGAGAAATAGAAGAGGCCCACTTCAATCCAAGGGCAGCAAACCTCAAGCAGAAATCAGTCCAGATGCCCCTTGCATGCCTCCCTTGGACATGAAAAAATAGGAATGGTTGAAATTGAAAATGACTTGGGAAGAATGAGGCACCGTTTGAGGGAGACACCCGGACACAAAGCTCATGAATGCCATTTGTTCCTACTCTATTATTCGGCATCTGCTGCTGACCCGTTGTCATTTGCATCCTTTTGTGCTGGGCCACCTCAGAGATTTCCAATTTTCGTAGACAGATGATGAGTTCCAAACCCGCTCTGAATAGGCCGACTGCTGACCATTTGTTTCTCTATCAAGGGTGAAGGTACAGGGCTTGTCTGCAGCAGGATGGCTGCGCACGGCCTTCCTTCTCTCTCAATAATGGGGAGGTCGCAGGATAATGCCCAGCCCTCGAGAGCAGCCCCATGAGGACCTCTGGCCAGGTGCACAGGTTGGATGAAGCTGGCTTTAGTTCATTTTCGGAAGGTACTGTGTCAGATTTTCCTGGGTTTGCTTCTTCGATCAAAGTAGAAACAATGAAAAGGAATCGAAGAGAAGAAACAAACCTACAGAAAACAAGGACGAAATCTACCATTCTCCCTGAGCATCCTAGAGATGACAGCCACATCAGGCTGGACTGGGTACGTGCTAGGCAAAGCTCAAAGGCGCAAACTCTGCATATGTAGGCAGCCAGAATACAGACTCACACAGGCCTGAACCAAGGGCTCATTTCTGCAAGTCCAAATGGCCTGGCAGCTTAACTGGGGGGAAAAGTGCATCTCCTCCTAAGCCTGAAAAACCCCAGGAAACTCCTTTGTGTTCCGGGAGGTTGGTGAATCCAAAGTAGCTGCCCAAAGCCCTGTTTGATATGCAGAGGTCAATGGAAGCTCCTGGTTTAGTCTATGGTGAGAAAGGGAAAAATTCAAAACAGCAATTATGTTTTCCTGTCAGATTCCATGTGTTCCTCTGAGTCTTATCCTTGCTCTCTTCCTGATACTTTTGATAATTATTTAATTGGTCTCCAGTCTAAATGGATGCTGTCTGAACTGCCTTTCAGGGCTGACAGAGTGACGAGTATACAGCTCCCAGATGAATAAATACACAGAACTTTTTCCCTTTCCTCTGATCATAGAAAAGCAGCACTTTGGATTCATTGATAGACACAAAATGAGACAGAGAATTGAAGCAATTTCCTGTATAACTTTAATATGCACTTTTTGGGGGGAAATAGCCAGGTATCTAACGAAAAAACAGTAGCTTTACAAATAACACCTGGGCTAGGAAGAGCTAGGGCAGAAGAAAGGGAGGAAACACTGTTTGTTTGTTTGTTTGTTTTTAACATTTTTCAAATAGAATATGACAAGAAGAGAAAGTGACTCTTAGATCTAAAATAGAGTAATCATACATTCCATATAAGCACTTTATCCTGGATTTAGTGCTTCAATTAATATTTAGAGGATCCCTGTAAGAACTTTGAATTTGGACCATTTAAGGCTTGATGAAAGAATATAATGCATCCTCTTTCTAAACTCAGACCTCTTTGCTGCTATCAAATAAGAAAATTTTTTAAATATCATATAAAAAAGTACAATGCTGTTACAGTTGCTTTTTATTATTAACTAGCCCTGGAAAATCCCATGGGCGGAGAAGCCTTGTAGGCTGCAGTCCCCTGGGATCATGAAGAGTCAGACACGACTAAGCGACTTCACTTTCACTTTTCACTTTCATGCATTGGAGAAGGAAATGGCAACCCACTCCAGTGTTCTTGCCTGGAGAATCCCAGGAACGGAAGAGCCTGGTGGGCTGCCGTCTACGGGGTCACACAGAGTCGGACACGACTGAAGTGACTTAGCAGCAGCAGCAGCAGCCACTTCAATGATAGTTAATCCCAAAGCAGCAGTGTGTAAATGCCATGAGAACTGTGATTTCAAACCAGCTTCTCATTCGAGAACAGCGGGGCTAAGCAAACCAACTCCTTCCAGAGACTGGATTATACTCCTACCTTGGGATCTTGTTAGGCATTGGAGTGGGATTTAGGGGAACTTTCAGTTTATATTGTTGGATTCCGCCTCAGCTCTCTATCAGGCAGAATAATACCTGTGACTTTCTGCAATCCTAGGGTATTAGAAGGATTAATGAGATAATCCTACCATAGAACATTTTGACATCAAAAGCAAAAATGGGAGCCAAGGATTACGCCTCTTGGAGAGAGGCACATCACTGTCCACTCTGAAGCCATCACTACCTCCCCCACACAGACCTACGTGTCCCCTCCCATCTGCCCTTCCTTGCGGCACAAGCCACACTCTTGGTGTGTCCTCCATAGACCAGGAGAACTTGAAGAAGTGGGTTTTTTGAATCTTGGCTTCCTCAGAGCCAATGCAGTTCCAGACAGAGGAGGTACTCAGTATTTGCTGAAGCCATGATAATTTATCAAACATCCCATCATCCTAAAGTACTGCCTTGACTCAACCTTATTTTAGATAATACCCCTGCCAGTTAGTTTGGTGAGACTCTCTGACTAGGGCTGGATGTGGGCCAGGAGAACCAGGGAGCCAGCTTACCTTCCCTTTGGTACCTAATGTTCACTTTTTTTTTATTTAATCAAGAGCCACTCTGTGTTTTGATGAAACCTTCCTCTTTAGGGTCATTATTGCTGCTTTGTTCCACATAAGAGCTGGAAATTATGACCTACACGAGAGCCTGCACCATTTGCTTCTGCCAGATGCTCTGACAAGGAGAATATAGGAGGAAAAAAACAGCATCCCTACTATGTGCCAACCATTTAGAACAACATGCTATCTGCAATTGTGTCAGACTGGTGACCTGCAGACACAGGACTGAGAGGTCTTTTTTGATTAATTGTTGTTCAGTCGCTAAGTCATGTCTGACTCTTTGTGAGTCAGCATGGTCTGTAGCACACCAGGCTTCCCTGTCCTTCACTATCTCCTGGAGTTTGCTCAAACTCAGTATTTATCTTCTTATGTGATTTGATCTTGAGTACCAAAAGCCTAGCAGAGCAAGTGTAACCATCAGGAGTTCTCATAATTCAGTGCTCATCATTTCACATGTGACCCATTTCACAGATTAATACAATCCTCTAGACTCTGGCAGGCAGCTGAATTTACTGCCCTGATTTAGTTCAACCACTCGTAAAATGTTGTGTTATCATATTAAACCAAGACCGAAGGCCACTTATCTGGAGAAGATTGTCAGTCAGACTTCCAAAAGGCTCCCAATGGTCCTGCTTCTTGCTATCCACTTCCTGTGTGATATGTACCACTTGTGTGGGGGCTGGATCTAGTGGTTTGCTTCTAACAAACACAATACAGGGAAAATGGAAGGAGTCACCTCCCAGGATAGGTTATATGAGACTGACTGTGTCTCGCTCGCATTCTGCCTTGCTAGGACCCTCACTCATTTTCTGGCTCTCTTGGCTTGTTCACTGTAGTGAACCAAGTTCCCATGTTGGAGAGGCCTACATAACAAGGGACTGAGGGTGGTGTCCGGCCAATACTGAGCAAGGAACTGTAGTCCTCAAGCCAACAGCTGGTGAGGAATTGGATCCAGCCCACAACTACTCAATGAGCTTGGAAGCGGATCCCAACCTCACTCAAGTCTTGAGAGGATGTGGCCAGACCCAACCTCATGAGTGTCTTCTAGAGATCCTGGGCTAACCCAGGATTGCAGCTGTGGAGAAAGCCCAAAGCAGAAGACCCAGCCAAGTCACACCCAGATTCAAGTTGTTGCTTTAAGCCATTAAGCTATTTGTTACACAGCCAATAGTGTTTTGGCACCAATTTCAATGGAGGAGTAGGGGTCGGGTTCTCCATGTTAACAAGCAAATCTCTGAGGAGGGTTTTTCCCTCACCGAGCAAGTAATTCTCCGGGACAACAACTGGGTGTCCTGCAATTCAACTCCATTCTGACACTGTTATCCATAGACAGCATCAGATTCCACAGATGCAGGCTCAGTCTTGTAAGACGCCCTTCCCCCCACCACTTCGATGCCAATCCCAATCACCTGTGCTTCTGAATGACTGGCTATAAATCAGAGTTCCCACAACTTTCCCCTTGTATCTGATTAGCTTGCTAGAGAAGCTCACAGAGCTCAGACAAACACATTTACTTACTAGACCACTTGTTTACAATAAAATGATGTAACTCAGGAACAGACGGAAGACATACAGAGGGAAAGGTATGAAGAAAGAGCTTAGTGTCCATGCTCTCTCCAAGCTCACTGCTCCACCAGTACTACCTGTGTTCACCAAACGGGAAGCTTCTGAACCCTGTCCTTTTGGGGGTTTTGCAGGGCATCATTACACAGTCATAACTGATTAAATCATTGGCCATTAGCAATTGATTCAACCTCGAGTCCTTCTCTGGAAGTCAGGGGTGGAACTGAAAGTTCTAACCCTCTTATTACAATACTAGGTCTCCTGGCAACCAGCTGCCATCCTAAAGTGGGGTCCAAAAGTCACCTCAGTAACATAAGAAAAACACTTTTATGGCTTTCTTCCTTTAGGAAATTGCAAATGTTTCAGGAGTTCCATGCCAGAAATGGAGTTAAAGATCAATATTCATCTTGATACAAACCACGATATCAAAGCAGCTCCAAAGAACTAACACAGTGGCCGAGTAAGACATGGAGCCTCGACCCCTACCTTCCATTCACCACTCTGTGCTCCACAGGTATTGGCAGCACGGGGTCTCTTTAATCGCCAGCAGACATCTATCCTATCAAGCTCAGAGTAAAAAGAGTTGTCCTCCTTTCTTGGCTAGACAGACAGCTTCACAAGCATTAAAATAGCTGCAATTGATCAAAAATTAAATGCAGCAAGATAGAATATAAAAATGAACCCAAGTCACTGGAGTGTTACGCTGGCAATTATTTCTGTGTTCAGGGAAGGGAGTCTGGCTCTTAAAAGTTACTTTCAGAGATCCACACTGAAGACAAAATCCCTCTCTCTGACCCCACCATCCCTATCAGGGCCAGACTCCTTCCCAGGCCAGGAGGGAGCTGTGGGTGGGAAAGCAGGTGGGAAAGCAGGGAGTTGTGGGTGGGAAAGCCCCATATGTAGCCCCTCTCAACTGAGCACGTGAAATTGCTGGATCCTCATGTCCATCAGATGTGAGCTGCAAGCAGGGTGGGGGAAGGGAGGTGGGCATCGAGCAGTGGTCCCTACATCACAAGCTCCCTCAGGTCTCCTGTCTTGATCATCCATCATGACTCCCTTTCCAGCTTTCCAGCCTTGGCTTGGGCCCAGCGCTTCTGTCCTGTCATCTTCAGAGACTCTGAATAATTCCCTCCCTTCATTTATATTGCTTCTGTGAAGTGTAACTTTATCATGTTCCTCCAGAGCCTTCTTTTTCTAGGTTATATAAATTTAGCTCTTCACCCTCCTTTCACAACTTGCCCTCTAATCCTCTTGCTAGTTTATTAATTTTTCTTCATTTCTTACACATATGCACGGGTACACACCCTTTTGCAGGGTAAAAGGGCCATGGGAAACAGGACCAAGAAAAATGTGGAAAATTCACACTAAGAAGGGAGGAAAGAAAGGAAGTTTCTTTATTCTGATAGTAAATGCATGGAAACTCATTTGGGGGAGATCACAGAATGAACATCATTTGGAAAAGATTGTGATTTTTGGAAACTATAGTTTCTTTCTCAAGATAAAGAGTTCTAAGCAAGATGTTTTCAACACATGAGGGAGGGCAAGGGCTAAGAGATTTATTTTCTCTTACATTTCTTTTCCTTCTCCACTCTCTCATCTCTCCCCCAAAATCTCACTGAGCCTCTGACTGATCTCAACCTACTCAAACACACTCCAAGGCATGGAGAAAAACAGAGAAGCCAACCTTTCCCGGGATGAAGGCAAGAACAGGAGTGCTAACTCTAATCTCTGCCTCAGGGTAACCCTTAAAGTCAGCAGAGTTTCTCTGGGTACACAAACCCTCCCTGCCCTGACTGCAAGTTTCTAACCCACAGGTAAGTGCATTTAGGAGACACCTATGGTTATTTTATTGCATTACAGAAAATACCTGAGAATCAATGAATTTATGCCTTGTTTATGTTTTCCTAGAAACCCTCTGGAAACCCAAGTTCTTTTTAATTTATGATTTTAAAAGCTTTATTTTTTTTCTCCCTTTCCCCTTTCTCCTTAATCTTTCTATTTTAGGGAGTTGAAAATATTTCTGCTACTCAAGACTTAAATGCAGCCCTTCTGGCATTAGGGGCTAAGGATAATGACCGTGTTCTCCCCAGACTCTTTCTCTTACGGTAAGTTAAAGTCACCCTGTCGTGTCTAACTCTTTGTGAACCCATGGACTATAGCCCGCCAGGCTCCTCTGTCCATGGGGATTCTCCAGGCAAGAATACTGGAGTGAGTTGCCACGCCCTCCTCCGGGGAATCTTCCCAACCCAGGGATTGAACCTGGGTCTCCTGCATTGCAGGCAGATTCTTTGCCATCTGAGCCGCCAGTGAAGCCCCTCTTATAGAAGAAGGCAACAAAAGGGATCGTATCTTTTCTCTTTGGGCAAGAGAGAAGGAGTTAGCCAAGAAAACATGAATTTCTTTAGGGACAAAGAGAGAAGGCAAATGAAAAACCTGGTGTTTAGTGTTAGGACAAGCCTCCAAAGAGCAGATGGCAGGTGTTGTTGCCACGGGTTACGTATATGTCTGTGGCAGGTAGAGCAACACATCCCTCCAAAGATGCCCACATCACAACCCCAGAACCTGTGACCCAAGTCACCTTCCCCGGAGAAGCGGACTCTACAGATGGGATTAAGAGGATGAGCCTTGAGAGGGGGAGGTTGTCCTGGGTTATCCAGGTAGACCGAACGGAATAAGGGTCCTTAGAAGAGGGAGGAGGTGGGATCAAGGAAAGGAAAGCTGAGGTGACAATGGAACCAAAGACTGCAGAGATGCACTGTGGAGGCAGGGTTGTGAGCCAAGGAAGGCAGGCAGCTTCTAGAAGGTGGAACAAACCAGGAAACCCTCTCCGTTAGAGCCTCCACAAACAACGAGCTCTGCTACCCCACTTTCCCCCAGTGAGACTGATCTTGGACTTCTGACCTCTAAAACTGTACAAGAGTACATTTGTGTTGCTTTTAGTCACTCAGTTTATGGCAATCTGTTGTAACCAGGAAATCAATACAATGTCTTTTTCAATTTTTAATTGGGGTAAAAGTCACATAATATAAAACATGCTATGTTAACCATGTTTAACTGTACAGTGCAGTGGCACTAAGTACATTCACATTGTTATGCAACTTTCACCATCATCCATCTCCGGAGTTTTTCACTTTCCTAAACTGAACCTCTGTCCCCATTAAACACTAACTTCCCATTTCCTCCCTGCCCCCACCCCTCCGTGGGCCCGGCATCACCCAATGTGTAAGGTAGGTACTATTACTCCCATATACCTGAAGAGAAAAAAGAGACAAAACTACTCATCCAAGTTCACAGAAACCAAAGCCGGCCTAATTACAAAGCTCACGCTTGCAGGATAAAGATTCCCTTGAGTGACTATCCTGATGTTTACATTCTGTCCACTAGATGAAGCACAGCATTCACTAGTGACTATGAGCACGGTCAATTCTTATGACTTGCTTTTTTTTTTATGGCTCTCATCTGGGCAGTAGTTTGGTTTAGTGAGCTTTGGAGTCAGAGCTCTCACTGAATCCCAGCTCTGGCTGTAAGATCTTGAATAGTATAGCAAAGTGGCTATTGAAATTATATACAACCTTTGACTCCGCACTATCAACCCTGAGGATATTGTCCTTAGACATAAAAGAACCAATCACTTAAGACTATACATATAAGGATGATTTGCTTATAGTAGGGGGACAAAAGGAAAGATGAAAGCCTACTGTACAGAAATGGCTGAATTAATGGGCTAAATCCAAACAATGGATTATGCAGCCATTGGAACCCTGAGCTGGATCTCTGTGAGGTAACTGGTGAATTCTACAAAATGCTATACACTGAAAATACAAGATACAGGTAAGTGTGTACATATAATATATATACAGATATACAACAATCCCAGTTTTATAAGTCAATGACAAAACTCCTTGAGATTATATAAGCAAGGGAAAAAGGTATATAATATATTACAAACAAAATTAAATATCCATTCTTAATTTTTAGAAATGGCAAGGAAATAGTGTTAGATAAATTAGACTGTTACAAGATAAAATAGCTCTGTTGTAACCCCAAAGGAAGTGTTATGCCTAATGGGAAGCACTAGAAATATTCCCATTAAAGTCAAAAATAGAACTTGATGTTGTGCTACAAGTATAAGAAATACAACTGGGTAAGAAAAAGAAATAATTCTAAAAGTTGAAAAGGAACATGAAAAATTATTTGCAGGTGCTACGACCATATGAAACCAACTGAAAAGTTACCATAACCAATAAGAGAATTCAAAAAGATATTAGGGATATAAAAATAGAAATGTCAGCTTTCACATACACAACCACATGGATAATATAATCTAAGAGAAGACTACATGAATATGGCAACCAAAATAGGAATTAATGAGAATATGTAACATTTACATATAACATTACAGATAACATTTACAATACTCCTGAAGAACTAAGATTTTTTTTTAATGGAAACACACACCATGACACAGGTGTGAAATTTCTATAACCTAATTTATAAGTTTAATACATCCCAATTAAAACACCCCAAATGGGTAGGGGAGAAGATTCTAAAGCTCACATGAAAACATAAATTGCAATAACCAGGAAAACTCTGAAAAAGAACAATGGGGTAGAGCAAGGGAGGTTGAAATAGTCATGAGATATTAAAACATGTTTTAAAACCTTCTCTTTAAAAAAAAAAAACCTTCTCTTATTAGAACAGTGTGGTAATATGTTAATAGATTGATGGAAGAAAATAGGAAGTTCAAAGTATACACACATACACACACCCCTATCTATAGAGAGACTTGAAATCATATGATAAAGACATCTCAAATCAGTCACAAACTGGTTCAATAAATGATATTGGGATAATTGGAAAACTACCTAGAAATATATAAAGTTGGATGCAGGTTTCAACAGACACAGTGGGATTGCTGCCAAATGGAGTAAAGACTTAAATGCATTGAAACCATCAAAGTTCTAAACAAAAACATGGGGGAGTTATAACCTTGGAGTGATGATGCTCTAATTAAGATTCAAATTTAGAAGTGATAAAAGAAAAGACTGATAAACTTGACCTAAAATAGAAAGTTTTCTATGGGGAGAAACACTATAAAAGACCAAAACAAGAGAGAAACTAAGAAAAGCTATTTGCAGTTCATATCAGAGAGTGCTAACTCCCTAACATATAAAAAATGCCCAATAGAAAAATGGATAGAGAATATGAAAAAGTAATACATGGAAAAGGAAATACACGTCTCTCATCTCAAACATGAAGAGACGGTCAACTTTATTTATACAAACAAGAAATAATTCAAACTACCCTGACTTAGTTTCCACCTATGAGACTGACAGAATCCCAAGAGTCTGATGAAAACTATTACCAAAGCAATGGGGAAAGAGGCATGTTAAACTCTACGGGTGAGAGGACCTCTGAGAGGTCAGTACCTATCAGAATTACAAATGCTCCCCTTTACCTCTGATGCAGTAATACATCCTACAGACACACTAGCACTCACTGGGAAAAACACGTGGCTCAGGAGAGGGTAGTTGATTTCACCATTGTCTGCACACAAAATTGAAAATCATCTCAGAACTTTAATCGAGTTATGGAGTGAAGTAATTCAGACAGAGAAGGAAAGAGATCATTTGATATCCCTTGTATGTAGAATCTAAGAAGAAATGATACAAATGAACTCATTTACAGAAAGAGACTTACAGACTTAGAGATCAAATTTATAGTAGCCAGGGGGTAAGGATGGGGGATGGGGAAGGGATAGTTGGGGAATTTGGGATGGACATGTACACATGTATCCATATTTAAAATGGATATCACCAAAGACCTATTGTCTAGCACAGGGAACTCTGTTCACTGTTATGTGGCAGCCTGGATGGGAGGGGAGTTTGGGGGAGAACGGATACATGTGTATGCATGGCTGAGACCCTTTACTGTTAACCTGAAACTATCACAGCACTGTTAATTAGCTACACCTCAATACAAAATAAAAATTCTTTAAAAGTTAAAATTCTGAAATTAGCTTTTATAAATTAATGAAGTAGGACATAATGCAACTATTTAAAAAGAAAACTCTTCATGCTCAGATTTGTAAAGAACTCTATGACATTGTTAAGTTAAAAAAATAAAAGCAACTTATGGTGTAGTATGTCCAGTATCATGACTGTACAAAGGCAGAAAGCCATCCATATATGCATGAAAAGCCTCCAGAAAGAATCGACAGATCAACAACAGCGCTTCTCTTTTGAAAGAGTTTTTGTTTTCTAAGTATGTAAAGGCATTGCATATTCAAAAATTAAATATTTGAGAGTATTTCTGCATTGATTTTTTTTGCCATAGGCATACATTATTTAAAGACGAAAAGGGTAATTTTATTTTGAGAAGAAGGGAACTTCAAAGTTCAAATTTTTAAGTTAGATTAAGTGCCTCTAAATTCTGGTTCCACTTCTGAGCAGCTGTGTGATATTCAACCCTCGAAGCTTTACTTCCGACACGCATCTTACAGCTCAGCATGGGCTGTTCTGAGGTTTCACTGCGGTAATGACTGTAGAAGTCTAGGCCCAGAGTAAGCCCTTGAGAAAGACCGCTTATTATTCCCTCACAGGTTGTTGGAGAGAAGGCCATGAGATAAATTACCTAAAGCTGCTGGTGCAGGCACTCAGGAAATATTCATATCCTCCTTCCCTTTCTCCTCCAATCCCCCTGCAGCCCACATCATGACAGGCCTCATTGCCGACCAATGTTCCTTGTCTACTCAAACGTCCCAAGTCATCTTTCTTGACAGAATGTCGCCATGAAGGAAAAAAAGCTAAAGACTGGAAATAGTGATAAATTACTTGTTGTTTTGGAGGTTTTCTACCCTTCAGACCAACTTATTGACCAGAGACATATTAATACATCTTTTGTTACCTGAACATCACTGACCAGAGATGTTTCAATATTCACTTACGTAACAAATTGCCAGCCACAGGCAGTTTCTGCAAAAATCTCCTGGTCAATAATGTGTTACACTGAACTTCCATAATAATTGCAAACTGCAGACCTGGTGAAACTGCTTGGCTGGAAGTGGGACAACACACACAGTTGAAGAAGCTCAGGGATTCAATCTGAATGCAAATAAGTAATTATGCTGAGAATTTTTGATTTCCAAGTGACCGAAATTTAGAATGTACAGAGAATTAATAAACCCGTGCTTTTCAGCCTCTTCTGTTTTCTTCTTGATGTTACTATTTGAGTTGAATGAATCCTCTCAATTTGATATAGGAAGCAGTCAAAAACTCAAGAGATACTGGTCATTAATTACTTTAACCAATATTTATTAAGTACCTGCTAAGTGCAAAGCATAATGCTGGTCTCTGTGTGTGGTCTGAAGAAAATGATTAAAAGTTACGATTTTGCTCTAAAAGTTGAACAACAAAGTAACCTGGTCCTTTAAGAGTAGGAAAATAAAATATCAGTAATTCTGGCCCTATTAATGTCAAGTTTTTCCAAGAAGAGATTATTATGCTCTAAAAGTTGAACAAAGTAACCCAGTCCTTTAGAGCAGGGAAATAAAATATTAGTAATTCCAGTCCTATTAATTTCGAGTTTTTCTAAGAAGAGAGATTATTATACCAACAATTTATATAATAGAGAGACAGGAAATGCCTTAGATTCTTCTACTGTAGTAAGCGTCAACATTTTTCAAACAGCAGTTATATGTAAATGATACATGTGGATTTTGAATCATTTTTAACTGCTCCATTAGGGAGCTCTTGTAGGTGTTTTCTATGCAGGGCTTTATAGGCAAAGTTTACCATCTGAAGATAAAAATCTCTACAGATGACGATAGACAGATGTAATACTGCAGATAATGTGATCTATAATGCAAATCTCATCTGGAGCCTGGAAGGGGAGAGGAGTTAGGCGTGAGGAACAGTTTTGCACAACCTCATTTACTCCCACAGCCCTTTAACAGGGGCATTATCATTCCCGTTTTACAGACAGTGCTGTAGAGCTTTAGGAAGCGAGTGGCTGAGCCAAGTCTCCCCAAACGATAAACAGCCACATCCCAGATCTACTGACTACATGGCATTCTCTTTGTCTTTTTCACCACAATGCTTAATTCCCCTTGCACAGAAGCCATTAGTGAAACAGAAGGCTGAGGCTAGGAGTGTCCAAGACCATGACACAAACAGAGCATTGGCAACTGGCCTCAGAAGAACCCAACTCTTTGCCGGCCTTGATTTTCTATAATAAGCCCTTAGAGATGCTGGTGATTGAGAGGAGGGACTCTACTGTTCAGGCTTTTAAAAATGATCACTCAGTGATGGGGTGTTTTCAAGGTTCAGAACTGCCCATGCCACAGGTTCAGGATACTGCAATCTCCACATCCACCAAGCCCTATCCATGGCCTGTACTTCCCAAGCTCCCTTTCCCAAACCTCCCCTCCCCCACAGCAGTGTGTTAGTTCTTCAACAGGTTGTGTAACATTTTCATTGCAGACTTCTGTTTTATATCCTAACTAATTTTTCATTTAAACACCCATTATTTTAGAAAGCTCAGGGCAACTTCAAGTTTCCAGGTTGGTCAAAATAAGACTGTTTTACTATTCTAGTGCTTGCTCCATTTTGCAAACTTCCTATACATTCTTCCTTAAACTGTGTGATCTCTCTACCAAAAAATAAAGGAGCCTCAAGTTGCTCTGGCATGAAAAATAGAAGAAAAGCTGCTGGTGGAGGGGTACAGATATAATCTGATCTTTTCAATAAATCCTTCTGGACTTGGCCAAGATAAAAAAACAGATCTTGCTGTGACTTATTAGAGGTAAAATTTCAGACAAAATAAAAATAGTAACTTCTTAAGGACTCTGAATAGTCAACAGAAGCAGGTGAGCGATTTGCAGAACAAGTGAAAACTTGAACAACTGATGTGGCAACAGTGAATTTCCTGGTTTTATGTTTTTGTTTTTTCTCCCTGTATCTTCTAGCTTTGACCCAAAGGCAAGCCAAATAGGGAAACTGAACAACAAAACTCACAAAATCTATCTTTGTGGCCAAAGAATTGACAATAGGGACTCATTAAAAGCTGTCGAGTGTGGCAAAAATCCTTACTGTTTTCCCCTCTTCCTTCTCTACCAGCCTGTCCCAATGCCAGTCACACAGTTGCCACAGTAGCATGAACATCTGAAGATCCTGAGATTAAACCGCTCTCACTTAAAAGAGGGATTGGGAAAAAAAAGTCCCACATAAACAGATGGAGAGCTATATCATGTTCTTGATTAGATTGGAAGAATCAAAATTGTGAAAATGACTATCCTACCCAAAGCAATCTACAGATTCACTGCAATCCCTAACGAATTACCAATGGCATTTTTCACAGAACTGGAACAAAAAAATTTCACAATTTGTATGGAAACACAAAAAACCCTGAATAGGCAAAGTAATCTTGAGCAAGAAGAACGGAGCTGAAGGAATCAGCCTTCCTGACTTCAAACTATATTGCAAAACTACGGCCATCAAAACAGTACAGTACTGGCACAAAAACAGAAATACAGATCAATGCAACAAGATAGAAAGGCCATGGATAAACCCACCCACCTATGGGCACCTTATCTTTGGTAAAGGAGGCAAGAATATACAATGGAGAAAAGACAGCCTCTGCAATAAGTGATGCTGGGAAAACCGGATAGCTATATATAAAAGAATGAAATTAGAACACTTCCTAACACTAGACACAAAAATAAACTCAGAATAGGTTAAAGACCTAAATGTAAGGACAGAAACTATACAACTCTTAGAGGAAAACATAGGCAGAACACTCTTTGACATAAATCACAGCAATATCCTCTTTGACCCACTTCCTAGAGTAATGGAAATAAAAACAAAAAATAAACAAATGCAAGTAATTGAACTTAAAAGCTTCTGCACAGCAAAGGAATCTATAAATGATGAAAAGACAACCCTCAGAATGGGAGACAATAATTGCAAATGGAACAATTGACAGAAGATTAATCTCCAAAATATACAAGCAGCCCTTGAAGCTCAATCCCAGGAAAACAAACAACCCAATCAAAAAGTGGGTGGATGGCATAAGCAGACATTTCTCCAAAAAAGACATACAGATGGCCAACAAACACACAAAAAGATGCTCAACATCAATCATTATTAGAGAAATGCAAATCCGAACCACAACCAGGTATCACCTCACACTGGTCAGAATGGCCATCACCAAAAAGTCTACAAACAACAAATGCTGGAGAGGGGTTGGAAAAAAGGGAACCAACCCTCTTGCACTGTTGGTGGGAATGTAAATTGATACAGCCACTATATATATATACACACACACACACACACACACACACACATATACACACACACACACAATGGAATAAGAGCCATGAAAAAGGAACGCATCTGAGTCAGTTCTAGTGAAGTAGATGAACTTAGAGCCTTTATACAGAGTGAAGTCAGCCAGAAAGAGAAATACAAATATCATGTATTAATCCATATTTTTGGAATCTAGAAAAAAATGTTACTCATGAACCTATTTGCAGGGCAGGAATAGAAATGCAGACATAGAGAACAAACTTGTGGACACAGCAGAGGAAGGAGAGAGGAGGAGGAATTGAGAGGGTAATTTTGCCATATGTAAAACAGATAGCTAATGGACAGTTGCTGTATACCAAAGGGAGCTCAATCCAGTGCTCTGTGACAACCTAGAAGGGTGGCATGGAGGGAGGCTCAAGAGGGAGGGGGCATATGTATACTTAACGGCTGATTCATGTTGCTATATGGCAGAAACCAACACAGCACTGCAAAGCAATTATCCTCTGATTGAAAATAAAGTTAAAAATAAAAAATAAATGTAAAGTTCTTGTTGTAAAAACAGTATGAAGGTGATTCTTGCAATTTTTTTTTCTTTTCCTCTTCATTTCTCCCCAGGTGAAATAGTGATTATGGCTGCAACTCTAAGAGTAACCCTGTATTTCCAGCTGGATGAGTAAGGAAAGAGGGCTGATCTGCAATAAACCATGTATAGTCTGAGGCAGTGATGCACAGGATATAATGCACACATCCACATCTGCAGCAGATGTCAGTTCCGTTAAGTCAGTCATGGTCTTTTTCTGAGAGGAAGGAACCCAAAATAAGTCTGCCTGCCACCCGGCATCTGGGTGATCTCCCTAAGGATGGTGCCAGCTAAGTTGGTAGCTTTACCTGCGGCTAATGTTTTTTTGCAAGGTGATCCAACCAGTCCATTCTGAAGGAGATCAGCCCTGGGATTTCTTTGGAAGGAATGATGCTAAAGCTGAAACTCCAGTACTTTGGCCACCTCATGTGAAGAGTTGACTCATTGGAAAAGACCCTGATGCTGGGAGGGATTGGGGGCAGGAGGAGAAGGGAACGACAGAGGATGAGATGGCTGGATGGCATCACTGACTCGATGGACATGGGTCTGAGTGAACTCCGGGAGTTGGTGATGGACAGGGAGGCCTGGCGTGCTGTGATTCATGGGGTCGCAAAGAGTCGGACACGATTGAGCGACTGAACTGATGTTTTTTTGATTCACGCTAATATGAACCTTAAAGATCCCCACAATGTGTGCTCCTTCTCCTGGATCCATCCCACAGTTCTCAGATCCCACAGTCACCAATTTCAACCTATGCCAAAGATGATGTGCTAATATGTTTTCTGAGCCCAGGACAGTGAGAATGAGAAAAAACAGAGTTAGGCACAGAGGACAGAAAGCAGTGAAAGGTACAATGTGCTACCACCTGGACACTGGTTCACAATGGTGTCAGCCAGTGGTTTTACGTGCTCAGCCGTGTGCTCACACCTCCATTCGGGCTATTCTTTGCTACAGCCTGTGGTAGGGAGGGAAAGAATTGATCTGCTGGCTCCCTCCCATCTACCACTGGTAAACATTTGCCCAAAGATTTATTAGGGTTGGCTTTGCCTTTTCAGCAGCTGCTTGGGAAACTACAGCATGTACTTGTGCCTCTGGAAGTGGCAGGAAGAGCAAAAGGCTCTGTGGTTGCTTGTCTGCAGGGAGCAGAGCCAAATGGTCTCACGGGGAGTCAACTGGCCATAGCAATGGCTTAGGTGGAGCTATGTAGCCTATGGACTGGAGACAGGCGAGACCAAACAGTCTCAAGAGGTGCCCAATATACACCCACAAAGAAGCTTTGCATTTTCATTTATTCAACACTTATTACACTCCTATGCACTGATACAGGATCATGGGAAAACAGAAATGTTTTCTGCCATCAAGGAACTTTGTCTAGTGAAGATAATACAATCTCTGCACAATTTTTAGTACTATGAGTTTTTTTAAAATGCCAAAGCTTTCCAGAAGAGGTTATTCAACCATGCCTAAGAATTTGGAGAAAGTGGTTCCTGGAGAAAACCATGAACTGCATTCAACTGTGTAAAATCAAAGTCTTCAGTTAGAAAAGAAACTCATAGCTCATCTGGCCAACAGTTTACTTCAATCACATGAGTATTATTCCGAGACCCAAGACAAGTTAAACACCACTGCAATCCCCACTTACCTTGGGCTGTATTACATATTTGGGTATTATTAAGCACGTGCACTTTTCCTACCAAAGACACTGCATGTCTCTGAGCCTTTGCAAGTAAAATTCCCTTTCCAGGGTGCCCTTTTGCATTACTCAGGACAGACCAACCTTTTTTTCTTTTTTCAGATCTTTGTTTATGTTGACCATTTTTGAAGTCTTCATTGAATTTGTTACAATACTGCTTCTGTTTTATGTTTTGGGCTTTTGGTCGTGAGGCATGTGGGATCTTAGCCCACCCACCAGGGATCAAACCCACAGCCCATGAACTGGACAGCAAAGTCTTAACCACTGGACCACCAGGGAAGTTCCAGAACAGACGAATCTTTTGCTGCCATATCATCCACTCTGAAATTTCATGGCTTTAAACAACATGTTTCTGCTCGTTGTCATCACTCAAGAGTCTAGACTGATGACAGGTTTATCTTAACATCGTTTCCACAGTTTCTGCAGTGGGGAGATGGGAAAATGGTCAATCACTACTGGCAGCTGAAGCTTCTACCGAGCAGAGACAGGCATCACTTTCCCTCACATCTCATTGGCTCAAGCACAACTGTCCGTCAGCCACACTTAAATTCAAGAGGATAAGGACATGCTACTGTTGTGTGCCCAAAAGATAAGAACCAGAAATAGTCAAGGAAATAGTATTTAACAACTCAGAATTCTAAAACTTCATCTGTTGAATTCCTACTCAAGCCTCTAGATTCAGGCCAGGTGTCCTCTATTCAAAGCAGCCTCCCTGCTCCATCCCTTCCACCTCCAGGCTGGTTAAAGAGATCTCACCTGTGCTCCACACACCGTTCCCTTACCTCCTTGCACGACAATGCCGCAGAGATCTCCTGTCTCTGCTTTTGTCCCCCAGAGTACTGAGAGCCCCCCAAGGTCAGCAGCTCCTCCTCACTCACCTCAGTGTGCTCAGCACCCAGCACAGTGTCTGCTCTCATCAACACTCAATGCATGTTTGTTGAACTGAACAAAATCAACACCAACAGAACTGAAAATAAAACTTCCTTAAGAATCCACTGTAACAGAACTAAGTGAAGCAACACACAGTGTTTTAAGCTTTCTCAATGCCAGTCTCTCCACCCTCGCTGTTTATCAAATTAAAGTGACACATTCGGGTGACAAAAAGAACTTCCCTTGTGCAGAATCTAAATATAAACATTCTAGAAAGCCTTTGCCATAATCTCTCTTGCTAGTCAAGTGTACCTTGCCCAAATCCTCAAGTTTTTTTTTTTTTTTCCTAAACCAAGTTCAGCAAGGGCCTAGATGGGGAAAGCAACTCATTTCCTGAGCTCTTTGCAAAGATGAAAATCAGGTCATAAGCAAACGTCATTTGGAAATCTGATTTCTCTGTGGGCTCGTCTATTCTATTCTGCTAAGTGGGTGAATCCCACGAGCACCAGTCCTGTCTTTTCTGGGCTGTTAAGAAAGAAGGAGAAATTGTACTCACAAATTTCTTCAAGCCCAGGCCTCTTCATTGGTGGTCACAAAAATGTAGGCTGGGCCCACCATGGCACCAAACAGAGTCAAGGACACCTCTGCAGAGACCTCCTTGGATGAAAAGCTATGACCAACCTAGACAGCATATTAAAAAGCAGAGACATTACTTTGCCAACAAAGGTCCATCTAGTCAAAGCTATGGCTTTTCCAGTAGTCATGTATGGATGTGAGAGTTGGACTATAAAGAAAGCTGAACACTGAAGAATTGATGCTTTAGAACTGCGGTGTTGGAGAAGACTCTTGGGAGTCCCTTGGACTGCAAGGAGATCCAAACAGTCCATCCTAAAGAAAATCAGTCCTGAATATTCATTGGAAGGGCTGAAGCTGAAACTCCAATACTTTGGCCACCTTTGTGAATAACTGACTCATTGGAAAAGACCCTGATGCTGGGAAAGAATGAGGGCAGGAGGAGAAGGGGACGACAGAGGTTGAGATGGTTGGATGGTATCACCAACTCAATGGACATGAGTTTGAGTAAACTCTGGGAGTTGGTGATGGACTGAAAAGCCTGGCATGCTGCAGCTCATGGGGTCACAAAGAGTTGGACAAAACTGAGCAACTGAACTGACTGACTACGGAGACACCGGGCTGGTAGTGAGGCAGAGACGATACTTACCACATCTCCAAGCAGGCACCCTGCGAGCAGCCCGAGGAGCCTGAGGAACTGTGCCTAGGCCACTATGTAAAGTGTGGTTCATGGGCCACACCTGGGGCCTCATTAGCAATCTGAATCTCGGCTCCTCACTGCACACCTGCTGAATCAGAACCTGCCTTTGCAACAAGACTCCTAGGTGAGTCTTAGGTACCTTAGAACTGGAGACGCACTGAGCCAGGCTCCGAGTACACTTTATGGAAGAGTCCGATAGGTATAAGGACAGCTGGACCATCACAGCCTCATCTGTCACTTGGGAGAGGTGAACACTCCTTGACCCACGCAGCATAGCACTGTGTTGAGCCACTGTGTAGGAGGCAGGAGGGATGGAGAGAAAGGAGGCATGATGGATCTGAGGACCTCAGGGTCAGGTGATCTGTGTACAGCACTCTTTATTACCTTGTGAGGCTCAGCTGGGGTAAAAAGGTGGACAGCCAGTTTACCAAGGGGTGACCTGAGAGACCCAGAAATGCTGCAAAACCATTTCTAAAGGCTCCAGACGCTTCTGGCCTCTTGCTCTGAGAGCTGCGCTGGTGTATCTGTCACAGTGTTCACCTTAGGTGAAGGGGATGGGGAGACAGGGTAGAAGCAGGATTTGTGCGTTGGTTAAGACCCCCCAAGTCATTGCTCTCCCTTTGGCAATAACCGGCATCTCCTGTGCATGTTGATCTCTTCCTCTGACTGTCGTTGATTTCTGAGTGCCATCTGTCTGATGTTCATGGTCTCTCCTTTCTCCACTGCAGTCCCTCTCACGTCACTGCCCTTCACATCACTTAATTGACTGGTAACTTGACTATCCTTTGATATGATCTTGTTTAATTCATCATTTTATATTTTCAGGATAGACTATTTTAGTCCACGTCATTCCATCTACCCTGAGATGAAGACATCTCTCTATTCGGCTCTTCTTTCAACATATTCTTATACTATACACAATGGCATTAAATATTTTGTGTGTTCTTTTTCGAAAGAACTGATATGACACATTGCCTGTAGTTACTTACAAGGAACTCACTTAAGGCAAGGTTGGGTAAAAAGCTTGCTGCATCAATTATCTCTGCTCACTCCTGTCTTGACAATCTCTCCATCTCCAATGGCAACTGACCTGCAACCTACAACACCAAAATTGCCTCCATCTTTAAAAAAAAAAAAAAAACAACAACTTTCTTCAATACTATTCTTCCTGAAGCCTACTACCCCATCTCTTTCTTCCTTCCGGTGCCCTTAACTATCTTCTCTGCCTTCATTCCTCTTTTGCTGCCACCTAAGTGAACTCTCTGAAACATACACTGTGACTGCACTCCCATGCTTGAAGTCTGTGAGATCTTGCTTCCATTAATTTTGATAGAAATTGACACAGATATTGCCCTTTGCAGCTGAGTTTTGGCCTCACTTACCAACTTTAATTTCAAGTCATTCCTTTCATGCTCAAATTGTGCTTCCATCACATGGTGCTTTTGAAACACAGTCATGGTTTTTCTTGCTCCCTACCTGCGTTCATATCAATTCCTCTATCTAGATGACTTTTCCCTATTCATGCCTGATGAAGTCTGCTTGCCTCTCAATACTCAGCTCAGGTCACCTCCCTTGCTGAAGCCTAAAGCCTTGCCTCATCTCCTTTGTGTTTTAAAGTGTCTTAGCCATGCCTGTGTCTTCATTCATTGCTATGTGAATAATTGCATTCTGCAGTATGACCTTGAATGCTTGAATTTTTATTTTGCCTTTATACCCCAGCTTCTAATATAATGTCTGATATATTAAGGCACACAAATGTCCATTAAACTACATTTCAAATGGGTTCCAATTTTTTTTATCAGTTTATTACATACTATGGTTTTAGATTCATAAGATGTTAAGAATTCAATTTAGAGAGTCATGTTACAGTGAGAGTCACAAATGCCACCAAGCCGTACCCTGTGGGGCCTTCCCAGGACAGGATCCCCCTATCCCACCCCTCTTCCAATGTCCTCTGCCTACATCTTGTTTATAGAAAACCCTTAGTCTCCCAGGCCTTCCCTGAGTTCCAAAGAATAATTTAATCAAAGTGAGAAAATGCAAAAACAAAGGAAAACAGTCAGACAAAACAAAATAATAATAGTTTAGCCATTAAACAAAGTCAAGGACTTCTAATTCCTCTTCAAGAGCTGTAGATAATATCCTGCATGCATGTTCAGTCCCTCGGTCATGTCTGACTCTTTGCGACCCCATGGACTGTAGCCCACCAGATTCCTCTGTCCACGGGATTATCCCAGCCAAAATACTGGAGTGGGTTGCCATTTCCTCCTCCAGGAGATCTTCCTGACTCAGGGATCAAATTTGTACCTCCTGCAGCTTCTGCATTGGCAGGCGGATTCTTTACCACTGAGCACCTGGGAAAGCCCAGATAATACCCTGAGACATGAGGAAGAGGGTTGCAGGGTGCAAATTGGCCCATGGACATTTTTCTGATTGGTTGGTGGTGAGGTAACTGGGAGTCAGCATCGTCAGCCTTCTGGTTTCAGACAGCCTGGGGTCTGCAGGCTTGTGAGCAGCGTATTGTTAACTTCTTCCACCTGCTGGGGATTTCAGTATCTGGAAAACAGATCATGTCCAAATCCGATGATGTTGACTCCCTGTTACCCCACCACTAACCAATCAGAGGACTGTCCATGGCCGATTTGCACCCTGCAACCCTCTCCCTCACACTGTCTTTAGAAACCTTTCCCTGAATACTGGGGCCTTTTAAGCATTAGCTGCCTGGACTCCCTGCTTGGCTCCTGCAGTAAATGCTGCACTTTCCTTCACCACAACCTAGAGTCTGTAGATTGGGGTCTTACTGCTCATGGGCAAGCAGACCCAGGTTCAACCTCCAGGAAGCACACGATGGCTCCAGGGGAGTGTACACATCTGGATAGGCTCCATCCTCCCAAGGGAAAAAGGTTATGGAGAATGGCCAGGCCTCTTAGCCCTGACCTTCCTCTCCCTATCTGCTTTTGATTTAATCTGCTGAAAAAGCAGCCTCTCTAGCCTCCCTAACTGCCAGAGATGAACCTGGATGATTTGACTATCTGGAAGGAGGAAATGCTGGACCTGTCCCCCTCTGGCCAGATGGCCACTGAAAATTAGGCTAAGGTAGAGTAGGCAGCCGTGAGGCCTCTGCACTTGGGCAATCTAAATAAATAAAGAGAAGGGAACCTGGAGAACTGCAGATGATTTTCACTTAAAACTTCACATTTGGTTTATGGAGCAGAGCAACAGATTCAGGCTCTATTGGAAGCTCCTTACAAAATCCTGATTCACAATTGCCCACTTGGCTGCCCCCAAACTTACTCTGTATGCTTCGTCAACTGCATTGAGTCTGGCTATTCAGAGCCGTGCTGTGAGAATTACTGAGTATTCTGAAGACTCAAATCTGAATGTAGCTGTGCTGGGGGTGGGCCAGTTTCTCAGCTGGCTCAGGGACCCTGAGGGGGCCAATGTGTTTTACACACAAAACTATACCCCACAGCTGCCCCCAAGACCAGAATGTGCAGCCATGAGTTTCAGCACGTGCCCAAGTCTAAATTTGGGTACTTTGGAGTTTTCAAACTTTCTGATGCTCTGATCAGCTTTCTTGTGGCCAGACATCAGGGGCACTTTTCTGCTCTCAGGAGAAGAAATACCTTCTCTCCACATGTCACACTGGGCTTACATCATCATGAAACGATTGTGAAATGGACAAGAATTTTGCTAAATTCTCAGATGTGTTTGTGTGTGAGCCAGCATCTTGTGATCCTTATGTCCTCTATGTAAACAATTGCAGTGCAAGCTTTTCATTAAGTATTGAAATACTTATGGTTTTACTAGAGCAACACTTTATATATGTATCCATATTTTTAAATTCTGAAATTTGATTTTTTTTCACACCTTAAGATATACCCAGAAATTTACCTGCTGCCCTAAAATTTCAAATCTAACAAAACTGCATTCATTTAGAAACCATTCATCTATGCCTCGGAAATCCTCAAGAGGAGAATGAAAGTGACATCAATGAAGTCAACTTCCTATTGCAATGAATATTTCTTACTCTGTTCAAAGACTTTTTGAAGAAGTGGAACATAAATATGACAATTGAAATTGATGCAGGAAGCTCTGCATCAGATACTCCATCTACACATGAGGAAATTGAAAGAGTTGAATGCAAGCTGGCAATACTCTCTGAAACAAAGCTATACAGCTTGCCATCCATGAAATGATTGTGGTTCCTGAAGAAGAAAAAGCTTTTCAAAAACACTTCCTCAAAGTTGTCAAACAAAAGATGAGATTATTTGAAATTGTTAAGTCGAAGGGAAAATGTTTGGAGTCAGTTTATAAACAATCTCATCATCATCCTTTCCATAAAGAATCAAAGATTTATCAACAGCTGGAAAACTGCACCAAAGTAAACTCTCATCATGACACCGTATTTTTTTTTAATATAAACTTAACTTTTGAGTAATATTTAATTTTCAACTTCCCATGGTTGGTAAACTTTTCCTTTTACACAGTGTTTTTGAGTATAATTTATGCTATTAATTATAAAGTGAATTTAGAATAACCATAGCTTCCCAGGTGGCTTAGTGGTAAAGAATCTGCCTGCCAATGTGGGAGATACAGGTTCAATCCCTGGGTCAGGAAGATCCCCTGGAGAAAGAAATGGCAACCCATTCCAGTATTCTTGCCTGGGAAATCCCAAGGACAGAGGAGCCTGGTGGGAGACAGTCCATGGGGTCGCAAAGAGTCGAACACAACTTAGCAACTGAGCACATAATGACAGTCCTGGCTTGACTATGGAGGGACAAGAAAATTCCTCCATCTGACGTGGAGGAGGGGCTAATGATGGAAGTTTGATGCCTACTGAAGAATAAGGAAGAAAGTAGTCTTTTCCCCCTCCCCACTTTTCCTTTGATTATAAAACTGTAGCACACTAAGTTCTTGGGGCATGGCACCCTCTCGCCCCACCCACCTTTCTGCCCATAAGAAAGGAAGGACTAAAGGTAAAGGAACTATACACTGCCCTGTCTTGCCTTTTTTTTTTTTTTTTTCAGGTCGTCATTTTTTAGTTCAAATGTTTGGCTGATACAAGGAAATAACATGGGTAAGATAGGATTTCTTTGTCGTTCTCATTTCTTAGGACACCTTTGCCTTCTTTCCATGTTGGAAGCAAGTTCTGGTTAGAGCAGCAAGTATGGCTTCTCCAGGCTATCAGCATCCCCACTTAGTTGCAGAGTTAACACTCTTAGCTTGTACTTGCTCATCTGGAACTGTCATGCACAGTGAGCCCCCTGGAGTTCTGTGCTAGAGAACTCCTTGAACACTACAGGTGAATGAGACAACAGAGAACAGAGACACTCACACAGGAAGCATCTCATCTGCTCATGTGTGAATTCCACTATTCCATCAGGCTTTACTTACAAATCCCAAGTTCAAAGGCAGAATTACCAAATATTTTTTGTTGTTGTTCTACAACTCACTTTTTTTTTTAATTGAAGTATAGTTGATTTACAATGTTGTGTTAGTTTCAAGTGTACAGCAAAGTGATTTAGTCATATATTCTTTTTCAGATAGTTTTACCTTACAGGTTATTACAAAATATTGAGTATAGTATCCTATGCTATACAGTAAGTCCTATTTTTTTATATAGTAGTATATATAGATTGGAGAAGGAAATGGCAACCCACTCCAGTATTCTTGCCTGGAAAATCCCATGGATGGAGAAACCTGGTTAGGCTACAGTCCATGGGGTTGCAAAGAGTCAGACACGACTGAGCGACTTCACTCACTAATGTATAGATTAATTCCAAATTCCTAATTTATCCCTCCCTCCTTTTGCCTTTTGATAACCTCATTTGTTTACTATGTCTGCAAGTCCATTTCTGTTTTGTATGTAAGTCCATTTGAACCAGATTTTTTTTAGATTCCACATATAAGTGATATCATACGACATTTGTCTTTCTCTGGTTTACTTCACTTAGTATGATACTCTCTAGGTCCATCCACGTTGCTATAAATGGCAAGATTTCATTCAAGACAGTGACAGCAGAGCATCAAACCATCGTGGGACTCTCCTGAGTGGGAACCTGAGTGACTGCACAAGTTATCACATAGCTGACACTGCCTTAGGTATTTAAACAAAGAGGCGTAAAATGTGAGGTTATGGAGAGAAGTCCCGTCTGAGAGAATCAGGTAGGGTGAACAAATGCAGGGGTGGGGAGGTAGGGGTGGAGGATGGGGGATGGAGGGTGGAGGGGGAGGCACACATTCAGTACCATATAAATGTAAGGGGAACTCATTGTCCTTCTCAAGAGAGAATGATTTTGGACCCATGTCACTGTCAACGGTCCAGGGATCTAGCTGACTGGGAACAGATTATTCTCTTGAGAAAGTTGGCCTCAACATCTAAACATCGAGGCAAGGCAGTTGTTTGTTTTTTCATTATTCTATTAAAAATAAGCTTAAAGTCATACATAAGAATATAAATAAATGTGAGATTATTTTATTTTTATATGCTACATTTTCTCTCTAAAAAAAAAACCTTCTCATGAAAGCTATATATGTTATTGATCAGTGCAATAAAAGTATCAGAAGATAATTTTCAGTTTTTGATTATCTAAAAGACATTTTAGTTTCTTTAATAAAATTGTAAAGAAATATTTCTATTTGTTGGTTAGTTTTTTTAAATGAAACTATGTTTCTTAAATCATATTGTTATTACTCTCTCTCTCCCCTTGGTTATTACTGTGAAATATTGAGGCACAATGCCCAGCCTGTTGTGGATGGTTTTGTAAATAGCTAATATTTTGTGAAAGAGTAATCTATCTTTGCTTTTCAAATTAGTAACATGTGGGCCTCATTTCCACTTGTGCTATCCAAACTAGAAGAAAATTCTTATGCAGCTCCATTATCAAATATAAAATACATTCCCTGTTTGTCCAGAGATTAGACATTGTATTTATACTTTAAAATAATATAAGAATTCAGTATTTAATTTTTTGATATAAATTTAAAATATTATGTCAATTACTTTGTAATGTGTCTTTTAATATACCAAGTTGATGTGTCAAAGTTCAAAACTAAATTCTAATATTTGACATGAAAGTGCAATTTGTAAATTTTTACCTTTTAATATTGAATTGAAATTATGCAAGTAATCTATGAGTCCTTACTCACTGTAAAAGATGCAAACGATACAGATAAATAGTGGTCCTCCCTAACAATACCCCTCCAGAGGTGATAATTCTTGTATGTTACACAAATTATTTAAATTATTTTCTTTGCATTTATATCATAATATACATATGGAAATTTGGACTTTAAAAAAATGTAAGTGATGTTATTTCATGCTAACTTCTGAAATTTGTTTTCATTTTAAATTATCAATGTCAGAAGATTGTAAGCAGGTGGCATGTATATACATAGATTTAACATATTCTTCTGGGCTTCCCTGGTGGTCTAGAGGTTGGGAGTCTGCCTGCCAAAGCCCGGGACACACATTGGTTAAATTCCTGGTCGGGGAAGATTCCACATACTGCAGAGTGACTGAGCCCATGCACCACAATTACTGAAGCCTGCATGCCCTACAGCCCCATGCTCTGCAACAAGAGAAGCCACCTCAACGAGAAGCCCACACACTGCAAGTAAAGAGTAACCCCCACTCGCCAAAATTAGAGAAAGCCCGCCTGTACCAATGAAGACCCAACGCAGCCAAAAATAAATAAATAAATCTTTTTTAAAAAACGTATTCTTTTGACTCTGCCAGTCCTCAGATATTTCATTATTCATTTATCCCCTTCCTAATAATATTTTGATTGTTTCCAATTTGTCACTCCACATACAACACAATAATAAACAACCTTGCCCATCATGCAAAGGTATTTTCAAGGATACAAGGTCAACAAATTAGAACTCATAGGTCATAAGAGATGTACTTAAAATTTTTTATGGATCCTGTCAAATTATTCTTCAAAAAGACTTAACCACTTTATAGTCATGTTCCAATATCCATGCCAAAACTTGTTATTTTGAATCTTTTAAAGTATTGGAAATAAAGTGGGTGAAAACTGGTGTGAGTTCTCTTAGGAATTCAAGGAAAGTCTAATATTAAAAGAACCTATTGAAAAAATTACCTGTAGTAGCAGAGGAGAAGAATCATACAATACATGGCAAAACGCACTTGATAAAACACGGTTCCTTCTCTATGATGCTTAAGTGCATGTGTCATCCTAACTAGGCCATAAATTCTGGATATTTCTGTGAAGGTACTTTCTTGGATGAGATGATTTAAATCAGTAGACACTGAGTGAAGCAGAGGACTCTTCTTACTGTGAGTGGGCATCATCCAATCAGTCCTTTAGAGGAAAAAGTCCAGCCTCCCCTGAGGAAGACGGCATTCTGCCAGCAGACCGCCCTTGGACTTGAGCTGCAGCATCAGCTCTTCCCTGGGTCTCCAGACTACCAGCATTCCCTCCAGATTTTAGGCTTGCCAGCTTCCACAATCACAAGAGTCAATTTCTTAATATAAATCTCTCTCTCTCTCTCACCACAAAGACACACACACATGCATATATCTAGACAAACACAGAGATACACAGATACACACACCACATCTAAGATACAGAGACAAAAAAATGCCCCCAGATAGATACCACCACCGCCACTCCCTTGACTCTATATGAACAGCAGTCCAGAATATGCTTGGTGCTATGCTTGGTGTCAGAACACCTGGGTTTCATGGCTGGTTTTGCCACTTACCAGCTAGCTCCTTGACTTTTTACAAAGTTGTCTATTATCGCTGAACTACAGTTTAATGCCTTACAATTTAAGAAATATCAAAAATATCATCCTATTCATAGATTGACAGTTTTTAAACTAGTGTTCATTGATTACAATAGACTACACAGTACATTTTAAGTGCTTGCCTTTTAAAAAAAACAAAAAGATTTTTAAATTTATTTGGCTGAGTCACATCTTTGTTGTGCAGGATCTCCGTTGCATCACGCTGATCTTTTGCTCCAGTATGCAGACTGTCTCTAGCTGTGGCTTAGGGGCTCAGTAGCTCTGCAGCATGTGGAATCTACCCATGTCCCCTGCATCACAAGGCAGATTCTCAACCACTGGACCACCAGGGAAGTCCTAAGTGCTTGCTTTTGAAGAAACAGGTATCTACATAAACACACAGCATACACACTGGCCTTTCACTCTTCTTACAGATTTTATATTTACAGAGAATTCTGTCTGTGTGTATGTATGTGTATTTAATGAAACTGTCTGCTATGAGACTAGAATACTCTGGGGTTTGTCTGGTCTTGTTTTGTTTCTGTTTTTGAACTGACATGAACAAAGATTAGTGCCCCAAGTTTTGGTTGAGTGTGTGTGTAACCTTTTTTTTCCAACCAAAAACACACCACCATTGATGGGAAGAGTCAAAAATAAAACATAGACTCTCAGTTCAAGGAACTATCCAGACTCTGACTTGAGGATAACTTAGTTTTAATATTCCAGCATTCCAGAAGTCAGGCCCAAGAATTCCCCAACTGACAAAAAAGACAGCTGACAGATTTGATCACACAAAAAACCATAACTTCTGAGCAATGGAGGAAACCATCAACTAAGTTAAAAAGACAACTGACAAATAGGGATGTTTGTAACATGTATAACAAACAAAGGATTTGTATCTAGAACATATAAAGAACTTCTACAAATTGCTATGAAACACAAATTTCCCAACAGAGAAATAAGCTCAAGATGTAAACAACCAATTCATAGAAGAAAAGCAAGAAAATCCAATAAACAAATGAAAAGATGTTCAACCTTACTAGTAATTAGAGAAATGCAAATTAAAGCCATATGAGCTATCTTTTTCTATCCTCATCACATTCGCAAAAACTTGAGAGCTTGACAGCATATAGTACTGATTGAGGCGCCTGGCATTTTTGTGCACTGTCAGTGAGCAGGTAAAGATTGGCAAGTCTGATGTGTTTTAAATGCATATGCCCTCCACCTCACATCTCCCTCTTTCTCTCTTTTGTAGATGAGGGTGTTACAGGAAGATGGTTACTGTGCAAGCCTGGAGCAGAGTTCTCACAGAAGCTGAAATCTGCTGGCACACTGATTTGGGACTTAGCCTCTAGCACTCTGAGAAATAAATTTCTGTTGTTTAAGCCACTTGGTCTATGACGTTTTCTTATAGTAGCCTGATCCGACTAAGACACCAAGCAAATGGTGAAAATCAGTCACACGTGGTCCAGGCTATGAGACTAATAAGCAGTGAGGCAGGTAAGCACGCCAGCACTGGACTGTACCACTGCTCTCTCCCTTCGTGGGGGGCATCGTGCGGGTTTGCCCTGTCCTGGAGGCGTACCCCTCAGCCACTGTCACTGTTAGTCCTGGCTTTGTCAATGCCACTGAGCATTTGTGTTTCACAAATCCAGTTGTCAAGACCCCATGAGAGCTGGGAAGAGGGAAGGCTAGGATTCAAACTAATCCTTGCCCGTTTGAATTCTGCTCTTTCCTCTCTCAACCACACCACCTGCTCCTCCTCTGTGCTCAACAAATGTGTGTTTCACTGGATGCAATAAAATAGCAAACACAAGTTCATTCTATTTTTTTCCCCACCCTCTGGCTGAAACAAGCAATTTCATCACAGAAAATTTTATCGCTGTTAGCCACTCTGGTGTGGATATTGGATATCTCAATCACTCAGTAGCGAGTAGGCTTAGATTCAGCTTAGGTTCTGTGCCTTTCTTCTCTTCAAAGGGTTTTTCTACCTTAGAGTTACCTCCATTTCACAAACCTGCCAAATGATAGTGATAACAAAAACAACGACCATTTAGTAAGCAGTCTACGTGCCAAAGACTCTATGTGCTAAGCACTTCACACACATCATCTCATTTAATCGTCACAAAAACATCTTTGTTATCCCCATTTTTATAGCTCAGGATAGAGAATTAGGCCTCTTGCCCAAGATTACACAGCCAGGCAGTTCAGTAGCTGGAATTTGGTCTCTGATTTGAATGATTCTCTATACTCTCTTCCCCAATTTGTGATGTGCTTTTTAAAATATTCTGTAAGCAGGAGATTAAGAATTATGATTGTTGGGGTCACCAGTAAGAAAGACCTCAAACTTCATTTCAGATGATGAGTTGATTTCACACAGTTGAATCTTCTCTTCTAAGTTTATATTGAGATGGTTGTCTTGTTTTTCTGGTTACAGTAGAAGGACACAGATTCAACACAACCTATCTTCTTCCACGGGGCTTCCCTGGTGGTTCAGACAGAAAAGAATCTGCCTGCAATGCAGGAGACCTAGATTCGATCCCTGGGTCAAGAAGATCCCTTGGAGAAGGGAAGGACAACCCACTCCAGTATTCTTGTCTGGAAAACTCCATGGATAGAGGAACCTGGTGGGCTACAGTGCATGGGGTCACAAAGAGTCAAACATAACTAAGCACACACACACAACTTCTCCCATAAAGTCTTTTTCCTCTCCCACCCTTACCTCTAATGGGAAACAGGAATGCAGTTTAAAACAAGTGAAATGCTAATAAAACATGAATACCATTTAATAGGCCTCGATGAAAGTGAAAGGGGAGAGTGAAAAAGTTGGCTTAAAGCTCAACATTCAGAAAATGAAGATCATGGCATCCGGTCCCATCACTTCATGGGAAATAGATGGGGAAACAGTGTCAGACTTTATATTTTTGGACTCCAAAATCACTGCAGATGGTGACTGCAGCCATGAAATTAAAAGACGCTTACTCCTTGGAAGGAAAGTTATGTCCAACCTAGATAGCATATTGAAAAGCAGATACATTACTTTGCCAACAAAGGTCTGTCTAGTCTGTGGTTTTTCCTGTGGTCATGTATGGATGTGAGAGTTGGACTGTGAAGAAGGCTGAGCACAGAAGAATTGATGCTTTTGAACTGTGGTGTTGGAGAAGACTCTTGAGAGTCCCTTGGACTGCAAGGAGACCCAACCAGTCCATTCTGAAGGAGATCAGCCCTGGGATTTCTTTGGAGGGAGTGATGCTGAGGCTGAAACTCCAGTACTTTGGCCACCTCATGCGAAGAGTTGACTCATTGGAAAAGACTCTGATGCTGGGAGGGATTGGAGGCAGGAGGAGAAGGGGACGACAGAGGATGAGATGGCTGGATGGCATCACTGACTCGATGGACGTGAGTCTCAGTGAACTCTAGGAGTTGGTGATGGACAGGGAGGCCTGGCGTGCTACGATTCATGGGGTCACAAAGAGTCGGACATGACTGAGCGACTGAACTGAACTGAACCATTTAAATATTGAAGAGATGTATTCAGACGTAGATAAAAATATGATTATTTGTACCCAGAAGAGAAAGCTTCCTGTTAGCATTAGCATGCTGTTACATGGCCTGGTGATTGCAATGGAGATCAAAATACCTGACCAAAAAAACAATGACATAGCATAATCTCATCAGACTGGAAGGTACACTAATTAACTGAAAATGCTTTCTTTAAGAAATACAATATAATCTGTACTGTACAAGGAGAGACAAGGCTATGCTATGGGGGAGTCAGGTTAAATTATTGTTGTAAAATGACCTCCTGCTTATCCAGAATGTCTGGGTTCTGGAATGTTATGATGATCAAATATTGACTATTGATTAGTGCACCAAATACTTCAGAGAACTAGGCAGATCACTGATATGCTCTCAGCCCGGCATTTCCTCACATTTATTTATTTATTTTTATTTGTCTTTACCTGTGCTAGGTCTTCGTTTCCATGTGAGGGCTTTCTCCAGCTGGGACAAGAGGAGGCTGCTCTTCATTGAGATGCATGGTCTCTCATCGCTCTTCTTGCTGCAGAGCATGGGTTCTAGGTTGCGGGGGCTTCAGACCAGAGATCGAGCCCATGTCCCCTGCATTGACAAGAGGACTCCCAGTGACTGGACCACTAGGGAAGTCCATTTCCTCACTTTTAAAATGAAGCATTGCCTGTTTCAAAATTTAATAGTTGGAGACTGACAGAATGTTGACAATTAAAGCTATGGGATGGGAACATGGAGGCACACCATAGTATTCTCTTATTTAGGGTAGGTTCAAAATTTTATACAAGATTCACAAAACAATCTGTGCTTAAACCAGTTTTCTGGGATGTCAAATATAGCACAGATGACCCTTGACCCATATATATCCCAAGGCTGTTCCAGTTCTTCAGATTCACAAAAATCATGATAGCTTAGAATTTGCTCTGACCACCACCACTCCCTCAAAACCTGAGCAATACAGCAGGTAAATATAAAGTAAATTGATGTGTTTTTCCAGACCCTCAGTTAGAGTGATTTCACATATAGGAGCAATTGAAAAGTGGATGATCCAGTAGCTTCAGATTAAAAACTCATGTCCCTGTATAGAAGATGTAAACTTTTGCCTTATCAAAATGACACCTTGCAGTAAGCCAGGGACACGGGCCACCTGCAAATGCATCACTATTAAAACAGAAATTGTGAAGCACGGTCCCCTAACTCAGACACACCCAGAGTGGGATTTTCTCTATTTTTCTACAACTTAATCTGATTTCTATTTCAAGTTCCCTTTATGCCAGAAGAGCATACACTGAATCACAATCTATTGGGATACTACCCCCTTTTTAAGGGGTGCATGTAAATCTGAGGGGAGGAATCAAACAATCATTGTGAGAAAGGAGATATCATCTCTTCAGGTTGGCAATTGCTGAGACATTTCAGTTCCATCAGGACTTCACTTACCGATCAAAGCTATTCCTGGGTTGTCCCTCATCTCCACAGAAAGTTTGGGTGCAGCTCTCTCAGCTGCAGCCAGGATCCACTGAGAGGCAATTCTAAGGCATCAGCTCCGCAATGCAGGAGATACAGGTTCGATCCCTGAGTGGGGAAGACCCCCTGGAGAAGGGAATGGCAGCCCACTCCAATATTCTTGCCTGGAGAATTTCATGCACAGAAAATCTTGGTGGGCTACAGTCCATGGGGTAGAAAAGAGTGGGACATGACTAAATGACTAACTCTTTAACTTTTCAGCACCACACTGAACCAGATGAGACCAGAAGACTGTATAGGACTCCACATGCCTCAAATTATTACACAGGCAGCCACTTCTCTGGTCCCTCCCACTTCTGTGCTCTAGGATGCCATTTTGGGCAGGAGGCTCAACATGTCTTTCTTCTTGTACTTCCCCAGTTGAATAGGAAGTGCTCTCACCACCAGATGAGTGATGATTGAGAAAACGCCCTCTTCCCTTGACACCAAGTCACAACATACACTCATTCTTTCCTTCCCCTCCATTTTTCTACCTCCAGGACAGAATACTGGAGTAGGTAGTCTTTCCCTTCTCCAGGGGATCTTCCCAACCCGGAGATCAAACCCAGGTCTCCCACACTGCAGGCAGATTCTTTACGAAATGAGCCACCAGGGAAGCCCAAGAATACTGGAGTGGGTAGGCTATCCCTTCTTCAGTGGATCTTCCTGACCCAGGAATCGAGCCAGGGTCTCCTGCATTGCAGACAAATTCTTTACCAACTGAGCTATTACTTCAGTTCAGTTCAGTCACTCAGTCGTGTCTGACTCTTTGCGACCCCATGAATTGCAGCACGCCAGGCCTTCCTGTCCATCACCAACTCCCAGAGTTCACTGAGACTCACATCCATAGAGTTGGTGATGCCATGCCTATCTAGGTTGGTCATAACTTTCCTTCCAAGGAGTAAGCATCTTTTAATTTCATGGCTGCAGTCACCATCTGCAGTGATTTTGGAACCCAAAAAATAAAGTCTGACACTGTTTCTGTTTCCCCATCTATTCCCCATGAAGTGATGGGACCAGATGCCATGATGTTCGTTTTCTGAATGTTGAGCTTTAAGCCAACTTTTTCACTCTACTCTTTTACTTTCATCAAGAGGCTTTTTAGTTCCTCTTCACTTTTTGCCATAAGCGTGGTGTCATCTGCATATCTGAAGTTATTGATATTTCTCCCGGCAATCTTGATTACAGCTTGTGCTTCTTCCAGTCCAGCATTTCTCATGATGTACTCTGTGTATAAGTTAAATAAGCAGGGTGACAATATACAGCCTTGATGTACTCCTTTTCCTATTTGGAACCAGTCTGTTGTTCCATGTCCAGTTCTAACTGTTGCTTCCTGACCTGCATATAGGTTTCTCAAGAGGCAAGTCAGGTGGTCTGGTATTCCCATCTCTTTCAGAATTTTCCACAGTTTATTGTGATGCAAAGATGGACTTGATAAAGGACAGAAATGGTATGGACCTAACAGAAGCAGAAGATATTAAGAAGAAGTGGCAGGAATACACAGAAATGTACAAAAAAGATCTTCACAACCAAGATAATCACGATGGTGTGATCACTCACCTAGAGCCAGATATCCTGGAATGTGAAGTCAAGTGGGCCTTAGAAAGCATCACTACGAACCAAGCTAGTGGAGGTGATGGAATTCCAGTGGAGTTATTTCAAATCCTGAAAGATGAAGCTGTGAAAGTGCTGCACTCAATATGCCAGCAAATTTGGAAAACTCAGCAGTGGCCACAGGACTGGAAAAGATCAGTTTTCATTCCAATCCCAAAGAAAGACAATGCCAAAGAATGCTCAAACTACCGCACAATTGCACTCATCTCACATGCCAGTAAAGTAATGCTCAAAATTCTCCAAGCCAGGCTTCAGGAATACATGAACCGTGAACCTCCAAATGTTCAAGCTGGTTTTAGAAAAGGCAGAGGAACCAGAGATCCAATTGCCAACATCCGCTGGATCATGGAAAAAGCAAGAGAGTTCCAGAAAAACATCTATTTCTGCTTTATTGACTATGCCAAAGCCTTTGACTGTGTGGATCAGGGAAGCCCTCTATTTTTCTCCACCCCTCACCCAAATCCTGGGAATCTAGAGATAGCTAGAGCTAAAATGTCTACCCCTCACTGATACACTGGACATGTATCAGTCCAAACATATTTTTCATGCCTTAAGTATCCTCAAATCTAAGCTTTTGAAACTCAAACCTTTTTTTCTGTTTTTGCTATAACATCCATTCTCCATGGCAATGAATACCTCACTTGAAGAGGGGAAGGTTGAGGGGATTGTAGGGTAACAGAAAATAACAGGAAAATTAAGACTGCTATTAATGTATTTTTAAGAGTCTGTTTATTCATTTATTTGTTTTTGGGTGTGCTAGGTCTTCACTGCTGTGCAGGCTTTTCTCTAGTTACAGTAGATAAGCTTCTCATATATGTGGCTTTTCTTGTTGCAGAGCACGGGCTCTAGGCGTGGGCTCAGTGGTTGTGGCACAGCAGCTTAGCTGCTCCACAGCATGTGGGATCTTCCTGGATCAGGGATCAGATCCATGTCTCCTACATTGGTAGGTGGTTTCTTAACCATTGGAACCACCAGGGAAACCCTGCTGTAATATTTTAAAATATTATTTCATCACAGGTGTTCTTGGGTTTGGCTGCAAGCCTCAATTTCAAGAGCCTTAGCACACCTTCAAAGCTCTTCTTCCCTTCCACTCTTCAAGGGAAGATCCTAAAATGCGCTTTCACTGTTGATCCCTCCCCCTGTTCACTGCCAGCTCAGGCTCAGGAAGCCCTGGGGGCCCCCCTGTACCACTTCCTGAGGCTGCCCAAGCCCAAGGCCCCCGGACTGCCAAGTCAGCAAGGCTTTTCTGCACTTTTGATGCCCTCCCAGGGATTTGAGAGAAACAGTTCTTTTAGCTTCCACTCACTGTTTAACTTCCTTGGCTGTGAGCCTGAGAGGCTGGGGCAGGGGCTGATCTGAGTGACAGACGTGGTTCCTGCCCACCTCCCAATGTCATTTAACTTCTTGTGCTCTAAGCATGAAGCTCCCACGCTCTCCTCCAGCAGTAAGAGAGTCCTGTCCAGCAGGGCTCTCCAGTCCTACAGGAGGCAGAGAGGCCTGTCTGGTGAGTCTGCTCCATGGGTTCCCTGGACCACTCAGACAGGTTTGCATCCTAGGATACAGACAGCCAAGATTCTCAAGCTGGGACCCACAGCTCCCCCCACCAACACAAACTAATACCAAAGATTAGTCAACGTACATACAAACCCTAGCCTTTGGCATCCTTCTCACTTCTAGGTAGAGGCTCAAAAGCCAGGACTAAGGAATTTTGTCTCTGTTCATGAACTCAGAGACATTGGAGAAGGAAATGGCAACCCACTCCAGTATTCTTTCCTAGGGAATCCCATGGACAGAGGAGCTTGGTGGGCTACAGTCCATGTGGTTGCAAACAGTCGGACACGATTCAGCAACTAAACAGCAATATCATGGACACCAGTTTGCCTACCCCTGCCTTTGCTCTGAACTCAGAGTCTAAGCAGGGGGCGGGGGGCACACCTGTGAGGAAAGGACAGGCCCCCGAGAAAGTCTTGGATATCTTTTTCCCCCTTCTTGGCAATGCAATGAGCTTTTGTACTCCAACACTCCCATTCTCTCCTCTGATAAAGTCCTTGACAAGTAAAAAATTTAAATCTCTCTTTAAGTCACTGAGCCTAGGGACTTCCCTGGTGGTCCAGTGGCTAAGACTCTATTGTCCCAATGCAGGGGGCCCAGGTTCGATCCTTGGTCAGGGAACTGGATCCCACATGCTTCAACTAAGAGTTCGGATGCTCATCTAAAGATCCTGCATGCTGCAACTAAGACCTGGTGCAGCAAAATAAATAAATAAATATATATATATATATATTTAAAGTCACTGGGCCTGATACACTAGGAAAATAAAAATTTCCTCTTTGGAAGACTGAATAATGGGCCCCAAATATGGCCATGACCTAATCTTTAGAACCTGTGGACATGCAAAGGAGGCTGTGCATGTGTGATTAAATTAAGAATCACTGAGGTGAGGGAATGACCCTGGATTATCCGGTAAACCTGACATAATCACAAGGATCTTTATAAAAGGATGTTGGAGGAATCAGAGTCAGAGGAGAAAGCAATGTAAGGATGGCAGCAGAGACTGGTGTGATTTGACCACAAGCCAAGGAATGCCAACAGCTTCCAAAAACCAGACAGGGAAAGGAAAGCATTCCCCTTTGAGTCTCCAGAACAAACCAGCCTTGCCAGTGAAACCAGGTGGGGCTCCCAGACACAGAGGGTTTTTTTGTCCCCCGTTTCTTGTAGTCAAGACTCCAACCTCCACTACCTTCCCTGAGTTCCAAAGGGCAGATTCCAACAGCTGCTAATCAAGAGAAGAGCAGCTGAGGTAGGAACCACCTGAGGTAAAATTAAAGGGAGTATGGAAAGGTTCTGTACTCGCTGCTATATTTAAAATGGATAGCCATCAAGGTCCTACCGTATAGCACATGGAACTCTGCTCAATGTCATATGCCAGCTAGGTGGGAAAGGAGTCATGAGAGAGAATGGATAAATGTATAAGTGAGGCTGAGTGCCTTCACTGTTCACCTGAAATTATCACATTGTTAATCGGCTATATCCCAGTACAAAATAAAAAGTTTTATTAAAAAAAGATTAAAGGGACAGCTGACGCACACCCAGATTAGAAGACCAACCACCTGAGACCCTACACACACCCTAATCTTGTCAGCAAACCCATCCTTGAACCACAAAACTCATCAAACTCTCCTGGGTCGGGACACATGGTTTTTCAAGGTGGGAGTCAGCTGTGTTGCCGTTTGTCTGGCAAAGTAATAAAGCTATCCTTTTCTCAGTTCCAGTTCAGTCGCTCAGTTACGTCCAACTCTCTGCAACCCCGAAGACCATGGCAGGCTTATCCAAAACTGTCTCTGAGATTCAATTTGGCACTGATGTATTGAGAAGCTGAGCTTTCAGTAACACCAATGCCTCGATTTTAGATCTGTTAAACTCATTTTGCATTTTTGACTTCCAGAACTGTAAGTCTTCCAAAATACGAAGTGTGTGAAAATGTGTTACAGCGGCAATGTGTAACTAGTACAGTCTCTTGACATGAGGTAACATGGAGTTCAGACCCAGTCACAGCTCAGGAGAATTATTGAAATAGCGGTGCTAACTTAAATCTGTAATGTTACCACATAGCGCTGGAGCTGTAGAAGTGACAGAAGATTGAGAAAACCTGGAACTGATGTTTCTTATCAAGAGATGCTTGGGGTTTGCCTATTTGTCCTTTATGGAATGCAAATGAGGCATAGCGCCCTAAACATAAAATCAGCAGACCACTTTGAACTCAAGTGGCTGTTTGCTAGCTGAATGATTCAGGGCAAGTAACTCAACCTTTGTAAAATGGGAGATCTCATTATCTATCTAAAAAGATACTATGATGGACCTCCCTGGTGGTCCAGTGAATAAGAACATGCCTGCCAATGCAGGGGACACGGGTTTGATCCCTGGTCTGGGAAAAATCCACATGCTGCAAAGCAATTAAGCCCAGGTACCACAAGTACTGAGCCCATGTGCTGCAACTACTGAAGCCTAGAGCCCGTGCTCCACAAGAGCCCCAGCCAATGAGAAGCCTGCACACGGCAACTAGAGAAAGTCCATACACAGCAACGAAGACCCGGTGCAGCCAACAATAAATACATAAATAAATAAATGTTTCTTTTAAAAAATAAAGAGATACTGTGAGAATTCTATGAGATAGTATAAGTGAAAGGATTTGATATCTCACAGAGTCTAAGACACTCTCTCACAGATAAAAATATGGCATAGAATGTATAAAAGATTCCAGATATTTGCATGTCCTGACTGTTTATCTTTCAGATAAATGGAAGTTAACTAAAATCTGCCTCAGGTGTTTCAAGGTGCTCAGATTTCATGGAAAGCTTTGGACTCCATCTGTAAGGACCCTTCCAGCTCTGCCATTCTATAATTCCAAGTGTCAGCCTGAACAATGCTATGATAGCAACATTAATTCTCTCATGGCAGATAGATGGACCCAAAAGCCCAAGAAAGAAGTTAGAGCTGATCAAGAATGAAGGATGGTGCAGGCCAGTGTACAGACTTCTGAGCATTCTTTATTCATGTATTCATTGCACATATAATCACCATGCGAATACAATATGTGCTAGGCTCTGGTTAGGATGGAGTCAGAGTGATGCAAGGACAGGGGAGGATTATGAAAATGAATAACAAGCTCACCACCACCACAACTATACAATCAAGTGTGCTGTGCTTAGTCGCTCAGTTGTGTCTGACTCTTTGCAAACCCATGGACTATAGCCTGCCAGGCTCCTCTGTCCATGGAATTCTCCAGACAAGAATACTGGAGTGGGTTGCCATGCCATCAAGTAGGGAAGACAAATATGTAACCCCCAACAGCCCAACTATCTCTAGGCTTCACCTTGCTGGGGTCTCCAGAGAGGTCACAGTACATTTCTGTGATTTCCAGGGATGCACCTACTCAGGCAGAAAATCAATCCTTTGTTTAATCTTCCGATATTCCCAGGGCCTCTGGGGACTATGAGGGCTTCCCAGGTAGCTCAATAGGTAAAGATTCTGCCCACAATGCAGGATACATTGGCAGACACTGGTTCAATCCCTGGGTCAGGAAGATTCTGTAGAGAAGAAAATGGTAATCCACTCCAGTATTCTTGCCTGGAGAGTCCCATGGATAGAGGAGCCTGGCGGGCTATAGTCCATGGGGTCTCAAAGAGTCAGGGACACGACTGAAGTGACTGAGCACGCACACTGGGGATTCTCACCTGAGCTCACCAACATTGTGAGCCTGCTAGCTGCGGCCACACCAGGGGTGTCCCATGCCTGCTGCCATCACCGCCATCAGGTAGGCTCCTCTGCATGTCAGTAACATGGTTAACTTTCCAGACTTTCACTTCGGGGCTTGTGGCCACCTAAACCTTCCCATAATTTCTGTGAGTTGCTATGGTTTCCATCTTCCTTACCTGCTTTGTTTATCACTCATATACCTCCAGCACCCTTCCCCACGTTCCTGCTGCAGAACTCAGCTCCTTCTACTGCTTCTAAAGAGATCCATGCACATCAAGCCCTTTGTTCTTCCCTGCCAACCCCTGTCCTCCCTTCTTCCCTCTCTTTGGTTGATTTAACTGACAGTTTGTCAGGAAGGGAAAGGACAGAGAGGGGATTCAGAGGGACAGCCCATTGCAGAGATGTCCTTCCTCCAACCACAGGCTCCAAGTCCCTCCCTCCTCCCCGCTCTCTCCCCTCCCACTACTAAGCCACCATGCCGACCCTTCCCCTGGCTTTCCACCCAGTTGCCTTGGAGATTTAGCACTTAGTACAGGTGCTTATTATGACCAACCTAGATTGCATATTCAAAAGCAGAGACATTACTTTGCCAACAAAGGTTCATCTAGTCAAGGCTATGGTTTTTCCTGTGGTCATGTATGGATGTGAGAGTTGGACTGTGAAGAAGGCTGAGCACAGAAGAATTGATGCTTTTGAACTGTGGTGTTGGAGAAGACTCTTGAGAGTCCCTTGGACTGCAAGGAGATCCAACCAGTTCTTTCTGAAGGAGATCAGCCCTGGGATTTCTTTGGAGGGAGTGATGCTGAGGCTGAAACTCCAGTACTTTGGCCACCTGATGCGAAGAGTTGATTCATTGGAAAAGACTCTGATGCTGGGAGGGATTGGGGGCAGGAGGAGAAGGGGACGACAGAGGATGAGATGGCTGGATGGCATCACTGACTCGATGGACGTGAGTCTGAGTGAACTCCGGGAGTTGGTGTTGGACAGGGAGGCCTGGCGTGCTGCAATTCATGGGGTCGCAAAGAGTCGGACACGACTAAGCGACTGATCTGATCTGATCTGACAGGTGCTTAGCCAAATATTTTCCCAAGAAATATGTGTGGAATTCAGAGAAGAGCCTCACATACAGAATATTTTAGGACACAATAGAATAGATCCAGCCCATAAAAGTGCTTCCATTTCATCACCTAAAGCCTAGCATCCATTCTTTCTTTCCTTTTAAAAATTTATCCTAATTTTTTAAAATTTTAATTGGCAGATAATTGCTTTACAGTGTTGTGTTGGTTTCTGCCATACAACAACGTGAATCAGTCGTACATATACATACGCCCCCTTCCTCTTGAACCTCCCTCCCAACCCACCCCACCCCCATCCCACTCCTCTAGGTTGTCACAGGGCACCAGGCTGAGCTCCCTGTGTTACACAGAAACTTTACACTAGCTATGTATTTTACACATGGTAACGTATATATTTCACTTTTAGTGCTGAATGGGCTTCCCAGGTGGCAGTGAGAAAGAATCTGCCAGCCAATGCAGGAGACACAAGAGATGTGGGTTCCATTCCTGGGTCCGGAAGATCCCTTGGAGAAGAAAATGGCAGGCCACTGCAATATTCTTGCCTGGAAAATCCCAAGGACAGAGGAGCCTGTGGGCTGCAGTTCAGAGGGCTGCGAAGAGTCACACACAACTGAGCAACTAATCTCACGTGCACACACACAATGTATATATTTCAGTGCTCCTCTCAATTTGTCCCACCCTCTCTTTCCCCTGCTGTGTCCACAAGTCCATTGTCTGCATCTGTGTCCCTATTCCTGCCCTGCAGTTAGGTTCATCAGCACCATTTTTCTAGATTCCGTGTTTCACGCATTAATGTACGACATTTGTTTTTCTCTTTCTGACCTACAGCATCCATTCTTTCTGGGTTCCAGTGTCATTTGAGATAATACAGACAAGAGTACATGAGCAGGACATAAGGACACGGTGAGCTGCTGCTGTTTGTGTTACGAGGACTGTGGAATAGGGGTGGTCCTCGGCGCCTACATCCTGTAATGACAAATCAGACATAGCGGGACATCGCAGTAAAGGCAGAGCAGGTGCCTCTTCCATGTTTTAGGATCCTGAGTGTTTCAAAGTATCAGTCATGCACCAGATGTCACTAAAGGAAGCTTTTTTGAAACAATCTGACTCAAAATAATGAGGCTCAGTTTGTAGCTATGAGCTCAGGGGGAAAAAATATAAACACAAGCTGAGGCGGATTTAGCCTGAAGCTAATCAAGCTCATACTTCAGGGTCTGTCACTCTCGCAGGTTTGTTTGTTTTTTTTTTTTTTCTGAGGCCCTGTTCCTAATTTGGTTTTTGTCATTTTTAATTCATTTTCTTACAAAAGCTCCCCCAATTGTTAAGTCTCAGGTCCCATGAAACCCACCGCCCCAGGACACCGCCTGAACATGGGCTCCCAGAGGAACAGCCCCTGCAAGATCAGGCAACGTGAGAGCTCTGTGGCTGCCATCACGCCACCCCTCCCGTTTCAGATCCTGTGGCTATGGCCCTTAGAATCCTCTGTGTCCCCACTAAACGCGAGTCACCTTCCTCTGGGTGCACTCTGCTGCTTCCCATCTTGTCATTTAATCCAGCTATCTGCAAACAACTGCCTGGGGGTCCGATCCAGCCCACCTCCCATCTTTGCAAAAACTATTTTAGTGGAATACAGCCACACTTATTGCATCCACGTGTTATTTACAGCGTGAGGCAGAACTGAGTACCTGCCAGAGACACCAAACCTCCTCAAAGCCTACAGTGGTTACTTTTCTAGCCCTTTGCAGAAAATCTTGCCAACCCCTGATGTGATCTTAATAACTTCATAACTGATCTTGAGAACTTATTCCGTCAACCAGAGATCTGTTTAAAAAAGAAATCAACCCCTGCTGTCTCTTCTTCCTCCCTGTGAAACTTAAAGTGAAATCCAACCCCTTGGACTTCCCTGGTGGTCCAGTGGTTAAGAGTCTGTGCTTCCACTGCAGGGGGTTTGGGTTAGAACACTAGTCAGCGGAGCTAAGATTCCACATGCTGTGCCATTCAGCAAAAAAAAAAAAAAAATTTAATGAAAAAAAAAGAGAAGAAATCCAGCTGCTTACCAGGCCCCACAAGCATTTCCGTGATCAACATGTAAACCTGACTCCCCGATGTCTTCTCCTGCCCATCACCCTTCCCCTCACCGTGCCACTCTCTCTCTCTCTCTTTCTGTGCTTCAGACACTAACTGCTTCCGGCTTCAAGGCTTTGCACTTGCTCTTCCTTCTTCCTGGGAGCCCTTCTCTCAGATCTCACACGGTTAAGCCTTAGGATTCAGACTGCGACTCAAACACTGTCTCCCCAGAGAGGCCTTCCATGACTATTACCAAACCCAACATGGGTCCACTCACCTGTGCGCAACAAAGCCAACCTACTGACAGCAGTTGTGTTGAAGGAAAGGGCAGCACTTAAATGCAGGTGCCCTCCAAGGGGTCCAAGACAGCTAGTGCTCAAAACACTGGAGCTCTCCAGTGGGTTTCAGGAAAAGGTTTTAAGGCATGGTGAGGGAGAGGAGTCCTGCGTATGTGATCAGCTTATGCACAGTTCTCTGGTTGGTGGTGAGGTAATAGGGATTAGCATTGTTAATCTTTAGGTGCCAATAGGTCACGGGGCTACATGCTTATGGTCATCAAGTGTTATTTCTTCTGTGTGGTGATGGTTTTAACACCTGTGAAACAACTTGAGAAATGTGCATTAGATAGTTATTATCCGGGTACTTCAGAGAAGAGCTAAAGCAGAGGATATGGGGAGGGGTCTGTCCCAGGAAGACCCCATGGGGTCCCATGGTTTACATGATTGTTTATCAGCTATCATCTCCTACCTTCAGTCACTTTGGGTTACATGCCCTGGTTTCTTTCTTTTTTTTTTAAATAGCTCTTGCATCATCATGTTGGTTTACTTGTTTACAATCGATATCTCCCATTAGAGCATAAGCTGCTCTAGACCAGGGCCAGGGCAGGACCGTCTTATCCCATGTTGGAAAGTGCGTAGAACAGTGCCTGGCACATGCTAGGTTCCCAAGAATTATTTGTTGAATAAATGAATGAACAGAATGGTTATACCTTAATAGGGGAATTCTGAAAACTGAAAAAGAAGCACCTTGAACAGAGAAATTTCAGAACCTCACCGCAGCTTATGGTACACTGCAGGGAGACCAGCCTCGGGGTCAATCAGAATCTCCTTCTGGGAATCTTGGGATGTGGGTCTCAGGTTTAATCCGTGACCAGAAAACCACCCAAAGCTGAGATGCATTTAACGCAGGTCACACCTTTCGTATTCTTGCCAGAGAAAGAAAACACCTTAGGGTTCAGTCTGGACTAGTGAGCCTTTTTTTTTTTATCATGACACAATTAATAAACAGCCTCTGACACTGAAGCAATAACCAGAGGTGAAGCCTTCTTCACCTTGAAACTGCCTTCTCGGTAGCAACAAGCGTCTCCAATTTCAGGCATTACCCTGACATTATCCAGTGAATTTTTTTTTTTTTTCTTTCAGAAATCTCTTCCTCCTGCTGTTTTCACCCACATCAGCCTCTCCAGTCACTCCAGACAAGCTCAGGACTCTCTACGTGCTCCCACTGCCCTTCTCTCCTGCTGTCCTCCCTGCATTGGTTACACCCTCCTCACGGCCTTCACCTCCACCTGACCATGGTCTGCCTTCCCCAAGGTCATATTAAGTCCCATCACTCCCATCTCAGAGATCCTCTTCTTCCCTGTCATCCTACCTTACTTTCTACTTTACTGTTGACTACCACTGCAGAACAGACCACCCCAAAACTAGTGAGCTTAAACTAGCACCATTTTATCTCTGACTCTGGATCAGAAATTTGGGCCAGGCTCAACCTGGTAGTTTTTCTGCTCCATATATGGTGAAATGAAGTCATTAGCTGGAATTCATCTAGTGAGTCAGTCAGTCTGGTCTGAGATAGCTCCATCAGCGTTTAGCACCTCGGTGGGCTGGTGGAAGGCTGGACTCGGGGTGGGCGTGTCCTCTGGATACCTACACGTGGCTTCCAGCATAAGCATATAGGTAGTCAGACTACTCTGGTAGCAACTCAAAGCTCCCAGAAGAGTGATCTAGGAAAATAAATTAAATATTTAAAGAAACCAAAAGGTGTTGGGGGCAGGGGGTCCTCCAGCTGCCCAAAGCTCAAAAGCCAATATACAAGCCAGCTTGGTGGAAAAATTGCTTTATTTCAGATGCCAGCAACTGGATGTGGGGGTAGTGGGGAGAGTGGCAGACACCTGTCCAAAGGCCGACTACCCCCCTCCCTTGACAAGCAGAAAGTTAGATTTTATAGACAGAAGTGGTGGAGGGAGGGGAAGAAGACTACATGTAGAAAAAGCACAGTCATCCCTGACAGTCGTCTTCACACTGGTCATCAGTGGTCTGACCAGTGTCATCTTGGTTGTTTTAGGTACAGTTCATCTTCAGTTCCAGGGTCCATTTGTTCCCATTTCTTAGTGACCAGTTCTTGGAACTGTGGCAGCTCATGTCCTGGGTACAGTCTGATCATCATGTAGTTAACTTCTCCACCTGGTGTTTTGGTATCTATAAGACAGCTCACAGGATATGGCTCAGAATATTATCTATAGCCCTTGAGAAAGAACTAAAGGTCCTCGACTATGCTTAATGACTACATTATTATTATTTAGTCTCTTTTGACTGTTTTCCTTTGTTTCTGCATTTCTTATTTCTCTGATTAAACTTATTCTTTGACTAAAGTTTTCCACAGAAAAAAGGCAAGCAGAGAAGGTGGGGTGGGAGGGGGCAAGGACTATGGGGTCCTGCTCCATTTCAGTATCTTTATATGAATAACTCTTTTGGACAAAAATTCACTTAAAGTCTTTAAGCAGAGCTGTTTCTCTTCCTCTTTTTCAAGGTAGCTTCTGGGAAAGGTAAAAGATTGAGAGCCTTTCTGATCACCGAGGGAGTGGGGATGCAGAAAAGGGTGCTGAGGCGGTGAGAGGCAGCTGGCCCAGGTACTGTCCCTCTCTGCAGACCTGGCACAGGGTGGCTGCATGGATATAGCCTCAGAATTGGCATCTGCTAAGGACAGTACCATCTGCATAGCAATGAATCTTCCTAGGCAGAGATGTGAGATAACTTGCCTGAATGCACACATTAATAAGAGGCAGAGCTAAGATTTGAATCCAGGTCATTCTAATTCTGATCTTCTTCCCTAATTGCTGTTTTGTACCAGCCCCTCTTCTCACCAATGAAATGGCAACATACAACACTAAGCCTTTATTTCCCAGCCTAAAATAATTTTGTCTAAATTAGTTGCAGTCAGTGGGCCCCACTCTTCTCTCCCTTTAAAAGCCTTCCTCAACCATCCCAACCATCCTCAAGAGGTAATTATGTGACTAATCCCTAATAATGTATTAATAATGAATACTAAATTATTAGTATTGATACCTATTAAATTGCTATTAATAATTAAAACTTATTAATCAAATCGCAGCTGGGCAGTTGAGTTATTTCATTGTATAGAAACTTGGACTTAGCAATCCCACTGCTGGGCACACACACTGAGGAAACCAGAAGGGAAAGAGACCCGTGTACCCCAATGTTCATCGCAGCACTGTTTATAATAGCCAGGACATGGAAGCAACCTAGATGTCCATCAGCAGATGAATGGATAAGAAAGCTATGGTACATATACACAATGGAGTATTACTCAGCCATTAAAAAGAAAACGTTTGAATCAGTTCTAATGAGGTGGATGAAACTGGAGCCTATTATACAGAGTGAAGTAAGCCAGAAGGAAAAACACCAATACAGTATAATAACGCATATATATGGAATTTAGAAAGATGGTAACAATAACCCTGTGTTCGAGACAGCAAAAGAGACACTGATGTATAGAACAGTCTTATGGACTCTATGGGAGAGGGAGAGGGTGGGTAGATTTGGGAGAATGGCATTGAAACATGTAAAATATCATGTATGAAGCGAGATGCCAGTTCAGGTTCGATGCACGATACTGGATGCTTGGGGCTAGTGCACTGGGATGACCCAGAGGGATGGTATGGGGAGGGAGGAGGGAGGAGGGTTCAGGATGGGGAACACATGTATACCTGTGGCAGATTCATTTTGGTATTTGGCAAAACTAATACAATTATGTAAAGTTTAAAAATAAAATAAAATTTTTAAAAAAAAGCTAAAAAAAAAAAAGAAACTTGGGCTCATGATCACTCAAAGTTACTGGTTCTCTACTGGGGGTGGGATGGGGTGGTTTTGCCCCTCACTCTCACCGCGGGGACATTCGGCACTATCTGGAGACACTTTCGGTTGTCATCTCTTGAAGACGTGCTACTGGCATCTAATGGGTAGAGGCCAGGACTGTTGCTGATTACCCACAACAAACAATTCCCACCTCAAGGAATTATCTGGCCCCAAACGTCAGGAGTGCTGAGATTGTGCAACCCTCCTCCCATCAACGCAGTGGTTGTTGCTCACCTAGATGTAGGATCAGACCCTAGATGGATGAGGTGCTCAGTTGTTAAGTCTTGCCTGACTCTTTCGCAACCCCGTAGACTGTACCCTGCCAGGTTCCTCTGTCCATGGGATTCTCCAGACAATAATACTGGAGTGGGTTGCCATTTCCTTCTCCAGGGGATTTTCCTGACCCAAAGATCGAACCCCTGTCTCCTGCATCTCCTGCATAGGCCGATTCTTTACCCCTGAGCCACACAGGAAGCCCTTCAGAGGGAAGAAACACCTGGCTTATTTGCCCTAGGGCAGAATGATATTAAGACCATCCTTGCTTTTGTATTTGCTTCTTGAACAAGAGGGCAGATTGATTGCCCTTTGTTCTCAGAAGGGAAATGGTTGGGTGGTGGCCTTAGGCAGCTGGCCTCCAGCAAGAGAGTAAATGCTAGGGCCCAGGCTGAAGCCAAGCAGGACGTGCGCTCACCGCAGAGCACTGAGGCAGGGCTGCTGGTGGACAATGCCCAACTCCCAGGGGTGGGGAGTGGCTGAGTGGAGTAGGTGCCAGTGTCCTACAGGGGTGGGGCAAGGGAGTGGGAGTGGTCTGAGAGACACAGGGAGGTCCTGCCTTAGCCCTGAACGTAAGCCTCCACACTCAACCTCTCCATCAGCCACACCGGGCTCCAAATAAGATGTGACTCCAGGGAATTGGGGCTTCCCTGGTGGCTCAGCTGATAAAGAATCTCCCTGAAATGGGGGAGACCTGGATTCGATCCCTGGGTTAGGAAGATCCCATGGAGAATGGAATAGCTTCCTACTCCAGTATTCTGGCCTGGAGAATTCCATGGACTTATTCCATGGGATCACAAAGAGTCGGACACATCTGAGTGACTTTCACTTTTACTTCCAAGGAATTGGTACTTTTTTTTTCTGCTGAGCTGTTCTCTTTTTTTTTGCAATCTCTCTTTTTTTGTGATTTTTTTTTTTTTTTTCTGGGAAAACTTGAAGCACACTGATACGTGTTTTTCAATTTTTCGTTCTCCTAACTGGGGCCTGCTTCAGGATATTTTCTGTTTCATCAGTCAAGAGCCTGGTATGTAGCAGATGCTCAACACATATTGGTTGGAATATAGGACTTTCTAGGATGGTGATAACAATGCAAAAGCATCTGATGTTTTCTGTGCTTAATGGTTCCTCCTTTGAAAGTCACCAGCCATATTAAGAAAATGTTGACTGTCTTCATTAGGACAACATATGACTTGAACATATGTGTGGCGGGGGGTCGATTTGAGTCCACAAATGCTCCCTGAACATGCGCTGGTCAGTATTTCAGGTGCTCTGAGGGATATCAGTTCAGTTCAGTCGCTCAGTCATTCCGACTCTTTGCAAACCCATGAATCGCAGCACGCCAGGCCTCCCCTGTCCATCACCAACTCCCGGAGTTCACACAAACTCATGTCCATCGAGTCGGTGATGCCATCCAGCCATCTCATCCTCTGTCATCCCCTTCTCCTCCTGCCCCCAATCCCTCCCAGCATCTGAGGGATATACAGATAAATAAATCATGATTTCTGCATCAGGAAGTGAAACTCAGCAGGGAAAAAAAGAAAACGAATTTGCAGAGAGTTAGCTAGTCCAAACACATTTATGACAGATATTAAAGTGGGAATATAAGTAGAGTGACAGGAACACCAAGGAGAGATCCATTTAGAGAATTCTGTCTTAACAAGGAAAGCTTAGAAGTGAGGCATCCTGAACTGCGTCCGGAAAGCTGGGGGGATATTGATTGGTCCTATCATAAACTACTACTGTCTGGACCCAGATAAGATCCACCTTTCACCTGTAGGCATGATGCCCTTGATATTATTTTTTAATTTTAATGTAAATATAAGGGACATACAGAAAAGTGCACAGTTCATAAGTATATCAGTTGATGAACTCTTACAAAATGAGCACACTTGTGTAGATGCTACCCAAGTTAAGAACTAGAACACTGCCTTGTTTCCAGAAGCCTCTTTGTGCTCTTCCCCAACGTTACCCTCCCAGCCCCTGAAAGTTTAGGACTCTCTGGTTTCTAACAACGGATTTACGATGCTTGATTTTAGCAAAATGGAATTGAATAGTATGTTTTTGCTTGTGTGTTGGTCAAAATTATTTTATGAGAATCATCCATTTTCCCCCCACCTAGCTGTAGTTTGCTCATTTCCAATGCTGTAGAGCATTCCATCACATGAATACACCACAGCTTATTTAGGACATTTAGAATTTATCCACTTTACTGGTGACGATAAGTGATTTAAGTTTTTGGGAACTTCAACTATTGCCATTTTTTGTGTCAATTGTTGGTATATGTTTACTTCTTTATTGGATATATACCTTAAGGTTAAATTTCCAAGAGAAATTTAATTCCATGAACCTTCTGAAGACAGAATGTCCACTGATATCCTCATCTATTCTTTTTTTTTTTAATAATTTTATTGATTTATTTATTTTTGGCTGTGCTGGATCTTTGCTGCTATGAAGGTTTTCTCTAGCTGCAGCGATCAGAGCCTACTCTTCGTTGCGGTGCCCTGGCTTCTCGTTGTGCTTGCTTCTCTTGTTGTGGAGCACAGGCTCTAGGTGTGTGGGCTCCAGTAGTTTGGCATCCAGGCTCAGAAGTTGTGGCTCATGGGCTTAGTAGCTCTGAGGCTTGTGGAATCTTCTCAGACCAGGGATTGAACCTGTGACCCTTGCATTGGCAGGCAAATTCTTTTCCACTGCACCACCAGGGAAGCCCCTCATCAATTCGTAATTTGGGGTGAAATCTTTACACGTGAGGTAGTACCTGGGGGACGGCTGAGATGACTTCTCAGATGAAATGAACGTGATCTGAAAACACAAGGGCTTGCTGATGTGGTGAGCATCACTCTCTGTGTCACTCGACAAAACCCTTGCTGGAACTTGGAAAGGAGTGGCAAGTCCCAGGGTGCTGAAAAAGAGTCGGGCATGACTTAGTCACTAACAACAACAACTAGAATGGCAGTGATTCCATCCTCCAGTTCCAGCTCTCATTTTAACCACAGACTTCAGCCAAACGGAGCTCATGTGCTCTGGCAAGACTTTTTGTGTAACTTAAATCAGGTTTCATCTCTGATTTATTAGGATTTTCTCAAATTGCTAATACCATTATTCTACCCCCATCCATTTCATCAGCAGCAGTTTAAGCTCAGTTGCCTTGAATCAGTCACCGACAGTCCCAAAGGTTTATTTGGCTTTATATTTCTTAACACGATTTATAGCATTCAAATATTGAGTTAGATTTCAGGATGACATTCATCAAGCCTGCTATAAAATGCCCTCCACTTTTTTCTCATCAGCCCTGTCATCTATTTTGGCAGTAAAAGTGCCACTGCTTTTACCTCTGTCCCATATCATCAGATAAAATCACTTTTTCTTTCCTAGGCTTACATTCCAGCAATGCCCAAGAACTCATCTACATGTCCTGCTTAAATTTCATTCTTTCTATAAAACTTTATAATAAACTCACCTCTTCAAATACATTTTTCCCCAAGGACATATCCCAAATTTGGTCTCTTTATAATACCTTTCCAAATGCTGGAATTGCTTGCATGGGTCAGGGATATTTTATTTTCTGAAGTAAAGATCAAGTCTCTTGAACCTCCAAGAATGTATGTGTTCATGGGGACAAAGAGCTGAAATACTGTGATCTAGGCTGGGAAAACCTCATTTATCTGGCTCATTGTCCAGCCTGAGTTACTCTCCAATGATTAAATCCCCAGGACTCCAACCTAAGAGGCAGAGTTTCCAGTGTCCCTGGAAACACCGTTGGTCTGCCGGACTCCTCACAGACTCTGACAGAAGCTGGAGTGGGATCACCCAGTCCAACCCCTCTTGTTTCATGAATTGGGAACCTGAGATCTACAGAAACCAATGACTCCTAATAAGTCCTAATAATTCTAATCAGTTACTTGGCAAAGTTCTGGATGTGCCCTATGGGTATTGTAGCATCAATCATTCCCAACCACTGTCACAAAAATCCCCATTGTAGAACGGAAGGGAACTCCAAGGGAAAAACAACAGGCTTCAAGAACAGACAACATCAAATTTGCCTTGAGACCCCTGCTCCCACCTACTGATATTCAGGCAGAGTATTTTCCTCTTCTTTGAAATGGAGTATGACACTGCTTCCCTGAAGAATTGCAGAGAACCTGCATAGCACTTTAACATTGTGGAGCTCAGCCAATGGCAGTCAAATGGTAATGTTGGAGAGTATACTCAGTCTGTCAGTCACATCTGACTCTGGACCATAGCCCGCTAGGCTCCTCTGTCCACGGAATTTTACAGGCAAAAATAATGGAGTGGGTAGCCATTCCCTCCTCCAGGGGATCTTCCTGATCCAGGGATGGAACTGGCATGTCTTGCCTCTCCTGCATTACAGGTGGATTCTTTCCCACTGAGTCATCTGGGAAGCCTGATGTTGGAGAATCAAGAAGTAATATGTGGACACTGGACATTGAGGAAAAGAGCCTGGGAGTTTGGCGGTAGGTAGAGTCTGAGGATAAACTCAGAAGTCAGTGAAAACCCTTGGGCTGATTGGCACAGTCTACCAATGCCTGCTTTAAGATTTCAGGGCCCATTTGGAAGATGAATGACCTCAGCTAGTCCAACCATTGCAGCTCAGAGAAGTGAGTTTCCTGGGGTTCTCTAGATCCTGCCTAGGGTCACTCATCTAGTTGTTGTTCCTCTCCTGCAGAGAGGAAGAGCAGAGGAAGACAGGTAAAAGAAGAAGATGCTGGCCAGTGCTTGCCCCCAGTTTCAGTGAGAAAACTAGATCTCACCCAAATGTGCTGGTCCTGAGGGTGCACGCAAATTTCATTGTTTCAGCGCTCCTCTAAAGGACATCCTGTAACTACTTGCTCAGGATTCCTGGCACATTGCTGGGCATCAGGAGAGGCATTCAATAAATCATGTGAAAAGGCATATAGCTGGAAGGGTGTTGAGAGAGAAACTCATTTTTTCCAGGGAGAAAATGGAATGAGGATGGGAACTGAAAAGAACTAATAGCATCTGCCTTCCTGCTATTTGGGTGTACGAGTGGGTAAAACAGAAGATCAATGGTCCACCTGCAGTCCTTCCTACTAAGCACGCTTTCTGGTTCTCTGCTCTAGGTGACCCCCAGGGGCAGCCTATGGGATTTGTTTTCACTCAGCCCCTCTGCTGACTTTTGCTATCTTGTATCACTGAATGGCTCTAAAACCACTTACAGCCACGTGAGAGAACCATTTCCTCTTCCTCGAAACTTTAATATAGTCTTTCTTCTCCTGCTGGGCTAGTTCCTGGCTAAAGTTGAATTCCCAGTTTGGAAATGAATACGTGGTTGTATGATTAATACATGCTTGTTGGTAGAATTGGAAGTCTTTCTTCAGAAATATACAGCCGTGGTTCAGACCAAAGACCAGGGTTTAACAGCAGAGAATAGTAGGGACGAAAAAAAAAAAAAAATCCTATACAGTATTAAGGCTCAGTGATCCCAAACTCAGATGACTGTTACCATAGCCGAGCAAGCTAATGTCACCATCTGCAACAGCTGGGTTTCCATAAATACCACAGAGCCTCTTACTCATCAGTGGCATTGTGTCTCCAAAGCCATGTTGGTTTCACAAGACTGCCTGCCTGCCTCTTGGCACCATTTCAGCCTGTGAATATTTTCATTGAAGATTTCCCCATCTGGCAGCTGCCCAGGCAGTCATGTCCTGGTGTGCTTGGTAGTGTCTTTACAAGGGGATCAAGCCACTGAGAGTGTGACACCTGCCTATGGGCTATGTGGCAAATAGCCAGGCAAAGCAAAAGGTCACAGGGCATGGCTGCAAAGAAATAAATTAAATGAGTGGCATGCGACAGGTGCAGCTAGGTGACAGAAGCCCATCTGGATGTACTATATTCCTTAAAAGCAGAGTCAGAGATCCAAGAAGTGGCAGATTCATAGATGTAGAAATCTTTTTCCCATGTCAGTGAGCTTGCAGAGTTTGGATTTTCCATGGAGCTCCTCATTTGGAATATTCACCCAGCTGATAATAACATCTTTTCAGCATCCATGAATATCATTGCACCTTCCTGGGCTTGAAAGAGCCAAGCAATCTGATCTCATGCTAGTCTTCAGGAGATGGATAACAAGAAAAGTCAGAGGTGCTCTATCTTCATCCTGGTGACCTCTACTGGATAGCTTAATTGATATGTTTGGGGGAAAGGAGGTGGGTATATGGTAAAAATAGGTTTTCATTTTTTTTTTCATACTGAAACTGACCTATTATTCCATTTCAACATGAATACTCATTTACGTGTCACGATTTTCATAGGTGATTTCCTGTACTTTTGACAGTTCCAGTATATATTAAACAGTTGGTTTCTCTCCTTTACTGGCAAACTGGAGCAGAGAGGGGAGAAGCACCCTCTGTGCTCTTTGGATGCCAAGTGGATGGTGTCTAGATCAGGGCTCTGCTTATGGTAAGTGCTGAATAAGTATTTGGTGCATTGAGTCTAAGCAAACATATAAACATATCCACGAGGGAAGAAGACAGACAATGTGGGGACAGGACTCAGTGTTCCCGTCACCCCCAAGACCACCCCAGCCCCTCACGATGGGAATTAGGGGTCAGCTGAAGTTGCCTGCTTATCTGGGAGGATTGCTATAAGAATGATTCTCGGTCCTTTACTCACTATGCACAACCTTTCTTAGTGAGGGGTAGTTGTAAGGATCTGATGGTGGAGTGGCCAGTTTGACTGTCTGCTAGCTGCACTGCTGTTTGTGTCGTCACTAAGTTGAGTCCAACTCTTTTTGTGACCCCATGGACTCTGCCAGGCTCCTCTGTCCATGGGATTTTCCAGGCAAGAATACTGGAACAGGTTCCCATTTCCTTCTCCAGAGGATTTTCCTGACCCAGGGATCAAACCCACATCCCCTGCATTACAGGCAGATTCTTTACCACTGAGCCACCTGAGAAGCTTGCATGGCCCTGAACAAATCATCTAACACCCCCCCCCCCCCCACCCAAGCCTCAGTTACCTCATCTGTAAAATAGAAAAAATCATAGAATCTCTGCAGTGTTGGGCTGGGGTCAGCTCTCACTGGATTGCAAGGGCTGATTTTGTGCTTCCTCTTCCAACCTTACAACCTTACAACTTCTGTCCTATACATGGACATCACCAGATGGTCAACACCAAAATCAGATTGATTATATTGTTTGCAGCCAAAGATGGAGAAGCTCTATACAGTCAGCAAAAACAAGACCAGGAGCTGACTGTGGCTCAGACCATGAACTCCTTATTGCCAAATTCAGACTTAAAGAAAGTAGGGAAAACCACTAGACTATTCAGGTATGACCTAAATCAAATCCCTTATGATTATACAGTGGAAGTGAGAAATAGATTTAAGCACCTAGATCTGATAGATAGAGTGCCTGATGTACTATGGAATGAGGTTCGTGACATTGTACAGGAGACAGGGATCAAGACCATCCCCATGGAAAAGAAATGCAAAAAAGCAAAATGGCTGTCTGGGGAGGCCTTACAAATAGCTGTTGAAAAGAAGAGAAACGAAAAGCAAAAGAGAAAAGGAAAGATGCAGAGTTCCAAAGAATAGCAAGAAGAGATAAGAAAGTCTTTTTCAGCTATCAATGCAAAGACATAGAGGAAAACAACAGAATGGGAAAGACTAGAGATCTCTTCAAGAAAATCAGAGATACCAAAGGAACATTTCATACAAAGATGGGCTCGATAAAGGACAGAAATGGTATGGACCTAACAGAAACAGAAGATATTAAGAAGAGATGGCAAGAATACACAGAACTGTACAAAAAAGATCGTCACGACCAGATAATCACGATGGTGTGATCACTGACCTAGAGCCAGACATCCTGGAATGTGAAGTCAAGTGGGCCTTAGAAAGCATCACTATGAACAAAGCTAGTGGAAGTGATGGAATTCCAGTTGAGCTATTTCAAATCCTGAAAGATGATGCTGTGAAAGTGCTGCACTTAATATGCCAGCAAATTTGGAAAACTCAGCAGTGTCCACAGGACTGGAAAAGATCAGTTTTCATTCCAATCCCAAAGAAAGGCAATGCCAAAGAATGCTCAAACTACCGCACAGTTGCACTCATCTCACACGCTAGTAAAGTAATGCTCAAAATTCTCCAAGCCAGGCTGCAGCAATACATGAACTGTGAACTTCCTGATGTTCAAGCTGGTTTTAGAAAAGGCAGAGGAACCAGAGATCAAATTACCAACATCCTCTGGATCATGGAAAAAGCAAGAGAGTTCCAGAAAAACATCTATTTCTGCTTTATTGACTATGCCAAAGCCTTTGACTGTGTGGATCACCAGAAACTGGAAAATTCTGAAAGAGATGGGAATACCAGACCACCTGATCTGCCTCTTGAGAAATTTGTATGCAGGTCAGGAAGGAACAGTTAGAACTGGACATGGAACAACAGACTGGTTCCAAATAGGAAAAGGAGTTCGTCAAGGCTGTATATTGTCACCCTGCTTATTTAACTTCTATGCAGAGTACATCACGAGAAATCCTGGACTGGAAGAAGCACAAGCTGGAATCAAGATTGCTGGGAGAAGTATCAATAACCTCAGATATGCAGATGACACCACCCTTATGGCGGAAAGTGAAGAGGAACTAAAAAGCTGTGAAGAAGGCTGAGCGCCAAACAATTGATGCTTTTGAACTGTCGTGTTGGAGAAGACTCTTGAGAGTCCCTTGGACTGCGAGGAGATCCAACTGGTCCATTCTGAAGATCAGCCCTGGGATTTCTTTGGAAGGAATGATGCTAAAGCTGAAACTCCAGTACTTTGGCCACCTCATGTGAAGAGTTGACTCATTGGAAAAGACTCTGATGCTGGGAGGGACTGGGGGCAAGAGGAGAAGGGGACGACAGAGGATGAGATGGCTGGATGGCATCACTGACTCGATGGACGTGAGTCTGAGTGAACTCTGGGAGTTGGTGATGGACAGGGAGGCATGGCGTGCTGCAATTCATGGGGTCGAAAAGAGATGGACACGACTGAGCGACTGATTGATCTGATCTGATCTTCCAACGTTAAGTTCAGGGAGTTCACATTGGAAAGTTGAATAACCCCTGAGAGTATTTACACCATGGAAATTGGCAGAGGCTACAAATTAGGGCATTTTCTTTTTGGAGAGCCAGCTGTAAAACATTTTGTGGGGAATAAATAATACAAGTCATGTTAAAGGGCTTCACAGTGTCTTGCACACAGTAGGCACTTGAGAATTGTAGATTATTACCAGATTTCTGTAGGACTGTGGGACTTTTGATTTACATTTTTACATCTGTGAAACCAGGATGTGACATAATGAGTTTAGTTGCTCAGCTGTGTCTGACTCTTTGCAACCCCATGAATCTCAGCACGCCAGGCCTCCCTGTCCATCACCAACTCCTGGAGTTCACTCAAACTCACGCCCATTGAGTCAGTGATGCCATCCAGCCATCTCATCCTCTGTCATCCCCTTCTCTTCCTGCCCCCAATCCCTCCTAGCATCAGAGTCTTTGCCATTGAGTCAACTCTTCCCATTGGTGGCCAAAGTACTGGAGTTTCAGCTTTAGCATCATTCCTTCCAAAGAAATCCCAGGGCTGATCTCCTTCAGAATGGACTGGTTGGATCTCCTTGCAGTCCAAGGGACTCTCAAGAGTCTTCTCCAACACCACAGTAGCACATAATCAGTAGCATCTTACAATTATAATTGGCAGTATATTTCCTCAGAAGCTCCCAAAATAATGGCCTATGTAACAGTTGTTCTAAGTTGCTTCAGTTGTGTCCACTTCTGTGACCCTGGACTGTAGACTGCCAGGCTCCTCTGTCCATGGGAGTCTCCAGGCAAGAATACTGCAGTGGGTTGCCATTTCCTTCTCCAGGGATCTTGCTGACCCAGAGATTGAACCCACCTCTCTTGTGTCTCCCGCTTGGCAGACAGGTTCTTTACCACTTGTGCTCCTTAGGTGAAACATTATTATTAGCGGCAGCAGCATTATTACACTAGGTCCTTTGTAATAGTTTTGTATGTGATTTTCAGAAGATGAGGGGAAACACACCAAAGTCTTACCAAATCTAGTAGCACCTGTTTGATTGTAGGGGCGATTAAAGTAGAGAAAGTCTAGCTTCCCTAGCTTCGTTTGTCCTTTCCTGTAACTGAGAGCTCTGCCTCCTCCCCACTGCTGTTTTCTATCCCCAAATCCTCCAGCCATGTCCTGTCTCAGGAGTGATCCGCTGGGACCCTCGGGATGCATGAGTTGCTCCGATGAATGTGACAACACCCTGAGCAGGTTTGCATTGACAGCCCAACAGCTCACTAGGCACTGGGAGCTGGAGTCCCAGGAAAAGGCACTTCCAGTGACCATGGTGGGCAGATGAAAGAGGCTGGGCTGTCAGGAGCCTTTCCTGACATTAACATTACCCATATGGGTTGCTGCTTGCAAAGCTGCCAGCCTTACAAACCTTTCCTGGTAGGTGATGATGGCTGAGACTCAGTATACATTTGTTGAATAAGCCAGTGAATGATTAAGTGCATAATAATAACAAAGTTATGCCAAACAGAAATGTTTGAATATATGAAATCATCAAGTATTACTTAGAATGTTGTAGAAGGTACTCAAAAGAGGGATCCCTACTTGCTGGAGGGATGTATTAATAAATTAATAAATTGCCTTAGCTCTTTTAAGGGATAATTTGCTGATGCATTTTAAAACTTAACACATGGAGAGAGGCACTCACACTCAGGCACAAACTGGAGGGCTCAAAGAGATTCATGGCTGTGTCACCTCTAGTGGCAAAATCTGTAAGCGGCCTAAATACTAATAAGGGATGGGTTAACTAAACACTGTGATGCTCACAACCACTCAATGCGCAGCAGTTGGGAAGAATGAGGCGATTTGTATATACTGACGAAGACAGAAATATTAGTGGGAGAAAAAGCATTTTATCAAACACTGTACATCATATGACGATGTTTACATCTTTAAGACATGAAAGAAGACCTTTTCCCCCCATATTATTTATATGAGCTTAAATGCCTAAGAAAAGGTAGTAACAGTTACCTCTGGGAAGAGGGATGCAATGTATGGGGAGGGAGGCAGAGCATATGGCCAAGGCAGACTTTAACTTTATTTTTATGTTTAGATTTAAACATTGTACAACCAAAAGGTAGCCATGTGTTATTTGTGTCATCAACATTTTTAAATAAATAAAAGGGAAGCCTGGCTGGTGATTCCTCAGGCAGAGGCATAAATCCTTGCAGCAGCTCTGGGAGCGCACTCTCTGCCAGGGACAAGGCTGCTGAGTCTGAACTGTGAGCAGTCAAGCACGGCAGGAGCTGCTTAGAGAGGTTGTTCTGCCCTGAGAGGTGATGAGCAGAGACCCATGAAGCCAGGAGCCCCTGCAGGGGCTGATGGGACAGCAGTGGCCACAAAGGCCCTGCCTTCCTCCTCCTCTTTTGTGAATGCCTCTGTTGATGGTGTGTGTGTGTGTGTGTGTGTGTGTGTGAGATTAGGGGAGGGGAGGGAGAATAACAAGGACAAGGGAGGAAAGGGTGAAGGGAGATGAAGGAGAGTGAAGTCATCCAAGACAAACATGCCTACCTGGTCATGGTACCAAGAACCCAGCCTTTCCACTGCTGAGAATTCAAGGAGTTTAATGGTTTATCCCCTGCTCCTTCATTTCTCCAACCAAAGGCAAAGTAGTCTGTTTGGGCGGGTTGCTGTTGCTGTTCAGTTACTCAGGCATGTCTGACTCTTTGTGACCCCGTGGACTGCAGCATGCCAAACCATCTCCCAGAGTTTGCTCAAACTCATATCCATTGAGTCAGTGATGCTATCCAATCATCTCATCCTCTGTCGCCCCTTCTCCTGCCTTCAGTCTTTCCCAGCATCAGGGTCTTTTCTTATGAGTCAGATCTTCAAGACAGGCCAAAGTATTGGAGCTTCAGCTTCAGCATCAGTTCTTCCATTGACTACTCAGGGTTGATCTCCTTGCTGTCCAAGGCACTCTCAAGAGGCCTCTCCAGCACCACAATTCAAAAGCATGAATTCTTTGGCACTCAGCCTTCTTTATGGTCCAACTCTCACATCCATACATAACACTGGTAAAAACATAGCTTTGATTAGACAGACCTTTGTTGGCAAAGTGATTTCTCTGCTTTTTAATACATTGTCTAGGTTTGTCATAGCTTTCCTGCCAAGGAGCAAGCATCTTTTAATTTCACAGCTGCAGTCACCATCTGCAGTGATTTTGGAGCACAAGTGAATAAAACCTGTCACTGCTTCCACTTTTTTCCCCATCTATTTGCCATTAAGTGAAGATAATCATGAAGGTGTGATCACTCACCTAGAGCCAGACATCCTGGAATGTGAAGTCAAGTGGGCCTTAGAAAGCATCACTATGAACAAAACTAGTGGAGGTGACGGAATTCCAGTTGAGCTCTTTCAAATCCTGAAAGATGATGCTGTGAGAGTGCTGCACTCAATATACCAGCAAATTTGGAAAACTCAGCAGTGGTCACAGGACTGGAAAAGATCAGTTTTCATTCCAATCCCAAAGAAAGGCAATGCCAAAGAATGCTCAAACTACCGCACAATTGCACTCATCTCACACGCTAGTAAAGTAATGCTCAAAATTCTCCAAGCCAGGCTTCAGCAATATGTGAACCGTGAACTTCTAGATGTTCAAGCTGGTTTTAGAAAAGGCAGAGGAACCAGAGATCAAATTGCTAACATTCGCTGGATCATGGAAAAAGCAAGAGAGTTCCAGAAAAACATCTATTTCTGCTTTATTGACTATGCCAAAGACTTTGACTGTGTGGATCACCAGAAACTGGAAAATTCTGAAAGAGATGGGAATACCAGACCACCTGATCTGCCTCTTGAGAAATTTGTATGCAGGTCAGGAAGCAACAGTTAGAACTGGACATGGAACAACAGACTGGTTCCAAATAGGAAAAGGAGTACATAAAGGCTGTATATTGTCACCCTGCTTATTTAACTTATATGCAGAGTACATCATGAGAAATGCTGGGCTGGAAGAGACACAAGCTGGAATCAAGATTGCTGGGAGAAATATCAATAACCTCAGACATGCAGATGACACCACCCTTATGGCAGAAAGTGAAGAGGAACTCAAAAGCCTCTTGATGAAGGTAAAAGAGGAGAGTGAAAAAGTTGGCTTAAAACTCAACATTCAGAAAACTAAGATCACGGCATCTGGTCCCATCACTTCATGGGAAATAGATGGGGAAACAGTAGAAACAGTGTCAGATTTTAATTTTGGGGGCTCCAAAATCACTGCAGATGGTGATTGGGGCCATGAAATTAAAAGATGCTTACTCCTTGGAAGGAAAGTTATGACCAACCTAGATAGCATATTGAAAAGCAGAGACATTATTTTGCCAACAAAGTTTCCATCTAGTCAAGGCTATGGTTTTTCCAGTGGTCATGTGTGGATGTGAGAGTTGGACTGTGAAGAAAGCTGAGCGCTGAAGAATTGATGCTTTTGAACTGTGGTGTTGGAGAAGACTCTTGAGAGTCCCTTGGACTGCAAGGAAATCCAACCAGTCCATTCTAAAGTAGATCAGCCCTGGGATTTCTTTGGAAGGAATGATGCTAAAGCTGAAACTCCAGTACTTTGGCCACCTGATGCGAAGAGTTGACTCATTGGAAAAGACTCTGATGCTGGGAGGGATTGGGGGCAGGAGGAAAAGGGGACGACAGAGGATGAGGTGGCTGGATGGCATCACCGACTCGATGGATGTTAGTTTGAATGGACTTCGGGAGTTGGTGATGGACAGGGAGGCCTGGTGTGCTGCAGTTTGTGGGGTTGCAAAGAGTCGGACAGGACTGAGCGACTGAACTGAACTGAACTGATTGATATTTCTCACAGCAGTCTTGATTCCAGCATGAGCTTCATCCAGTCCAGCATTTTGCATGATTCACTCTGCATATAATTTAAATAAGCAGGGTGAGAAAATACAGCCTTGATGTACTCCTTTTTTTTTTTTTTTTGAAGCCAGCTCTAAACCTCCTCACCCCAGAGTCACATTGCCAGTTGGGACCTCAAAAAGTTATCTCAGTCACCCCCTACTAGGAAGTTAAAAATTAAGCAGATCTTGGGGAAAAACTCATCACTATACACCCAGAACATTTTTCTTTTCTTTTGGAAACCTAAATATTTTCCCTTCCTTCTTCATAGTCCCACATTCTTATTTATTTCCTAAAATTGTCACAGAATGGGATTCTACCATTTGCTTGGTCTGCATCTATCCATCCATCCAATTACACTTATATAGAACCAGCCTCACGTATACATGTATCTCATTATTACCAGGCACTGGTTTTCAAGGGTGAAGAGTTTTAAGAATGAATTTGAGGACATAATGTTGCCAAATTCTTGGCTCTCTGTGCACCAGTGCCAAACAGAAATACAGAGAGAGTTATGGAGAAGAAAGAAAGAGTGGCTTTATTATTTTGCCAGGCAAAGGGGGAACACAATAGGCGAACAACTCAAGAACTGCTTTTCCCCCTCCTCTGTGAGTAGGGAAAGGTTATATAGTCAGGCAGGAGTATGTGGTAAGGATCAAGGCATTAACAGTCTTACAATCTTCTTTCTTCTGCATTTTCTAAAGGATGGGGTTGTTGACAAAATTAGGGTATATGCATGGTCCTAGGTCAAGGTCCGGTGGTCCTCTCCTAATCTTGATGAGCCTCTGCCTCAAGGATGAGCCTCTTGCTGCTTCTCCTTTGATTAGCTACAGTTTTGCCTTTTGGAACTCAGAGAAAGTCATGGAAGCTGGAGGCCTGCCTGCAAGGAATGGGGGACAAAAAGGCCTCTGTGCCCTGGAGTCCCAAAGGGACCTGCTCGGCATCAGTAATGCAAAAAATGAGTGTAAGTGTTAAGTTTCTCCAGGCAAGTATTTGGGGGTATGAGCGATGGAAGGTGGGAGAATGATGGGGAAGTGGGGGCAGTGACCAGAGCAAGAACACTCAAGACAAAAGGAAAACATGGGCCGCAATATGCTGCAGCAATTCCCCTGTACTCAGAGAGGGGAAAAGAAAGTATAGGTAAAAACCTAAACTCAGTGATGAATAAGCGAATTAGAGTTCCCATAGGATGCTGGGTGAGATTTTACAAAGCACAAGAGCGTCATTCTGAAGGATTTTTAAGCTTGCTAATGAAATACCAATATAAGGTATGGAGGCAGAAATGCAGTCAAGTGATTTGGAACAGGAAACCAAATTTCTGGATTAAGAGGGTGCTGGTGTTTCTCACTTCCAAGCCAGGGCAGCTGGACAAAGTCTGATGTGCTCAGAGGAATCTCAGCCTTCAACTTGATTTTTCAAACATTTAAGCTATGGAAATCATCCTTTGCAGAAACAAGGTTAAAAAAAATTGGAATCTGAAAAACAGTTGCATTCTATTTGAGATGTAAATTAAACTTTTTAAGAGGCTTTAAGAGGTAGCTTTTCTGGGATAATTGCATTGCAAGGACGCTGGGCCAATCACTCTTTAACCCAAATGTCACCTAGCTGTGAATATAAAGAGGTGACATCTAAATCTCTGAATCCAACAATGCTCAAGCAAATCTCCAGTGTCCCTTGCCCCTTTATTGCTGGCGGGCTCTGAGCTGTGTCTCTGTGTCGTTGTGGGGACCAGGCATGAGTCCTCTCCCTGTTTGTCTCTTCAGCTCCATCCCACCTGCCTGTAAAGAAAACTCCCAGGAGGTGCCCTGCTTTTGCTGCTGCCCATCATGTTTGCCAGTTGTCCATGCCCAAGGGCACTGTCTCCAGTGACCCCAAAGCTGTCAGTTCTTGGAAAGCCAAATAGCCATGGTGGTATGAGTGGACCCCCCAACCCTGGAACTACTCTTAGTGATCCAGTCCCAGCAGCCACTCTTTGTATGGTCGGAGTGTCCCCAAAAGTCCCTTATAAAATCAGTTCTGTCACTTCTGGCTTTGGCTAGCAGCACCACCGAGGCAGTTAGCTGACCTGGCAGGGAACACAGACCAGACTGTTTCCTAAGGGTCCTCATCTCCCTTCTCTTCCACTGCCTCAGCTCCAAACGCACCTCCCTACTCTCCAAGCTCTGGAAAGAGCCTCTAGAAACTCATCAAACAGACCCAAGGTGGAGGAAACCTGCCCTGCAGGCAGGGAACAAACATTAGCTTCATCAACCAAAAACTCTTTGATGCTGCTGCTGGGGCTTCTAAAGTCATTTGCTTGGCTTTAATAGTCTATAAACCTAAAATAAGGTTTTCACTAACCTGTGAGAAAAAAAAAAACTCAAATATCAACATGATTTTGTTCCAAGTTGCATTATAGTTGTTCCTCCTAAAGGCTAGGTTAAGGTGACTGAGCTATAAAAACACAATAAATGATGTAAAAGTGATAAAGGCATCAACATGCCAAATGGGAAAAGCAGATAGTTTACTGCACATAAATTAAGTGTAAATATTTATTATAAATAAACTGATGCAAGACAATAAGCTATCATAATAACAATTCCTTCAAAGAACCTGTTGGGATGGGCTGAGGTGCACTGGTTAACATTTCTTGGTTACCTACAAGTTCTTATAAACCCTCTACATTTCTTTTTCTTTTTTTAACTTTTATTTTGGATTAGGGAATAGTCAATTAACTATACTGTGATAATTTCAGGAGAACAGCAAGGCAACCCTCTTCATGTCTCTAAAACTAACTTCTTCCAGTTTAGTAAATTCATCAGAGAGAATTTGTTAGGATGAATTCATTTATTTCTTCACTGCCTAGGAGTGTGTTTCTACTGTGTGCCAGGCAGTACTTTTTGGGTATGATGCACGATTGACTTCATGGGTTTTCTTTTTGTAACTGAGGGACAGAAAGCAACAAACAAACAAAAAAGAAATATTTCTGGGATTTCCCTAGTGGTCCGGTGGTTGGAAGTCTGTCTGCCAACGCAGGGTACATGAGTTCCATCTCCGTTCGCGGAAGATCCCACATTCTGCAGAGCAACTAAGCCCCAGCGCCACAACTACTGAAGCTCAGCGCCCCGGAGCTGTGCTGGTCAACGAGAGAAGCCGCTGACTGCAGTGAGAAGCCGAAGAAGCACCGCAACAAGCAGTAGGCCCCGCTCTCCGCAACTAGAGAAAGCCAGACGGCAGCAAAGACCTAGGGCAGCCAAAACTAAAAAGAAATAAAAATTTAAAAAGAAACATTTACTATAATGTCAGGCAGTGATGAGTTGTGAGGATAAACAAAGAAACTGCAGGTGCTAGGGACATTTCAGATAGGGTCAAGGAAGCTTCTCTACGATGGTGACGTCTGAGTAGCTGTGGGACTGAAATGCAACAGCACCCATAGGGTTATCTACAGAGAAGCATGTCCAGCAGGGAAAAACAGCAGATGCAAAAGGCCTGAGGTAGGGTGAAGTTTGGGAGGTGATGCCAAGAAGTGGTATTTATGTCATGTGTGCTGTTGGTAGGTCGTGATGAGGACTCGGATTTTACTCAGCGTCTTTGATAATTACAGATAATTTCTCACATTAGGATCTATTGATATCCTGATCATTTGCTTAGTGGATGCTATGCTGACCCACTCAGACACCCTGATCCCTCTTCAAGACCTCCACACCCATCCCTCCTTGAGCATTGGGGAATGCAGGCTGCGGAAGTCGCAGGCCAGGACCTATCCAGGAGCTGTGCGTTTAAGGGAGCGGCCTCACGCACGCTGACACGCCCTCCCACGCCCGCGGCAGCCAATGACATGTCAGCGTGGGAACGAGGCTCGGCCCCTTTCCTCAGTTGGAGCTAGCCTGGGGGTCAGCCTAGCTTCTGAGCCTTCTGGACGGTGAGCAGGGGTTGAACCACAGTCCAGAGTCTACTCTGTCCAGTCTTCTGGCCTCACGCCACACAGGTGTTGAATTGTTAGTCGCTCAGTCTAACAATTTAGACTGACACTTTGTCTGACTCTTTGCGACCCCATGGATCGTAGCCCGTCAGGCTCCTCCGTGGGAGAAAGCAATGGCACCCCACTCCAGCACTCTTGCCTGGAAAATCCCATGGATGGAGAAGCCTGATGGGCTACAGTCCATGGAGTCGCTAAGAGTAGGACACGACTGAGCGACTTCACTCTCACTTTTCACTTTCATGCATTGGAGAAGGAAATGGCAACCCACTCCAGTGTTCTTGCCTGGAGAATCCCAGGGACAGGGCAGCCTGGTGAGCTGCCGTCTATGGGGTCGCACAGAATCGGATACGACTGAAGCGACTTGGCAGAGGCAGCAGCAGCAGCAGGCTCCTCCGTCCATGGGATTTTCCAGGCAAGAATACTGGAGTGGGGTGCCATTTTCTTCTCCAGGGGATCTTCCCAACCCAGAGATCGAACCTGGGTCTCTCATATTGTGGGCAGACTCTTTACCGTCTGAACCACCAGGGAAACCCACAGGTGTTGAATATACTCAATAAGTCTCTGCCACACAAATCTCAAAATCTGAGAAGCTCCTCTGCCCCGAGGACCTCAGCTAAGGACAATTCTCAACCACGAAATGCATCCAACAGATTTCTATCTAGATGGAGGAGTAAAAGATGGCCATAGATGTATTCTGACAAATGAACAGAACTGGTGAGTTAATTTTTTAAATTATTATTTCCTGATTTGGATGGCCAGTTTTTGTCATTTGACGCTTTTTCTAAAAGTAGTAGACTGAGAAGAAAGAGGGAGTGAGTGGGGAGTTTTCTGAGTTGGAATCCGGTTTTACTTAATTTTATTCTCAATTAGTTTATTCCAAGATATGGAACGCATATTAACTATATTTGGCTAATTGTGAAGAGATGTCACCAGAGTAAGTCTTAAGAAGTTTTTGTCAGCTTGGCTGCTTGCTTTTCTGACTTTTGAAAAATATAAAGGTTTCAAAATAGAGGTAATGCTGTTTGTCTTGAAAATTTTTTTTTTTACTGATAAGTCTTTTCATGCGCTCAGCTGGGCTGAATGTTGTGGGGTCATGGGCTATCCAGGTGTTTGATATTACTGCTGCTTGGTACAAAATTGCAACTTGAAGGTCGATCCTCATTTAGCCACTGACACAATTTGTTTCACCACTGTCATGCCGAGCTCAGGACAGTCATCAAAATGTGCCCAGTCCCTGTGCTTTTGTGACGTTTAACTCTCCTGCCAGTTATGTCCCTGGTGTTTATTGCACCTTCTTTTTCTCAATGAATCTCCATAGTGTTGGGAATGGCTATGTAGCCACCAAAAACGTTCATTTCCCAGGTTCTCTTGCTGTTTGGAGGATTGGAGGAAGGGAGTTGGGGAGATTAGGGGCATGGGAAGAAGTAGCCAGAAGTCATTTGGTGGGATTTCTGGGAATCATCTTTATGAGGGCCTGAGTCACCTGAGGGACACCCATCCGTCTTCTCCCTTGTCCCCCGCCTTGCTCTCTGAGTCACGGGTACCAAACTTGAGGTTGTATTAGAATCATCTGAAGGGCTTGTTAAAATGGCTTTTGCTGCTTGTTAAAATCCTGCTCCCTTGTTTAACAACCCTGCTTGTTAAAAACTGCTTCGCAGTTTCTGAGGCAGCTGGTGGCGTATGCCCGAGGATTTTCATTTGTCAAAGTTCCTAGGTGATGCTGATGCTACTGGTCTGGAGCCCACACTTTGAGAAGGGCTGCCCAGTAGCTGCAGCCACAGTGACCATTTGGTGAACATAAGATTATCTTGAGGCTGGGAAGCCAAGTCCTAAGTATTGCAGAACATAAAGACAGACGGAATCTGGATTTCTGACTTTAAATTTGTGATATCATGGTTTATAATAAGAAATATATATTTGGTTTTTGTCCTGTTTCTAGCACAGATGCTTCAAATTTCCTAAGGGGTGAGAGGGCTCAAGGTGTCTATTATGCTAGTGAGGTGGCTATAGGACCACCCCTAGGTCTCCTAAGGGTAGGAAAGGAGCTGGTTGCCAGGGGAACCAACACTGTGAGTGAGGGCTGGGATGTTACTTCCACCTCTTGATCTCTGGGGAGGGGAGGAAAGAGGTTGAATCCATTACCAGTGGCCAGTGATTTAATCAACCATGCTTATGTAATGAAGTCACCACGAAACCCTTAAGAACGGGGTCCGGGGAGCTTCCAGGTTGGTGAACACGTGGCGACACCAGGAGAGCCATGAGCCTGGAGACAGTGTGAAAGCCCCTTGTGGTTTTCTTCATTTGGCTGTTGAATTATTCTTTAATATTAATAACCTGGTTACCTAGTAAGTAAAATGTTTCAGTTCTGTGAGCTGCTCTAGCAAATTCATTGAACCTAAGGAGAAGTTGCTGGAACCTTAAATCTGTAGCTGGTCAGTCAGATATACCTGGGCTTTTGACTGGTTTCTGAAGTGGGAGTTTGGAGGCGGGTCTTGTAGAACTGAACCTTCAAACTTGTGGAATCAGAAGCTGCCTCCGGGCAGATTGTGTCAGAACTGAGTTAATTTGTAGGATACCCAGCTGGTTCCTGGGAACCAGCACCCCCCACCCCACCCCCCAACGTTGGTATTAGAGGCAGAATTCTTTTAGTCAGTCCTGCCTCCTTACATTTCCTTTTCATGAAAGAAAAATAAAACTCTTGTTAAACCACATCTTCTTGAATTTTTACTGTATGCAGCTGAACCTACTCATGTTTGTGAAAAAGGCCTCAGGCCACATCTCCTACTTCCCTCCTCTCACTTTTTAGCAATCCCAGAGTCTTATCTTTTTTTCTCCCAAGTGAATGGGAGATCATCCTGCCTATCTGATTAAGGAAGGAAAACTATGCAGGATTTAAGGTTACTGTGATGAAAGTCTCCTTAAGAAATACTGAAGGTCCTTTGTTAAAACTCTCTTTGAGAATTTGGTGTGCTTTCCCTTTGAAATAAATTTTTATCAAAGATTAAGAAAAAGCATGACTATTGGTCGCAAATAATACAGCAGATGCTTGTGATTGGCTGTTGCCATGGGTCCATAATTAGGGCTCCGGTTGAAATAATTAGAGGGGTCAAAACATTTATTCTTCACCCACACATTCTCAGTTGCCTGGTGATACTGGCAGAAGAAGGCAGAAGCTGTTTTTCCCATCTCTGTCACCACAGTGGGTACTTTAGCTCCAGGGCAAGCCAGTATTTGGACAGTTGAATTCTACCTGTAGGCTGATAGCTGCAGGCAGGGCAGGTAACATCAGGCATTGGAAATGCATCCTTGTCTCCAACTATACGCTGGGGAAGACTGCATCTGCAGTGAGATTGTACCCCAGGTGCTGTTTAAAGGCAGAGTATGTAGGAAGAAATTATAAAAACATTCTCATGAACCCTAGTCTTATAAACCTAAACCTAAAAATGGTCATCAAATATCACTGTTAAAAAGCACTTTGCCAATTTCCTGGTTTATTGCCTCTTTCCCTACTTTCAAACTAACCTACAGAAAATAAATCATTGATTCTATAAGATTCTAAGATGTCTCAGCAGATTAAGGATCTCAGCCACCTGAGTCTCCCCCAAAAGCATACGTTTCCCTCTTGGGTTTCCAGACACCAGTCTGTGGGACTCCTTGGCCAACAGGACTGGAGCCTAAGGCAGAAGTGAGGTGACGTGTATATAAGATGGTGAGCTAGCTGAGCAGGGGCTTGAGCACGGCAGGTGTGTGGTTACCATGTGCTTTAATTCAAGCAGAATCAAATCCCTCCTGAACAGAAGAGGCAGGTAGACCAAGTCACAAGTTGATAGTCTAGGATTTGTCTTGTCATCTTTTTCATTGTTTTAACATAGGTAGCAGGAAAATCCCATGGATGGAGGAGCCTGGTGGGCTGCAGTCCATGGGGTCGCTAAGAGTCAGACACGACTGAGCGACTTCACTTTCCTGCATTGGAGAAGGAAATGGCAACCCACTCCAGTGTTCTTGCCTGGAGAATCCCAGGGACGGGGGAGCCTGGTGGGCTGCTGTCTATGGGGTCACACAGAGTTGGACACGACTGAAGCGACTTAGCAGTAGCAGCAGCAGCATTAGCTACTGACGCTTTTCTGTGGGCGTCATGTGCATTAGGCGGGTAAAGATGAGACAGAACTTCCCTCCACCCCTAATTGGCCCCATATACACAGGCTTCTGGTATCTAGGACCCTCCTCATTTTCTTGGTTTTATACCTATGCTGCACAGTTGGGTGTGGGGAGGATCCATGGCGGTAAACTAGAAGTGATCCAGCAGAAGTCCCCAGCACAGACAGGGCAGTCTTTCCTTCAACTCAGGTGTGGTACAGGATGTTAATGAAGTGTCCTTCCATCACCTAGTTCCTGGGCACAGGCAGTCGGGCAAACGTATAAATGTTGTTGCAGAAGTGAAGTAAGAGGAGCAGTGATTCAGCCTCCAGGTGAATGTGCCTGCAGTCCCCCTGCAGGGGACCCACTGAAGGTCCACTCAGGCCCCATTTTTTAAGGAGATCTCCAGTTCCCCGAGGCACTTCCTCTTTTGAGTATCCCCCTCCTTAACCTCTTCTTCAAAACCCCTTCCTTTTTTCATACTAGACATTGATGGCCCAACAGACATGGAAGCCCCCAAATGGGAACCAGTGCCCTTACCTTGGAGGCAGGAGAGCTTAATTTTTCCAAGGTAGCGCAGAAAAGGAGGAAAAGGAGAAGGCTGGAGAGCTTAATTTTTCTGAGGTAGCACAGAAAAGGAGAAGCAATTTACTCTCCATTAGCATTTCCTAACCTTTCACATGTGTAAGCATCACTTTGGATATACTGAGGACTCCAGGCAGGGCTCTGTAAATAAGCCCGGCAGCACCAGTGCACACTGAGGACCGTAGATATTAAATAACAAGAAAACAATTAAGTTTCTGGGCTGTGCTCTGTGGGTGTTTGTTCCTGGCAGTCATTATTGGCATCTGAAGTCCTGGGTTGAGGAATTAGAATCAACAGCTCTTTTTCCACTTTAATTTTTGCAACACAGTAGGAATATATATAGACACATATTTTTTTTTCTTTTTGCTTTGAATTATAGACAATATCTCACAAGTGTGTCTTGGAGATGCCAGCCAAGGTGCCTACATTTAAATTTCCTAGTAGGAGGTTTGGTAAGGTTCTGGAATTGATGAAGCTTTTCAGTCTGACACCATTTGACCCCTGGCGTGTAGATCCATCCTGTGTTGTAAAAGCTGGAGTGGTGAGGGGGCAAGATGGAGAGCCCAGGTCAGGATAAATCATTTCAGAAGGATGCACAATGCTGCCTGGACAATAACTACTGCCTCTTTAAGTCAATTAATGTTCTCCCAACGGTCCATGAGTGCAAATGACTCTAGAGAGTGATGGCTGAACAGAATAAATAAGAAAAGCTTCCTACTCTCCCAGTTATTATAAGGATATGATTTTTAAACTAACAAAGCATAGCATTTTCATTTTATTTCCTCATGGAAGAACTTGGACCAAGCATTCCTAAAACAGAGCTCCAAATGCAAATTATTTTCAGTTTACTCACCTGCAGAGTTGATTCTTTTTTCCTGACAGATTCCATTCCTTGATTAAATCCTGGAACTTCATTTAATATGTTAGGTCAGAACCAGCCTCCCGAAAAACAAACCAAATTAATAATGCAATTCGTTATCTAGCAGGCTGTTTCTTTCACTGCTCTGCTTGCTAAAAAGAAGCATGAAAGATGAGAGACCAAATAAAAAACAATAAAAAAACAGAGATAGATGAAAGGAAAGGGGAGATGATAATTATGGTAAATAGGTTTGAAAACAGATGTGCTTTAAATGAAAGGCTTTTCTCAGTTAAAAAGAATCTCATTGACCTTAATTTCTTTATTAGGTTCTTATCTCATTTTTTTTTTTCTGCTTGTCTAATTGCCCAGAGAGCAATGTATGTACATCTCAACGGTAGTACTGTTAGGTTAGAAATTACACCGCAAAAAAAAAAAGAAAGAAATTATATTGCTTCAGATCATTTGGTAGAAGATTTCTTGAATTTTTGACAAGTTTTGGTTGTTTTCAAAGCAATGATAAAACTCAAGAAGTTGTAATACAAACACACTTTTGGCATCATGAGCATCTCCATTGCCTTAGCCATTGTCACCCTCATTGATGCTGTTGATATTAGCAAACCTGGAACATACTGATTTCAATCCCAAAGGCAAATAAAAGTTTGCATTAGGTTGAAATTATGGTCTCTGGTTTGGATCTGATGCTTTTTCTGGATGTTATAGAAAAGCTTTGGTGATTTTTAACAAATGAGTTTGTTGCTTTAAAGATGCTTGATTAGCGAACACAAGGCAACAAAAATGAGTAGGCAGCTTTCTACAGAGAGGCTAAGGGCTTAAAAATATGGAATTCCTAACACTGGTGAAACCGCTGAACAGATATAAAGCATTTCCCCCCTAATTTGATCTTGTTAGAAGCAGTACGAACTAAACATGTCTGTACTTTCAAAGGGCTACCTCTATCCTGCAGATCTGGAGGAGGAAATGGCAACCCACTCCAGTATCCTTGAGCATGGTTGGAAGGGAGACCAGCAGCGTTGGGTTTTGATAAATATTTGCTGCATCCAAATCTGAACAAGTAGACTAGACAGTCCAGGGAACACTGTTTATACTATAATTCCTGCCCCATCACCACACTTCCAAAAAACCTGTCTCCTAGAATCCCACCCTTAGGGAAGCATTCCTTTGATTGAACAAGTTTGTATTTGAAAAATGAAAAGTGGTCATTCAGAAGATTAACACAATAAATAGGAGCCATTGGAAGAAGAAGGGTGGGGAAGAGGGTCTATGCTCCTTCTTTGAACCTGGGTAAATAAGAGGGAAGGGTATAAAAGAGTGGCTAAAGCCCAAACCAGAGAGTCAGGGAGACCTAGATTAGAATCCTAGCTCTTTCCGTTGCTGGCTGTGTGACCTGGGACAAATTACTTCACTTCTCTGAATTTCGTCTGTCTCATCTTTAAAATAGGGAAAATAATCCTACTTTCTCGAATGAGTTGGGGAATCAAATGAGTTACAGTGGATGTTTTAATCCTACATATTCAGGCTAGGTGGGCTGTGTAGAATCATATTGTTCAGTAGCTCAGTTATGTCCAACTCTTTGTTACCCAATGGACTGTAGCATGGCAGGCTTCCCTGTCCCTCACTATCTTCTGGAATTTATTCAAACTCATGTCCGTTGAATGAATGATACTATCCAACCATCTTATCCTCTGTTGCTCCCTTCTCTTCCAGCCTTCAATCTTTCCCAGCATCAGAGTCTTTTCCAGTGAGTCAGCTTTTTGCATCAGTTGGCCAAAGGATTTGAGCTTCAGCATCAGTCCTTCCAATGACTATTCAGGGTTGATTTCCTTTAGGATTGACTGGTTTGATCTCTGCTGTACAAAGGACTTGCAAGAGTCTTTGCCAATATCACAGTTTGAAAGCGTCCATTCTTTGGCGCTTCGCCTTTTTTTACCGTCCAACTCTCATCTGTAGATGACTACTGAAAAAACCATAGTGTTGACTAGATGGACCTTTGTCGGCAAGTGATCTCTCTGCTTTTTAATATGCTGTCTAGGTTTGTCATAGCTTTTCTTCCAAGGGGCAAGCATCTTTTAATTTCATGGTTGCAGTCCCTGTCTGTGGCGATTTTGGAGCCCAAGGAAATAAAGAATCCTAGTTATTGCCCAATTATCTGACACGCCTTGCCAGTTTTCAGATGTGACAATGACCTGTGGTTCATGGTGTAGCCTAAGGTGTGCACCAGCACAAGGGCCCTTCCAGAGAGATCCTAATCTGGCCTGTGTGGATTTGTGGTAAGGAGATCACCATCAGTGTCCTTCCCCTTTCACTTTAACAGAGCTGCTCTGCAAGGGGCAGGGTGGATACTCTTAAATCTAGGTTTTTTGGTTTAAAAGAAAGAAATAAAAGGGCTTCTCTTTGGGCTGAAGGCTAATAAAATAACTTTCTCTACCTATAATGCACACTTCCTTTTGGCTACCACTTTCTGCTTTTTTTTAAAAAATTATCTTTTATTGAAGTTTAGTTGAATCGCAGTTTTGTACCAATTACTGCTGTACAGCAAAGTGACTCAGTTATACATATATATATACACACATTCTTTTTTCATATTCTTTTCCGTTATGCTTTATCACAAGATAGTGAATATAGTTTTGTTTGTTACACAGTAGGTCCTTGTTGTTTATCCATTCTGTGTATACCAGTTTGCATCTGCTAATCCCAAATTCCCAATCCAACCCGCTCCCACCTCCTCCCCTCTGTGGCTGCCACTTTCTGAACTAATCAGTCATTCCAGTCACTGGCAGCTCCTATCAACAGCCCTGTTGCTGGCATCGCTCCCCATACACTCCTGTAGCATTAATATTTCATGAGGAACAATAGGGTAGAACCACACACCAGTTCCTGGAAAATAATAAAGCACAGGAAAGAATGAAATAAAATGGCCTGAATACTTGGAGGGAAATGTGATAAACCCAGAGCCAGTTTCCTCAGTGGTGTTTTACAGAAAAGGATTTATTGTACAACAATGAGCTTTTATTTATTCTTCTTTCAGTAAGCATTTTTGCATTATTATTCATTCGGCAATTCAGCTGGGTATTCAGAAGTGACAGCTTGCCAATTTTTTTTTTCACAAACATTTTAGACTTTAACATCTTAATCTGAAATCATTTCAGTAATTACATGGGCGTAATGGGTGGGAGGATGCGGGAAAGGTAGCGGCATTTTCAAGATGCTCAGACCAAGGGGAATTGTGCTAGACACGGAGCTCTGACAGCTGCAGATGGGACGTCCACATCTCTGCCTGCCCATGGAGAGCGGGAACAGGGTTATATCAGATGTCCTGTCCAAGTGTCGCACAGAGTCGGACACGACTGAAGTGACTTAGCAGCAGCAGTGCCATCCAAGATAGCACTGTTCTCTCTTGTCATTTTCGAAAGCAGCAGAAGAATCACTGAAGCTATCAAAGGGCCGTACCTAATCAATCGATTGGAGAAGGAAATGACAATCCACTCCAATATCCATGCCTGAAAAATCTCATGGACGGGGAGCCTGGTGGGTTATAGTCCATGAGGTCACACAGAGCTAGACACTGTGATCTCTAGAAAGAGCACAGAGCTGGACACGACAGTCTGAGCTCACGCACACAGTCAATCACTCTGCCTAGTGAACTCTCTAATCTTTTATCCTGCTTTATTCTCTTCATAGCTGTTGCTGTTGTTAGTGTTATACTTAAGTTGATTTACTTGGCTTATTATCTGTTTACCCAGTTAGAGAGTACCTTCCATGAGGACAGGCACATTGTTGGGTCTTATTCACTGCTGCATCCCCATTACCCAGAACAGTGGCTGGCACACAGTAGGGGCCCAATATTTGTGGGACGAATGAGTGAATGAATGTGGGAGTGCTGAATGCTGAGGCAACTTGAAGAGTGGTCAGACACTTTCCCTTATCTTGCTGTATAAGCTAGCTAGCAGGAAAGCAAAGTGTGTGGATGCTGAGAGAGCCTGCAAAGCCAGGCAGGACCTCAGAAGCTCTTGGTTTTCCTTGGAAGGCCATTCTCTACAAGCGATGATATGGAGCTTCCTGTGCATCGCTTCCTGAAGAAGAATCTGTTGCCCCTCTCTTTAACTGCTGTTAAAAGTAGACTCTCTTAACACCCTTGTGCCTGCTTTCCCAAGTCCTGCCTTGTACACGCTACCCGACTCTATTCCTGGCCCTGTTTTCTTTTGATCTCATGGCTGAGGTCCAGAGGTGCCCTACCTGCCAGCATTACCAGTTGGTTTTCCCCTTACCCTGTTGATTATGTACGGATGGTGGCTTAATACACGTGCATCTCTGAAAGAGATAGCTTCAGCCGTATTTCTCAACTTGTATTGCAAAATATAAAATCTTGTGGTTATTGTTGTTCAGTTGTTAATTTATGTCCGACTCTTTGTGACCCCATGGACTGCAGTGCACCAAGCTTTCCTGTCCTTCACTATCTCCCTGAGTTTGTTCGACCTCATGTCCATTGAGTCGTGATGCCATCCAACCATCTCATCCTCTGTCACCCCCTTCTCCTCCTCCTGTCCGTCTTTCCCAGCATCGGGGTCTTTTACAGTGAGTTGGCTCTTTGCATCAGGTGGCCAAAGTATTGGAGCTTCAGCATCAGTCCTTCCAGTGCCTATTCAGGGTTTATTTCCTTTAGGATTGACTGGTTTGATCTCCTTGCTGTCCAAAGGACTCTCAAGAGTCTTCTCCAGTACCGCAGTTGGAAAGCATCAGTTCTTCAGCCTTCTCCTCTGTCCATGGAATTCTCCAGGCAAGAATATTGGAGTGGGTAGCCATTCCCTTCTTTAAGAGATCTTCCTGACCCAGAGATTGAACCCAGGTCTCCTACATTGCAGGAAGATTCTTTACCATCTGAACCACCAGGGAGGCTGCTTGTGGTTATTAGTAGAAATTTTGTGGAAAAATATTTCTATGGTCAAATGAGGGTGGGAAATAGAGTTAATTGAAGCCATTCCCATAAGTTGTTTCTAAACCTTTGGTGTACTGGTGTGCATTTGAATATCTGAGACAGGGCCATGATACACAGTGATGTTTCCCTCAAAAGTATTTGACCATGGAAGCTTTCTCTCCTAAAATACACATTACCTCTTGCTTTCACTGAAACATAATCTAGGAAATATTGGTCTATAAACTGCAGGAGAATGCTATGTGGGGGTGGTAAGCCAGAGCTCATCTTACAATTGGGGGTTTTACCTTTGAAGACTGATCGTTCATCACCAGTTGGTTGGGGATTACCATGATGTGTGAGTTCATAGAACCAGGACCATGGCAATGCAGAAGGTGGAGAACCAAGGTTTTGAGGAAGGTGTAGAGGATTTAGATGGAGAAGGAGAAAAGAAAATTTCAAGTAGGGGCAAAACTGACAGGGAGATACATAACAGTGTTTTTGTTTTTTTAATTTTCTTTTCCTCAGATTTCTGAAAATTCAGTGGGACTTTTATTAATGGTTCCAATCCTGTTTTTTTGTTAATAAGTCAGTATTGGTTTGTATCCTCTGAAGTAGATACTAAAACATAACTCAGTGCACCAGGACTTTTTTAAGGGAAATGCCTGTGTGAGAGAAAATGGGGAGAAGCCTGGGAAAGTTATCAGACGTTATACAAGTCTGACCCCAAGTGAAGGAGCAAGGGAAGGGAAGTTGGGTAGAAGTGTTGTGAGCTTCTGCGAAGTCTAACGAAGGGTTAGCAATGCTATCAGGGAGGCCTGTGTCAGAGTCAGTCACTGAAGAGTCCACTGTCTCCCAGGACTGGGTCTGTCCAGATATTCCCACTGTGCCGAGTTAGTAGCTGGGAGCAGCCTGTGGGAAACATGGCCTTGGTGCAGATATGGTGATGGCTCCTTGATCAGTTAAACTCCCTGTGGTTGGCATTCTGCAAGACACATTCTCTTGACCACCACACTCAAGAAACAGAGCTTTAGGACTTCTTGGTGGTCTAGTGGTTAAGACTCCATGCTTCCAATGTAAGGGGCGTGAGTTTGATCCCTGGTCAGGGAACTAAGATCCCACATGGCCTTGCTGTGCAGCCTAGAAAAATATATAAATACAGTTTAAAAAAAAAAATTTTTTTTTTTTTGACTGACTCGATGGACGTGAGTCTGAGTGAACTCCGGGAGTTTGTGATGGACAGGGAGGCCTGGCGTGCTGCGATTCATGGGGTCGCAAAGAGTCGGACACGACTGAGAGACTGAACTGAACTGAACTAATGGTATGTTAATCATTCCTACCTAAGGAAGCCTCCATAAAAACCCATTCGGGCAGCCACCAGAGAACTTCCGGGATAGTGAGCACAGGGAGGCGCTAGAAGAGCGATGATGTCAGAGAGAGATGGAAGCTTCTCGCCTTTTCCCTGTGTGTCTGGTTTTGAGCATCTCTCTTACCTGGCTGTTCCTGAGTTATAGCCATTATAAGAAACAGGTCAGCAGGTGAATGGTGCTCTTGAGCACCTTTTGCGAGTACCACTCACACCTGTTCCAGGGACACTTTCTCCAAAGGATCAGCAAGCATCCAGTTCAATTTCAGATTCATGGGGTTGCTGCAGACCAGACACTGCTTGTCTCACTAAGAAGTTACAGGTTCCTCCTCTGACCACAATCCCTGCTTTTCTTGAGTCCTATCCAAGATAATGTGTTGTTTGCCTGTTACTCCATAAGTCCAATGTGGTGATCTTCCTGACCAGGGGTTGAACCCGCATGTCCTGCACTGGCAGGCAGATTCTTTACCACTGAGCCACAAGGGAAGCCTGCAGATGAAGAATCAGATGTCTGGTTCATCTGAAGAGAACAGTTGAGCATCACACACCAAAAGGCACATCGGGTTAAAAAACAAAAGCTGTAAAGTTTGGATCTTTTCCTGCGTTGGAAGCAAGAAAAATGGAAAATTGATCATCAAAGGTCCTTGCGGGAGACGGGTCTGGAACCCACCCCCAGGTGTCCATGACCCCCGTGGCTTTGCCCCGTCAGCGATGAAAGGGTTATCGGGCAGCCGCAGCCATCACCACGGAGTCACCTGCGATTCAGCCTGTGACTCGCTGTCGCACCACGCGGACCGCAAGCCATACCTGTTGAGCCCGGTGGAGCACCATCCGGCCGACCACCCCTACTACACTCAGCGGACCTCCTTCCAGGCCGAGTGTGTGGGCCCCTTCAGCGACCCGCTGGCCAGCAGCACCTTCCCGTGGTGGCACTACACCTCGCAGCAGGAGCTGAAGGACGAGTGTGCCCTGGTGCCCCGCACCCTGGCCACCAAGGCCAACCGCATCCCCGCCAACCTCCTGGACCAGTTTGAGAGGCAGCTACCTCTCAGCCGGGATGGCTACCACACTTTGCAGTACAAGCGCACGGCCGTGGAGCACCGCAGCGACGGCCCCGGCTGCATCCGCCACCTGGTCCACTCGGTCCAGAAGCTCTTCACCAAATCGCACTCCCTGGAGGGGCCGTCCAAGGGCAGCGTCAACGGAGGCAAGGCCAGCCCGGACGAGACGCAGACCGTGAGGTACGGCAAGCGCAGCAAAAGCAAGGAGCGGCGCCTGGAGCCCAAGCCGCGCAACAACACATCCCCTGGCTGGTGGAGTTCTGACGACAACCTCGACAGCAACATGTGTATCTACCACTCCCCCTCGGGTGTGATGACCATGGGCAGGTGACCCAACCGCTCGGCCTCTCAGTACTTTATGGAGGCCTACAACACCATCAGCGAGCAGGCAGTGAAGGCCTCCCGGAGTAACAACGACGTCAAGTACTCCACTTGCACCAACCTGCCCGTCACCCTAGACGCACCGCTGCTCAAGAAGAGTGCCTGGTCCTCCACGCTGACCGTGAGTCGAGCCCGAGAGGTTTACCAGAAAGCCTCGGTCAACATGGACCAGGCCATGGTGAAGTCAGAGTCGTGTCAACAAGAACATTCCTGCCAGTACCTTCAGGTCCCTCAGGATGAATGGACAGGGTACACCCCTAGAGGTAAAGATGATGAAATCCCCTGCCGAAGAATGCGGAGCAGCAGCTACATCAAGGGAGATGAAGACAGCGGTGACTCGGACACCAGCCCCAAGCCTTCTCCCAAAGTGGCTGCGCGAAGGGAAAGCTATCTCAAGGCGACTCAGCCATCCCTCACAGAACTCACCACTCTCAAGATTTCCAATGAGCACTCCCCCAAACTCCAGATCCGGAGTCACAGTTACCTGAGGGCGGTCAGTGAGGTCTCCATCAACCGAAGCCTCGACAGCCTTGACCCTGCGGGGCTGCTCACGTCTCCGAAGTTCTGCTCCAGGAACGAGAGCTACATGCGTGCCATGAGCACCATCAGCCAGGTGAGTGAGATGGAGGTGAACGGGCAGTTCGAGTCGGTGTGCGAGTCGGTGTTCAGCGAGCTGGAGTCGCAGGTGGTGGAGGCCCTGGACCTGCCGATGCCTGGCTGCTTCCGCATGCGGAGCCACAGCTACGTGCGAGCCATCGAGAAGGGCTGTTCGCAGGACGACGAGTGCGTGTCGCTGTGGTCCTCCTCCCCGCCGCACACCACCACCACTGTGAAGACCATCCAAAGCAGCACGGGTGAGTGTGCAGAGCCAGCCCCCGCGCACCACCCCTTGCCGCCCGGGCAGCGCCTCAACTGTGCCCAGACACTGCACGTGGTCCTCTCGCGGGTGTCACACAGTCTCCAGTCACCAGACCCCACCCACTCCCCGCGAGGCATCCCAGCCTCCGGCCACAGTCACGCGCCCCCTTCTTCCTCCATCTGCGTCTCCGGTATCACCAGAGGAAACTGCAACTCGGGGACCAAGGGAGACAGCACAGGGGGGAGATGTTCCCAAGATGCCCACACAGCATCCTAGGGCCAGTACTCTCATCCCACCCAACTCCCGCTCTCCATCAGCAGACCCTCCCGTTCAGGGCTATGACCCTCTCCACGAATCAGACACCCTGATTGTTGAGCATCGCAGAGCTGGAAAGCTTTTAAAATCCCAAGATATACACACAAAATGACTCTCCCAAAAGACCTGAACTATCATTGTGAGACAATAAGAAATGGATGATGCAGTAACACTGACTGCACAACTTATGTTTTCTTTTATTATAACCAAAGGCAGATTTATTTCATTTTATTTTAGACCTCCTGACTATCTATATGCACCCAGCACCTCCTTTTCACTCTAAACTGAGTTTGGATTTATACCACTACACTGTCTTTTGATCAGATTTTCATCAGAGAGGCACAGAAGAGCTTAGCTGGTTTCCATGACACTGGACCTATATAGGAATATAGCCATGGATTGTGTGTGACAGTGTATGTATTGTTTTGGAGGGTTTCAGGGTGCTTTTTAAAAAAATAACATTTGGGTCCAAGAAGAAAATCTTCTCCATTGTAACTAGTCTTAACTTTGGTAGAATTTAGCATTACTCCGATAAAGACTAGTTCGATAAAAAAAGATCATCACATCGAGTCAAGATAAATGATGAATTAATTAGAAGGAAAAATCTATGCTAAACTATTCAGTTTTCATTCTAGGTGCCTCAAATGTCAGCAGTTATCATTCAGCTTAGAACTTTCGCTGGCTTGGGAACTAATAGGTTCTCATCTTACTTGCAAGAAAGCCATTAAAGGTTAAACAACAGGTCTTCCTTCTGGACCAAGGCAAATTAGGATCTCAGGATTAGGGAAGAGATGCTTCTAGACCATGGCTCAGCTGACCCACTGTATCCCAGCACCTCTGGCCCTGGGTGGCCGATTCCCACCAGAGACAGAAGGTGTGCGTTTTTGCTCACTAGGAGATTCTGCACAAACAGCCACAGACGAGGTTAATAAGTTAAATAAAGTTGGTTCAGGAAATGAACACATTTTTAAATTCAAAAAAAAAATTTTTTTTTTAATTTTATTTTATTTTTAAACTTTACATAATTGTATTAGTTTTGCCAAATATCAAAATGAATCCACCACAGGTATACATGTGAAGAAACAGAACTTTATAACAGGTGAACTAGCCTACATGTGAGGAGCAGACTGCCTCCAAACTTAAAGTTACACATCTGAAATGAGGGATCAGGGCAGGACAGTATTGGTTGCAACTGCCTTTAGACTTAGCCTAGTAAAAACAGAGTGTCTTGTTACTTGTCATTTTATGAATCTCCAGATGAGAATATTTGATTTTCTCCAGGGGGTAGATTCAGTTTTTGTGGGATCTCATCTTATAAAGTTGGATGTTGAGGATGGGGAAGACTATCATTAAGAAAAAAGAATATAAATTACAACCACAAAATTATCAGAGCTATGCCCAGGACCTTGAAAAGCAGGCCTGCAAGTAAGAGGCCAGCTCCAGTCTCACTTTCTGCATGCATGATGAAGCCACCCCTGCCCTTCTGCAAATTATGGATAAGAATCTTGGAGTATATGGCCTGAGCATATTCAAAAATAATTCACTGTTGATAGATTCATGAAAATGTAAAATGCCTCACAAGTGCTTAATTATCTGAACTGTGTGTGCTTTCAGCAGCAAAGAAACAGCTGATGAGCGATGGAGAGAGGGAGCCGCAGAGGTTAATGCACAGGGGGCGATCCTGGCACACGCTATCAGCTGAGCTGGCTGAGTTGCTGACTCAGATGCAGGAGCATGGGTTCTCAAACCCCAGCCCCATCACAGTCTTTGGAGGGGAGCACTGCGTGACTTTGGTTCTCTGGTTTTTCCCTGTCTCTTTAAGGTCACAAAATGAAGGAAATGAGGGAAACATGTTGCACACACACACAATTGTTCTTTTAGCTAAGCCCACAGTGCAGTGCAAGAGGTAGTCAAACCATGAGGGCTTCAACAGACACACTTGTGTTGGTTTGTACAGATCCAAGGATGACAAGATGTTTCCCAGAATTCGCTTTTTTTCCCTCCCAGAATTCATTTTTCTAGAAGACTCCAAACCATTCAAATGGAGAGACTTCTAATGAGAGAAGTAAAGCAAAACAGAAGTGAAAATAAGGGAGGAATAAGGAAGAAACTGGGAAGGGGAAGGAAGGACAAACAGCAAAGGGAAAGGGAAGGGCTGAAGGCATGAGGCCCAGTTGGATCTTGTAGCATCATTTGAAAATAGACTGTTCAGCTCATCCAGATCTCATGAAGGGAAGCTCCGATACCGGACGCGCCTTTGCTGGACTCTGATCATCCAGAGGTCTCCATCCCGATGGCTTTCTAGCTTGGTTTCCAGTCCATCTCAATATTGTATTGCTGAGATAGTCTTCTTTACACCCAATGACAGTCTGACTCCCCCAACTCAACATGGAGTGAAACTCTGCAACTTGCTGTGCAAATCCACCCCCTCCCCAAAATTGTCTTGTACCACTTATTTCTTCCTCTCACCTCATTTCTTGGTATTGCTTGCTCTCTCTCATACTTACTCAGCCCTAGTTTTCATTCTTTATATTTCTCTCTACCTAGACCCATGGTTCCAAACAAACAGATCCTTGTCTGATGAACTTAACATAATAATTGGTATTTCCTCCAGTTCTGGGTCTTCTCCATATCTGATAAGCTCCCAGAAATTTATTGTCCCACGTACGGCACCTATCCCAGTGGATGGCAGATAGCAGGATCATAAGTGTTTTTTCTGGAAGGAAGGAATGAATGAAAATGACATTTATATGCATATACACTTCCCTTGTTATTCCTATGACTTTTGCTTCTTTAAGATTCAACTTAGTTTGTCATTTCCAGAAAAATGTACTGAAATAACTAATTTTATCCACACGCACCTGATACTTTTTCTGTTGGAAAGGTCCTAGGTACTGCTTTACTCTTCATTTTTTTCCTACTGCGAAATATCAATAGTTTATAGCAGAGTAATGATTCAGGAAAGCTCATATTAAAAAAAAATTCTGCTTCAAGGCATCAGAGAGCAACTAAGAAAATCAGGATCTGAGAGGCAGGAAGAAAGGGAGCACGTGGATGTGACCCTAACATTCTACACTGCATTTCTCCTCTGGGTAGATGCCAATTTCTTGACATGGTCTGAAAGGCCAAGGATCCAGGCAAAGAGTGACATTTGAGAGGTTGAGAAGCTAGCTGAGATTTTGGAAGTCTTCTGGAACTAGGAAGAAAAGAAAATTTGTGACTGCCAAGGCATCAGGGCTTGTATAATCCAGAGCTCTGAAAGAAGGGATAAACAGAGAAGGGAGCCCAGCACTTGGAGGTTTTCCCTCTTCAAGGAATTTGAGGATTAGTTATAAAACTTAAAAGCCAAGTTAATACCATCTAAAAATCAAAATGGTGTTCTTTGCAGTCTTTCAGTCCTGGGAAGACAGAACCTGGAATCCAGGATAGGCCATATTAAACATGCCAGTGTCTTATCTGAGTACCCTAAAGCAGCGGTCCCCAACCTTTCTGGCACAGGAACCAGTTTCATGGAAGACAGCTTTTCCACAGACTGGGGTGGAGGAGGAATGGTTTCAAGATCATTCAAGTGCATGACATTTATTATGCACTCTATTTCTATTGGGCTTCCCAGGTGGCAGTAGTGGTAAAGAACTCGTGTGCCAGTGCAGGAGACATAAGAGACACGGGTTTGATCCTTTGGTAGGGAAGATCCCCTAGACTAGGAAATGGCAACCCACTCCAGTATCCTTGTCTGGAAAATCCACGGACAGAGGAGCCTGGCAGGCTATAATCCATGGGGTGGCAAAGAGTCGGACATGATGGAAGCAACCTAGCATGTGCTTCTGTTATTATCACATTGCTCTACCTTAGATCACCAGGCATTAGATCCTGGAGGCTGGGAACCCTTGCCCTAAAGAACTATTCCCTAGAAGCAGGTGAAAATCAGAAGTAAACTGAGGCTTACTTAGTCCCTAATGGCATTGAGGGGACCTGCAAAGGAGAGGGTAAATTCTCTCTGAAAGAAGATAATGTTATGCAAGCCTCTCGAACGTTTCTTACACAGTGTGTCTAGCAAACAGTCAGAATTTGTGGAAGGTATGAAAAAAGGACAGAGATGAAAATAGAAAAGAGAAACAAATGGATAGGTGAGTCAGATACTGAAATAATCAAACGTTGGCTGGACCATGTTCAAGAAAATAGGTAATAAGATGGAGAATTTTACCAAGAAATGGAATGTGTTTTTAAAAATGATCAAGTGAGAATTCTGTAACTGATATTAAGATATCAGTACTTTATTTTTGGGGCCTCCAAAATCACTGCAGATGGTGATTGCAGCCATGAAATTAAAATACGCTTACTCCTTGGAAGGAAAGTTATGACCAACCTAGATAGCATATTCAAAAGCAAAGACATTACTTTGCCAACAAAGGTCCATCTAGTCAAGGCTATGGTTTTTCCAGTGGTCATGTATGGATGTGAGAGTTGGACTGTGAAGAAAGCCAAGTGCCGAAGAATTGATGCTTTTGAACTGTGGTGTTGGAGAAGACTCTTGAGAGTCCCTTGGACTGCAAGGAGATCCAACCAGTCCATTCTGAAGGAGATCAGTCCTGGGTGTTCATTGGAAGGACTGATGCTAAAGCTGAAACTCCAATACTGTGGCCATCTCATGCAAAGAGTTGACTCATTGGAAAAGACCCTGATGCTGGGAGGGTTGGGGGCAGCAGGAGAAGGGGACAACAGAGGATTAGATGGCTGGATGGCATCACCAACTCGATGGACAGGAGTTTGAGTGAACTCCAGGAGTTGGTGATGGACAGGGAGGCCTGGCGTGCTGCGATTCATGGGGTCGCAAAGAGTGGGACACGACTGAGCAACTAAACTGAACTGAAGTAGATTTAACAGATTATTGATCAGTGGGAATACCCTGGCAGTCCAGTGGAAAGTTAGTCAACTGAGAGTTACCAGGAAATATTAATAGCAAAGCATATCATTACAGATAGAAAAAGGAATATAGAATACAGAAAAGAGCATGAGACAAAAACAGGGAGAAGGTTTAACATATTAATACTTGTTATGGGACTTTCTGATGGAGAAGGCAATGGCACCCCACTCCAGTACTTTGCCTGGAAAATCCCATGGGCAGAGGAGCCTGGTAGGCTGCAGTCCATGGGGTCGCTAAGAGTCGGATACGACTGAGCGACTTCCCTTTCACTTTTCACTTTCATGCATTGGAGAAGGAAACGGCAACCCACTCCAGTGTTCTTGCCTGGAGAATCCCAGGGACAGCGGAGCCTAGTGGGCTGCTGTCTATGGGGTTGCACAGAGTTGGACACGACTGAAGCAACTTAGCAGCAGTGTGGGACTTTCTGAAGGAGGTGAGAGAATAGGAAGGAAGCAGTATTTGGAGAAAATAATAATTTTCCAAAACTTTTGGGAGATGCCAAGTCACAGATTCAAGAAGTTCTATAAAATAAATACAAGTGAGTTAAATACAAAGAAAACTACCCCTAAACGTATAGTCGTAAGACCACAAAACACTGAGGACAAAGGGAAATCTTAAAAGCTGCCAGGTCAGAAGACACATTGTCTTCACAGGAGCAAAACTTAGGCAGATGGATGACTCCCCCTGAAAATAACAATGAAATTAAAAAGATTTTTTTAAAAATGACTTTAAAGTATGGAGAGAATCCTGCCATCCTAGAATCTATAATCAGAGAAAACAGCCTTCAAAAATAAAATAAAGATTTTTCTAGCCAGACAAAAACTAAGAATTTCATCTCTTCCAAAGCTGCACTTAGAAAAAGGAGGGAGGGAAGGGAAAAAGTAAGAGAGGTCCCTTCAAGAAGAAGAGAGATGAGTTCAAAAGAAATCACACAAATGCAGGCTGGAATAGAAACCAATGAAAAGAGAAATATGTAAGGATAATTTTAGATTAATATAGACTACATAAGACAATAATAATGGTGGTGGGATTTATAACACATGTAGATGGCTTCCTTGGTAGCTCAGCAGTTAAGAATCCACCTGTCAGTGCAGAAGACACAGGTTTGATCCCTAGTCTGAGAAGATCCCACATCGCGGAACAACTAAGCCCATGCACTGCGGTTGCTGAAGCCCATGTGTCTAGAGCGCATGCTCCACAAGAGCCGTGATGGCAGTGAGAAGCCCGCATCCCACAATTAGAGAGTAGCTCCTGCTCGCGGCAACTAGAGAAAAGCCTGTGCAGCCGCGAACCCAGCATAGCCCCAAATAAATAAAACATGTAGAATTAAAGTGCATGACAGTAATGAAAAAAGGCAATATTTAGTCTGTTAACAAATGCAGTAATTTCATCTTGTCCATTTCTGTATCATCAACACCAGGCACAGTGAAAAGTATACAGTGAGTGCTATATAGTTGAATGCTCCTTGACAATCCTCCTTTTAACAGATGGAGAAAAGAGAAGACCAGAGACAAATTTATTGTTGAAAGGGTGCCCCAGCACCCAGGTCTTTTTCACTGACCACCGCTCCTTTGGTGCTGACTTCAGAGTCTTGCTTTGCCCTCCACCCACTTCAAGACTGGTGACATTTTAGACTGCTTTATATTCCACAAGTGCTCTTGGGAACAAAACCTTGCACCCCATTTAAGAGCCTGACTCCAGGGCAACTCTGTGTGTGCTCACCCACCTGGGGCCCAACTCTAATCTGGGTCCTGGTGTATAACCACCTTCTTAGTCTCTTTTGTAAATATCTTTCTCTATGTGACAAAGCATTGAGAAACCCAGACTAACCTCTGAAGCCTGGGTGTAGGTCGTGGTTCTTTATATTGGCTCAAGCCCCCTTTCCCTCCAACTGTTGAGGCTTTGTTCTGGAAGAATGCGAGGGAGATGGAGGAGAACAGTGTGGCAGCCTATTGTCTGGGGAGCTGTCAGAGTTCATTTTCCAAGCAATTCTTCCAAAGGTCTTAGGATGACAAACTGCTTCTGCCTTGTCGATGATTCTGTTTTTAAAGGGGAAGTCCTAGAGGCTGCAGGGAGTTGCTAAAGGGGAGATAAGAAGATGAGAATTTGAGCTTTCTTACTACCCTCTTCCAGTCTCTTAATAGGACCAATAAGAGCTGGTAGGGAATGTACAATACAGGACTGGTTTAGACTACACAGCGACTTTGTGAAATATTTTAATACAGTCAGTTTTTAGTTAATGTACAAAACAATCAAGTAGGTTTCTGGGCAGAGGAGAAGGAGCTTGGGTTTTGCAGTTCCATAGCTTGATGTTGTGACTGAAGTAACTGCACACACATACACATGCACACAGCTTAATTTCAGTCTTTATTCTGCTCTGTACATCACAGACCAATCACCTAACCTCTCTGAGCTTCAGTTTCTCCATCTGTAAGTGGGGAACATAGTATTTCTCTACCTAACCTGATTTGTTAGGTTAAGTATAAGTATGTCTCTACCTTACATGATTTTACAGGGAGAATAAATGAAATAACATATATAAATGGGTTCTTGGAATGGAAGAGTCCTAAGAACAATCTCGATTTTTGTTCCTTACCTCAAGAACACTGCAAATACTGCAAACTGTGACAACTAATGAGTAATTCATGGAAAAAATGCCAGGAGTATTTAGAGCTGGATAGATACTTAGGGCCCTTCTAGCCAAACACATTTATTTTTCAGATGAAAAAGTGGAGTGAGAGCCAAAGAAATTTACTTTCTCAAAGTAATGAAATCAGAAAAAGAGGGGGAAGGAAGAGCCTCTAAATCTGATCCAAATTCTGCCTGGAGTCTCCCTCTGTGAGGGAGTCAGAATGACCAGATCCTGCTGTTTACTGTTTCCTGGTTAGGTTTTTTTTTTTTTTTTTTTTTGATGTACACAGAGAGTCTGATGTGAGCAAGGAGATTAGTGGCTGATCAAAGAGAGATGCTAAAAGTCATAAGCATCTATTTGATGTTTTCTCCCTGGCATAATATCAGGAATTACAAAAGCACTGGGAGACTTCTGTAAAGAATGCAGGCAACCTATCTGAAGAATGTTTTGTCAATAAAATTGTCTCCAGTGAAGGCCATGCTATACCTCCTCAGAATGAGAGGGTGTCCTGGTCACTGCTTCGGGACCATTTCCGAGACTTCTGGGGTTTGCTTGCAGCTGCTCACACATCAAAGAGAAAAACACAGGTTTCTAGTGGATCCTTCATCATCTCAAGAGCAGCTGGAGGGAAGAAAGGAGGACACCAGACATGTGAGAGTGTGTTGACAGACCTCTGAACACACGCCACCCTCAGCCTCTGCAGCGGTGCCCACATAAGTTCCTCCATGGAGTGTTGGGACAGTTTCTGGTATCGGGTTGGAGTGTCTTCAGCAGCACAGTTTTAGCTACAAGTGCACCGTCCACTTGGTACAAGACTTATAAAACATTTCCTGAGCCCTTGATCAAATGACAATGAAAATAACACTCCCCACCCCTGGCCCCTTTGGCGCTGGGGGTCTCAGGGGCCTTTGAAGATGAAATGGTGGTTTGATCCTGAACTCACTACCACCGCCACAGCGTGAAGCAAGGCTTTCCAGCAAGTCTTTTCTCCCCTCCTTGTTCAAAGGTTAGAAATCAAAGAGCCCAGCTCTCCGTGGTCCCAGAATGCTGCTGGGTTTACCCAGCCGCACATTGGCACTGGGTCAGCATCATTGTTTGGACTTGGGTGTTCCCAAGATCACATTCATCCTTAATCAGTGTTGTGCTCTGAAGTGGCAAGCCCCGGAGCCTGCCCCAAATCTACAGAGTTCATTGATTTCATGTCCTCAGGGACTGAATAGAACACCTCTGCTTCAACAAAAATAACTGTCACGGACTCAGAAACAAGAAATGGCCTATCCCCCAAGGGGCCAAGTCACCAGGCAGGATGGCCCTCCCTGAGGCCTGGCATGGTCTCTTTGTTCTCTACCAGTCAGCTAACCTTCTTCAACTGTGTTGTTGTCTCTGATTCAGCTCTTTTTTTCCATGCAGGGTAGCGGTAAAGTGCTATGGAAATCCTGGCTATATCTTATTGATAAAATATAGCCAGTTGCTGCCAAGCTGAAGTGGGCAAATGGATAGTTCAAGGATGCACTAGAGTACTTGACATTGGCTGCCGCTGCAGACAGTGAGGAGGGACCATAGTGGATGGACTTCGCTGGCCTTCAGACATTTTGTGCAAAATCATCAGAAGCTCTAGGGGACAGAAAGGCAGAGCCACAGCACTGATATGACCCATAAATGCCAGCCAGGGACACCAAATGACAGCCAGGCAGGCCACAGTCAACTATTTTCATCATCTGTGTGCTAAATACCACTCAGTGTGGGACAAGCACTATGGTGAGACAGTAGGTTATCCTTACTGGAGCAGGATGCTCTCTGAACACAGCAGGCCAGACCCTGATTAGCTAAGACCTAATATCAGGTAAAACCCTGAGATAAGATAGTAAGAAACTCCACACTCATTTTGGGCAGTAACTAAAGAATGTATATGTATTTGTGTTTTTAAAATTTTATTTTAATATATTTATGTTCTGTGTGTGTTATATATTCTACATTGTATTTATGTCTGTATATACAGTCCTTGGTGTTCTTTGGAAGGAATGATGCTAAAGCTGAAACTCCAATACTTTGGCCACCTCTTACGAAGAGTTGACTCATTGGAAAAGACTCTGATGCTGGGAGGGATTGGGGGCAGGAAGAGAAGGGGACGACAGAGGATTAGATGGCTGGAAGGCATCACTGATTCGATGGATGTGAGTTTGAGTGAACTCCGGGAGTTGGTGATGGACAGGGAGGCCTGGTGTGCTGAGATTCATGGGGCCGCGAAGAGTTGGACACGACTGAGTGACTGAACTGAACTGATCCATGTGTGTGCACTCAGTTGGTTCAGTCATGTCTGACTCTGCGACCCCATGAACTATATGTAGACTGCCAGGCACCTCTGTCCATGGGATTTTCTGGGGAAGAATACTGGAGTGGGTTGCCAAGCCTTCCTTGAGGGGATCTTCCAGACCCAGGGATCAAACCCTGTCTCCTGTATTACAGACAGATTCTATGCCACTGAGCCACTGGCTAAGCCCCCACATACATATGTAAATACACATGCATACATATATGAAAGTGTTAGTTGCTCAGTCACTTCCAACTCTTCGCGACCCAATGGACTGACCCAGCCTGCCAGGCTTCTCTGTCCATGTGATTCTTCAGACAATAATACTGGAGTGGGTAGCCATTCCCTTCTCCAGAGGATCTTCCTGACCCAGGGATTGAACTCAGGTTTCCTGCATTGCAGGCAGAGTCTTTACCATCTGAGCCCCCATACACACACACACACACACATACAGAGTTATACATACACATATATAAATACACGTACATCTATTTTTTTAAAAACCACCTATTGCCCTCCTCATGTGCTTGCTGACTGAATCTATTCACTTGCAAAAAACCTTGTGGTCATTGGGTTTAAAACCAAAAATCACTGTGTAAAAATACCTTTTTTAAAAGGTGCAAATATAATTTACTTCAAGTAGACAAAGACTTATAAGGACAGAGAAAATACAGTTTACTTCAATTAGACAAAGACTCAAGAACTGAGAGTTGAAATGATTTTTTAAATGTTCCGGTTGGGTTGGAGGATAAGCTTGTCCTGGCTGACTCCACTGGCATCTGAACTCCCTATTTCTGAATTCAAGGCCAGGGTTATTTGCCATTGCTGAGCTCAGGAGAGAAGTCCTGCACCATCAAGAGGGCTGGGCCCTCAGCAGGTGCTTGCAGAGGCACCTGCTGGGAGGCTGGGCTCCCCATCCTGTTCCCCCTACTTGCCAGCCTGGTTCCTGGGCTCCTCCTTAGATGAATGTAAATGCTGAATAAATCAATATTTTGCATTAGATTTAATGTTTTACAAAGATAATTCCAGTGATCCCATAAAGTATGACTTAGAAGTGGGACAAGATTGGAAGTAGAAAGAACAGTTAAGAGGATATTACAGTGGGTACCTAGTAAATTCACGGTGGGAGTGGAGCCTCTGGAAAAGTGTACTGGTGAGCCTCACTTGAGAATCAGTGGCTCTTAGGTATCAGGACAAGTCTTACTTGCCAAAGAGAAGAGAGTCTTCCACTTGCATGCCCAGCCTCCAGCTATAATTGAGAGTTTAATTTCTAGCTATAGTAACAGTCCCCAAATCTCAGTGGCTTAACATAGTAAATGCTTCTTTATCCGAAGACCAGAAGTTCCCATGGATATGAGTGGCTACAAATAGTTATGAGGGGGAACGGTAACTAGTTCCAGTTGCCAGAAGAAGTACGTCAGGCCTGCCAAGATAACAGATATAGAAATGCAGGTGTTTCATAGAAAAGACCAACTCATTTCAGTTGCTAAAAACTGCACAGTGAGGAGAATGATGTACAAGGCAAGGCAGTCTAAAATATGGTGCTTGACATTTATTTATTTTTGACCATGCTGGGTCTTTGTTGCTGGTCTTGGGCTTTCTCTAGCTGCAGCGAGCAGGGGCTTCTCTTGTGCTGGCTTCTCTTGTTGCGGAACTTGGGCTCTAGGGTGGGCGGGCTTCAGTAGTTGTGGCTCCTGGGCTCTAGAGCGCAGGCTCAGTAGTTGTGGGGCATGGGCTTAGTTGCTCCATGGCTTGTGGGATCTTCCTGACTCAGGGATCGTACCCGTGTTCCCTACATTGGCAGGCAGACCCTTTACCACTGAGCCACCAAGGAAGCCCTGACATTTATTTTTTGAAGTGTGTTTTGGGGACTTTGGAAGCTGCAGAGCCCAGTTTTTATTCTGGCTGCATGTTATACCTGGTTTTCTTCTGTCATCTGGTTAAGCTGCCATCATTGGCCAAGTCACCACTCTAGTGTGAAGACAGAATAGCAATGTAATAACATAATAAAAGTAAGTCAACACATGTGTATAGAGTTCAGTTGAAAGAGGCAGAGCAGATGGTAGAACAGCTGGAGTTCACCCCATTAAAACGGAAAGTCATCTCTAGTTTGTTCTCCTCTTGTAGATCATCAGTGGCATGTATGGAATAGTCAGGCTTATTGCTCCTCTTTTCTGAAAGGAGAATATAGAAGGTTTAAAACCGGGAGATAGTTGAAGGTTTACCTGGTCCAGCTGTCCCATTTCATGGGTAGGGAATCTGAGACACAAATGGCTTAAATAAATGCCCCAAATGACAGGCCAGTAAAATACACAGTTCTGGTCACCGTCCCCATCCATTGTACAGATCCTCTGTCCGCCTCCTCCCCTTCCTCTCCCTCCCGTCCTTCCCCCTCCTCCCTCATTAAAATCATCTTAAGAAAACAACTTTGAATAAAATACATGATCTAGAAAGTAGTTACTCCTGTCAGCTCGCAGCTCTGATAAGATTAGGGGTCTTACCTGTGGATCTTAGTATTCATCAGCAGACAGGCGCTCCTGGAGGACCATCAGCAAGTGTAGAAATGGAAGAGGTTCGCTGATGGTAGAACACTTTTCAGTCCAGTGCGTCCTCAGAGCAAACAGCTGTGGCATCACATGCTTCTGTGTCATTATTCATACTTGTGCTCTCAAAGCATTACAGGAAAACTGTGTGGCGTCTATGAGGCACTTTATCAACAGGCACACTGAAGAACCAAGATGTAAGAGAGTCCACAGGGAAGTGATGGAGCAGGACGCTGCTCCTCACATCTGGCTGTTGTATGTGGGTCCTTAAAATCTGACCTAGAGCAGCGAACTGCCCTTCTTATTGAGTGATGGCGCACTTGATGCACACCAGTAGAGAATGTGGTATGACATTTCTTTCCTCCAGAAGTGATGGGGTGTGTGATGCTATGCGGGTAAAAGCAGTTTGTAGACGTAATTATGATGAGGAGCTAGTCACTTAACCTCTCTGACTTTTGTTTTGGTTCCCTCCCGCCTCAATTTGTAAAATTGAGGAATTGAAGTAGATGACCTCTGAGACCCTTTCTAGGTCAGACATTTTAAATCTGCAAACATAAAGTCAGCTGCCTCATATAAGGATTAAATTTATAATTTTCCATCATTAGCAATCTGTCCTACTCAGCCCAGAGAGGAGGAGAGAACAGAGCTTTTGTTAGAGCTGTAGGCATCAGGAAAACCCAGACTCTTGATCCGAATCCCCTTTCTAAGAAGAGATTTTTTTCTGCTTTTCTACATGGGCACAAATCCCTGTGCTTCTAACTTGCTGGCCAACTATTAATAATACTAATTTTAAATCAAATTAAAAATAAATGAGCTAGTTTTGGATTAGATACCCATACTAGAACTGACTCCACAGCTGTTTAGAAATATTCTTGGTTGTTAGTGAGAAAGAATCCCATTAAATTCATCTACACACCCCAGTTACTAAGACTCCTAGAAGAGATATGGCAGGACAGGAAGTCTTGTCTGAAACATGAAATATCAAATCTCCTTAGGAAGATGAAGGGTATAAACCAGAATTTTTAATTGGAGCCTTTCTTTTGTGTATATAATAAGCATTTGTGGTAATGTTCATGGTTAATCAAGTCTGGCTATTTTTATACAGGAAAGATTTTAGTTACATTATTCTTTAAAAATGTTTTTTTAAATAAAGGGCATAAAAGACTGTATAAAGAGGCAACATCTCTGTGTGAAAGAAGATGCTATCTCAGAACTATTTGAAAGTGTCAGCTGTGCAGAGCAAGAGTTATCTCAGATGGTTCCCTCATTCATTTCTTCCACCACAAATTTTTTGAGTGCAGAAATACTCTTGCATTCGGTGCAGATGTTGTAAATATAAAAAGAGATGGTGTGTGCGCTCAAGGAACTCACAGTCCCATAAGGAGACTCGCATGCACTGGGCACGCTCCATGCACCACACAGACCCCAGGGATGGAGAAGATGCTGGGAGACCAAGAGTAACCACCCGCCACCCAGGTGTTGGGGAGAGCTGCAGGGTCACTAAGAAGTAACATGTGGGCTTTGTCTTCCAGATGAATGGTTGACATTGGCAACAGAGATGTCAGGAATGGGTACTTGTCCTGGCTATCTTTAGTTTGCCCCTGCAGGTCCCATCCTTCCCATCCTTTACCTTCTGTTGGGATGATGGAGCCAGCTGACCTGGGTGAACCCTCTTGACAGGTGTGGTGCCCTTTGGTTTTCAGTTGTGACCCATCAATGGGCAGCCCCAGCAGGAGCTTGGAGAACAGGAAGGTGAGGTTGGTATTGTATGCCCCTGGTCTCCTTCCTGAGAAGGCTGGTTGATTCTCAGTCTGAAATTAGACCGAAGGTCTCTGCTCCTCTCAGGTGGCTTCTACAGGGCCCTCTCCTTTTGGGTTGCAGTAAACACTCTCCTGTATGATGGGCACTATGTTATGCATTTTCCTTGGGCTTCTCTGCCCTTGTACTCCCCTTCCTGTGCAACCTTCTCTTTGTACATTGATTTAAATGTGCAACCTCTTCCCAGCTGGGACCCTGGCTGACAGAGCATCAAAGGCCGAGTGGCTAGACCGAGTGAAGATAAAAGGAGTGCAAATTTAGCCTCCAATTAAAACTAATTAATTAATTTTAAACAAGCAATTGTATGAAGTCACCCTATAGGTCAGAGATGCTAGAAATAAGGGACAGTTGGGGTGGGCGGAGGGCAGACAGGAGAAACACCAAAGGTTTATAATCTAGGACATCAGGATGAGCGAGGATTCTGAGGTTGCAAAGATCAGCCTGGCCATGGCGTGGAGGATGAACTAGAAAGTATCTTGCCATCCCCTAGTTGGCTCTCAACTTCTCCATCACCTGAGCAACCAACGTCCTATAGGAAATTTCCTCTTTTGTAAATATTTGAAGTGTTTTCTTGTTAGACCCAGATGAATATAAGCAACTTAAAAAGCCTGGGCAATGAGATGACAAGCTGTGACATGTTCTCAGGGGGCTAACTTCTTACTGGCAAAGGGCCACAAGCTTCCCTCACGTCAGAAGGCCATTATTCTTTTTCATGAGGGTCAGTTCAATGCAGTGTTGTCACGTGGATTCCAGAGCAGGCTGCCTGGGCCTGAAAGCCTGCCTCAATGGTTCCACTCAAGTTTTTCTATCTTTGTGAGCCTTGATTCCTCACATGTAAAGTGAAGATGATAGTACCTAACTTATGGAGTTGTTTGTTACAAGCATTAAATGAGCTGCTGCTGTGTATATAAAACGATTTTAAAAGTGTCTGGTAGACATTAAGTGCCGTGTAAATACTTGCTATTATTATTTGGGGACTTTGGGTTGGAGCAGGAAAGGCCGAGGTCTCTCTTCCTTTCAATACCAGGTCATCCCTATATTAGAACAGTAGGTTTTGGCTGTCATATCCTAAGGATGGCAGCTTTGGAAGTTGGAGCAAGCATGCACTGATGGACAGGGATGCTTGCTGTAAGACGAAATCATTTCCCAGGGGCAAGCAGTGGTTTTCATGTTCTCCAGCTGGCAGAAACTCCAAGGTCTGTTACTTGAAAAGATTTCACTGGTGCTGTGAGCAGGGCCATTATTTTCCACTCTTAATTATCTCCTCTGTGGCAGGGCACATTGCTCCAAAACTGAGCCCTACTGGTAGGCAGGGCAGCAGGAGAGAAAAATTGGAGTGGGTACAAATCAGAAAGCACAGCCATTCAGCTAACCACCGACTCTGAAGGCAAATACAGCTGATTCCCCAGGGGAGCTAGAAAAGGGGAATGTCACTTGAAGAAATAAAATTGTAATGACCACAGGGGGCATAAAGAATTCTATTAAAAGACTCAGGTCTGCATTGATAAAGATCATTGAGGACAACTATTTGAAATTTTCATTGCTCTCTGAGTGATTCATTCTACTTCCTGGGAGATTCAAGTCCCAGGGCACCAGGGAAATCTCAGTGCACAGAGTGTTGGTGAAAGCCCGCAGCTCAGCTCACTACCCAACTTAACTCATTGCCTGCCTCCAGGCCCCGTGTGTGTGATGTATGTGTGTGTGTGTGCATGTGTTTCATCCTTAAATCAATGCTCCATCCTCTTGGAATTAAACTCCTTTGACAGCCCAGCTGCAGTATCGATTAAACAGCTTCCTTTATAGAGTGGCTCAAGTTGTTTCGGGGAAAGTGAAAGTGTTAGTCGCTCAGTCGTGTCCAACTCTTTGTGACCCCATGGACTGTAGCCCACAGATTTTCTCTGTTCATGGGATTGTGCAGGCAAGAATACTGAAGTGGGTAGCCATTTCCTTCTCCAGCGGATCTTCCCAACCCAGGGATCAAACCCAGGTCTCCTGCATTGTAGGCAGATTCTTTACCGTCTGAGCCACTAGGGAAGCCCAAGCCTCTCCCCAAAGCCAGGGATTACTTCTGAAGGCTGTTCTCCAGGGGTGGGGTCTCCCCTACAGGCTTGGTCATTCCAGAGCAGCCCCATTAGCTGGGCATGGTATATGCAGGTTCATGCTCATCGTGGGCAGGCTGGGAGTCATTGGATAGAATATGCGAGTTTCGTCTAAAAGATGCAGGTTTCTCCACTGTGAAAAGACTCTGCGTAAGTGAACAAAATACCAAAACAAAATCAAAAAGAACAAACAACCAAAACCCCTCTACTACTTACTGACAGCTCAGAATGTACCACTGCATATTGACCAGTCATTCAGATGCCCTTGAAAATGCTTTTAGAAAGCAACTCAGGGATTGTCTGGTGATCCGGTGGTTAAGACTCCACGCTTCCCATGCAGGTTCAACCCCTGGTCAGGGAGTAGGATTCCACATGCTATTTGGTGTGCGCAAAAGAAAGAATCAGTATCACTGTTTAGAATTGGAAGAATATCTGAATTATTCTTTTGTAAATAGTCACATCATAAATCTCACAAGTGGTTCAGCAACAAAAAAGCAACCCAGAATTTAAACCAGTGTTACTTCCTACTTACAAGGCATAAATAAAACTCTTCTTTCTCTAGGAAAGCTGAGGCCTAGCCGTCTAGTTACAAAGCTGTATTAGAGATGTAGGGCTTCCCAGGTGGCTCAGTGGGTAAAGAATCCATCTGCAATGCAGGAGATGAAGGTTTGATCACTGGGTCGGGAAAATCCTCTAGAGGAGGGCATGGCAACCCACTCCAGTATTCTTGCCTGGAGAATCCCATGGACAAGAGGAGCCTGGCAGGCTACAGCTAAGAGTCAGACATGACTGAAGTGACTGAGCATACATGCACATTAGGGGAAAAAAATCAGGAATTGTGGTTAGAATTATGATGTTTTAAATGGCCATAAATTCTTTGCAAGTGCTCTTAACAAGAAGCAGATTCTTTCCCCTCCTCTGATTCTGGGCTAGTCTAGAGGGTTGCTTTGGCCAACAGAATGCAGCATAAGGGAAGTTGTGAGACTTCTTATTCTTGGCCTTGGGGAACTTGTAGCTTCTGCTCTGACCTTCATGAATGGTACCTTCATATGAAGATGTCTGAGCTGGCCTGCTATAGAGGCCACAGGGAAGAGAACCAAGACCCCCTAATGCACGATTACCAGGTAGGCGAGTGAGGCCAGCCTAGACCGTTCAGTTCTGTCCACTACCAGCTGGCTGGAGCTGCACCAGTGACCCCAGGCTGAAGCTTCAGCAGAACGGCCAACCTCTTGTTGCTGTTGTTTAGTCACTCAGTTGTGTCCTACTCTTTGCAATCCTATAGGCTGTAGCCCACCAGGCTCCTCTGTTCATGGGATTTCCCAGGTAAGAATACTGGAGTGAGTTGCCATTTCCTTTTCTAGGGGATCATCCTGACCCAGGGATCGAACCCAGGTCTCCTGTGTCTCCTGTATTGGCAGGCAGATTCTTTACCACTGAGCCACCAGAGAAACCCATGCCTAGCCTGGATTCAGCCCACATGCTGACTTGCAGAGTCAGGAGCAAATAAGACAGCTGGTGTGTTAAGTCATTGAGTGTTGAAGTGGTTACTCAGGAACAGATAACAGTCAGAGGATGTGTTTCTTATTTAGTGCTTGATTTTTCTGAGAAATAAGTTTTAAAAAACCACCTTCAATTATGGAAAATAATCAGTGGAGTATTTACATTCATTAAATCTTATGGGCAATGTTAACAGAATTGAAGAAATTATTTAGGCAATATAAACAATCTGGATTACCCATGCCAAAGGGTCTAACTCCCCAGACATCTCACTCTGATGTGTGCTCAGTTGCTCAGTCATTTCTGGCTCTTGCAGCCCCATGGACTGCAGCCCACCAGGCTCCTCTGTCCATGGGGTTTTCCAGGTAAGAATGCTAGAGTGGGTACCATTTCCTCCTCCAGGGGATCTTCCTGACCCAGGGATCAAACCTGCACCCCCTACATTGGTAGACAGATTCTTTACCACTAGTATCACCTGTGAAGCCCTCACCCTGACTGTCCACCTCCGTTTCTCAGAAGTAGATGTTTTTATGAGAATTATCCATGAAACTGACAAATTCCGACTTTTCCTGGAACAGTGCAGCCATAGCCTTATTGGTCATCCATTATTGGGTTCACCAATATTCAGATCATAGGTTTATCTCCCCTTCTGTGCAGTAAGAATTTTGTTGTTGTTCAGTTGCTCACTTGGGTCTGACACTTTGTGACCCCATAGACTGCAGCACACCAGGCTTCCCTGTCCTTCACTATCTCTCAGAGTTTGCTTAAAATCATGTCCATTGAGTCAGTGATGCCACCCAACCTTCTCATCCTGTTGCCTCCTCCTCTTTCCCACATAAGGGTCTTTACCGGTTGGCTCTTTGCATGAGGTGGCAGAATATTGGAGCTGTAGCATCAGTCCTTCCAATAAGTATTCAGGGTTTATTGCCTTTGGGATTGACTGGTTTGATCTCCTTGCTGTCCAAGCATATGTCTTAGCATAGTCAGTGAAGCAGAAGTAGATGTATTTCTGGAATTCCCTTGCTTTTTCTGTGATCCAATGGATGTTGGCAGTTTGATCTCTGGTTTCTCTGCCTTTTCTATATCCAGCTTGTATGTCTGGAGTTTCTCAGTTCGTGTACTGCTGAAGCCTAGCTTGAAGGATTTTGAGCATTACCTTGCTAGTATATAAAATGAGCACAGTTTTGTGGTATTTTGAACATCCTTTGTGATTGCCCTTCTTTAAGATTGGAATGAAAACTGACCTTTTCCAGTCCTGTGGCCACTGCTGAGTTTTCCAAATTTGCAGACATATTGAGTGCAGCACTTTAACTGGATCATCTTTTAGGATTTGAAATAGCTTAGCTTTGTTCATAGTAATGCTTCCTAAGGCTCATTTGACTTCACACTCCAAGATGTCTGGCTCTAGATGAATAATCACACCATCATGGTTATCTGGGTCATTAAGACCTGTTTTGTACAGTTCTGTGTATTCTTGCCACCTCTTCTGCTTCTGTAAGTCCTTACCATTCTGTCTTTTGTTGTACCTGTCTTTGCATGAAATGTTCCCTTGTTACCTCTAATTTTCTTGAAGAGATCTCTAGTCTTTCCCATTCTGTTGTTTCCCTCTATTTCTTGACATTTTTCACTTAGGAAGTCTTTCTTATCTCTCCTTGCTATTCTTTGGAACTCTACACTCAGATGGGTATATCTTTCTTATTCTCCTTTGCCTTCCAAGTGTCTTCTCAGCTATTTGTAAGAACTCCTTGGACAGCCATTTTGCCTTTTTGCATTTCTTTTCCTTGGGGATAGTTTTGATCACCGCCTCCTATACAGTGTTACAAACCTCTGTCCATAGTTCTTCAGGCATTCTCTCTATCTGATCTAATCCCTTGAATCTATTTATCACTTCCACTGTATAAGGAATTTGATTTAGGTCATATCTGAATGGCCTAGAGGTTTTCCCTACTTTTTCTACTTTAAGTCTGACTTTTCCAATAAGGAGCTCGTGATCTGAGCTACAGTTAGCTCTCAGTCTTGTTTTTGCTGACTCTATAGAGCTTCTCCATCCTTGGCAGCAAAGAATATAATCAGTCTTATTTTGGTATTGACCATCCAATGATGTCCATGTGTAGAGTCATCTCTTGTGTTGTTGGAAGAAGGTATTTACTATGACCAGTACTGTTAGCCTTTGCCCTGCTTCATTTTGTACTCCAAGGCCAAACTTCCCTGTTACTCCAGATATCTCTTGACTTCCTACTTTTGTATTCTAGTCCTCTATGATGAAAACGACATCTTTTTTTGGTGTTAGTTCCAGAAGGTCTTGTAGGTCTTCATAAAAACATTAAACTTCAGCTTCTTCCCTGTTAGTGTTTGAGGCATACTCTTGGATTACTGTGATATTGAATAATGGATTGCCTTGGAAACAAACGGAGATCATTCTGTTGTTTTTGAGACTGTACCCAAGTACTGAATTTCAGACTCTTTTATTGACTTTGAGGGCTACTCGTTTTCTTCTAAGGAATTCTTTCCCACAGTAGTAGATCTAATGGTCATCTGAATTAAATTCGCCTGTTCTGGTCCATTTTAGTTCACTGATTCCTAAAATGTTCAGGCTTGCCATCTCCTGTTTGACTACTTCCAGTTTTCCTTGATTCATAGACCTAACTTTCCAGGTTCCTAATTCTACCTAAGGCCTCCTTTACTTCACATTCCAGGATATCTGACTCTAGGTGAGTGGCCACACTATCATGGTTATCTGGGTCATTGATACCTCTTTTGTACAGTTCTTTTGTGTATTCTTGCCACCTCTTCTTAATATCTTCTGCTTCTGTTAGGTCCATACCATTTATTTCCTTTACTGAGCCCATCTTTGCATGAAAATGTTCCCTTGGTATCTCTAGTTTTCTTAAAGAGATCTCTAGTCTTTCACACTGTTTTCCTCTATTTCTTTGCATTGCTCATGTAAGGCTTTCTCATCTCTCCTTGTTATTCTTTGGAACTCTACATTCAGATGGGTGTACTTTCCCTTTCTCCTTTGCCTTTCACTTTGCTTCTTTCCTCAGCTGTTGGTTCTGACAAAATGTGGTCCACTGGAGAAAGGAATGGCAACCCACTTCATTATTCTTGCCTTGAAAACCCTGTGAATAGTAAAGAATTTAACCTTGCCTAAAAGAAGTCTGACCTTTTTCCTCAGTTAATGGGAGGTGTGCTACTGGAGATCAGTGGAGAAATAACTCCAGAAAGAATGATCTCCAGTAGCACACCTCCCATTAACTGAGGGAAAAGGTCAGACTTCTTTTAGGCAAGGTTAAATTCTTTACTATTCACAGGGTTTTCAAGGCAAGAATAATGAAGTGGGTTGCCACAGGCCTGGAAAAGGTCAGTTTTCATTTCAATCCCAAAGAAAGGCAATGCCAAAGAATGCTCAAACTACCGCACAATTGCACTCATCTCACATGCTAGTGAAGTAATGCTTAAAATTCTCCAAGCCAGGCTTCAGCGATATGTGAACCGTGAACTTCCTGATGTTCAAGCTGGTTTTAGAAAAGGCAGAGGAACCAGAGATCAAATTGCCAACATCCTCTGGATCATGGAAAAAGCAAGAGAGTTCCAAAAAAACATCTATTTCTGCTTTATTGACTATGCCAAAGCCTTTGACTGTATGGATCACAATACACTGTAGAAAATTCTGAAAGAGATGGGCATACCAGACTACCTGACCTGCCTCTTGAGAAACCTGTATGCAGGTCAGGAAGCAACAGTTAGAACTGGACATGGAACAACAGACTGGTTCCACATAGGAAAAGGAGTACGTCAAGGCTATATATTGTCACCCTGCTTATTTAACTTATTTGCAGAGTACATCATGAGAAACGCTGGGCTGGCAGAAGCACAAGCTGGAATCAAGATTGCTGGGAGAAATATCAATAACCTCAGATATGCAGATGACACCACCCTTATGGCAGAAAGTGAAGAGGAACTAAAGACCCTCTTGATGAAAGGGAAAGAGGAGAGTGAAAGTTGGCTTAAAGCACAACATTCAGAAAGCTAAGATCATGGCATCCAGTCCCATCACTTCATGGGAAATAGATGGGGAAACAGTGGAAACAGTGGCTGACTTTATTTTTGGGGGGGGGCTCCAAAATCACTGTGGATGGTGACTGCAGCCATGAAATTAAAAGACGCTTGCTCCTTGGAAGGAAAGTTATGACCAACCTAGACAGCATATTAAAAAGCAGAGACATTACTTTGCCAACAAAGGTCCATCTAGTCAAGGCTATGGTTTTTCCAGTGGTTATGTATGGATGTGAGATTTATGTATGGACTATAAAGAAAGCTGAGTGCTGAAGAATTGATGCTTTTGAACTGTGGTGTTGGAGAAGACTCTTGAGAGTCCCTTGGACTGCAAGGAGATCCAACCAGTCCATCCTAAAGGAGATCAGTCCTGGATGTTCATTGGCAGGACTGATGTTGAAGCTGAAACTTCAATACGTTGGCCACCTGATGCGAAGAGCTGATGCATTTGAAAAGACCCTGATGCTGGGAAGATTGAGGGCAGGAAGAGAAGGGGATGACAGAGGATGAGATGGTTGGATGGCATCACTGACTTGATGGACATGGGTTTGGGTGGACTCTGGGAGTTGGTGATAGACAGGGAGGCCAGGTGTGCTGCAATTCATGGGGTCACAAAGAATCGGACACAACTGAGCAACTGAACTGAACTGAATGAGAGGTGATCTCTAAGCCTTTAGCATGTCATGCCTGATAGGAGTGTCTTTGCCTCAGGATCTTGGGTCAGATAGTTACAGTGTGATTTAGGGTTGGGGCACTGAGCCACACCACCAGTGTGACTCAGACTGGGGACTTTGGGTCATATGGTATCAGCTTGACTTTCTGAGAAGCTGGAAACTGAGATCAGCCTAATGGACAGTCAGCCATACCAATGTGTTACTGACCCCAATAAAGACTCTGGATTACCAAGGCTCTGGTGAAGTTCCCTGACGGTAATACTCTGCATGCTATCACACACTGATGCCAGGGAAATAACATGTCCTTCCCCCTTGAGGATAACTAGAGACTCTGCAGTTGATCCTTTTCCTGGACTCTGCCTCCTTCTGCTTCTTTTCTTGGCCAATTTTAATCTATATCCTTTCCCTGTAATAGCATAACTATGTGTATATAGTACTTTCAGTGAGATCTGTGGGTCTTTCTAGTGACTTATCAAAACTGAGGATAGTTTTGAGAAGCACTCACCTTGAGGTTGCAGTTGGTGTCAGAAGCGAGGGTAACCCCATGTGGACTGTTTCCCTAACTTTGTTGTTAGCTAACTTTCACACCTTCCTTAAAGATGCAATTCAAATGTGCCTCCAGGAAGCCTTCCCTGACCACCCACTCTGATTCTAAAGAAAAATTCCTTCTTCTGAATTCTTACAGTTTGTTGGACTCACTTATAGCTCCCTATGATACTTAGAAAATGCTTCTAGGCTTTGCTGTTGGTCGTGGATACCTATCATATGTCCTGTCCTAGATTTTAGTGCCTTGAGGATTCACCTGGTTTCTCATACCCTCCTACTTCCGGTAGCCTCCACATTGTTTTAAACTAAACATTGTGATGGTCAACACAAATTTTGCTGCCTCTACTATAAACTAGCAATTTCTGAAACTTAGGTTACCTCAGTATTAATGAGGCTAATTCAATGTTAATTCAACATTCAATGTTGAATGTTCACTCATTCTACAAATACTTATTGAGCATCTACTATGTGCTAAGTTCCAGGTCTTAGCAACAAGCAATGAAATAAGTCCCTACCTTTCAAGACCTTCCATTCTGGAGGATAAAGAGAACAAATCAACACACATATGTCACATTAGGTAGTAACAAGTGGTAGAAAGAACAATACATCACAGTAAAAGAATTGAGTATAATGGGGATAACTAGCTTAGATAGAATAGTCAGAGAAAGGCTGTCAGAGAAGACGTTTAAGCAGGGACCTGAAAGAAGCAAGTGGGGGTGGGGAGCCGTGTAGACAGTCTTGAAAGTTGGTCTAGTAGCCTAATGATTTCAATGGCTGAACTGGTTTGTTAACATGGTTGTCTGGCTTCTTGAGTGGCAGAGGATGCTTTCTCTAAAAACATTTGTTTTAATGATTTAGGAATTTTAATCCACTCAGGACACACAGATACATCCTCATAGTCCCTTTAAGGATAGATTAAAAATTACAGGTAAACAACTTGGGTGTGCAGAAGGAATAACGCAAGTTCATAGCTGACTAAAGACAAAGTCCAACCTCTTAATAGCCTTCATGTGTCAAATTTCTTGAGAGGATGCTGAGGAGGATGACTTTTGCCTAAATAACAATTATCCCACAGGGGAAGAATCCTTCAAACAAATCTCTTCTTCAGTCTAACAGCCTTTGTTAGATTGAGGAGGGTTCAGTGGAAGCTTGACAAGGTGTCACCCAATTCTAAAGAGAAGATCTGAGTGATTCAAATAGAAAGATCTGAGCAAAGGAAATGAGAATAAAAACTTTGTAAGTTGTTCAGACCCAGGGAAAACATACTTTTTCAATTTATTTAGTTTCAATGAACAAACTAAGATTCATATACTTAGGGTTTTTTTTTGTTTTTTTTTTTTTAAACAAGACAAAATCTCTTTGTAAGTAGAATTGGATGCTCTAAGAGAAGAAAAGTGTGACTTTTAAAGATGGTGATTATAGAATTGTTCCATTTCTACTTTCTGCTTTCACATGGTCCCTGTAATTGCTCTGCTGCTTTACAGGGAGTGAGGGGTGCTTTCTGGATGTTGAGTTTAAATATAGTCATTGTTCTGTGATCTAGAATTTCACTCTCCATAATGTGCTATTCTCTGGCATTCTTGTATATATACATAGGAGAATAAATGTCATAAAAATCTAAAAATGCCTTCTGAATCATCAAAAGAGGATTAAATTATATCATTGCAGTTGTGGTGCTGAATATATTAATGTATTAATGCTTCTTTAAAAAATGGTGAGCCGGGGATGATGTGTTGCCTAATAAGAAGAATCTTTAACCAGAATGCACCATTCCCCTACTATGCTGTGGAATGAACTGTTCAGATAGGCTTTTTTTGCACTGTTCATGATTTCGAGTTGGAGACAAGATGCTGTGGTTTGGAAAAGGTGGGAAAGGGAGCCTGTCCAGACTCGGTGTTTTAGAGCTAAAGTCTAGATTCTAGAACACCACCTAGAGTCTCCAGAAAACCACCTTTATTTCATAATTTCTCTCTCCTCCACCCAGTGAAGTGGCAAAAATATTGATGAGAAAGTACCAGGAGGAAAAGTTGAAAAAAGAGGAAAATTTGGTTCAGAAAAGTTGCTGTGCAACAGGAGAAAAGAAATACCTTGCTCATTTCTCTCTTTTTTCCCCATCAGACATACCAGAAGACTGGTATTGAATATATTTGCAGCATCTGTGTAGAGAAAAAGAAGTCTTTCCTTTGTACCAGGGGAATGGACATGCTGGTACCAAGCATGTACCAGCCATAACGATGTATGTCAAGTAGGAACTATGCTAAGAAACCCCAAACTATAACTGTAGGGCAAATTCCTAGGAACTTAAAACCAATTTCTTTAGCATTAAATAAGCACCTTCTATGCCCAACTATCGGAGAAGGCAGTGGCACCCCACTCCAGTACTCTTGCCTGGAAAATCCCATGGATGGAGGAGCCTGGAGGGCTGCAGTCCATGGGGTCGCTGAGGGTCGGACACGACTGAGTGACTTCACTTTCACTTTTCATTTTCATGCATTGGAAAAGGAAATGGCGACCCACTCCAGTGTTCTTGCCTGGAGAATCCCAGGGACTGGGGAACCTGGTGGGCTGCCGTCTATGGGGTCGCACAGAGTCGGACACGACTGAAGTGACTTAACAGCTTAGCAGCAGCATGCCCAACTATTATCCATCAGTAAATAATGCATTAGTCAGTTAATTCTTTTTTATTGTTGAATAATATTCCATTGTATGAATATGACACAATTTGCATTCACATTCATCAGCTGATGGACATTTGAGTTGTTTCTATTTTTTGCCTATGGTAAATGATGCTTTGGTGAACACTGTGTACAAGTATTTGTACATTTGTGTACTTCTATGCTATGAAGGACATAAAAGGAGTATAAGATATAGTCGCTGTTTTAGTATTTGGCTAACTCACCTACCAGGCTTAACCAAGCATGTGAGTTACCTAAATGCTAAATGCATGGACTGTGCTTTCCAGAAGGTCATGGGTTTATGTGAAACACAAGGTGTACACTTAAAATATTTAAAATGTGATCCTTGTGGGAAATTGCAGGTGCCCAAATGGTTTACACAGAGTCTAAATAGTCCTTCATTGAAAGGGGAGAATAAGGATGACCTGCAGTGGGATCATTTGGTGAGGAAAGATTTAGCTTGTATTTTTGGGATCTTTGTTCATAAACCATTTTAATTCAGGAGGAAGTATGCCCATCATAAAGCCATAAAGAGAAATTCAGGCAAACAAACATACACAGGATAGCAGTGCTATAGGATGGGCTAAGGCACTTCTGGACAAGATAACATGGCCTAAACACACATCACAATGGAGGAAGAATCTCAAAATGTTGAACATAGAGTGACCATATAACCCAGAAATTCCACTTCTAGGTATATACCCAAAAGGGTTGAAAATATAGATCCACAAAAAAATACTTGTACACAAATATTCATCAAAGCATCATTTATCATAGGCCAAAAGTAGAAACAACCCAAATGTCCATCAGCTGATGAATGGGAATGCAAATTGTGTCATATTCATACAATGGAATATTATTCAATAATAAAAAAGTTAACTACTGATGCATGATTAATGTGAAAGAACCCTGAAAATATTATGTTAAATGAAAGAAGACACACACAAAAGGTGACATATTGTATGATTCTGCTGATACAAGACATATGGAATAAGCAAATCCGTGAAACAGAAACCAGATGAGTAGTTACAGGTGCTGGTGGTAGGGCTGGAGGAAGCAGAGGATGGGGAGTGACTGCTTCATAGGTACTTGTTGTTGTTGTTCAGTTGCAGTCATGTCCAAGCACACCAGGCTTCCCTGTCCTTCACCGTCTCCTGGAGTTTGCTCAGACTCCTGTCCATTGAGTTAGTGATACCATCCAACCATCTCATCCTCTGTTGCCCCCTTTTCCTCCTGCCCTCAATCTTTCCCAGCATCAGGGTTTTTTCCAGTGAGTTGGCTCTTTGCATCAGGTAGCCAAAGTATTTGAGTTTCAGCTTCATCAGTCCTCCTGATGAATACTGGGAGGAAAAATCAGGGTTGATATCTTTTAGGATTGACTGGTTTGATCTCCTTGCTGTCCAAGGATTCTCAAGAGTCTTCTCCAGCACCACAGTTTAAAAGCATCAATTATTTGGTGCTCAACCTTCTTTATGGTACAACTCTCATATCTATCTGTGACTACTGGAAAAACCATAGCTTTGACTCTATGGACCTTTGTTGGCAAAGTGATGTCTCTGCTTTTTAATACACTGTCTAGATTTGTCATAGCTTTTCTTCCAAGAAGCATCTTTTAATTTCATGGCCACAGTCACTGTCCACAGTGATTTTGGAGCCCAAGAAAATAAAATCTGTCATTGTTCCACTTTTTCCCTGTTGATTTGCCATGAATTGATGGGACTGGATGCCATGATCTTAGTTTTTTGAATGTTGAGTTTTAAGCCAGCTTTCCCATTCTCTTCTTTCACCCTCATCAAGAGACTCTCTATTTCCTCTTCACTTTCTGCCATTAAAGTGGTATCATCTGCATATCTGAGGTTGTTGATATTTATCCCAACAATCTTGACTTCTAGCATGATTCATCCAATCCGGCATTTCACATGATGTACTCTGCATAGAAATTAAATAAGCAAGGTGACAATATACAGCCTTTCCCAATTTTGATGCGGTCTATTGTTCCATGTCCAGTTTTAATTGTTGCTTCTTGACCCACATACAGGTTTCTTAGGAGACATGTAGGGTGCTCTGGTGTTATCATCTTTTTAAGAATTTTCCGTAGTTTGTTGTGATCTACACAGCTTCCCTTGTGGCTTAGCTGGTAAAGAATCCACCTGCAATGTGGGAGACCTAGCTTCCATCCCTGGGTTGGGAAGATCTCCTGGAGAAGGGAACAGCTACCCACTCCAGTATTCTGGCCTGGAGAATTCCATGGACTATATAGTCCAAGGGGTCGCAAAGAGTCAGATACAACTGAGTGACTTTCGTATACATAACCACCACCCTTGGTGGCTCAGACAGTAAAGAATCTGCCTGTAATGTAGGAGACCAGGGTTCAATCCCTGGGTTGAGAATATCCCCTGGAGAAGGAAGTGGCAACCCATTCCAGCATTCTTGCCTGGAAAACCCCATGGGCAGAGGAGCCTGGCAGGCTACAGTTCATGGGGTCGAAAAGAGTCGGACACGACTGAGCGACTTTCACTTTCACATAGTCGAAAGCTTTAGAGTAGTCAATGAAGCAGAAGTCAATTTTTTATTTATTTTTTTAATTCCTTTGCTTTTTCTGATATCCAGTGGATGTTGGCAATTTGATCTCTGGTTCCTGCCTTTTCTAAATCCAGCTTGTACATCTGGAACTTCTCAGTTCACGTACTTTTGAAGCCTAGGTTGAAAGCTTAATAGGTATAGATGAGTTTTATTTGGGGAGTGATGAAAAGGTTCTAAAGTAGACAGTAGTGATGGCTGTACAACTTAGTGAATATACTAAATATCATTGAATTGTTCACTTGAGAAGGATGAATATTATGGCATCTGAATTGTACCTCAATAAAGCTGATGTTAGAAAGAAAAAGAAAAATCTGGAAAGAATAGCTCTCCCAAAGTTGTAAAGAATAATATCACTCTGGCTCCTAAGAGTGAAATTATAAAATAGCTCAGAAATGAAGAAAAGTCATGGACAAAATATAGAGGAATCATAGAAACAAGGTTCTATCTAGTGCTTTCCCTTTCTCACGATATTATGGGGAATTAAAGGAAAACTCTATAAGGTGTACCTGAAGTAAGTTAAAAAGTGGGGTGTTATATATCACTTTGCATGGTTAAAAAGTCATGGTATCATTATTTGTGCATATGTTTTGCTATAGATATTTTAGATTGATCTGATACTTGAAAATTATCTAGAAACAATTTTAAGTATACAGAAAGGGTACAGTAATAGTACAGCGAGCACCATATGTATCTTTCCACCCTTTACTCAGATACGCTAATGTTAGCATTTTGCCCCACCTGCTGTATCATTTAAGCTTACACTCTTTCTTCCTTTATAATGTCGGTCTCTCTCCTCCCTCCCTCTCACCCACTCTTTTCTCTTTCTGTGTCATATATATATATTTGCAAATATCATGGCTGCTTATCTAATGTATTAGTGTGCAGCGTAGAGGGAGGGAATATATGTATACTAAAGGCTGATTCACGTTGTTGTACAGCAGAAACCAATACAACTGTGTAAAGCAATTATTCTCTGATTAAAAAAAAGAATAAAGATATTATCCTACACACCCAAAGTAAACTTATAAACCTCAATAAAGTTACTATTAGTATATTGCATTTTTTCACCTGTGCTCTTGAAGTTACACCTGTTGAATCTTTGTAGTGGATATATTGTGCAATGGTGTACCTCTCTTCCCAACTTTGTGATCCGTGACACTGTTTAGACAGCTTGAAATTGTGATGGAAGCATTTATACCACGGAAAATGACAAATACTACATATTAGGGCTTGGTTTATTTTTTCATTGATTTTCTAGGCTTAAGTGATGGAGAAAATGTTAATATAGTTAAAAGTGTGTCGTGTCTGTAGCTGTCTATTGTAGATAGCCCAAAAAAATGAGGGAAAAGGCATATTATTCCAGTTTTTTGATAACTATCATCAAATTAAGCAAAAACTCACTTGTTATCAATGAACAAGTGTAATTCTAACATTTGTCATTGTTATTTCACTTCAGTCTTAAATGTAAAAGAAAAGAATGAAGATTCAAGTCAGAAGTACCTGTGTTCATCAATAACTGTTTTGCAAAATCAGATAGTAATCAAGCATTTTTCATAGCCTAATTTTTTCCCACAACTTTTTATTATGAAAATGTTCAAATATACAGAAAAGCTAAATAATAAAATGCACTATATATTCATATACATTTAAAAATTAACATTTTGCCATATTTTTTACTGAACAATTGGAGAGTAACTTAGATATTTCACCCCTAAACACTAAGCATGCATCTCATAAAAACAACCACAGTAACATTACATACCCCCCAAAAATGAATAGTAATTCCCTATTATCTCATGCTCAGTCCGTGTTTCCATCTTCACTGCTGACCCAGTAACAGTGAAAGCTGTATATGTGCTTGTCTGTTCCATTTGCCCAGAATAGCTTCCCACCTTGAATATTTTTTCCCAGGACTTTTTTTTTCTTTAAATAGAGCAGGTTAGTTATTGAATGTTTGACTTTAAGGATTTAATGGATTGTTTATATGTGGTTTGTTTATCTTGTTCCTGTAGATTCTGTAAATTAGCAGTTAGGGCCAAAGCCTTGGTGTATTCAGGTTATACATTTTTGACATTAACACCTCAGATATATTTCATGTTGCATCACATCCAAAGTCTCAATATCTGGTTGACTAAGACTCTGCTCCCAGTGCAGGGGGCATGGGTTTGATCCTGGTCCGGGAATCCTGCATGCTGCCTGGAGCAGCCAAAAAATAATACCTAGATGACTCACTGTGATGGACTATTTGATCACATCTCCCCAGTGTAAAAGTATGTCCTTGCTGTTGCAGGTAAACCTGTGTGCTGATCCAGCAGTACGTGGGTAGCCTGTTTACCAGGTGATTACAAAAATCACCTGTTTACCAAAATCACTTTTTACCTGGTGATTTTGGGAATTCAATGATGATGATCCTTGCCAGAATCAATTATTTTAGCAAGATTGCTGAAATTTTCTTATCTGATTTTCTAATTCTGTTCTTCTTCCTACAATTATTGACTGCCACTCTGTAAGGAAGAGCTTTCCTTCATCAGCTAAGAATGCACTAGAGGCAGGGTCATGCTCAAGTCTTTCCTGAAATTACCAGTTTTCAGAGTCAGGCATCACTAACAGTGATGACAGATGAGTCAGTGCCTCACAGCTATGACCATTGTTTCAGATGCTCTGATTATCCCAGACTTGACCATTAGAACCCTTTAGATAGTAGCCCTTTTGTCCTCTGACATCCTTCTCCAACCTTTGGGCATTTAAAGGCCTTTTGATGAATCTATCTCCAGTTCACCTTGCACTGTCAATACCCCAGGTATGGACTAAGCCCTTTCTCCAGGAATCCCTGGCTCTTTTATATGCGCAACAATTTAGAAACTTGATCTGGGCAGTGGGCATGCTCTATGCTACTGGGTGTGCTTAGCAGGTGGGCTGAGCCCTTCCAACCATCCAAATGAGGCTGCTTCAAGGCAACTTTGCCCTCCTTTCACCAGTTGCTGCTGCTACTGCTAAGTCACATCAGTTGTGTCCAATTCTGTGCGACCCCATAGATGGCAGCCCACCAGGCTCCTCCGTCCATGGGATTTTCCAGGCAAGAGTACTGGAGTGGGTTGCCATTGCTTTCACCAGTTACATAATATCTAATTCTGTAAGGGAGGGAGGCGACACCATTACATATCCAGACAAATAATTTGGGGAACAAACAAGTTTTGTTGAGCAAGCTGAACTGAAGAGAACAGAAGTGTTCCCTGTACTAGGAAAACCGTAAACTTAACCACGAGAGGTCTTGTGCCAAGGCAATCAGCAGTGCTTTTCCAGAGGGAGGGAGCTTGTTAGTTAACTTGGCAAGTGTGTTAAGTAGAAGTGTGTTATTTTCTCAATTGAAAGCAACTGAGAGAATAATGCGAGCTATGTGGTATTCTAACTATGATGTACCTTGATGATTTGATGTACTGTATTGATAAGCTTATCACACTCCCTTCCCATCACCTTCCTTAAGGCAGGTTTCTGATCTGAATTAGAATTCTGAGGATCTATTTCATGCAAAGTACTTATTTATCTTGCTCAACTTTTATTTGGTCTCCAAAACTCAATGCCATTAGGGTTTTATTCTTTGACTCTGTCTTCTAGTATGGATTCACTTGGATGTGCCTGTAAATGTGCTTTCAGCCCTTTATTTCTGTTGCTTTCTGTTACTCCATGACTCTCTATTTCATTATAATTATTACCCCTTAGAACACAGTGGTGATTAAATATGGCATGTGCACTTTGGTGATATGTATGTGTGTGTAGGCTTGTCAGCAGGACTGAGTCCTCTGTGTGGAAGGAGAAAGTGAAGCTGAGGTCACATACTCAGAGTGATAGATCCAGCACTTGGTTGAGCACTCCTCCAGCAGGTTGGGGTTTGGACCAGAGCTGCCCTCCCTGGACCATGACTGCTGACTGCTGGTGCCCTCAGCATGCACGGCTGGGCGACCGAGACAGTCCTGGGTGGACACCCGGCTTCCGGATTGAAGGGGATTCTGGGATACTCCCTAATTTTGAATTATAACCATAGGTTATAATTGTGGTTTGAATTATAACCATAGGTTTGATGAACAGATAAAAAAAAAGTTTGGCAAAACTCAATGAAAACATTCTACAAGAATCAGTTGGGTATATGGAATTTATAATAAAAAGTTTTACATAAAAATCAATTGAAAATGAGGGAAAAAACCAAATTTCAGCCACCTTACATTGATTCACTTCTAGAAGCAAGATAAAATTTTATACTGTCCACTCTTTTTGATACCTTTTATCAGTGTTTTCCAGATATAGATATCTGTATATGTGTATGCATGTATATTTATATAATATGTATACATACCACATATACTTTATCCATTCACCCATCGGAGAACAATTATGCAAAAATCTGCAATAAACATGGGGATATGTATATCTTTTTGAGTTAGTAATTTTGTTTCCTTCAGGTAAATATCCAGATGTGAAATTGCTGGGACATATGGTAGTTTTATTTTTAATGTATTTGAGGAATCTCCATCCTGGCTTCCATAGTGGCTACACCAATCTACTTTCCCACAGACAGGGCACAGGGATTCCCTTTTTTCCACATCCTTGCTGAGACTTATTATTTCTTCTCTTTTGGTTAATAGTCATTCTAAAGAGTATGAGGTGATGTCTCATTGTAGCCTTTATATGTAAATTCCCTGATTATTAGTGATGTTGAGCATCATTTCAAGTACTCTTGGCCATTTGTATGTCAGTTTTGGAAAAATGTCTCTGCTCATTTGTAAAAATGATCCTCTGCTCATTTTTAATTAGATTGTTTGCTAATGAGTTGTAAGAGTTCTTTATATGTATTTTGGATATTAACTTCTTATCAGATATATGATTTTGTCCTACATTCCATAGGTTACCCTTTCATTTGGTTGATGGTTTCCTCTGCTGGTTTTTGTTTTTTTTTTTTAACTTTAAACTTTTTGTTTTGTACTGGGGTGGAGCCAATTACAATGTTGTGGTAGTTTCAGGTAAACAGTGAAGGGACTCAGCCATCCGTATACATGCATTCATTCTCCCCTCAACCCCCCTCCCATCCAGGCTGGTACATAACACTGAGCGGAGTTCCATGTGCTGTACAATAGGTGCTTGTTGGTTATCCATTTTAAATACAGCAGTGTGTACATGACATTCCCAAAGTCCCTAACTGTCCTTTCCCCCCAGCAACCATAAGTTCTTTTTCTAAGTCTGTGAGTCTCTGTTTTATAAGCAAGTTCATAAGTATCATTTCTAAAAGCTCCCACATATAATGGATGTCATATGGTATTTCTCCTTTTCTGTCTGACTTCACTCAGTATGACACTCTCTTGATCCATCCATGTTGCTGCAAATGGCATTATTTCATTCTTTTTAGTGGCTAAGTAATATTCCATTGTATATACATACCACATCTTTTTTATCTGTTCCTCTGTCGATGGACGTTTAGGTTGCTTCCATGTCTTGGCTGTTGTAAACAGTGCTACAAGGCCCATCGGGGTGCATATATCCTTTCAGATCATGTTTTTCTCTGAGTATATCCCCAAGAGTGGAAATTCAGTCATGTGGAAGCCCTGTTTTCAGGTTTTTAAGCAATCTCCATACTGTTCTCCATAGTGACTGTACCAATTCCTACTAACAGAGTAGGAAGGTTCCCTTCTCTGTACACCCTCTCCAGCATATTATTGTTTGTGGATTTTTGGATGATAGCCATTCTGACTGGTGTGAAGTGATACCTCGTTGTAGTTTTGATTTGCATTTCTCTAGTAATTAGCTATGTTGAACATCTTTTCATGTGCTTTATGGCCATAGCTCAGATGGTAAAGAATCTGCCTGCAATGCAGGAGAACCAGGTTCAATCCCTGGGTTGGGAAGATCCTCTGGAGAAGGGAATGGTAACCCACTCCATTATTCTTGCCTGGAGAATCCCATGGACAGAGGAGCCTGACAGGCTATAGTTAATGGGGTCACAGAGAGTCAGACACGACTGAGCGACTAACCCTTCTATGTCTTCTGTGGAGAAATGTCTATTCAGATCTCCTGCTCATTTTTTGAGTGGTTTGTTTGTTTTGATGCTGTTAAGCATTGTAAGCTGTTTGTAAATTTTGAAGACTAATCCATTATCTGTCACATCATTTGCAAATATTTTCTCCCAATATGTGGGTTGTTTTTTTGTTTTGTTTATTATTTCCTTTGCTGTGCAAAAGCTTTTGAGTTTAAATAGGCCCCATTTGTTTAGTCTGTTTTTATTCCCATTATTCTAGGGAGATGGATTAAAAAAGATGTTGTGATTTATGTTAGAGAATATTCTGCCTGTTTTCCTCTAGGAGTTTTATAGTGTCTGGTCTCACATTTAGTTCTTTAATCCATTTTGATTAAATTTGATTAAATCCATTTAATTCCTTATTTTTGCTATGGAGTTAAGGAGTGATTTGATTTGATTTTTTTTTACATGTGGCTGTCCAGTTTTCCCAGTATTATTTGTTGAAGAGACTGTCTTTCCAATATTGTGTAGTCTTGCCTCTTTTGCCATAGATTAATTGACTATCGGTGCATGGTCTTATTTCTGGGTTTTCTATTCTGTCCCATTGATCTGTATTTCTGTTTTTGTGCCAGTACCACACAGTTTTGAAGACTGTAACCTCATAGTATAGTCTGAAGTCAGGGAGCCTGATTCCTCCAGCTCCATTTTTCATTCTCAAGACTGCTTTGGCTGTTTGGGGTCTTTTGTGTCTCCATACATATTTTGAGATTTTTTTGTTCTAGTTCTGTGAAAGATGCCATTGGTAATTTGGTAGGGATTGCATTGAACCTGTAGATTGTCTTGTATAGAATAGTCACATTGACAATATTGATTCTTCCAGTCTATGAACATGGTATAGATCTTTCCATCTGTTTATGTCTTTCATCTGCCTCTTACAGTTTCAGAATATAGGTTTTTTGTCTCCTTCAGTTCAGTTCAGTCGCTCAGTTGTGTCTGACTCTTTGCAACCCCATGAATGGCAGCATGCCAGGCCTCCCTGTCCATCACCAATTCCCGGAGTTCACCCAGACTCACGTCCATCGAGTCAGTGATGCCATCCAGCCATCTCATCCTCTGTCATCCCCTTCTGCTCCTGCCCCCAATCCCTCCCAGCATCAGAGTCTTTTCCAATGAGTCAACTCTTCACATGAGGTGGCCAAAGTACTGGAGTTTCAGCTTTAGCATCATTCCTTCCAAAGAAATCCCACGGCTGATCTCCTTCAGAATGGACTGGTTGGATCTCCTTGCAGTCCAAGAGACTCTCAAGAGTCTTCTCCAACACCACAGTTCAAAAGCATCAATTCTTCAGTGCACAGCCTTCTTCACAGTCCAACTCTCGCATCCATACATGACCACAGGAAAAACCATAGCCTTGACTAGACGAACCTTTGTTGGCAAAGTAATGTCTCTGCTTTTGAATATGCTATCTACGTTGGACATAACTTTCCTTCCAATTAGGTAGGTTTATTCCTAGGCATTTTATTCTCTTTGATGTGATGGTAAATGGAATTGCTTCTTGAGTTTCTCTTTCTGATCTTTCATTGTTAGTATATAGAAATGCAACAGATTTCTGTGTATTTTGTAACATGCAGCTTTACCAAATTCATTGATGATTTCTAGTATTTTTTTGGTTGCCTTTGGGTTGGGAATATCCCCTGGAGAAGGGAATGCTACCCACTCCAGTATTCTTGCCTGGGGAATTCCATGAACAGAGGAGCCTGGTGGGCTACAGTCCATGGGGTCACAAACAGTTGGACAAGACTGAGCAACTAACACTTTTCACTTTGCTGTTTTTAGAAGTGTTTAGTTTGATGTAGTCTTGTGGTTGTTTTAGTCACCAAGTTATATCCGACTCTTTTGTGACCCCATGGATTGTAGCCTGCCAGGCCCCTCTGTCCATGGACTTCCCAGACAAGTATAGTGAAGTGAAGTGGATTGCCACTTCGGGGGATATTCTAGACCGAGGGATGGAACCCTGCTCCATCTCTTGGGTCTCCTGCATTGGCAGGTAGATTCTTTTAACACTAAGCCACCTGGGAAGCCCTCTGATGTAGTCTCACTTGTTTATTTTTGCTTTTGTTTCCTTTGCTTCTTGTGTCATATCCCAAAAAACCATTGCTAAGACCGATGTCAAGGAGCTTGTTCCAAATGTTTTCTTCTATGAGTTTTATGGTGTTAGGTCTTATATTCAAGTATTTATCAATTTTGAGTTAATTTTGTGTGTGTGATATAAAATAGTGGTACAGTTTCGTTCTTTTGCATGTGGCTATCCAGTTTCCTAGCATCATTTATTGAAAAGACTTTTTGCCAGAAAAATTTTATATATAAAGTAAAATATTTTATATAGTCTGTTCTTATTCCAAAATTTTGTAAAATGATACAGTGTATTAGTTATGTACTGCTGTATAGCAAATTAGTCCAAATCTTAGCAGTTTACAGCAACAAATATTTATGATGCTGTATTTTAGGTCTCTAGATGTGGCTTAGCTGGGTTCTGTGGGTCGGGGTCTGTCACCAGGACATAATCAAGGTGTAGCTAGGGCGATGCTCTTGACAAGCATGGTGGGAAGGATCCAGTCTCACATTCACTCACGGGATTGTTGGCCATGCCTCCCTGGCTCTTGAGCAGTGGCCTTTCTCAGTTCTCTGCCACTTGAGCATGTCCATAGGGAAGCTCACAACATTGCAGCTGTTCTGTCTGAGAGAGTTAGAGGGCCAGCCCCCTAAAGAGAAGCCTCAGTCATGGTTTTGTAACTGAACTTTGAAATGGCATTCCATTACTTCTGCCATATTCTGTTCATTAGAAGCAAGTCAGTAAGTTCAGCCCGCGTTCAGAGGAGAAGATTATATAAGGGTGCAAATGTCAGGAGAAGGGGGTTATTGGGGACCATTTTGGAGGCTGTCTGCCACTCCTGGACAGTTTCTGGTACAGGATCCAGTCTAGAACCATATATTGCATTTAGTTGACATATCTCTTCAGTCTGTCATTCTTTTTTTATGACACTGACATTTTAAAAAACACAGTTCTTTTGCTGTCTCATATACAGGGTTATTGTTACATCTTTCTAAATTCCATATATATGCTTTAGCAAAAGAGACACTGATGTATAGAACAGTCTTTTGGACTCTTGTGGGAGAGGGAGAGGGTGGGATGATTTGGGAGAATGGCATTGAAACATGTATAATATCATATATAAAACGAGTCACCAGTCCAGGTTCGAAGCAGGATACTGGATGCTTGGGGCTGGTGCACTGGGATGACCCAGAGGGATGGTATGGGGAGGGAGGAGGAAGGAGGGTTCAGGATGGGAAACACATGTATACCTGTGGCGGATTCATGTTGATATATGGCAAAACCAATACAATATTGTAAAGTTAAAAAATAAAATAAATTTAAAAAATAAATAAAAAACACAGTTCTCCTTTTCAAAATGGAATGTTCCTCAATGAGCACAATGTGGTCAGTGTGATTTTTCCTTATTATTAGATTCAGGCTATCTGTGTAGTGTTGTCCCCTCTGTAAGGTATTGTCTTAGTCAGTTTGAGCTGCCATAACAGAATATTGTGTGGCTTATAAACAATAGAAACTTCTCACAGTTCTGGTGGCTGGAAACTCAAGATCAAGGCATCAGCAGATTCAGTACTTTATGAAAATCCTCTTTCTGGTTCATAGACATCCATCTACTCACCATGTCTTCACATGGTGAAAGGGACAAGGGAGCTCTCTGTGTCTCTTTTGGGGGCAGGGGCACTAATCTCTTTTCTGAACGTTTCACCCTCATGACCTAATTACTGCCCAAAGGCCTCACCTCCTAATACATCACATTGGGGATTAGGTTTAAACATACGAATTGTGGGGGGACACAGACTTTGAGTCTATAGCAGATATCACATCCAGAGGCACTTGTGGTCCGTCTATCCCTCATTGGTGAAATAAATGTTGATCGTTGGTCAAAGTGCTGTCTGATTTCTCCTCTGAATAATTACAGTTTTTTCCCCCTGACAACCAAAAGGCAATCTGTTGGAAGACCTTTTATGACCATGCAAATAGACTACTTCTCACTAAAAATTTCACTTAGCATCTGGATGATTCTTGCCTTAAACAGTCTATTAGCAAGGTAGTAAAATAATTTTTTTTCCAGTTCAGTACTCCTTCCACATCTACAAGCTGGGTGTTTTATTCATCTGTTTGGACTTCTGTTACAAAATACTACAGACTTGGTGGCTTCAAGAAAAGAAATTTATATTTTCACAGTTCTTGGAGGCTGGAAGTACCTCGTCAAGGTGCTGGAAGGGTAGGCTTCTGTCAAGGCCTCTTTTTTTTTTGCCTTGCAAAGGGCCACCTCCTTATGGTGTTCTCACATGGCTTGTTCACCATGTGAATGCACCTCTGGTGACTCTCTTCTTATAAGAATATCAGTCCTATTGGATTAGAGCTCCACCCTTAGGACCTATTTGAACCTTAATTACTGCTTTAAGACACTGCCTGCATATACAGTCATATATTAGGAGTTAGGACTTCAGCATTTAAGGATGCAATTCAGTACCAATATCCTACTGTAAAAACGGTTACCCCTTTTGATGCATTTATTTATATATCTGCTTATTAGTATAAGGATTCATGGATTCCCCTTTTATTTTATAACAATTTATTACTATATCCTTATTTTAATGTTCAAATTGTCCCAGATTTAGGCAGTGAAAGCCTCTCCAATCTAGTTCCTCTTTCCTTATGGCATGTTCTTATTCAGTTCAGTCAGTCAGCCGTGTCCGACTCTTTGCGACCCCATGAATCGCAGCACACCAGGCTACCCTGTCCATCACCCACTCACAGAGTTTACTCAAACTCATGTCCATCGAGTTGGTGATGCCATCCAGCCATCTCATCCTCTGTTGTCCCCTTCTCCTCCTGCCCCCAATCCCTCCCAGCATCAGAGTCTTTTCCAATGAGTCAGCTCTTCGCAGGAGGTGGCCAAAGTATTGGAGTTTCAGCTTCAGCATCAGTCCTTCCAAAGAACACCCAGGACTGATCTCCTTTAGAATGGACTGGTTGGATCTCCTTGCAGTCCAAGGGACTCTCAAGAGTCTTCTCCAACACCACAGTTAAAACCATCAATTCTTTGGTGCTCAGCTTTCTTCACAGTCCAACTCTCACATCCATACATGACCACAGGAAAAACCATAGCCTTGACTAGATGGAAATTGGCAAAGTAATGTCTCTGCTTTTTAATATGCTATCTAGGTTGGTCATAACTTTCCTTCCAAGGAGTAAGCGTCTTTTAATTTCATGGCTGCAATCACCATCTGCAGTGATTTTGAAGCCCCCGAAAATAAAGTCTGACACTGTTTCCACTGTTTCCCCATCTATTTGCCATGAAGTGATGGACCAGATGCCATGATCTTAGTTTTCTGAATGTTGAACTTTAAGCCAACTTTTTCACTCTCCTCTTTCACTTTCATCAAGAGGCTCTTTAGTTCCTCTTCACTTTCTGCCATAAGGGTGGTGTCATCTGCATATCTGAGGTTATTGATATTTCTCCCGGCAATCTTGATTCCAGCTTGTGCTTCCTCCAGCCCAGCGTTTCTCATGATGTACTCTGCATATAAGTTAAATAAGCAGGGTGACAATATACAGCTTTGATGTACTCCTTTCCCTATTTGGAACCAGTCTGTTGTTCCGCGTCCCATTCTAACTGTTGCTTCCTGACCTGCATATAAGTTTCTCAAGAGTCAGGTCAGGTGGTCAGGTATTCCCATCTCTTTCAGAATTTTCCACAGTTTCTGGTGGTCCACACAGTCAAAGGCTTTGGCATAGTCAATAAAGCAGAAATAGATGTTTTTTCTGGAACTCTCTTGCTTTTTTGATGATCCAGCGGATGTTGGCCATTTGATCTCTGGTTCCTCTGCCTTTTCTAAAACCAGCTTGAACATCTGGAAGTTCACGGTTCACATATTGCTGAAACCTAGCTTGGAGAATTTTGAGCATTACTTTCCTAGCGTGTGAGATGAGTGCAATTGCACGGTAGTTTGAGCATTCTTTGGCATTGCCTTTCTTTGGGATTGGAATGAAAACTGACCTTTTCCAGCCCTGTGGCCACTGCTGAGTTTTCCAAATTTGCTGGCATATTGAGTGCAGCACTTTCACAGCGTCATCTTCCAGGATTTGAAATAGCTCAACTGGAATTCCATCACCTCCACTAGCTTTGTTCATAGTGATGCTTTCTAAGGCCCACTTGACTTCACATTCCAGGATGTCTGGCTCTAGGTGTGATCACACCATCATGATTATCTGATATTATGACAGAAAACTAGTCAATTTCATCACACGGACCACAGCCTTATCTAATTCAATGAAACAGCCATGCCACGTGGGGCAACCCAAGACAGATGGGTCATGGTGGAGAGGTCTGACAGAATGTGGTCCACTGGAGAAGGGAATGGCAAACCACTTCAGTATTCTTGCCTTGAGAACCCCATGAACAGTATGAAAAGGCGAAAAGATAGGACACTGAAAGAGGAACTCCCCAGGTCAGTAGGTGCCCAATATGCTGCTGGAGATCAGTGGAGAAATAACTCCAGAAAGAATGATGGGATGGAACCAAAGCAAAAACAATACCCAGTTGTGGATGTGACTGGTGATAGAAGCAAGGTCCAATGCTATAAAGAGCAATATTGCATAGGAAACTCGAATGTTAGGTCCATGAATCAAGGCAAACTGGAAGTGATCAAACAGGAGATGGCAAGAGTGAATGTCGACATTCTAGGAATCAGTGAACTAAAATGCACTGGAATGGGTGAATTTAACTCAGATGACCCTTATATACTATGGGCAGGAATCCCTTAGAAAAAATGGAGTAGCCATTATGGTCATCATAAGAGTCCGAAATGCAGTACTTGGATGCAATCTCAAAAACAACAGAATGATCTCTGTTCATTTCCAAGGCAAACCATTCAATATCACAGTACTCCAAGTCTATGCCCCAACCAGTAACACTGAAGAAGCTGAAGTTGAATGGTTCTATGAAGACCTACAACACCTTTTAGAACTAACACCCAAAAAGATGTCCTTTTCATTATAGGGGACTGGAATGCAAAAGTAGGAAGTCAAGAAACACCTGGAGTAACTGGCAAATTTGGCCTTGGAATATGGAATGAAGCAGGGCAAAGGCTAATAGAATTTTGCCAAGAGAATGCACTGGTCATAGCAAACACCCTCTTCCAACAACACAGGAGAAGACTCTACACATGGACATCACCAGATGGTCAACACCGAAATCAGATTGATTATATTCTTTGCAGCCAAAGATGGAGAAACTCTATACAGTCAGCAAAAACAAGACCAGGAGCTGACTGTGGCTCAGATCATGAACTCCTTATTGCCAAATTCAGACTTAAATTGAGGAAAGTAGGAAAAACCACTAGACCATTCAGGTATGACCTAAATCAAATCCCTTATGATTATACAGTGGAAGTGACTTTTTAAAATTGGAATATAGTTGATTTACAATGTTGTGTTAGTTTAAAGTGTACATCAAAGTGAATCAGTTATACATATATCCTCTGTTTTTTAGATTTTTTTTTTTTATTTTATTTTTAAACTTTACAATTCTGTATTGGTTTTGCCAAATATCGAAATGAATCCACCACAGGTATACATGTGTTCCCCATCCTGAACCCTCCTCCCTCCTCCCTCCCCATACCCTCCCTCTGGGTCGTCCCAGTGCACCAGCCCCAAGCATCCAGTATCGTGCATCAAACCTGGACTGGCGACTCGTTCCATATGGGCCATTACAGAGTGTTGAGTAGAGTTCCCTGTGCTATACAGTAGGTTCTTGTTATTAATAGTTACCTATTTTATATATATATATCGTATATTGATCCATATATATGGAATCTAAAAAGATGGCACTGATTAATTTGTTTTCAGGGCAGCAATGGAGAAACAGACATAGACAACAGACCTAAAGACACGGGGGGAGGGGAGGAGGGAAGAACATGGAAATTTACAATACCATATGCAAAACAGATAGCCAATGGGAATTTGCTGTGTGACTCTATCTTTCTCTGACAATGCTTATACGTGGAATCTAAATAATGATTCCACATATAATTTCACTTAAATGTGTAATCTAAATAATGACACAAATGAACTTACTGACAAAACAGAAATAGAGTCACAGATGTAGGAAACAAATGTATGGTTAGCAGGGGTGGGGGAAAGAGGGAGAGGGATAAACCAGGATATTGGAATTTACATCCCACGCCTCTAGGTTGATACAGAGCCCCTATTTGAGTTTCCTGAGCCATACAGCAAATTCCCGTTGGCTATCTATATTACATATGGTAATATAAGTTTCTGTGTTACTCTGTCCATACATCTCACCCTCTCCTCCCCTCTCCCCATGTCCATAAGTCTGTTCTCTATGTCTCTTTCTCCATTGCTGCTGTGCAAATATATTCTTTGGTGCCATCTTTCTAGATTCCATATATATGCATTAGTATACAATATTTATCTCTTTCTGACTTCACTCTGTATAATAGGCTCTAGGTTCATCCACCTCATTAGAACTGACTCAAATGCATTCCTTTTTATGGCTTAGTAATATTCCATTGTGTATATTTACCACAATTTCTTCATCCATTCGTCTGTTGATGGACATCTAGGTTGCTTCCATGTTCTAGCTATTGTAAATAGTGCTGCAATGAACAATGGGATACATGGGTCTTTTTCAATTTTGATTTCCTCAGGGTATATGCCTAGGAGTAGGATTGCTGGGCCATATGGTGATTTTATTCCTAGTTTTTTAAGGACTCTCCATACCATCTTCCATAGTGGCTGTATCAATTTACATTCCCACCAACAGTGCAAGAGGGTTCCCTTTTCTCCACACCCTCTCCAGCATTTATTGTTTGTAGACTTTGATGATGGCCATTCTGACTAGTGTGAGGTGATATCACATTGTGGTTTTGATTTGCATTTCTCTAATAATGAGCAATATTGAGCATCTTTTTATGTGTTTGTTAGCCATCTGTATGTCTTCCTTGGAGAAATGTCTGTTTAGGTCTTTTTCCCACTTTTTGATTGGGGTGTTTGCTTTTCTGGTATTGAGTTGTATGAGCTGCTTGAATGTTTTGGAAATTAATCCTTTGTCAGTTGTTTCATTTGCTATTATTTTCTCTCATTCTGAGGGTTGTCTTTTCACCTTGCTTATAGTTTCCTTTGCTATGCAAAAGCTTTTAAGTTTAAAAGGTCCCACTTGTTTACTTTTGTTTTTATTTCCATTACTCTTGGAGGTGGGTCATAGAGGATCTTGCTTTGATTTATGTCATCAAGTGTTCTGCCTATGTTTTTATCTAAGAGTTTTATAGTTTCTTGTCTTACATTTAGGTCTTTAATCCATTTTTAGTTTATCTTTGTGTATGATGTTAGGAAGTGTTCTAATTTCATTCTTTTACATGCGGCTGTCCAGTTTTCCCAGCACCATTTATTGAAGAGGCTGTATTTGCCCTGTTGTATATTCTTGTCTCCTTTGCCAAAAATAAGGTACCTGTAGGTGCATGGGTTTATTTCTGGGCTTTCTATCTTGTTCCATTGGTCTGTATTTCTGTTTTTGTGCCAATACCATACTGTCTGGATGACTGTAGCTTTGTAGTATAATCTGAAGTCAGGAAGGTTGATTCCTCCAGCTCCATTCTTCTTTCTTAAGATTGCTTTGGTTATTTGCCTATTAATTAAAGGCTAATTGCTTTACAGAATTTTGTGGTTTTCTGTCATACAGCAACAAGAATCAGCCATGTCCCTTCCCTCCAGAACCTCCCTCCCATCTCCCTCCCCATCCCATGCTTCAGCCTGTCACAGAGCCCCTGTTTGAGTTCCCTGAGTTGCACAGCAAATTCCCATTGGCTATCTGTTTTGCGTATGGTATTGTAATTTCCATGTTCTTCCCTCCTCCCCTCCCCCCCCATCCTTAGGTCTGTTGTCTATGTCTGTTTCTCCATTGCTGCCCTGAAAACAAATTAATCAGTGCCATCTTTTTAGATTCCATATATATGGGTCAATATACGATATTTATATTTTTCTTTCTGACTTATTTCACTCTGTATAATAGGCCCTAGGTTCATCCACCTCGTTAGAACTGACTAAAATGTGTTCCTTTTTCTTCATTCATCTGTCCGATGGACGCCTAGGTTGCTTCCACGTTAGCAACGTTTTGAGCGCTTCCTTACATCCTAGCAGAAGATGTTTCAGGCTCCCACTGAATAGACATGGTGGTCACCCAAGCTTGGGAATGTACTAAATACCGTAGAAGTGTATGCTTCAAAATAGTTCGTTTTATGCTATGTGACTTCCACTTCAATTTAAGAAAAAAAGTGTTCTAGACTCATCATGTACCTTTCCTGCCTCAGCCCTGGAAACAGTCATTTCTGTGAGGAATGCTAGTAAGAGTTTAGTATTTACTGAATATTAAATTCAGTTGTCTCCAACCTTTAGCTACCTAATTCTGACAGTCATCCAATGCTTGTTCATAAATTACTTGGACTAGTTTTTTTTTTTTTTCCTTTTCAGTGTGATTATTCATTTAGAATAGAATCAGGTTCATTGTTTTTGATTTGCTTTTTAGTATATTTTCTCCTTTCCCATACTTTTTTTAATTTTACTTTTAAAATATACAGAATACTAACAATATTTCCCAAATTAAACTGACACAAATTAATACAGAGAAGTGTTACTTCCTTTCATATCTCTTCCACCTTCTTCCCCACCTGCCTCTTTTAAAAAACATATTTGTTGATTTATGGCTGCGCTAGGTCTTTGCTGTCAGGTGAGGCCTTTCTGTAGTTGTGGGCTCAGTAGTTGTGGCACACAGGCTTACTTGCTCTGCAGCATGTGGGATCCTCTCAAACCAGGGACTGAACTCATGTTCCCTGCATTGGCAGGTAGATTCTCAATCATTGAACCACCAGGGAAGTACCCTCCTTTCACCCTGTTTTTCTGGTTTATTTTTCCTATATTGCTTTTTTCATTTTTAAAGATAAACAGATATGTATGTTTTTCTCATTTTCCCTTCTTCTACTCATAGAAGTTAGCCCACTTTGCACTTATATGTATGCTTATTTGCATCTTGCTTGCAAGATGATACTTAATGATATACTCTGGAACACACTCTGTCATTTTGTATAGTTGTGCTTTTTAATTTTTTTTTTTACAGCTACATAGTACTCCATTATGTGTCCACCATAATTTATACATGTTTGCATATGTAAGTCATTTCCAGTAGTTTGCAATTATGATAATGCAGCCGTGAGTAAACTTGTGCATATGAAAGTTCAAAAGCGCAGAAAGACTGTTTAAAGAAAAAAGCTTTTATGGAGAAAACTTTATCAAACAGAATCTGCAGGCCAGCTGGAGATGTTTGTGAAATGCTGCATATAAACTGGCAGCAGTCTTCTCGGGAACCCATGGTTGGGAATTCCCCAAAGAGCTCCTAGTGGGACTTCTCCCTGATCAAGGATGCCTGGGGATTTGGGGATCTCCCGGCCATCCAGACTCAATTACTCAACCAGGAACAATTTCCTTCAGTTGTTGGACTCTGAGCAGGCTTCTTTGCAACTGCATATCCATTCAGCAAACATCTGTGCTTTCCACACAGAGCCCACCCTCTCTTGTCAGTATGTGCTGTGTCCTCAGTGAGCTAGGATCACCAGGCAGACCTTTCTCAGTGTGCTCTGCACTCAGCCCAGCGTAAGGCCCATGGACTCCTCACCCCACATCCTTTACTGGACCCCATCCTCCGGGATGGTTTGAGGCTGCAGACCTTGAGTGCCAACACCTTGGATGACCTTTACAGGGCTTCCCCTCTACCCAGGGCAGAGATGTTTCCTAACTTTTCCCTGTTGCCTAGTTCTCCCTCCTAACTCACAAATCCATCCTCTGGGAACAAAGCCTCCTCCTGAACTGCTCTGAGGGTGCTCCTCAGCTCCTTCCCCTCCTTTCTCCCTTTCCCTGCCCACTTTCAGAGTCATTCTATTCCCCCTCCACCCTCCAACCTCTGAAAGGTTTGACTCTTTCCCTAACAGTGGGAGGCTCCCCAAAAAAGGAGGAAAGGTTTTTTAAATGGAGTCATTTCCAAACCCACCTGCTCAGCTGCCTGCTGGGTAATTCTTCAGTATTAAACATCCAAGCACCGTCCTCCTAGAGGGATGCCTCTGAAACCATTTGCTTTGCTCTCCAGCATCCTAGTCCATCCCTCCCAGGCTAGGGGTCAGCGAAGCTAAGCTGAGCTTCCAAGAAACTTGACAACCACAAGGTTGCTCAGTACTCAGGAGGCATAGTGAGCTGACCCAGCTCTTGCCTTCACCCCACTCCCCACACCTCAAAGCCCTGGTGACATCCAAAATCTGTGGCTCTCCATCTGTGTCTGTCCTACAATGAAACTACCTCCAGGAACTGGGAGGGTTAGTGAGGGCCCAAAGAAGAAGTCAAACTACAAACCTGAAGACAACTGTAAGGGAGAAAGAGAATGTGAGCCTCATAGGGTTAACACAGCTAGGCGCACACAAAGGATGGATGAGAGCGAGACAAAATGAGACATTGGGTATGCCGAGTGGGAAAAAACATCTTCCAACCTTTCTTTTTGCATCAGGAGATACATTTACATTTCAGAGTAAACGCGGCTGCAAATGAGGATAGCTGGGAGTGCGTCCCTCCTCAGGCAGCTGATGAAAGACCCTCCCGATGTCTTTGATGCCTTGATGCCAGACGCACATTTGAGCACGTTTTCCACCGAGTATCTGTGTTGAGTTGAGCCCTGGCAGAGTGGCTGAAGCCAGTGAATGAGAGGGAAAACCTTGCCTGGAGTAAGCAGGCTTGGAATGGGCCTCTGGATCAGCACCAAGCAAAACCCGGATTGGATCTTGGGAAGTGAAGCAGGCACTGCTCATACGCTCTGCTCTGCTCCATCCCGTCCCCTTACACAAGCTCAAGGCTAGGCTGGTGCCCCGGGCTCCAAGAGCTCCATCGTTTGAACACATCACACCAAGGGCTCACCAGCGGTGGGAACCTGGGAGGGGCTGAACATGCTGTTGGGAATAATTGAGGAGGGGGAATATTCTTCCTGCTTGGTGGTGTGAAATCACTTATTTATGGCTTCCATTCAGGCCCGAGTTTGCAGATAATCCCCCTTTATAAGCAGTCGAACTCATGAATGTTGATCTTGCAAATCAAGCTGACACTAGCAGCTTTTGTCCAGTGGGGCATACATCAAGGCCTGCCTCCTCCCCAGCACGTTTCCCCTCTCATAGTAATGCAAGGCCCAGCCTCCTGAATTCCTGAAAGGCGAGCTCCGCCCTGAAGTGACCTGAGGTCTCCAACTACAATCAAGGGGCTTGTCTGCCAAGTGCTCGGGCCCAACTTGGAGAGTCCTGTTCAGGGCTCCAAGAGAAAGCCTGCAAGAAAAATGGGCCCAACAGGAGAAGGTCACCCAGTGAGGGGCTCCGGGAGCTATAAATCCTCACCACGGGGCCTTGATACTGGTCCTGAAACACACACGCCAAGCCAAGCTGGGACAAAACCAGGCTCCCAGAAAGGAAGCAAGGAAACAATTGCACTGATGTGGCAGGAGGACCTGGAGGCAAAGCCAGCCAGGATGTATGGATCTGAAATAATGAGATCAGATGGGGGAGGGCGGATGTCAACTGTACCCACAGAAGCCATCAATAAAGGAGGCTTTGCTCAAAGCAAGGCAGATGGGTGGTTTTTAGAGTGGACACAGTAGTAGCTCTGGAGCATGGTGTGATAGATGCTTTTTATTAATGCTAATCAACCAATGTCTATAAAGTACTCTAGACTTCAGAGGAATAGGTACTCACTGAAGACTAAATATGTATTTGAGTTGTTTTTTGATCAATGTGGCTGGTGTATGAAATAAGTATGTAGGCACCCACATCCTTACACATCCAGACTCACGAATAAAGATACTTAATTTAAATTTTATTATGATGCAGTTTGCAAATTGATAGCTATATTTGAGGCAACTCATTCTGCTTCAGAAATGCAGTTTCCCTGTGTAATTTCTCACCATTTGGTTAAAGCTTTTCAGTGTTCAGGTAGGGCTGTAGGAAGGCTTATGTTAGCACACACAGTTTGTATTTTTAAAAATTACCTTGGTTGCTTGATGCAGGATAAGTAGTGGAGGTGGGCAGAATGCCTACTGGCATGGTAATATTTCCCACCTCTTTCCCTTCATGGCTCCCCCAGTTTACAAGCCTCCCTCCTGCCCCTACTCTGTGAAATGAAGCCCTTGTAGGAGTCTGTAAATGACTCTGTGAAATGAAGCCCCTGTAGGACCTATAAATGACCAATGAGTCCTCCACCTCAAGGTCCCAGCAAACAGGAGTACTGATTCTTGGCATTTCTTACCCAGTTTTTACCTCTTTCTGGCTATTCTGACCGCCATTGAGATCCCTAAAAAGAAAACCATAAAGGAGAGATGAAGAGGAGGGGCGATCAGAATGGCCATCTTTGGCTCACACACAGTTCTCAGGGAGAAGGTAGGTGGTGATTCAGGGCACAGTCCATGGGAAGAATCTCATCTTTCAGCACTGTTCACCATTTCTGCATCAGTTAGGCCTTCCAGTCCTGGAGTCCTGTGGTTTGTAGAATGAAGCAGACTACCTACCTTCCTTGTGTGGGATGAAATCTTCAGAACAGGTTGATCATCATCAGAGGAATGAATCCATGCTGTCTTTGCTTAGGATTCTTGCCCCCACACCTTCTTGGATCTGCTGTTTTCTGCTTGTTTGCTTTGGCAGTGTCCAGCTTGTGGTGAGCATAGCTGGTTTCATCTGCACAGTCTCCTTCCTCTCTGTCTTCTTGGCTCCACAGGGCTCTGGTGTGGTAGGTCATGTGACCATTGGGGCACAAGACTAGGCTCAGTCTATTCTTTGTTTTAGGAACTGGGACCTCCAGGGGAGACCCAGGACTTAGGAAATTGACTAAGCTATCTGATGAGCATGTCCTGTAGAGAGGGTCCCTCAGGGCATGATCCCTGGAGCTGTCCTGTTGCTGGTACCTCTCAAGGCTGTTGTTGAGCTTCTCTTCATGCTGGGGTTGTTCCACTTTCCCTTCAAAAGCCTTTTTTAATTGCTTAACTTAAATATATTGATACACTAGTCATATGGAACACAGCAAGTTGAGAAACTAATTATTTTTTATGGTGAAATAGAACATACATCTAGAGAAGCACATAAAAATGTATTACAAATAATTATAAAGTGAGCATCTGTATATGTGATTAGCACCTGGGTCAAGAAATAGAATATTACTACTATGCCCAGAGGCCATCATTTTTCTTACTTGGGTACCCCTCCTTAATGATTCCGACCATCTTGCTCTTCTTCTTAACCACTGAGCTGACATGCTGGCATTCTTGATGATCATGTCTTCCTTTTATAGTTTTATCATCTGTATATGCACCTTGCATGCTATTGTTTAATTTTCTCTGTTTTGAAATTTATGTGAAAGGAGTCTTTTTATCTGGTCACCATTATGATTGTGAGAGTCATCTACATTATTATGGATAGAAGTAGTTTTAATGCTATATGGGAGTACATTTGTAAATATGCTACCATTACTTATACATTCTATCCTGGATGAATATTCACATTCTTATGGTTGGGACTGTTACAAATGCTGCTGCTATGAGTATCCTTATTTATGCCTCCCAACGCCATGTGAAAACATTTCTCTGGTAGAACTCAATAGGAGTGAAATTGCTGGGGCACAGGCTATGGATATCTTCGTCATTGCTAAGTACCACTACACTATTTTTCCAAAGCCCTTGAAGCAACTTTGCATTCCCAGCAGCACTAGATGAGAGATCCTGTTATTCTGCATCCTCTCCTACTTTGCTATTTTCAGCTTTTTAAAAACTTTTGCCCATCTGCTGGCTTTATTTTTATTGTAATTCCCTGATGACTAATGAGGCACGCACCTTTCCAAATCTTTATTGGCCATTTTGTTCCTGAAAACTAATTACTGTCTCACACACATGCACATATATTTATGCATGTATTTGAATAGTTCAGATTCAAATGATCAAAACATCAAGTTAATGTTTTTATTCAACCATCAATTTCAGGGAAAATTGTAATTTTTCTGGTGTCTGAAGTTTCTTTGCATTTGTTGTTTATATTTACAGATATCATGTTTTAAATCTAAGGAGCTAGTCAGAAACTCTTATTCTCAAAAATATTTCATCTGACCTTCCCCTTGAAGAGCTAACTTCATTAAAACCTGAGATTAATCCTTGCTCTTGGTAATGCCAGTTCAGTTTATGCCTACTAAATGATGCACATATTAACCACAAATGCTCGCATAGAGCTGAAGGACTACCCTCCGAAAGAGGCCTGCAATAAAATGAGACTGTTGGGGATCCTTCCTTGCTCTGATGGAGTTTTCTGTTTACATCCAAAAGAGGCAATTTGCCTCTTTTATTTTATTGCAAAAATAGAATATCAGCCAGCACTACCCAGGGACAGCTAAATGTTTGCACAACTACATTTCAGTACTCAACGATGTCTCTCTTCTCACTCACCACCAGTTTTAGTTCTCTCCTCTTCTTACATTTAATTCACAGAAAGATAGAGGGGAATATGAGACATGATCTATAAACATACTGCAGTAAGAAATTTCTGGGTACTAAAACTTAGGATTTTAGGTAGATTCTCTTCTAGCCCAGAGAACCATCTAGAACAGGGATGGCAAATAGGTTTCATTTCACATGTCACTTTCAGTTGACTGCAGTTGATGTTTGGAGTATTTGGGAAAGTATATGGAATAAGTTCCAAAGCCACACCTGGGCTCTGTGGGGAAGGATGTCATGGTGGTTTAGTCACATCCACAGTAGCTTAGGTTGGAAAGTGGCAGGACTTAACATCACCTGCAGTTCAGAGCTATGGTCCTCAAACTCACCTTCAGACGCCTCTGGGGAGTTTTTACCTATACCATGCCCAGGTCTCATCCCAGACCAATTACATCAGAAACTCTGGGAAGGGCTCAGGTGTCAGTACTTCTAAGACTCCAGTGAGGTTCCGCTGTGCAGCCAGGCTTGAGGACCATACAGCAGCGTTTCTCAGTCTTCTTTTTTCAACACTGCTGCCAACAGAAGGAACCTTTTTAAGGTGCGCTGTGCCGTGCCTAGTCTCTCAGTCCTGTCTGACTCTTTGCGAGCCCATGGAGTGTAGCCTGCCAGGCTCCTCTGTCCATGGGGATTCTCCAGGCAAGAATACTGAAGCGAATTGCCATGCCCTTCTCCAGAGGATCTTCCCAGCCCAGGGATAGAACCCCGGTCTCCTACGTTGCAGGCAGGGATCTTCCCAACCCAGGGAGTGAACCCAGATCTCCCACGTTGAGGTCAGATTCTTTACCGTCTGAACCACCAGGGAAGCCCTTTTTAAGGTGTACTTTTTTCCTAATTGCCCTCCCTACCAGGGATTTCAATACCACAGATTCATTGTATGTGTGTTTGTACACTGTATGTAAGTCTGTGCTTTATACTTAAAAAAGGTAAGATTTTGTCACCCCTCTCACCCTAAGAACCAATTTTTGCCACCTTGGGGGGGATATCGGCTCTGTTGAGAATGCATGCACTAGAGAATAAGAATTTGTATTTAGAGCATAAACTATAATGACAAAAATATAACTTGCTACCATTTGAGATTCAGGAATGTTAATTTACTCTATGAGAGCAAAATGCCTCAGTAAGCATAATAGTGAGGTACAAAATTAGGCCCTGTGGCTGCTGATCCATTTGGTTCTGTGGTTAATAGTTTTAGGGACTAATTAAGGGATAATGTTAATTGATCAGGGTGCTATCAGATGTGATGATCCCCTACTGCTTAGTAAGTACTGAGGAGAAGGGGGAATGTTTACTTTCCTAGCAAAAGAAACTGCTCTATAGTAAATAATTCCTAATTATGCAGTGATCATTTCTGTTTTTCATTCTTAACAAAATTTTTTTTTTTTTGGATGGAGTTTTATGCTCAATGGTGGTGTCTGATAAGCTTTAGTATTACCAATTTAATAAAAAGTCATAGCATGAGTTTTAATCTAGAGGGGGCATTTATTCATCCATAACCTGTAGTGGTCTTCATATATTTTCATCTTTACAACTGAAAAAAAAAAAAACAATTTATTAAGATGCTCCAAATCAGCACCAATTTAAAGGCTTGTAAGTAAGTTAAGGGACAGAAATATAAGGCCTAGAAGGTCTCACTTTCTCTCCATTTCCCTAAGCGCCCCCTCCCGCTCCTCGGCAGCCTGCTCAAGTGCCACCCTGACATCATTTAACCCACCTGTGCCTTGGTTTCATCTCTCTTCTGAAGAGCTTTGCCACACAGGTTTCTAGGAAGAATAAATATGTAGAACTGTTTCGTAAAAGTAGAAAGATGTAGACAAAGGAAAGTTGTGATCCAAGGCCATTGAGCAAATATTTATTATTAGTCTCTTATGTTCTGATCACCAACCTTAATCTCTAGAGCCCCAAAACGAATAAGACACTGGCCCTGCCCTCACTGAGTTTACACTGACAGCTTTCCTGACAAGTCTTAGCTGGTGGTTTTCACCACATGTGGAGTCTTGTCCCTGAAAAAGAGTTGGGCAAACCAGTTGGGAAGTAGATAAATATTTAGGCACACTGAGTATTGCACATCATAGACGGATTGCAGTTTAGGACTATCTTTTTGGTTTTCAAATTACTGACTCATTCTCAGTGTTAAAATAAGTGATCACTTATTTTAAGATGAAGAGCAGTTTTGTCACTCCTGACTCTTCGTCTGCCAACACTGTGTTGATGAGTACTGGTTCTTGACTCAGATGTAAGCCCATTGAGGGTAGATACCTGTGGGCTCCTGTGTCCCTAGATCTCTGCTTGCAATTACCTGCCCCTGGTGGAAAGCAATGCTGAATGATAGGTATTGCACAGTTAGGTGGATGGATTGGTGGAGCCAATGTCATTAATATCAGTGTCATTCTTTAAGAGCTATACCGTGTCAAGTCCTCATCTGAAATGGCCAATTCCCATTTCCCTCTGGTTCATCTCGAGCAAATCCTGCCATAATCCAGCAGAGCAGGACTGACACTCTTCTTTCTAACGTCCCAGTATTTCTTTGCTCTTCAGTGCTTACCTCCCTTTCTCTCAGAAGCTTTGTGGCAGTGGCTTTTAGGACTTCCTTTTAGTGACAAAGAGAAATGAAATGAGACTTTAAACTGAACCTGCTGTCAGAACACAAGAGAGCTGGAGATTCTCAGGACAGTGTGTAGCACAGGTCTGTTTAGAGCAGCCCTACTGCAGAGGGGAGAAGAGCCAATCAGTGTGCCTAGCCTGGGCTCCCATTTGCGATCCTTTAGAGTGCAACTGGGAGCTTGAGAAATGGGAGCTTGAGAAAGGACAGCCAGATCCTGGAAGAGGGCAGCTGAGGGAATGGTTTAATCAAGAGCTCCGTCAGTTGCCTCAGTCCTGGATTTCGTGGAGTTTGCTGTAGGAGGCTCCCTTGGCAGGGCCTCCCAGGAGGTATGCCTGCTGCCTCAAAGACGCTTACTACTTCTTGCAATTAAAAGTCACCATCTTTCTGTTCCACACTCTCAGAAATGCAAGCAATGCATTTCAGTGAATATAAGTGGCAGTCTCCCGATCTGTGTTCAGCTGTGATGGAGCATTTCAAACCCTGTCCTAACACAAGACAGGGCGCCTGGTCAGTGCTGGGGCCTGGAGAAGTGGGAAGAGGCAGGCAACCCCAGCCTTGCTGGCAGTTAGATCCATGCCTTTACTTTTTAACCATGAAGCCATTTCACACAAGGGGCCTGTTTTTTACTCTCAGGGCTCCCTTAGAGTTCAGCTTGTCTTAATTGGGGGTAATAGCCAGACCCACGAAGTATGGAACAAGAAGCTTGTGGGTTGTCACAGTTGTCTTAATTCTTTGATGTTTTCCAGAGAGTTCAGCAAATCGCACACAGCCCCAGGGAGAGTGCGCTGACATGGCAGCTTCATTGAGCTCAAAGACTCTCCAAATTAGAGTCATTGTCCTGAGTATCCTCCACGTTTCATTTTTTTCAGAGATCGCAGTTTAGTTAGGTGCTATTCAGAAAAGGGCAGCCACTTCCTCTCCTGATTGAATCATCATTATTACATTTTTGTAACTTAGATAAATCTGGTATAATCTCTACTGCACTTATGGTTCAGAGAAGGCAATGGCACCCCACTCCAGTACTTTTACCTAGAAAATCCCATGGACAGAGAAGCCTGGTGGGCTGCAGTCCATGGGGTCGTGAAGAGTCGGACACGACTGAGCGACTTCACTTTGACTTTTCACTTTCATGCACTGGAGAAGGAAATGGCAACCCACTCCAGTGTTCTTGCCTGGAGAATCCCAGGGACGGGGAAGCCTGGTGGGCTGCTGTCTATGGGGTCGCAGAGTCGGACACGACTGAAGCGACTTAGCAGCAGCAGCAGCAGCAGCAGCAGCACTTATGGTTGGCTATTGACCTAGGACACTCTAATAATATGGAGGGAGCTAAAAACCTTCTGGGGATGTTGCAAGTTCTTACAGCAGGTATTGGCAGTCTAGGAGAGCTGCTACCTGTACTAGTGGGAGGTACTCTCATGCCCTCCCTACTCCTCTGTGAAGAGTTACTTGCTCCCACTAACCTCCTCCCACAATCTCAGAACTGGGCTTCCATTCTCTCCTCTCACTGAGTGCAGGGACATTCTCACCATGTCCCTAACCATGCCCTGGCCTCAAATAAAAGCAGAGTGTGCAATTGCAGCACCTGTGTATTGAAATGTTTACTTGCTCTGGTGGAAAAGTGATTTTCTAAATTGTTTCTAAAATATAATATTGACTCTCAACTGTGAACACATCAGAATGCGTGGAAATCACGACACTTATCTTGACATTCACAGTGTTGTTTCACAGTAACAGTAGACATCTCTGAACACAGCTGTGCATCAGAGTATAGAGACTTCAGGTGGAATTTAGCTCCAGAGCAGAGTTTCCCAGCCTGCATCCTGTACAGTGCTAGAATATTTAATATGTATTAATAAGAGATCCTTGAAATGAGGATTCCGTGGTCCAATAAGTTTGGGAACTGCTGAATATAAATGTCCCTCTTGGAGATTCTCAATGCAAACTTTCAAAGCAAAGACTATGAGAAGCCCCATAGAAAAGAAAACCTTCTTTTACCCAGCATTTTCCGAACAACATTTGACCCCAGAACTTTTTACTCAGATACCCTGAGAAAAAGTAACTATGGGGAAAGAGGAATAGGATATTCTTACTAAGAAGATGTTGATAATTGGAAATGGGTGGATGTGAGTGAACCTTGTTAATTGGGGTTCAGCTGTGCAGTGTACAGGGGCATCTTGGATTTAAACTTGAAGGGTTGCCTCAAGTTTAGCATTTATTGGACTCTCATCGGATCCATAAGGTCACAAAGAGACACAACTGATTTGACTTAGCACGCACGCATGTGCCAGGCACTGTGCTAAATTCTTAAATATAATCTCATTTATTTTAGTCCATACAACAACTCTACATATTGGTCCTACACACACCCAGTTTTATAACTAAGGAATAGAGAGATAAAGTAATCTCCCCAAGGTCATGCAGTCTTTAATGAGCAGATGAGTGAATACTGGAGTCCAGGTCTGCCTGTCACCAACATCTGTGTCCTTAACTTGAAACCTCTACTGCTTCCAAGCTTATGAAAGTTTCCGAATATGGAACTTCATATCTTTGGGCCACCCCAGGAAAACTTGAATAAGGACTGTGAAGATCAAAAAAACAGATATGTCCCAAGGGAGCTCTGGATTTGAGGAGACAGAGCCCTTTCTTGCTCCCCCAACTCAATCCAACCGCTGGGACCTATAGGCACTGTTGTTCAATTGTTCAGTCACGTATGACCCTGTGACCCCATGGAATGCAGCATGACAGATTTCTCTATCCTTCACCATCTCCTGGAGCTTGCTCAAATTCATGTCCATTGAGTCGGTGATGCCATCCACCCATCTCATCCTCGGTCGTACCTTTCTCCTCCTGCCCATAATCTTTCCCAGCATCAGGGTCTTTTCCAATGAGTCAGATTTTTTTTACCAGGTGGTCGAAGTGTTGGAGCTTCAGCTCAGCATCAGAATATTCCAATGAATATTCAGGACTGATTTCCTTTAGGATTGACTAGTTTGATTCCTTGCAGTCCAAGGGACTCTCAAGAGTCCTCCAGCACCACAGTTCTAAAGCATCAAATCTTCGGCACTCAGCCTTCTTTATGGTTCAGCTCTCACATCCGTACATGACTACTGGAAAAACCATAGCTTTGACTAGACAAACCTATGTCAGCAAAGTGATGTCTCTGCTTTTTAATAATTCCCTGTCAAGGTTTTTCATAGTTTTCCTTCCAAGGTGCAAGCATCTTTTAACTTAATGGCTACAATCACTGTCTGCAGTGATTTTGGAGCCCGAGAAAATAAAGTCTGTCAGTGTTTCCATTTTTTTTGCCATCTACTTGCCATGAAGCAATGGGACTGGATGCCATGATCTTAGTTTTTTGAATGTTGAATTTTAAGCCAACTTTTTCACTCTCCTCTTTCACCTTCATCAAGAGGCTCTTTAGTTTCTCTTTGCTTTCTTAATTAGGGTAATTCACCTGAGGTTGTTGATATTTCTCCTGGAAATCTTGATTCTAGCTTAACATCCAGCCCAGCATTTTGCATGATGTACTCTGTGTATAAGTTAAATAAGCAGGATGGCAGTTGATAGCCTTGACATACTCCTTTCCTAATTTTGAACCAGTCCATTGTTCCCTGTCTGATTCTGTTGCTTCTTGTCCTGCAAACAGGTTTCTCAGGAGACAAGTAAGATGTATGGTATTGCCATTTCCTTACGAATTTTCCATGGTTTGTTGTGATCCACACAGTCAAAGGCTTTTGCATAGTCAATGAAGCAGAAGTAGATGTTTATATGGAATTCTCTTGCTTTTTCTGTGATCCAGTGGACATTGAAAATTTGATCTCTGGTTCCTCTGACTTTTCTAAATCCAGCTTGAGCATCTAGAAGTTCCAGGTTCACATTATTGAAACCTAGTGCGAAGGATTTTGAACATTATGTTGCTAGTATGTGAAATGAGTATAGTTGTGTGGTAGTTTGAACATTCATTGCCATTGTCCTTCTTTAGGATTGGGATAAAAACTGACCTTTTCCAGTCCAGTGGCCACTGCTGAGTTTTCCAAATTTGCTGACATATTGAGTGCTGCCCTTTAACAGCATCATCTTTTAGGATTTGAAATAGCTCAACTCGAATTCCATCACCTCCACTAGCTTTGTTTATAGTAATGCTTCGTAAGGCCCACTTGACTTCACATTCCAGGATGTCTGGCTCTAGGTGAGTGATCATACCATCATGGTTATCTGGGTCATTAAGACCTTTCTGTACAGATTTTCTGTGTATTCTTGCCACCTCCTCTTAATATCTTTTGCTTCTGTTAGGTCCATACCAGTTCTGTCCTTATGGTGCCCATCTTTGCATGAAGTGTTCCCTTGGTATCTCTCACTTTCTTGAAGAGATCTCCAGTCTTTCCCATTCTGTTGTTTTCCCCTGTATCTTTGGGTTGTTCAGTTAGGAAGACTTTTTTGTCTCTCCTTGCTATTCTTTGGAACTCTGCATTCAGATGGGTTTATCTTTTCTTCTTTGTCTTTCACCTCTTCTTTTCTCAGCAATTTGTAAGGCCTCCTCAGACAACCATTTTGCCTTTTCTTTGGGGTGGTTTTGGTCATCGCCTCCTGTACAATGTTATGAACCTCTGTCCATAGTTTTTCTGGCACTCTATCATATCTAATCCCTTGAATCTATTTGTCACTTCTGTATAATCATAAGGGATTTGATTTAGGTCATACTAGAATGGCCAAGTGGTTTTCCCTACTTTCTCCAATTTAAGCCTAAATTTTACATTAAGGAGTTCATGATCTGAGCCACAGTCAAGTCCAAATCTTGTTTTTGCTGACTTTATAGAGCTTCTCCATCTTGGCTGCAAAGAATATAATCAGTCTGATTTCAGTATTGACCATCTGGTGATGTCCATGTGTAGAGTTGTCTCTTGTGTTGTTGGAAGGGGGTGTTTGCTATGACCAGTGCATTCTCTTGGCAAAATTCTGTTAGCCTTTGCCCTGCTTCATTTCATACTCCAGGGCCAAACTTACCTGCTACTCCAGGTATCTCTTAACTTCCTATGTTTGCATTCCAGTCCCCTGTGATAAAAAGAGCATCTTTTCTTTTATGTAAGCTATAGACAGTTTTGTGGGTCTTCATAGATCAGTCAACTTCATCTTCTTTGGCATTAGTGGTTGGGCCATAGACTTGGATTCCTGTGATATTGAATGATTTGCCTTGGAAATGAACTGAGACCATTCTGTCATTTTTGAGATTGTACCCAAGTACTGCTTTTTAGACTCTTGTTGACTCTGAGGGCTACTCCATTTCTTCTAAGGGATTCATGGCCACAGTAGTATATATTATGGTCATCTGAATTAAATTCACCCATTCTGGTCCATTTTAGTTCACTTATTCCTAATATGTTGATGTTCACTCTTGCCATTTCCTGTTTGACCATGTCCGATTTACCTTGATTCATGGACCTAACATCCAGGTTCCTATGCAGTACTGTTCTTTACAGCACTGGACTTTACTTTCACCAGCAATCAAGGACACCAGATGTCGTTTCCACTTTGGCTCAGGCTCTTCAATCCTTCTGGAGCTATTTCTCCACTCTTCTCCAGTAGCATATTGGACACCTACTGACCTGGGGTAGGGAGGGGGTTCATCTTTCAGTGTCATATCTTTTTGCCTTTTCATACTGTTTTGGGGTTCTCAAGGCAAGAATGCTGAAGTGGTTTGCCATTCCCTTCTCCAGTGGATCATGTTTTATCAGAACTCTCTACTATCCATCTGGGGTGGCCCTATATGACATGGCTCATAGTTTCATTGAGTTACACAAAGTTGTGATCCATGTGATCATTTTGGTGAGTTTTCTGTGATTGTGGTTTTCATTCTCTCTGCCTTCTGATGGATGAAGAAGATAAGAGGCTTGTGGAAGCTTTCTGATGGGAAGGACTGGCTGTGGGGAAAACTGGGTCTGGTGGGCAGGGCCATGCTCAGTAAATCTTTAATCCAATTTTCTGCTGATGGGTGGAGCTGTGCTTCCTCCTTGTAGTTTGGCCTCAGACCAAACTATGGTAGAGGTATGACCTCCTCCTCCTAAAGGCCTTATGCCTGCATGGTGCACCTCCCAGGACTGCTACTGCCAGTGCCCCTGACCCCATGGCAGGCCAGTGTCAACCCAGGTCTCGTGGGAGACTCCTGGACACTCACAGGCAAGTTTGACTCAGTCTCTTGTGGTGTCAGTGCTCCTTTCTCCTGGGTCCCAGTGTGCACAAGGTTTTGTTTGCTCCCTCCTAGCATCTCTGGCGGGTCTGAGATTTGATTTTAAACGCGATTGTGCCCCTACTACCATCTTGTTGCGGCTTCTCCTTCGTCCTTGGATGTGTGGTATCATTTTTTGGTGGGTTCCAACAGTCTCCTGTCAGTGGTTGTTTAGCAGCTAGTTGAGATTTTGGTTTTCTCCCAGGAGAAGATGAGCACACATCCTTCTACTCTGAGATGCAGCTAACAAAACAAGAAAAAGTAGTCACTGGCTTGAGTGACTACTAAAGTAATATCCGATTTGGTCAGTATTCCCAGTGACGGGAGCCAAGTTGAGAATTTGCCCCTGTTGTTCTTGTATTTTTGTGCAGCTTATGCTGCTTCCCACAGCGGGGGCAGAAGCAGAATTCCCAGCTGGGAGTCTCAGAAGGAAGATTTCCCATCACTCACAGGATGCCAGGGACTGCGTCATCATCTAGCCCCATGTTACTCCAAGTGTGGTCCCCAGACCAGCATCAGCGTCACCAGATACTTGATAGAAAGGCAAAGTCTTGGGCCTATTTCAGACCTATTGAATCAGAATCTCTGAGGATGGGGTCCAAGAAACTGTCTTAACAAATCCTTCAAAGGAGTCTTCTATGCACTCTAGCCCAAATCTGTCATTTTATAGATGAGAAATTATGTGCTAGTCAGTTCAAGTGACTCACTAAATTCCTACACAGCAAGTAGTAGGAAAGCCAGATAAAACTGATAACTGGTTTTTACCTGCCCAGTATCCACAATTCTTTCAATTTTGAACAGTCCCCAGGTTTCCCCTGTGGTGTATCCCCCATTCCCTTTCTATTCATGTGGTTTGGATGGGGCTAACCCCATGCCCCAGATATCAAGGTGGGTGGATGACCCAACCTGGTCACACTGATTTGTCAGCCTTCTGACACCAACCTGGCCACAGAGCCGTGGTCCATGCCAAGCCTCCAGCTGGGCCAGTGAGAGTAGGTTATGGGGATTCTATTGGACTCTTGGGAAGGAGCATCTTTTTTCCCACTGAGATCCATCTCTGTAAGGGTGAGATGTGAATGACCTGCGTACCGTGAAGCCAGCCCAAAGAGAAGCCTTCTCAGAATACCAGTGCCACTCTGAACTCCAAAGCTTTGATTTGAACTAGAGCTAGACCCCAGCTAGTCCAGATCCCTACTGCAGCAGCACTCAGGTGAGACTGGAAACTCACTGTTTTATGATGGCAGACTTCTTAACCATGTGACCTCTCACTCTAGCTTGATAAGTTTATGGAGTTTACTAAAGAGGATGATATTCATTGAGTGCTGAAAGCCAAAACATGGGGTATGATGGGAATCTTTCAGTCCTTCTTACCAAGGAGGTAGTCGTAATTCTTAACCAACATGGCCAAAATTCCTGTCTGGATTCCTCTCTGCTCCCAAGTAGAAGTATGGTTCCCAGATACTGCTGTGGAATTCTCTTAAAAGTACTTTTAAAATATAGGTACATTTGGTTTATTTATTTGGCCATGCAGCTTTCAGGATCTTAGTTCCCAGAGCAAGGATTGAACCCATGTCCCCTGCAGTGGAAACATGGAGTTTTAACCTCTGGGGAAATCTCTTAAACACACTCTTGAAAGGAAGTTCAAGGGTTTTTGGTAATTGTTCTATGTCTGATATTGTGTAAATGAGAAAACACTTTAAAATATCCTCATCTTGAAATAAAAATCTTCAGCACTATTTCCTGATCAGCAAATGGTCTGGGCTCCAGAACACTATTCTCTCACTCTTCCTGTAAAACTGTAAGAACACATTTATTAAGATGTGTCAGGTACTGTGCTGAACCTTTGCTAGGTATCATCTCATAATCCTAGAAAGAGTCCTTTGAGGGACTAATTATGTTAGCTAGCATCTTATGACCCCCTCACTATATGTCAGACACTGGTCCCCCCCGTCCCTGCTGTTTTACTTAAAAAAAAAAAAAATTATCTATTTATTTTTGACTGTGCTGGATCTTTGTTGCTACATGGACTTTTCTTTAGTTGCTATGAGCAGAGGCTACCCTCTAGTTGCGATGTGTGGGCTTCTCATTGCCATGGCTTCTCTTGTTGGTGGAGCAAGGGCTCCAGGGCACATGGGCTCAGGAGATGTGACTCCCAGGCTCTTGAGCACAGGCTCAGTAGCTGTGGTGCACAGGCTTAGTTGCTCAGAGGCATATGGGATCTTTCTGGACCAGTGATCAAACCTGAGTCTCCTGTGTTGGGAGGCAGATTCTTTACCACTGAGCCACCAGGGAAGCCCCTATTCAGTTTTATTTATTCATTGGTCTTATAACTTTTTAAAATTTTATTAAAATATAGGTGATTTACAATGTTGCATTAATTTCTGCTGTATAGCAAAGTGACTCATATATGTATTCTTTTTTGTATTCCTTTCCATTATAGTTTATCACTGGATATTAAATCTAATCCCCTGTGCTATACAGTGGGACCTAGTTGTTTATGTATCTTATGTATACTAGTTTACATCTGCCAGACACTATTTTAAGCACTCAGAGCACATTAACTCATTTTATTCTCACATGTTTTTACAAGGGTTGAATAATTAGCCACAGGGAGGAGCTTCAGACCTCGCAGGCAATCTAGCACAGACTGTTCACTGGACCACTACAGAGGTGCGAGGAGAACAAAACTGGCAGGAGGTGAGACCGAGGACCAACCTCCTTTGGTGCCTTCTCCAGAATAGTTTCCACAGTTTCTAAATACATTCCAAGTTTGAATCCTCGATAGTAAAGCAGGGCCTAAAATCAGTGATCTCCCAAGTTTCTTTTGATTCTATTTCAAATAGAATATGGATTTTTTTTTCCCCCTGGGTTTTTTAGACTAATTTCAAAGCACTGGGACACCTGGTGTTTCTACATGTTTTCAGAAGTGGCAACCTGGTTGAAAGACGAAATTAGGACTCTTGAAACTCCAATTACATGTCCAGCATGCTGTATATATTTGGATTATAGACTAGGTCATAGTAGATTTTGGAGGCTAGAAGTTAATAGAATACCTTCTCCCAGAAGCTACCACTTGGTGTCTCTAGATTTAAGGGTGTGGGAAGAATGTTTTCTTTTCTTGGACAACATGCTTTGGATTTGATCTGGAATTGAAGAGTTTTGCTCTTCCTGAATTTTGGAGGTCATCTCATCCTCCAGATAAACCCAGCAGAGAGTGACAGCAATCAGTATATTGCAAAGAAAGTACTGTGCTTCAACTCTGAATCTGAATCATTTAGCTAAAGGTCTTTTCTACTTGTAATAAGATTTTGGACTTTATTTTAATTAACAGGTTTTTCCTTTGAGTGGAATCTCAAATCTCTGTCTTATGAAGGTCATGCTACCTTTGCCTTGCCAGGTCTTGGGAGAGAAAATAGAGTTCTCTGGAAGAAGAACCTCTTAAGAAAAAATTGATTGTTGCTCTGGATTTGACTCAGTTTCACTCACTGAGTTAGACAAGACTGTGATTCATCTGATCAGTTTGGTTAGTTTCCTGTGATTGTGGTTTTCATTCTGTCTGCCCTCTGATGGATGAAGATAAGAAGCTTGTGGAAGCTTCCTAATGGGAAGGACTGGCTGTGGGGAAAACTGTGATTTGCTCTAATGGGCAAGGCCATGCTCAGTTCAGTTCAGTCGTTCAGTCATGTCTGACTCTTTGCAACCCCTTGAACCACAGCACGCCAGGCTTCCCTGTCCGTCACCAACTCCTGGAGTTCACCCACACTCATGTCCATTGAGTCAGTGATGCCATCCAACCATCTCATCTGTCGTCCCCTTCTCCTCCTGCCCTCAATCTTTCCCAGCTTCAGGGTTTTTCAAATGAGTCAGTTCTTCGCATCAAGTGGCCAAAGTATTGGAGTTTCAGCTTCAACATCAGTCATTCCAATGAACACTCAGGACTGATCTCCTTTAGGGTAGCCTGGTTGGATCTCCTTGCAGTCCAAGGGTCTCTCAAAAGTCTTCTCCGACACCACAATTCAAAAGCATCAATCCTTTGGCGCTCAGCTTTCTTTATAGTCCAACTCTCACATCCATACATGACTGCTGGAAAAACCATAGCCTTGACTAGACAGACCTTTGTCAACAAAATAACGTCTCTGCTTTTGAATATGCTATCTAGGTTGGTCATAACTTTCCTTCCAAGAAGTAAATGTCTTTTAATTTCATGGCTGCAGTCACCATCTGCAGTGATTTTGGAGCCCCCCCAAAATAAAGTCAGCCACTGTTTCCCCATCTATTTGCCATGAAGTGATGGGACCCAATGCCATGATCTTCGTTTTCTGAATGTTGAGCTTTAAGCCAACTTTTTCACTCTCCTCTTTCCCTTTCATCAAAAGGCTCTTTAGTTCTTCTTCACTTTCTGCCATAAGGGTGGTGTCATCTGCATATCTGAGGTTATTAATTTTTCTCCCAGCAATCTTGATTCCAGCTTGTGCTTCTTCCAGCTCAGCATTTCTCATGGTGTACTCTGCATAGAAGTTAAATAAGCAGGGTGACAATATACAGCCTTGATGTTCTCCTTTTCCTATTTGGAACCAGTCTGTTGTTCCATGTCCAGTTCTAACTGTTGCTTCCTGGCCTGCATACAGGTTTGTCAAGAGGCAGGTCAGGTGGTCTGGTATTCACATCTCTTTCAGGATTTTCCACAGTTTATTGTGATCCACACAGTCAAAGGCTTTGGCATAGTCAATAAAGCAGAAGTAGATGTTTTTCTGGAACTCTCTTGTGTTTTCAATGATCCAGCGGATGTTGACAATTTGATCTCTGGTTCCTCTGCCTTTTCTAAAACCAGCTTGAACATCTGGAAGTTCACGGCTCACGGATTGCTGAAGCCTGGCTTTTAAGAATTTTGAGCATTACTTTACTAGCGTGTGAGATGAGTGCAGTTGTGCAGTAGTTTGAGCATTCTTTGGCACAAAGAAGGCATGTTCAGTAAGTCTTTAATCCAATGTTCTGCTAATGGGTGGGGCTGTGCTCCCTCCCTGTAGTTTGGCCTCAGGCCAAATAATGGTAGGGATAATGGCAGTAATGCTGACCTCCTAAAGGACTTACACCAGCACACCTTGGCTCCCACAACTGTTGTAATCAGTGCCCTTGACCCTGCGGCTGGCCACTGTCACCCACACCTCAGCTGGAGACCCCCAGACACTCACAGGCAAGTCTGGCTCAGCCTCTGGGGTCACTGTTCCTTTCTCCTGGGTCCTGGTGCGCACAGTGTTGTGCCCTCCAAGAGTCTGTTTCCCCAGTCCTAGGAGAGTTCTGTAATCAAATCCCACTGGCCTTCAGAGTTAAGTTCCCTGGGGGTTCTGATTCCCTTTGCCAGATCCCCAGGTTGGGAAATCTGTTGTGGACCCTAGAACTTTTGCAACAGTGTAAGAACTTCTTTGGGATAATTGTTCTCCAGTTTGTAGGTCGTCTGCTCAGCAGCTCTGTAGTGGATCTAATGGCGACCTCCTCCAAGAGGATGTGGGCCACACTGAGCTTAGATGATCTGCAGAGTATGAGAAGGCAAACCATGTGTGGTTTCTCGTCTTTGGTGGTCTGAGCAAGGTGGAGGTGATCTGGCAGGGCAGCAGTGTTCTTTTCTTAAAAAGATATTTCTCGGTATCCTTAATAAAAATGTATTTATTCGTTTATTTTTGGCTGCACTGGGTCTTCATGCTGTGCGCAGGCTTCTCACTGCGGTGGCTCCTCTCGTGGAGCACGTGCTCCAGGCACTTGGGCTCAGCAGTTGTGGTGCACACACTTAGTTGCTCCTAGGCGTGTGAAATCTTCCTGGACCAGGGATGGAACCAGTGTCTCCCTGCGTTGGCAGGTGGACTCTTAACCACTGGACCACCAGGGAAGTCCAGGGCAGCAGTGTTTTTAAACTTCTCTGGTATTAATGTTCACAAACCACAGAATATGTGAAGGCATTACTCACTAAATGCTTTTTTCTTTGGGGCAGTGCCTGCAGATCCACCATCGTCATTGTACCCTAGTGGCTCAAAATAACACTTGGGCTACAATGTCCAGTCCCTAGTAGAATTTCCAGTACTTCTTGCTGGCGTTTCCCTAATAACTGTGATCTTAGGGCTCCTTGAGCTCATCTTTGAAACTGTGAACTTTCCCAGATAAATGAGGAAAAGAGAAGAACTGGGTAGGGAATGGCAAGAAGCATTGATACCAAGGTTTAGTGAAGAGAATATTGTGCTGAGAATTCACGACACCTGCCCTCATTGGGTCTTTAGAATATAGGTGAGTTACTTTCCCATGCTTCTGTAAAGCAGGGGAAGTTCGACTTGCCCTGTGTCCTATGGAAAGATATTGGAAGGGCCAATTTCAACATTCTGGGCACTCTGGAATGTTAATTTTTCCTTCAGAGATCTTTGGAATCATATACATCTGAATAACCCTTTAATTTGTGTGCCAGAAAGTCACATTTCCCCTGAAAGTTTCAGTTTAAAGATTTTCCTGGAAAGGATTGGCCCACCCCGAAGTCGTGACCGGCAACAATCCATTCCAGATCCAAGTCTGCTTGTGCTAAGGTCTCAGGGACTTAAGATTCATGGATCTCCACACTAACTTTCTAACGTAAATGAAATTCATCTATTCCTTAGCTGCTCTACTTTTCCTACTGTGATTTCTCAAGTGTTCTCCTGCTTCTATGATGTGTCTTTATCTTCCTTTATCTCTGTTAGAACTTCCAACTCTTAATCTTCTCATTGCTCAGAACATTGGCTTATTCACGATCTCCATTCATTCTCATGATCTTTCTACTTCTGCTCTTACCTGTTTTTTCCCACATTTTTAAATTCAACTGCATGAAAGAGGAACATTTAATTGGCCCACTTGGTTCTTGGAGGGGCAGAACTTTTTAGTTGAGGCCACCTCATAAGGTATTGCCTAGCTTGCGTGTATCTTGATCTTGGATCAGTTGCCAACTCCAAGTTCAACTGAATTAGTTTAAGTGGGAACATGGGTGGAGGAGCAGGCTTTATATGGAACAGGATAGAAAGCATATCCTGTTCCTGGAGCTTTACCTTGACTTTACCTTGGCAATGGAGGCATCAGTATAGAGGAGACTGCAAAGCACAGGATCTAGTTCCTGTCTGGAGTAAGAGGAGCACATTTAGAGAACGTAGAGACTCTTCTCAAGGCAGGGCCCCTTCATTTCATCAAATATGTGCCAGACACTGGGAGTAAAAGAATAATATTCAGTCCTGTTCTCTTTGAGTCATAGCTCAGTGCAACCGCATGGACTGTAGCCGGCCAAGCTCCTGTGTCCATGGAATTCTCCAGGTAAAAATACTGGAGTGGGTAACCATTTCCTCCTCCAGGGGATCTTGCTGACCCAGAGATCGAACACAGGTCTCCTGCATTGCAGGCAGATTCTTTACCATCTGAACCACCAGCGAACCCGATGACAAACTAGTGGTTGTAATCTGCTCTGTTCCAAAAGTTTCATGGTACAGAATAGCTCAAGGTGATTGCAGTGTTAGGAGGATTAATTTTGAGCATATGTTTTCGGATAAGGCATGCCTGGGTATGTTAGTAGATGACAGCCAAATTGAAGATGAGAGGGAAAGGAGCGTGTCTTCTGAGGAGCTTCTCCCCATGAGATTGGTTTGTGCATTCACACATTGATTTACTGGGGTAACCACACTCCTGTACTATGTACTGGACTTGGTGTTGAGTTCTGGAAAAACAACAACAACAACAAACCATCCCCCCTCAAAATCCATTCTCCCTTCTTCCCTGTACTTTTTTCCCCCTAAACTCGAAGTGCTTCTTCCTTATGAGCACCTGCACTCAATGTCTGGTCTTTCCGGCTCCCTCTCTTACTTTGTTCTGTAGAAAGGTCAGAGGAATTGCTTTTGCAACAGATTTTCTGCCTCGGGCAAAGCCTACAAGAGCCTGGTGATTTGGCGCCCCCCAGGGGTACCTGATCAGCCCCATTTGCACTCTGATAGATAAGGGGCCCCGAGGAACAGTGAACCTGACAGGTACTGGTCCAGCCTGACTGACAGACTTTACCATGTGTCCTGGACATTCCTCCTAAGAGGTCAGGAGGAAGGGAGGCTGCAGTGCCTGGTAGCTCTCCTGTTTGTAATTGACATCATGAGGCTTAGCATCCTAAGACATGAGCTGAAACCTTTTTCTCTTCTGCCCTAGTTTTGTGACATTGGGCAAGTGACTTAAAATTTCCTGACCTGTAAAATGAGGCCAGGAATATCTAACGTGAGTGCTTCTTTCAGAATGAAATTGGGCAATAACATAGAGATGAACAAAGTTGGCCCATAGTACTCATGAGGACCCATGTTCTCAGTTTGCAAAGCCTGGCGGGTCTTCAAGTTTCAGGGAGTGAGGAGAGTTGAGGCTAAGCCCCAGCCACTCCTATGGAGTATTCTTCACCCTGAGAACTTGAGCAGCCCCAGACATGCTGGAATGGCTCAGAACAGGGGGCCCTCGGGTTGCCACATGCCAAGCAGCCTGAGTATGAAATCTGGGGTTCTCCTGGTGTGTTGATCCTCAGTGCATGCCGACTGTCTAGCCTGGTCTCCAGACACTGGGTTCAGTTCCCAGGGATCTCAGTCCATCCTGATCTAATCATATAAAGATGTAAAATTCATGTTGTTTTGCTTTTCTCATCATCAAATGGGAGTCAAAAACTTGCTGCCCTGGCAAGAAACCCCTCGCTTTTGCAGTTGGTCCCTCCCTAAAAATCAGGTCATTGTGTTTCAAAAGACAATTTCCTAAAGAAAAAAAAAAATTTTTTTTCTTTTAAAGAAAATGCCCAAACTTGCTGGTATTTTTATAAGGATACTATTGACCATCCTTGTCAGTCCTCCTAAAGAGCTGTTTGCTTCCCTTCCGTTGTTGTTTGTAGTACATTTATGAAATTGGAGGGCTGGGATGGGACTGACCTGTGAAGAAACGGAACAGCCCTTCAGAAGTGCTAAGCCTCCCTTGGGGGCATTAAATCATCCTTGGGATATAGGATTATCTGTAGAGGGATGAGCTGTGTACTCTCAGGCACGGGTACCTTCCATGGTAAAAATCATAGGACATTAGAGAAGAAAAGGAGCCCTGGAATTTTTGTCAGTTCAGCCTTTTCCTTTGATGAATGTGCAAACAGGCCCAGACAGGTGGAGCAGTTTGCTGAGAGTCAGCCAGCAAGTGAAAGCATTAGGACTTGAACCCATGTTTTCTGACTCCCAAGAACAAAGCTCTTTCCACTATGTTTGTCTTGCTAGCTAATTCTTGGGGATGTGTTGAGTTTTGTGGGATGAAGGCAGAAAGAAGATCCCAACCAGAGGCATCCTCACAAGAACCAGGAGTTGCAGTTGAGCCCAGTGAAAGTTAGCAAAAGCATAGAAGTCAGGGCTGCTGCTAAGTTGCTTCAGTCGTGTCCAACTCTGTGCGAACCCAGAGACGGCAGCCCACCAGGCTCCCCCATCAAAGGCCCCTTAATTGGCCCACCATAGGTGTGTCCGTCAGCAAGGAAGAGCTCTCTGAGGTAGGGGCTGACTCTGGGAGAAAGAACAGACCCTGTGGCTTTAAAGCATCACTTCTGGGAGGCTCTAAAACAGATTTCTGGCCAATTACACTCTATACACTAGAGGAGAGTAGGGGCAGGGGACCTGTTTGTCTTGTTCACTTTGGTGGCCTTAGCACCTGGCATAACTATTCATATATTCACCATTTGGGTGAAGTGTACCCTGTGGCTGCATATGTACAAGGAGCTGGAGAGAGAATGAGGACCAGGTACTGCCACTGACTCAGTCATTGCAGAGACGACAGTGTAGTGGCAGAGATAGAAAATGATACTGTTACACAGATGTGAGATTAAGATGAAGTGATAAAACAAAATTATATATCAATTACCTGTAGATACGTATCTTAAAAAAAAGGATAAGAGGATATATACCAAATTCATTGTGGGAAGGGAAGTACGGGGGGGCCTCATGCTTTATGTGAATTGTAGGAATGTTTAAAAACAAAAATGCACTTGTGTGTTATAAATCAAAATAGTAGTCATTGCCTTGGGGAGAGTGGTATAGTAACTGCAGAGGGGGGCTTCAGGGATGCTGGAAATGTTGTTTCTTACCTTGAACACACATGGCTTTGTTCACCATGTGAAAAGCCATGAAGCTGAATTTTTCAAGTGTGGCTTTCTGTTTGTATTAGGTTTATTCAAAGTGTGCATGTGTGCTAAATTGCTTCAGTCATGTCTGACTCTTTGCAACTCCATGGACTGTAGCCTGCCAGGCTCCTCTGTCCATGGGGTTCTCCAGGCAGGAATGCTGAAGTGGGTTGCCATGACATCCTCCAGGGGATCTTTCCAACCCAGGGACTGAACCTGTGTCTCTTCTGTCTCCTGTATTGGCAGGTGGGTTCTTTACCACTTGCGCCACCTAACAAACCCTATTCAAAGTGTATTCACATATAACTTCTATATTAATAAGTAGGAAGTTAAACATCGCTACCCTGTGAAATGCTACAGACGTGTGCCAGTACTGTGAGCATGTGTCAGGGGTCAGAAGTGGGGTCTCGCCTCATCAGGGGAATCGAGGGAAGTGTGCTGAGAATGCGTGTTTTAAACTGAGGTCTCAAGGATGAGCAGGAGGTTCTGTGTGCAGAGCGGAGGGATAACACTCCAAACAGAGTGAGCAGCATGTGCAAATGCCCTGTGGCAGGAGGGAACATGGTATAAAGGAGGAATTCAAACAACACGAATCAGATAGGAATGTAGACAATAAGAGAAATTATCAGTGGGAAGAAACTGAAGAAATCTGTGGGGCCAGATTATGCTGGGACCTATTACCTGTGTTAAGAATTTTGATGTCTGTCTTAAGATCTGTGGTTTACCACTGAGGTCCTTTTAGTAGGTTGTGCCATGATCAGATCTGTATTTCTATTTTCTTTTTAATTTACTTCTAAAATTTTTATTTTATATTGGAGTATGTTTGATTTACTCTGTTGTATTAGTTTCAGGTGTACAGCAAAGTGATTTCATTATACACATATCTATTTTTTTCATATTCTTTTCCTATATAGGTTATTATAGACTATTGAGTAGAGTCCTCTGTGCTATATAGTAGGTCCTTGTTGATTATCTAGTTTATATATAGTAGTGTGGTTATGTTAATCCCAACCTCCTAATTTATTCCTGCCCCCCCCAACTATTGTAAATAGTGCTGCAATGAACATAGGGGTACATGTATTTTTTTGAACTATAGCTACTCCAGATATATGCCCAGGAGTGGGATTATTGGATCATATGGTAGGTCTATTTTTAGTTTTTTAAGGAACCTCCATGCTGTTCTCCATAGCGGCTGTACTAATTTACATTCCCACCAGGAGTGTAGGAAGGTTCCCTTTTCTCCACATCCTCTCCACCATTTATTGTTTGTAGACTTTTTGATGATGGTCATTTTGACCAATGTGAGGTGATACCTTATTGTACTTTTGAATTGCATGTCTCTAATTAGCTTGAATCACAAGCTGGAATCATGATTGCCTGGAGAAATGTCAACAATCTCAGATATGCAGGTGATACTACTTTAATGGGAGAAAGTGAAGAGAAACTAAAGAGCCTCTTGATGAAGGTGAAAGAGGAGAGTGAAAAAAGCTGACTTAAAATTCAGCATTCAAAAAAATAAGAACATGGCTTCCAGTCCTATTGCTTTATGGCAAATAGATGGGGAAAATGTGGAAACAGTGTCAGATTTCATTTTCTTGGGCCCCAAAATCAATGCGGATGGTGACTGCATACACAAAACTAAAAGATGCTTGCTCCTTGGAAGAATAGTTGTGTCAAACCTAGACAGTGTTTTAAAAAGCAGAGACTTTTCTGACAAAGGTCCAGATAGTCAGAGCTATGGTTTTCCCAGTAGTCATGTATAAATGTGAGAGTTGGACTATAAAGAAGGCTGAGGTGCTGAAGAATTGATGTTTTTGAACTGTGGTGCTGGAGAAGACTCTTGAGAATACCTTGGACAGCAAGGAGATCAAATCAATCTTAAAGGAAATCAGTCCTGAATATCCATTAGAAGAACTGATGCTGAAGCCCCAATACTTTGGCCATTTGATGCAAAGAGCTGACTAATTGGAAAAGACCCTAATACTGGGAAAAATTGAGGGCAAGAGGAGAAGGGAGCAACAGAGGATGATGGTTAGATGGTATAACTGACTCAATGGACATGAGTTTGAGTGAACTCAGGGAGATAGTGATGGACAGAAAAGCCTGGTGTGTTGCAGTTCATGGGGTCTCAAAGAGTTGTATATAACTTAGTGGCTGAACAACAATATGATAATTGTTGTTATGACAACAATTGATAACAACAAATGATAATTAACAGTGTTGAGGCTGTCTTCATGTGCTTTTTGACCATCTGTTTGTCTTCTTTGGAGAAATGTCTGCTTAGATCATCTGCCCATTTTTTGATTGGGTTGTTTCTTTGTGTGTGTGGTTCTCCATTAATTAATTTATTTTAAAATGAAACAAAGATGAATATTTTTAATGATAAAATGTATAATTCACAAAGAAGATAGACATCATAAACCATTTAGGTACCTAACAACAAAGAAATAAAGATACATAAAGCAAAACTCAGAAGAAATATAAGGGAAAAGAAAAAATATATAATCATAGTGAGACATAGTAACATTTCTCTGAGAATATTTTATTAAGTGCAGAAACTAAGAATAGGAGCATCATGAATGATGTCATTAATATTTATATTAATTTATATTTATCTTATATCTTACACAAATATATTTAAAATTTTGTATCTCTTATGTTATTAGGTTTCCATAGGACATTTAGAAAAACTGGCAAAAAGATAAACATTACTAAATTTCAAAAGGAATTCTTGTTTTTGTGATTTAGTTATACATATACACATATATTATTTTTGAAATTATTTTCCATTATAGGTTATTACAAGATATTGGCTATAGTTCTCTGTGCTGTACAGTAAACCTTTGTTGCTTGTTGCATATCTATTTTTTAAAGTAGAAATCTAGCCTTCAATTCATACTGAGTCAAACAAGTGGAATCAAAATGTCATAATGTTTTTAGTTAGGCAAAAATTCATAAGTTTCTAAAATATATATATTATGCATATTATTTATATGCATACAAAAGCTTTTTTACTATGCTTGATAAAGGCTTTAGAAAGAATATGTATTAAAAAAAAGAGATGGAGAAATTGGAAAACATAAACTAAATGAAATGGGAGCACTGAATATGAACTAGAAAAAGTAAAACAAACTAGATAAAAGTAAAAGTTCCTCATAAAGTCCTGTTGTTTTTAAACATGGCTACTCATTAGAAACATTGGAGCTCCAGTGGAAAAAAAAATAATGCCTGGGCATTTGTGTTTTTCAAAAAATTCCAAGATAATTCTGATATGCATCTTGATTTTAAAAAGTGATTACAAATTTTTCTATTAAATGGTAGTTTTGGTGATATAGAATTCTATTATTTTTCTGTTGTCCAATGATGATACAATGGTATAAAGTAACAGTTACACAATCACAATAGTAAAAGATGTTTATCTGTTTTATCAATAGCCAGTCAAAAAATAAAAGATAATTATATTTGCAAGCCATAATAGGAACATGATTAACCTAACAATATAAAATAATTACATACAATATGGGGAGTCAGGCAGAGCGATGTGGCGCGTGCAAGTGCATGCATACACATTTTCATTTGCCCAAAGTCTGTGTCTTTTGGTTGGTGCATTTAATCCATTTACATTTAAGGTAATTATGGATATGTTTGATTCCTATTACTGTTTTCTTAATTGCTTTGGTTTTATTTTCTACAGGAGGTCTTTTCCTTCTCTTGTTTCCTGCCTAGAGAAGTTCCTTTAGCGTTTGTTGTAAAGCTGGTTTGGTGGTGCTGAATTCTTTTTAATTTTTGCTTGTCTGGAAAGCTTTTGATTTCTCCATCGAATCTGAAGGAGCGTCTTGGTGGGTAAAGTGTTCTTGGTTGTAGGTTCTTCCCTTTCATCACTTTAAATATAACATGCCATTCCCTTCTGGCTTGTAGAATTTCTATTGAAAAATCAGCTGATAGCCTGTTAGAAGTTCCCTTGTAAGTTATTTGTTGTTTTTCCTTTGTTGCTTTTAATATTTTATCCCTGTCTTTAGTTTTTGTTAGTTTGATTATTATGTATCTTGTGTTCCTCCTTGGGTTTATCCTTTCTGGGACTCTCTGTGCTTCCTGGTTTTGGTTGACTATTTCCTTTCCCATTTTAGGGAATTTTCCAGATATTATCTCTTCAAATATTTTCTCAGATCTTTTCTCTCTCCTCCTTCTGGGACCCCTATAATGTGAATGTTGGCATGTTTAATGTTGTCCTGAAAGTCTTTGGGGGCTTCCCTGGTAGTTCAGCTGGTAAAGAATCCCCTGCAATGCAAGAAACTCCGGTTCAATTCTTAGGTCAGGAAGATCCCCTGGAGAAGGGATAGGCTACCCACTCCAGTATTCTTGGGCTTCTCTGGTCAGTCAGTAAAGAATCTGCCTGCAATGCAAGAGACCTGGGTTCCATCCTTGGGTTAGGAAGATACCCTGGAGGAGGGCCTGGCAACCCATTCCAGTATTCTTGCTGAAGAATCCTCAAGGATGGAGGAGCTTGGCAGGCTGCCATCCGTGGGGTCACAAAGAATCGTACATGACTGACTGAGCTACTAAGCACAGAGATCTTTTAGGCTGCCTTCATTTCTTTTCATTCTTTTTGCTATAGTCTGATTTCTGCCATTCTGTCCTCTAGGTCATTTATGCATTCTTCTGTCTCAGTTATTCTGCTTTGAATTCCTTCTAGTGTATTATTTACCTCTGTTTGTTTGTTCTTTAGTTCTTCTAGGTCTTTGGAAAACATTTCTTGCATCTTCTCAATCTTTGCCTCCATTGTTTTTCTGAGATTCTGAATCATCTTCACTATCATGAATCTGAATTCTTTTTGTGGAAGGTTGCCTATCTCCACTTTATTTAGTTGTTATTCTGGGGTTTTATCTTGTCCCTTCATCTGGAGCATAACTTTCTGCTTTTTTATGCTGATTAACTTTCTGTAATGTGGCTTTTGTTTTGGTCATTGTGGAACTATGCTGCTTCTTGGTTCTTCTGCCTGCCCTCTGATGGAGGAGGCTAAGAGGCTTGTATAAGCTTCCTGATGGGAAGATCTGGTGATGGGAAAAGCTGGGTCTTGCTCTGTGAGTAGGGCCTTGCTCAGTAAACATGTAATCCAGTTATCTGCTTATGGGTGGGATTGTGCTCCCTCCCTGGTAGTTTTTTGTCCTGAGGCTACCCAGCCCTCAGGTCTAGGTCTGTGGGCTCTATGATTGGGTTAATGGCAACCTTGTAGAGCTTCCAAGAAGGACCTTCCCAGACTGCTGCTGTCAGTTCCCCTGCCCCTGTGGTAAGCCCCCACTGACCCACAGGGGACCCACCAACAGTAGGAGGTAGTTTTGGTTCAGTCTCCTGTGGGGTCACTTCTCCTTTCCTCTGAGTCTTGGTGCATGCAGGGCTTTGTTTATGCCCTCCAAGACTGGAGTCTCTGTTTCCCCCAGTCCTGTGGAAGTCTTGTAATCAAATCTCAGTGGCCTTCAAGGTCAGATTCCCTGGGGATTCCCAGTCCGAAGCTGGGAAGACTGATGTAGGGTTCAGAACCTTCACAACAGTGGGAGAACTTCTTTGGTATTATTTTTCTCCAGTTTGTGGGTCACCCACCCATCAAGAATGGGATTTGATTTTATTGTGATTGTACCCCTTCGACTGCCTTTCTGTGGCTTCTTCTTTGTCTTTGGACATGAGGTATCTTTTTTGGGTAAGTTCCAGCATCCTCCTGTAGATTGTTGTTCAATGGCTAGTTGTAATTTTGGTGTTCTCGCTGGAGGAGATGAGCGCAACGTCCTTCTACTCTGTCATCTTGAACTGGAATATTGATTGGGTTGTGTTTTTGATGTTGAGCTGCATGAGTTGTTTGTATATTTTGGAGATTAATTCCTTGTCAGTTGCATCATTTGCAAATATTAGTGTTCTCTCCCATTCTGTAGATTGTCTTTTCATTTTGTTTATGGTTTCCTTTGCTGTCCTTAGCCACATTTCTTAATTCTCCAAAAACATAGGAAATAGTAGTCTGTAATGTTTTTTGAAAATCTTCTGAACTTTATTTGTGAAAGTGAAAGTCGCTCAGTTGTGTCCGACTCTTTGCGACCCAATGGACTATGCAGTCCATGGAATTCTCCAGGCCAGAATACTAAAGTATGTAGTCTTTCCCTTCTCTGGGGTATCTTTCAAATCCAGATATCTTCCGAATCTGCAGGCAGATTCTTTACTAGCTGAGCCACTAGGGAAGCCCAAGAATACTGGAGTGGGTAGCCTATCCCTTCTCCAGCAGATATTCCTGATCCAGGAATCGAACCAGGGTGTCCTGCATTGAAGGCAGGACCGAGCTACCAGGGAATCTCACTTTATTCGTAAATCATGACTAAATCATGAGTGGAAAGGAAGACTTCAAATTAGACACAGGATGTGGTTGGTCTAAGGTACCATACCATAGGATTCTCTACTAGGCATTTCTGTCTCTGCTTTGAGCCAGGTTCCCTACCATATTGCAGAGGCCAGCTCATCTCTCTCTAACAAGACTACCTTAACTATGCCTCTCCTTCCCAAAGTCCAAATTTCTAAGCTGTGCAGGTAGAGGAATAAAAAGTAGAAGGAGGCTTCAGATTTCTAGTCCAGCAATATTAAGGAGCTTGAAAGTCACCACTCATCTTAAGCACAAAGTCAAATACACTGGAAAATCAACAACTCTTCTTAAATGTGTAGGAGAGGTGTGGTCACAGAGAAAATTGCTGCTCCCCAAATTGGAGAGATTGATGGGCAAATACAGGAGCAGAAATCTATGAGCAAACACCTCCAAAGGAACCAGTGCTGGTATAGGAAAATCTGCAGTATAGTTGAAAAATTTCTGGAGGCTTAGTGTGGACAAGTCTGAGAGTTAAAAGCTCCAGTGGGGCTTCATCATAGGCTGCTCTCCACACTTTTGTGAACTTAAACTCTAAGAGCTTGAAAAAATCTCTTTTTTTTTTTTTTTTTTTGCGGGGTGGGAGAAGGAGAGACCATTTTTAAGTATGGTAGAGCATTCTGTTCTTTTTAAGAAGGCCTGCTGTCAAGAGAAACTTAACAAGATGCTAAGCCTCTGGGGGGGTTAAATCAGAGCCTAACTGACCTGGGGGGAGGGAAATATCCAACTTCATCCCACTCTAGCCATCCTGTCCCACCAAAGGTTTGGAGATGGGGACAGAGAAGCATTTGTGAAGTTCATAGTCCAGAGGCACAGGCTCACTAGAATATTGAGAGGCAAATCTAATACTGTTGATTGCTTTCCCTCCCTCTACATCTCCCCACCACATTGCTAAAGGACTATTTATAGCATTTCTTTTACTTAGTCCATCATGTCTAGTATCAAGCAAGCTATACTAAAAGGCAAAAACAACAGTATGAAGAGAGAGGGAAAGCATCAGAAACACATTCAAATATGACAGGGATGTTGGAATTATCAGACTGAGAATTTAAGACAACTATGACAAAAATGCTTAGGTCTCTAATGGGTAAAATAGATGGAAGCATGTGAAAACAGTTGGACAAGGTAAACAGAGAGAGGGAAAGTCTAAAGGAAAAAATAAAGAAATGCTAGATATGAAAAAACACTGTAACAGAAATGAAGGATGTCTTTGATGGGCTCATTGGTGAAGTGGATGTGGCTAAAGAAAAAAATCACTGAGTGTGAGAATCAGTCAGTTAAGTTGCTCATTCGTGTCTGACTCTTTGCGACTCCATGGACTGCAGCATGCCAGGCTTCTCTGTCCATCACCAACTCCAGGAGCTTACTCAAACTCATGTCCATCAAGTTGGTGATGCATCCAACCATCTCAACCTCTGTCATCCCCTTCTCCTCCTGCCTTCAATCTACCCATCTTCAGGGTCTCTTCCAATGAGTCAGTTCTTTGCAACAGGTGGCCAAAGTATTGGAGTTTCAGCTTCAACATCAGTCCTTCCAATGAATATGCAGGTCTGATTTCCTTTAGGATGGGCTGCTTTGATCTCCTTGCAGTCTAGGGGACTCTCAAGAGTCTTCTCCACACCACAGTTCAAAAGCATCAATTCTTTGGCACTGAACCTTCTTTATAGTCCAGCTCTCATATCCGTACAAGAATACTGGAAAAACCATACCCTTGACTAGACGGACCTTTGTTGGCAAAGTAATGTCTGTGCTTTTTAATATGCTGTCTCACTTGCCTCTTGAGAAATCTGTATGCAGGTCAGGAAGCAACAGTTAGAACTGGACATGGAACAACAGACTGGTTCCAAATAGGAAAAGAAGTACATCAAGGCTGTATATTGTCACCCTGCTTATTTAACTTCTATGCAGAGTACATCATGAGAAAAGCTGGGCTGGAAGAAACACAAGCTGGAATCAAGATTGCCAGGAGAAATATCAATAACCTCAGATATGCAGATTGAAGAGGAACTAAAAAGCCTCTTGATGAAAGTTAAAGTGGAGAGTGAAAAAGTTGGCTTAAAGCTCAACATTCAGAAAACGAAGATCATGGCATCTGGACCCATCACTTCATGGGAAATAGATGGGGAAACTGTGGAAACAGTGTCAGACTTTTTTTGGGGGGCTCCAAAATCACTGCAGATGGTGACTGCAGCCATGAAATTAAAAGATGCTTACTCCTTGGAAGAAAAGTTATGACCAACCTAGATAACATATTGAAAAGCAGAGACATTACTTTGCCAACAAAGATCTGTCTAGTCAAGGCTATGGTTTTCCCAGTGGTCATGTATGGATGTGAGAGTTGGACTGTGAAGAAAGCTGAGGGCCAAAGAATTGATGCTTTTGAACTGTGGTGTTGGAGAAGACTCTTGAGAGTCCCTTGGACTGCAAGGAGATCCAACCAGTCCATTCTGAAGGAGATCAGCCCTGGTATTTCTTTGGAGGGAATGATGCTGAAGCTGAAACTCCAGGACTTTGGCCACCTCATGCGAAGAGTTGACTCATTGGAAGAGACTCTGATGCTGGGAGGGATTGGGGGCAGGAGGAGAAGGGGACGACAGAGGATGAGATGGCTGGATGGCATCACTGACTCGATGGACATGAGTCTGAGTGAACTCCGGGAGTTGGTGTCAGACAGGGAGGCCTGACATGCTACGATTCATGGGGTCGCAAAGAGTCTGACACAACTGAGTGACTGAACTGAACTGAACTGAACTAGGTTGGTGGTCATAGCTTTTCTTCCAAGGAGCAAGTGTCTTTTAACTTCATGGCTGCAGTCACCATCTGCAGTGATTTTGGAGCCCCCCAAAATAAAGTCTGTCACTGTTTCCATTGTTTCCCCATCTATTTGCCATGAAGTGATGGGACTGGATGCCATGATCTTAGTTTTCTGAATGTTGAGTTTTAAGCCAACTTTTCACTCTCCTCTTTCACTTTCATCAAGAGGCTCTTTAGTTCTTCTTTGCTTTATGCCATAAGGGTGATGTCATCTGCATATCTGAAGTTATTGACATTTCTCCCGGCAAACTTGATTCCAGCTTGGGCTTCATCCAGCCAGGCATTTCACATGACGTACTCTGCATAGAAGTTAAATAAGAAGGGTGACAATATACAGCCTTGACATACTCATTTCCCAATTTGGAACCAGTCTGTTGTTCCATGTCCCGTTCTAATTGTTTCTTCTTTACCTGCATACAGATTTCTCAGGAGGCAGGTCAGGTGGTCTGGTATTCTCATCTCTTAAAGAATTTTCCACAGTTTGTTGTGATCCATACAGTCAAAGGCTTTGGCATAGTCAATAAAGCAGAAATAGATGTTTTTCTTGCTTTTTTGATGATCCAGTGGATGTTAGCAATTTGATTCCTGGTTCCTCTGCCTTTTCTAAATCTGGCTTGAACATCTGGAGGTTCATGTATTGTGGAAGCCTGGCTTGGAGAATTTTGAGCATTACTTTGCTAACATGTGAGATGAGGGCAATTGTGTGGTAGTTTGAGCATTCTTTGGCATTGCCTTTCTTTGGGATTGGAATGAAAACTGACCTTTTCCAGTCCTGTGGCCACTGCTGAGTTTTCAAAATTTGCTGGTATATTGAGTGCAGCACTTTAAAAGCATCATCTTTTGGGATTTGAAATAGCTCAACTGGAATTCCATCGCCTCCACTGGCTTTGTTCATAGTCGTTCTTCATAAGGCCCACTTGACTTCGCATTCCAGGATGTCTGGTTCTAGGTGAGTGATCACACCATCATGACAAACAAAAATTGAGGGGGTGTACATGCCTTGTAAGAAATGTTAAAAGAAGTTCTTTAGAGAAAAACAGTGTGAGAATATCTCAGTATAAACTTTCAAACCTGAAAAGTAAAGATAAAAGAGACTGCAAAAAAATGAGAACACAGTATTTAAAAACTGTGGGACAATTCTAAAAGGTGAAATATATGTGTAATGGGAATGCCAGAAGAAGAAAGAAAGAAAGGAACAGAAGCTATATTTGAAGCAGTAATGACTGAGAACTTGCCCAAATTTATATCAGTTACCAAATCGTTGTTTCAGAAAATTCAGAGAATATCAAGCAGGATAAATAAAAAACAGAAAACATCCAAAAAACACCCAATACCTAAATAGATTATATTCAGATTTCAGAAAATCAAAGGGAAAGTCTGAAACAAGCCAGGGAGGGAGAAAAGCCTTAACCTGTAGAGGGGCAAGGATAAGAATTACATCCAACTTCTCAGAAACCATGTAAGCAAGAAGAGGATGGAGTGGAATATTGAGATTTTAAGAAAAGAAAACCACCCACCTAGAATTCTGTATTCTGTGACATTATCCTTCAAAGATAAAGGATAAGTAGTTTTTGTCTGACAAGCAAAAATTGAGGAAGTATACATGCCTTGTAAAAAATGTTAAAAGAAGTTCTTTAGAGAAAAAAAAAATTATATAGGTTAGAAATTTGGATTTACATAAAGAAAAAAAGGCTTCAGTTCAGTTCAGTCGCTCAGTTGTGTCCGACTCTTTGCAACCCCATGAATCGCAGCACACCAGGCCTCCCTGTCCATCACCAACTCCCAGAGTTCATTCAGACTCACATCCATCGAGTCAGTGATGCCATCCAGCCATCTCATCCTCTGTCGTCCCCTTCTCCTCCTGCCCCCAATCACTCCCAGCATCAGAGTCTTTTCCAATGAGTCAGCTCTTCTCATGAGGTGGCCAAAGTACTGGAGTTTCAGCTTTAGCACCATTACTTCCAAAGAAATCCCAGGGCTGATCTCCTTCAGAATGGACTGGTTGGATCTCCTTGCAGTCCAAGGGACTCTCAAGAGTCTTCCCCAACACCACAGTTCAAAAGCATCAATTCTTCGGCGCTGAGCTTTCTTCACAGTCCAACTCTCACATCCATACATGACCACTGGGAAACCATAGCCTTGACTAGACAGACCTTTGTTGGGAAAGTAATATCTCTGCTTTTCAATATGCTATCTAGGTTGGTCATAACTTTCCTTCCAAGGAGTAAGGGTCTTTTAATTTCATGGCTGCAGTCACCATCTGCAGTGATTTTGGAGCCCAAAAAAATAAAGTCCGACACTGTTTCCACTGTTTCCCCATCTATATCATATGATATCACTACCATGTGGAATCTAAAACAGTACAAGTGAACTTATTTACAGAACAGAAGTAGACTCATAGAAAACAACTTATAGGTACCAAAGGGGAAAGGATGATGGGAGGGATAAATTAGGAGTTTGGGGATTAAAATACACACACTAGTATATATAAAATATATAACCAACAAGGACTTACTGTATAGCATGGGGAAGTATACTCAATATCTTGTAATAACCTTTAATGAAAAAGACAATGTAAAAAAGAATATATATATATATATTCTTTCAGTTTTATATATATGTGTGTGTGTGTGTATAACTTGGAGAAGGCAATGGCACCCCACTCCAGTACTCTTGCCTGGAAAATCCCATGGGCGGAAGAGCCTGGTAGGCTGCAGTCCATGGGCTCGCTAAGAGTCGGATACAACTGAGTGATTTCACTTTGACTTTTCACTTTCATGCACTGGAGAAGGAAATGGCAACCCACTCCAGTGTTCTTGCCTGGAGAATCCCAGGGACGAGGGAGCCTGGTGGGCTGCCGTCTATGGGGTCGCACAGAGTCGGACATGACTGAAGTGACTTAGCAGTAGTAGCAGTGTGTATAACTAGATCACGTTATTGTATACCTGAAACAGAACACTGTAAATAAGCTATTTCAATAAAAATTTTTAAAAATTAAATAATCTGAATTCTACTTTAAGAAATTAGAAAAGCAGATCAAATTAAATCCAGTAAGAATAAAAGAAATCATAAAAATTAGATAAATCAATAAAATTTTTAAAAAATTAATAGGGAAAAATCTAAAAAAAACAAAAGCTTGTTCTCTGAAATATAATAAATCAATTATCCCTTAGACTAAGAAGAGATTACAAATTACTAATATTAAAAATGAAAGAGGCAGCATCATTACAGATCCCATGGCCATGAAAAGGATAATAGAAGACTCTATGAATTACTCTGTGCCCACAAATTTGATAACTGGGATGAAATGGACCAATTCCTTAAAAGACATAATCTGCTAAACTTAGAAATGATCTGAAGGTTTCTGTTAAAGAAATTGAACTCATAATTAAAAACCTTCCAAAACAGAAAGTACCAGGCCCAGATGGATTCCCTGGTGAATTCTTCCAAACATTTACAGAAGAAATTATGCCAATTCTCTAGAGCCTTTTTCAGAGCAGAATATTTCTTAACTCTTTGTATGAGGACAGGATTATCCAATACCAAAACCAGACAAAGACATTACAAGAAAAGAAAATTACAAACCAATATCTTATGAATACAGATACATAGACCCTCAACAAGATACTAGCAAATTGAATCCAACATGCAGCTCAACCAGTGAGTGTGGAAGGCTGCTTCAGCATTCAAAAGTCAGTTAATATAGTCCATCACATTAACAGGCTAAAGAAGAAAAACCACATGATCATTTCAATAGATGCAAAAAAATCATTTAATGATATCCAACACTCATTCATGATAAAAAGTTTCAACAAACTAGGAATAGAGGGGAACTTCCTCAACTTGATAAAAAGCATCTACCAAAACTCTACAGGTTACATCATACTTAATGAAGTATGAGTAATTATATGTATGTACATTATTGTATGAACGTATGTAAGTATGATAATTCACACTTAATTGAAGCTTTTACCCTAAGATTAGGAACAACACTTGATGTCCCCATCTTTGTCAACATCATACTGGAAATCCTAGCTAATGCACGAAGACAAGTGAAGGAAATAAAAGGTATACAGATTGGGAAGGAAGGAATAAAATGATCTTTGATTATAGGTGATATAATTGTAGTGTAGAAAAAATTAAGAAAAACTAGAAGCAGCAGCAGAACTAATAATCAATTTTAGCAAGATTTTAGGATATAATATTAAAAGCAAAAGTCAAACCCTTTTCTATATACCTTCTGCTCAATTTTGCTGTGAATCTAAAAGTGCTCTAAACTGTACTCATTTTTCTTTAAATTATGGCGTGTGTATTTCAGATCTGCAGTTCTGCCCATAGACAAAATTTTCCAGTATGGTACGTAGAGAATATTGACTGTCTTTAAGTCTCAAACTCTGTCATCATAAAGGTTTTAATTTTGTAAGAGAGTCTCAAGATGTGGTCTTCCCCATTCCTTATTCCCCCTGTCACTGCAGGGTCCCAGAGGTGAGTTGAAGATTTGGCTTTCAGAAAAAGAGAGAACCTGCTTAAAGATTGAGTATAGTGATTTCTGGCTATCAGAAATCTGGCTATCACGCTATTCAAAAAGTATTGATGTACTGACTTAGCTAGAGCATCCCATTGCCCAGTTTGGGAGCCGTTACTTGAAGCCTTGAGGCTAACTAGCATGACATGAGGCATAAGCTACTACCAGAAAGCTCTCCCTCCTGGAGTCCTCCCTGCCAAAAGACCATCTAGGTGACTCCTCAGCCTCCATTGACTTGGGAGCCTCACTGCAGGCCATTGCCCATCACCCAACAAAGCAAGAGCTGGAGGGAACTTCCTTATCTTCAGGGTTTGGTGGTGGTGGTGGTGGTTTAGTTGCTAAGTCATGTCCAACTCTTTTGCAACCCCATGGACTGTGGCCTGCCAGGTTCCTCTGTTCATGGGATTTCCCAGGCAAGAACACTGGAGTAGGTTGCCATTTCCTTCGCCAGGGGATCTTCTTGGCCCGGGGGTCGAATTCATGTCTCCTGCGTCTCCTGTATTGGCAGGCAGATTCTTTACCCTTAGGGCTTCCCAGGCCTGGGAAGCCCTAAGGGTTTGGTAGTTAGTGCTTAACATTTGAACAGTCAGCCTTTCTGTATCTTGATCGTCACTGTAACATATGATGCCTGACTCTTCTAAGAGACAATGATGTGAAGGGTTGAATTGATGACACACAACTTGGCATAACGGAAGTGGCAGGATCAATAGAGCTCAATTAATATAACAGAGACAGGAAGTGATAATCTAAGATGAAACATAAAATTAGAGGCAGAGTTTATTCCAACACCTAAATTTCTACCTAGCACTTTATCCACTGTTCCCAACTGTACTCTGAGGTCCATTTCAACCCACAGAGGCTTGAGAATTCTGTTGCTGCTACTGCTAAGTCGCTTCAGTGTCCGACTCTGTGCGACCCCATAGACAGTAGCCTACCAGGCTCCTCCGTCCCTGGGATTCTGCAGGCAAGAATAGATGAGTGAATTAAAATAGTGTGATATAATTGGTTTAAAAAAACGTTATAAAGGAGTCATTTTTTAGCCTTGTTTTTCTTTGTTACAACTGAAATTCCCTAGATTGAAAGGTAGTTGCTGCTGCTGCTAAGTCACATCAGTCGTGTCTGACTCTGTGCGACCCCATAGACGGAAGCCCACCAGACTCCTCTGTCCCTGGGATTCTCCAGGCAAGAACACTGGAGTGGGTTGCCATTTCCTTCTCCAATGCATGAAAGTGAAAAGTGAAAGTGAAGTTGCTCAGTCGTGTCCGACTCTTAGTGGCCCCATGGACTGTAGCCTAGCAGGCTCCTCCGTCCATGGGATTTTCCAGGCAAGAGTACTGGAGTGGGGTGCCATCACCTTCTCCATTGAAAGGTAGTATGTCTCAATTCATTCAATCAGAAAACATAGTATTGGGCCCTTCATTTCAAATAGTGGGCCACATCCTGGTAATTCTTCATTCTGCATGGTCTTGAATTATGTCATTATTCTGTAAACTTACAAACAAATTTATCACTTGGTACAATAGCTGGGTTAACATGCTACTTTAATAATACATAGCAGTATTAAATGACGACTTGCATTGTAGTAACAAGAGTAATGCTGAGGTAAAATGATAAATTATCGATGTTTGAGCCTTGGCCTTTTGAGTTAGTTCCATTTTTCAGTACAGGAAAATAAACTTTATTTCTCATTGACTTCTATCCCTCTTGCTATTTTTTGTGGTAAATATTAAGAGACTTTGTGTATCACGTGTTTGGCCGTCTCTGTCTGGTCTTGAGTTGTCATTAATTCTTAGTGTGGGTGATGGATGACTTGTACAGCTAGCTATCTTCATTCACGACACACCACTGTCATAGCCTATAAATAATTAATGCAAGGAGACTTTGCTAGTGAAGGCAACTGTCAGGGCCATTAGATTTAAGTCCAATTTCTGTTCCCTTCCTATAACATTTTATTGAAATTTTTACAATGTGTAGAATCAACTTTTACTAATGCAATAAAATGACACTAATTCAGACAGTGGGGGCTTGAAAGGGGGAGGCCAATTTGAATGAAAGGTACATTTTTTTTGAAATGAAGATTTCTTTCTTTAAAGAAACACCATGAATTAAATTCTGCTATCAAAAGCTTTCCTGGTGGGACTTTTCTAGTAAGAGACAGCTTGGTTGCAAAGAAGAGGAACTCCCTCTAACTTACCCCCTGTAAGTTAGAGCAGATGCTCTCAGGGTACCCTTCCCATATCCCCTGGCACTCACTGGTTCTTACATGCTGATAGCTTCTTACTGTAAGCTTACCCGAGGGTTATCCCTGGACATAGGACAGAGTGTTGAGAACTTGACACTGTCCGCAAAGGAGCCTTAAACAATGTCACATGAGAGTTGGTGGATAAGTAAATACCTCAGCTTCTCACTGTTTGGACAACTCTGAAGCATGTTCTGCATCGTCTCCTAGTTCCCCAGTGGGATTGCACCCCAGCAGTCCACAGAAGTCACCTTCTCGTTAACACACCTTGTATTGGCTTCTTCTTTTCCTTGTTTTGATTTCCCACTCCCCTGTCAGTGCTTCTTGGAATCACCTCCCAAACCACTTACAATCAAATCTTTGTCTCAGGTCTGATTCTGTGAGAACCCAAACTAAAGTTGCAATATAAGTAACAGAAGGCTACAAGAGATGTTCTTATCGAACATGTAAGGACTAATAACCAAGACAGATAAATCAACCCATCCATAATAAGTCCTCAATGTCAGTAGAGAAGGAAACTGAAACTCGCAACAGAATGATAGATCTGTATTATTTTAATAACAAACATTGTAATAGCCCTTTTAAGATGTCACCTCAAGTCCTGACTTCCCCATCGAAGCAGAGTAACCTAAGTTCTCCCATCTACCTGAGCATCTTTAGGGCCTTTGTCCTTGCTGACCACATGACAATATGAGAACAGTTCCTTACTTTCTTTAGGCAATGCCATTAATATAATTATTTTTAAAATTATGAGTCTGAGGTCTCTGTTTCCTCAGGCAGGTCACATAGGAACTGAAATTATGCAGCTAGGAATTCTTTGGGGTCGATCACCTGTCCCAGAACCTCTGTGGGCATCTGCTCTTTTCTTCTACTTTAGATTCTCTGTTTTCTCACCTGTTGGTTCCATCATTGGCCCAACACCAGCAATACCTAAATATGGCCACTGTGTCGTTACATCAAATTCCCAAGGGAAGGAGAATTCAGTTGACTCTGCTGAGTCCATGTGTAGACCCAATTGGCCATAGACAGAGGAATGGCCATCTAATCCTCCCCTGGGGGTTTGGGGTAAAAGAGAAGTTCCAGATAAAGAGGGATAGCCTGGCAAGACAGCTGTAATATTTTTTCCCATTTTTAAAAAAATTGAAGTATAATTGATTTACAATATTGTGTTAGCTTCAGATGTATAGCAGGGTGATTTGGTTATACATACACATGTATATATCTATATTCTTTTTTTTATTCTTTTCCACTGTAGTTTATTACAAGATATTGAATATAGTTCCCTGTGCTATACAAAAAAAACTTTGTTGTTTATTTTATATTTGATAATGTGCATCTGTTAATCCCATACTCCCAATTTATCCCTTCCTCCTCTTAAGTCAGTCAGTCAGTTCAGTCCCTCAGTTGTATTTGACTCTTTGCAATCCCGTGGACTGCAGCACGCCAGGCTTCCCTGTCCATCACCAGCTCCCAGAGTTCACTCAAACTCATGTCCATAGAGTCATTGATACCATCCAACCATCACATCCTCTGTCATCCCCTTCTCCTCCTGCCCTCCTCCTCTTACCCTTTGGTAACCATAGATGTTTTTTCTATGTCTGTGAGTCTTTCTGTTTTATAAATAAATTCTTTTGCACTTTGTTTTTAGATTTTGTGTGATACCACGGTATTTGTCTTTCTCGAACTTCGCTTAGTATGATAATCTCTAGGTCCATTCACACTGCTGCAAATGGCACATATCATTCTTTTAGTGGCTGAGTAATATTCCACTGAATATTACGACCATCCCAAAGAAAAAGAAATGCAAAAAAGGCAAAATGGTTATCGGAGGAGATCTTACAAATATCTGAGAAAAGAAGAGAAGCTAAAGGCAAAGGAGAAAAGGATAATATATATCCTTTTGAATGCAGAGTTCCAAAGAATAGCAGGAAGAGATAAGAAAGCCTTCCTAAGTGAACAATGCAAAGAAATAGAGGAAAACAATAGAATGGGAAAGACTAGAGGTCTCTTCAAGAAAATTAAAGATACCAAGGGAATATTTCATGCAAATATGGGCACAATAAAGGACAGAAATGGTATGGACCTAATAGAAGCAGAAGATATTAAGAAGAGGTGGCAAGAATACACAGAAGAACTATACAAAAAAGATCTTCATGACCAAGATAACCATGATGGTGTGATCACTCACCTAGAGCCAGACATCCTGGAATGCAAAGTCCAGTGGGCCTTAAGAAGCATCACTATGAACAAAGCTAGTGGAGGTGATGTAATTCCAGTTGAGCTGTTTCAAATCCTAAAAGATGATGCTGTGAAAGTGGTGCACTCAATATGCCAGCAATTTTGGAAAGCTCAGCAGTGACCACAGGACTGGAAAAGGTCAGTTTTCATTCCATTCCCAAAGGCAATGCCAAAGAATGTTTGAACTTTTGCACAATTGCACTCACATGCTAGCAAAGTAATGCTCAAAATTCTCCAAGCCAGGCTTCAACAGTATGTGAACCGTGAACTTCCAGATGTTCAAGCTGGATTTGGAAAAGGCAGAGGAACCAGAGATCAAATTGCCAACATCAAGGCTGTATATTGTCACCCTGCTTATTTAACTTATATGAAATGAGTACATCATGCCAAATGCCAGGCTGGATGAAGCCCAAGCCAGGAGAAATATCAATAACCTCAGATATACAGATGACATCACCCTTATGGCAAAAAGTGAAGAGGAACTAAAGAGCCTCTTGATGAAAGTGAAAGAGGAAAGTGAAAAGTTGGCTTAAAACTCAACATTCAGAAAACTAAGGTCATGGCATCTAGTCCCATCACTCCATGGCAAATAGATGGGAAAACAATGGAAAAAGTGACAGACTTTATTTTCCTGGGCTCCAAAATCACCTCAGATGGTGACCGTAGCCATGAAATTAAAAGACGCTTGCTCCTTGGAAGAAAAGCTATGACCAACCTAGATAGCATATTCAAAAGTAGAGACATTACTTTGCCAACACAGGTCCATCTAGTCAAAGCTATGGTTTTTCCAGTAGTCATGTATGGATGTGAGAGTTGGATTATAAAGAAAGCTGAATGCTGAAGAATTGATGCTTTTGAACTGTGGTGTTGGAGAAGACTCTTGAGAGTCCTTTGACAGCAAAGAGATCCAACCAGTCCATCCAGGTCTAAAGGAAGTCAGACCTGAATATTCATTTAAAGGACTGATGCTGAAGCTGAAACTCCAATCCTTTGGTCACCTGATGTGAAGAAGGGACTCATTGGAAAAGACCCTGATGCTGGGAAAGATTGAAGGCAGGAGGAGAAAAGAATGACAGAGGATGAGATGGCTGGATGGCATCACGGACTCGATGGACATGAGTTTGAGCAAGCTCCAGGAGTTGGTGATGGACAGGGAAGCCTGGCCTGCTGCAGTGCACGAGGTCACAAAGAGGTGGACACGACCGAGCGACTGAACGGAATATTCCATTGTGTGTGTGTGTGTGTGTGTGTGTATACACTACATCTTCTTCCATTCATCGTTTGATGGACACTTGGGAACAACCATAATATTAATATGAATAACTATTAATAACCAAGATATCTATTATAATAATTAAATGGTCCTTCTAAAGTGTGTAAGGGTGCTTGTAGTTTGCTTTCTTAAATAGAATAACATTCCTCTTCAATTTCTTCATTGGGAAATATTTGGTGTGCTGAACTGAATAAAAAATTATAGTGAAATAGTGATATTTTATTTCGTTTATCATAGTGGCTATAGTAATTATCACAGATTTCTCAGTATTTTGGACAAAGTCATTTTCCTGTTTGCTTTCGTTCCCTACATGTGTTGGCACGCCTTTCACAGGACTCTGTTCACATTGGAAGCATTTTTATTGAATGAATGACAATATGTATGATAACGTGTGATTCACTGAACTGTGGTTTCTTTTGAGGCTCATTCGTGGAAACATCAGCAACTGGTGAAAATGGGGACACATCAGCTACAGGCCAATTCATTTACTCTTTTGTTGAGGATTTGTAATGACTCTGAAATAGCCTTTCCCCAGGATAAATTTTAATTAGTCTCTAAAGTTAATAATAAGTGAGCTTAGGTGTTTTTGTTTCTGTTGATTCTGGCTGGTATTAATAATGTCTTCGGTCTGCTTTCTGTGTACTTATAAAGAACAACATGTGCCTGTTGGGAGGCAGCCTTGTAGAGGCAGCAACAACAGGCTAGGGCTTTGGCACTGCACCCTCTGCTTCAGTCCTGGCTCTGTCACTGACGGAGTGACCTTAGGTAAGTGGTTTAACCTTCGTGACTACAGTCCTTACATGAAAAATAGCATAATACTCTCTGCCCTGTATGCTCATTTTGAGGATTAATTCTAGAACAACACTTGGACCTGTGTTTAGTTCAGAGTAAGCTAAAAGCAGGTAAGCAGGTATAATCAGTATTTGTTACAAATGGATGAAAAGCTTAAAAAATAATATATCACTGTTTAGTAAATATGGGTTGTCTTTGACATGTGCTCTTATATTGTCAAGAAAGACTGTTCTTGAACCTTGTAGTGAAAATGGAAACCGCTTGGTAAGACTTGCCACTGGACAGGTAGATTGGGGTGGTGGTAAGAAAAGGAAGCTAATGTTGTTGTCTGTCACCTGGGTTCCAGGCACTTTAAGCGCAATCCCCTCCTTTCCCCACACAGCTCACTGCGATTCAGTCAGGTCTGTGTGACTCCAAATGTCACCATGCCACTCTCTCTTCCAAGTTAAATAAAATCCCTGTCCTTGTTTATCCAGTGAACCAAGTAAGAAGGCGGGACAATGCATTTGAAGCCACTGTCTGTCATTCACTCTTTCTGTGACCTTGGGTGACCTCTCTGATCCTGTTTCCCACATTAGCTTTCTTTTCTTTCTTTGTGGGCAAAGTCAGTTCTAAACAACTCAAGTCCTACAGCGTACTGGTCCTTTTTCAGCAAATCCCCAGACTGTGTTTACTGCTGGGCTCTACTCCCTCGGCCATGGTGGCTTCAACTGCCAAAGCCATTGCGGGGCAGCCAAACCAGTGCCTGGGCTTGGATGAACACGGAGCCAAGGCCCGGGGTGTTCCTAAGCTGAGTACTTCCTCTTGCTTTGGACTTGTTTTCATTCCATGGATCAGAGAAAAGACTATTTACACTATAGCTCCAAAAGAAAGACACTGAAACCTCAGTGCTGCTTCAGGCATCCCACTGTTCGGGAATCTTTCCTGTGTTCTCAGGTTTCAGCAAAGCAACTGACTGTTAAAGATAACAAATTGATTTGAGGTTTTTTTATGCCCATAGACTGGCTTCTTGGAGGCCAGTCTTTGATAAGACTGGGAGTAACTCCATCTTTGTCCGTGAGTACCACTTGGTAGATAGCCAGGGCTTCCCTTTATTTATTTTATTTTATTTACTTTATTTCAGGTGGTAAAGAATCTGCCTGCAATGCAGGAGACCCAGGTTCAATTCTTGGGTCAGGAAAATCCCCTGGAGAAGGGAATGGCAACCCACTTCAGTATTCTTGCTTGAAGAATTCCATGGACAGAGGATCCTGGCAGGCTATAGTCTTTGGGGTCAAAAAGAGTTGGACATGACTGAGCAAGTAACACTAAGTGAAATATCACTGGTGAGTAATACTGCATAGGGGCTTTCCAATTGATTCTCCATCTACCTGCTCCTGGGCTGTTTAATTTCACTCGTTTGAGCATGGTGTTATGCTGTGCTTAGTTGCTCAGTTGTGTCCAACTCTTAGCAACCCCATGGACTGTAGCGCATCAGGCTCCTCTGTCCATGGGGATTCTCCAGGCAAGAATACTGAAATGGGTTGTCATGCCCGCCTCCAGGGGATCTTCCCAATTCAAGGATCAAACCCAAGTCTCCCACATTGCAGGTGGCTTCTTTACTGTCTCAGCCACCAGGGAAGCCCAAGAATACTGGAGTGGGTAGCCTATCCCTTCTCCAGGGGATCTTCCCAACCCAGGAATCAAACCTGCATTGCAGGTGGATTTTTTACCAGCTGAGCTACCAGGGAAACCCTGTTTGAGCATTGTTTTAAAGCAATTGGGCTTCCATGGTGGCTCAGATGGTAAAGAATCTGCCTGCAGTACAGGAGACCCAGGTTCAGTCCCCAGGATGGGAAGATCCCATGGTGAAAGAAATGGCAACCCACTCCAGTATTCTTGCCCAGGAAACTCTGTGGACAGAGGAGCCTGGTGAGCTATAGTCCACGGGGTCACAGTCGGACATGACTGAGCAACTAACAGATTTCAGATTTAAAGCAAATATGTTTACTGGTAACAATAAGGAAGGGTGCAAATTCTCATCTTGCTAATTAGCAGACTCTTCTTACAATAGATTGAATGGCATTTCCAAGGATTTAATAAATTGGACAAAATATACCAGCAGGTTCTTCTTCCTCTCCCTTTACCTGGTCAGGACTAATGAAATAGCATCTATTTAATGATATGAATTGCCCATTTCTGCTGCATCTGGGAACCTAGTCATGCAGTCTTCCTTCTTTAATTATCTGACTCCAAAGAACATTTCAATAGTCTTTTTAAGAACTTCTAAAGTTATTATTTCACTTTTGAATGTGAGAGTTACTCTTCCCCTCCAGACACATAATCTCTAATCATTTTCTTCATATAAAATTGACAATTCATTTGTCTCCTAAGCAATAAGACATGACTGCCTCTGTGCATAATGAAGAATTGCAAAGCCTGAATTTATCATGAAGCACAGAGTAAAACTAATTGCATTTAACCACAAAAGTCTAATCAGCATAAAGGATTAAAATATAGACACTCATTGAATGCTAGAGCCAGAAAGGATTTCAGAGATCACTTATTGCCAGCTCAATTTACAGATGAGAAAACTTAGGTCCAGAAAGATTAAGAAGCTTCTGAAGGTCACAGACTGGCTCCTGGTGAAGCTAGGTCTAAAATCCTGCTCTTAACAGCTTCATACGTTTCTTCTCTTTAACTTTTCTCATATATTAAACATTTTGGTTGAAATGTACTTTTGAATGTACTTGAGAAGAAGTGTGATTTGTTGAAGAGCATAGATATTTTAAATACTAATGCAAGATCAGGTCGAGTGTGACCTATACCGTGCATGATTTCCAGTTCTCACCCCAAGCTGAAAGAACTTTTCCCCTCCAAATTCTCATATGCCATTCTCCATCTGTCATATGACACTTGCTTCTTCCTATCTTACATTACACTTACTTGTGTCAATGACTTATCTTCTGTACCAGATGATGAGCTCTTTAAGAATACAATTTTCAACTGTTTATATCTTTGTGAATTTCCTGAATGCCCAGTCCACACTGGCTAGTGCCGATATGGAGTAAAAATCTCTCTCGCTCCCTCTTCTCTTTCTTTTCTCTTCTGGAAACTTTTGTGCCAGGTGGGCCTGGTGGTGTTGGTAAGAATGTTCCAGACAGAATCTCTTAAAACAATATTGACTCTCTTAATCGGAAGAAAGAATTTTCTGTTTGTTTTAAACCAGTAAAGTGATGGTACAGTGCAGCTGATACACAGGATATACCCAAAATTGAGCCGGAATCTGGAAGTTGATATTGTAGTACTATTGTGTCTAATTTAATTATTTCTGGCTTTCAGTGCATTAAGCAGAGTGAAATAAAGCCTGAGCAACTGGAATAGTTTAAATAATTAAGGAGTTTGAATTTGTTTTTCTTCTCGCACTGAAGTTGTAAGAAAAAGTTTAGAATTTGCTTTTCTGTTGTTGCTGTCTCTAGAATTGGGAAGAAAGCTAAGATTCCATTGAAGCCATCTAGTAGAGAATTGAAGGTTGGGCAATATTATTTTAAATCTCTTCTAGCTGTTCATGTTTTCATTCACTCATCTGGTTAACAAATATTTATGGGCACCATGTACCATTTGATACTGGACGAGGCACAATGGATACAGTGGTGAATAAGAAAGAAATGGTTCCCTTCCCTCGGGAAACTCATAGGTTGATGGGCAAGACAGGTAAGCTGGTGGAAAATTACAATGTGTGAAAGCTTGGGCAGGATAAGCAAGGCTTCGATGAGAGCACCCAGAAGAGGCACTTACAATGCAGGGAGAGAGTGGCATCTCAGCTGAGGCCTGAAGGGTAAGAGGGAGTGAGCCAGGTGGGCCTGGTGGTGTTGCTAAGAATGTTCCAGACAGAACGACATGTGTGAAGTCTCAGAGGCAAGAGAGATCTTGGTGTACTTAGGTACTGAGAAAAGCCCAGGAGGCCTTGGTTTGGAGGTTGCTGTTTCAGTTACAACAGGGGCTTCAGCGTCATAACAGAGTGAGGTGGGCTTCCACGACCTTTCCAGAGAGGGCCCGTGTGATTGGGCTCCTGCTGCTTATTGCCGGAAAGAAATACAACCCTATAATGATTTTATTTATAAATTTTTCTCCAGAAGCTTGGAATCTAGCTTTTAAAAAAATTAATTAATTAATTTTAATTGGAGGCTAGTTACTTTACAATATTGTACTGGTTTTTGCCATACAGCTTTTTAATGAGAAATCTAGCTATTTTCAAATTTTAATTACTTAAAATTTTTCCTAAACACAGTGTTCACACTCAGTCATGTCTGACTCTTTACAACCCCATGGATGGTAGCCTGCCAGGCTCCTCTGTCCATGGGATTTTCCAGGCATGAATACCGGAGTGTTGGGTTGCCATTTCCTACTTCAGGGGATCTTCCTGACCTAGGGATTGAACCCGCACCTCCTATATTGGCAGGTGGATTCTTTACCATTGCTCCACCTGGGAAGTTCATCTAATATATTTATTCAGTTTGATTGCTTAGCCAGAGGAGGAGGGCTCACCCAAAGATGAATGTGCAGTCCTTTTGACTGTGTCCTTTAAGGAGTGTATAGTCCAGCCCAGAGAAGAGATGCTGAGGGGCAGGTTGGGATTCTAGTTGGAGTACTAGTTAAGAGCTTAAAAGTAATGCTTAAAATTCTCCAAGCCAGGCTTCAACAGTATGTGAACCATGAACTTCCAGATGTTCAAGCTGGATTTAGAAAAGGCAGAGGAACCAGAGATCAAATTGCCAGCATCTGTTGGATCATTGAAAAAGCAAGAGAATTCCAGAAAAACATCTACTTCTGCTTTGTTGACTATGCCAAAGCCTTTGAATGTGTGGACCATAACAAACTGTGGAAAATTCTGAAAGAGATGGGAATACCAGACCACCTGACCTGCCTCCTGAGAAATCTGTATGCAGGTCAAGAAGCAACAGTAGAACTGGACATGGAACAACAGACTGGTTCCAAATAGGAAAAGGAGTACGTCAAGGCTGTATATTGTCACCCTGCTTATTTAACTTATATGCAGAGTACATCATGAGAAACGTCGGTCTGGATGAAGCTCAAGCTGGAATCAAGATTGCCGGGAGAAATATCAATAACCTCAGATATGCAGATGACACCACCCTTATGGCAGAAAGCGAAGAGGAACTAAAGAGCCTCTTGATGAAAGCGAAAGAAGAGAGTGAAAAATTTGGCTTAAAACTCAACATTCAGAAAACTAAGATCATGGCATCCAGTCCCATCACTTCATGGCAAATAGATGGGGAAACAATGCAAACAGTGACAGACTTTATTTTGGGGGACTCCAAAATCACTGCAGATGGTGCCTGCAGCCATGAAGTTAAAAGACACTTGCTCCTTGGAAGAAAAGCTATGACCAACCTAGATAGCATATTCAAAAGCAGAGACATTACTTTGCCAACAAAGGTCCATCTAGTCAAAGCTATGGTTTTTCCAGTAGTCATGTATGGATGTGAGAGTTGGACTATAAAGAAAGCTGAGTGCCAAAGAATTGATGCTTTTGAACTGTGCTGTTGGAGAAAACTCTTGAGAGTGCCTTGGACTGCAAGGAGATCCAACCAGTCCACCCTAAAGGAGACCAGTCCTGAATATTCATTCATTGGAAGGACTGATGCTGAGGCTGAAATGCCAATACTTTGGCCACCTGATGCAAAGAACTGACTCAATGGAAAAGACCCTGATGCTGGGAAAGATTGAAGGCAGGAGAAGACGACAGGAGATGAGATGGTTAGATGGCATCATCAACTTGATGGACATGAGTTTGAACAAGCTCCGGGAGTTGGTGATGGACAGGGAAGCCTAGCATGCTGCAGTCCATGGGGTGGCAAAGAGTCGAACATGACTGAGTAACTGAACTGACTGACTAGTTACGATCAAGGACTCTGGAAGCAGTTGTCCTGGAGACTGGATCCCAGCTCCACTGCTTACTAGATAAGTGATCCTGGGAGGTCACCCCTCTAAGCCTTTGTTTTCTAATTTGTAAAATAAGAAGAATAGTAGTGCCTACATCATAAAGTTATTGTGAATGTTTAAATAAGCCTTTCTTATCTATCTATCCTCTGTCTCTCTGTCTATCTCGAAGCTTAGAGCAGTGCGCCATTTCAAGCAGTTGCAGTCATTACTATTCAAGGAGGACTGGAATGGGAAAGGAGGAAGATGACCTAAGTAGTGAGGCAGCCTCCATTCTGAACTGGAATGCTGGTGTTATGGTACTGTTTTAAAATCCTGGTCTTTCCAAGATTGAATGGAAAAAAAAAGAAAGTGAAAGTGTTAGTCACTCAGTTGTGTCCAACTGTAGGCCGCCAGGATTGAATACAGCAGAATAAATAGAATTTCTTACACTTGGAACTACTTTGATTTCCCTTTCCTCATTTTGTTAGTTCTGTTCACCCTGGTCTGCATTCTTTAGCATATTTAGGAACCCACTACACGTTTCTCAGTCTTATCCAAATCATCATCAAATAGTTAAAGACTTTCAATGTCTCCTCTTGAAGATCTATTTCCCTGGGCCCTGTGTCAGCCTGAGGAAGGCAATGAGTAATGACTATTTCCAGTGTTCTTTCAGGACAGTGAAATGGGCATTAATCTTCTGTGATCACTAAGTGAGCTCTGGGCAAGTAAAATAAGCTCCAGGGCAGATATTTCTTTTAAAGTATTTGGAATTTACACATTGTAAGTACACTTCCAATGGAAGATGGTGAGTGGCTTTCCCATGATGCATCCCGATTAAAATCCTAGGAGCAGTTTGACCTGTGTCGTGTCTCATCCCCCACTTCAGTCTCAGACCTGTTTTCACATCCTTTACAAAACCTTTAAGTTTTCCCTGTAACATCTGGCTCTCACCCTTTTTGTAGCGTTCATCATTTTTGGCTACAATGAATAAACACAGATGGCAAACCACCAGAGTGTTTGATAAGTATGGAACTGCTTATAGTTAAGTTATGATAACAACATAATGGAATACACGCAGTGGTTGGGAAGAATGAAGCAGCTCTTTAGGAACTGACATGAATGTTCTTCAAGATGTGGAAGAGTCGATACCACTTTGCTGCATACAATGCATGTTAAGGAAGAAAAAAAAAAACACAGACTGTCTTATTAACTCTAAGGCATCATCCATTGTAAATGCATTATTATTTATCATTAAGAAAGAAAAATTGTCACCAATCAAAATTATGACACCATAAATTAAAAGAGATCGTGTCTTTTAAAGGTGAAAAAATTAAGTTTTAGAATTGATAAAATCCAACATTTTAGTGTTTACTTTGTATGTACATGGAATATCTCTAGTTATTGTCACAGCCTATAAAAACCTTGGGGCCTGGAGCCACTCTGCTCAGGGGTGGTAACTTTAGATACACATCTGTCAGCCACTAAAGAAGGCCACCGAGTGCGGTGTTCATGTGTTGGTATCTATCTGCTGCATTTATTTACTCTTTTTATCTTGTATACATCCTTTGTACTGATTGCTTGCTAGTTTGGGAATAAACAGAACCAACTTAGAACTAGGCCAGGTTGGGCTTCTTATCCATCCTGTAAATAAGAGATGCTGTATTTTTTATTTGCTCATCCATATGAAAAAGGCCTATGAGTGTGGCACTCAGTAGGTAGTGAGACACCACTTATAAGAGTGTTAAGCTGGATTGTCTCCATTTAATAAGACCCCTGACTGTGGAGGAAGGAGTGGGGAAATGGAGTGGGCACAGGAAGTTCCTGCTTCTACAGGAGATACAAACAGGTAGTGAAGTTTACTCTCCGTGATGCTTTCCCTTGCACTGAGGGTACAGCTTGGCGTAGAATTCCCTCAGTAAGCTGTGTAAGTGAAAGTTGTCGAAGGAGTTACAGGCTGAAAAGTAGGAGTAGACTGAAAACAATGGAAACTGGTCTTGGACTCCAGGAAAGTCTCCCTACTTTAGGCTACTTATTAAGGACTCAGATTCTCAGGAAATGAGAATAGTTACTAGGAAGTCTGGAGAAGGTTTTGGGGACATGTGGGATGATTCAGACCAAAGGAAAGTATGCCCAGAATTAGACAAATTTGGTACAGTCTCTTCCTAACACTGTTATTAAATAAAGAAGCCACATTGTGCCTAAACACATTATACTAGGCTACCCTACTGAACATCAGAGTTTAGCCTCAGTTCAGTTCAGTCGCTCACTTGTGTCTGACTCTTTGTGACCCCATGAATCACAGCACTCCAGGCCTCCCTGTGCATCACCAACTCCTGGAGTTCACTCAGACTCACGTCCATCAAGTCAGTGATGCCATCCAACCATCTCATCCTCTGTCATCCCCTTCTCCTCCTGCCCCCAATCCCTCCCAGCATCAGGATCTTTTCCAATGGGCCAACTCTTCGCATGAGGTGGCCAAAGTACTGGAGTTTCAGCTTCAGCATCAGTCCTTCCAAAGAACATTCAGGACTGATCTCCTTTAGGATGGACTGGTTGGATCTCCTTGCAGTCCAAGGGACTCTCAAGAGTCTTCTCCAACACCACAGTTCAAAAGCATCAGTTCTTCGGTGCTCAGCCTTCTTCACAGTCCAACTTTCACATCCATACATGACCACTGGAAAAACAATAGCCTTGACTAGATGGACCTTTGTTGGCAAAGTAATGTCTCTGCTTTTTAATATGCTATCTAGTTTGGCCATAACTTTCCTTCCAAGGAGTAAGCGTCTTTTAATTTCATGGCTGCAGTCACCATCTGCGGTGATTTTGGAGCCCCCAAAAATAAAGTCTGACACTGTTTCCACTGTTTCCCCATCTATTTGCCATGAAGTGATGGGACCAGATGCCATGATCTTAGTTTTCTGAATGTTAAGCTTTAAGCCAACTTTTTCACTCTTCTCTTTCACTTTCATCAAGAGGCTTTTTAGTTCCTCTTCACTTTCTGCCATAAGGGTGATGTCATCTGCGTATCTGAAGTTATTGATATTTCTCCCGGCAATCTTGATTCCAGCTTGTGCTTCTTCCAGCCCAGTGTTTCTCATTATGTACTCTGCATAGAAGTTAAATAAGCAGGGTGACAATATACAGCCTTAATGTACTCCTTTTCCTATTTGGAACCAGTCTGTTGTTCCATGTCCGGTTCTAACTGTTGCTTCCTGACCTGCATATAGGTTTCTCAAGAGGCAGGTCAGGTGGTCTGGTATTCCCATCTCTTTCAGAATTTTCCACAGTTTATTGTGGTCTACACAGTCAAAGGCTTTGGCATAGTCAATAAAGCAGAAATAGATGTTTTTCTGGAACTCTCTTGCTTTTTCCATGATCCAGCGGATGTTGGCAATTTGATTTCTGGTTCCTCTGCCTTTTCTAAAACCAGCTTGAACATCTGGAAGTTCATGGTTCATGTATTGCTGAAGCCTGGCTTGGAAAATTTTGAGCATTACTTTACTAGCATGTGAGATGAGTGCAATTGTGCGGTAGTTTGAGCATTTTTTGGCATTTCCTTTCTTTGGGATTGGAATGAAAACTGACCTTTTCCAGTCCTGTGGCCACCGCTGAGTTTTCCAAATTTGCTGGCATATTGAGTGCAGCACTTCACAGCATCATCTTTCAGGATTTGAAATAGCTCAACTGGAATTCCATCACCTCCACTAGCTTTGTTCACAGTGATGCTTTGTAAGGCCCACTTGACTTTGTGCTCAGAACTCTTATATTAGCCTATATAAGCTAATATAAGACAGTTGGGCAGTTGGACAGTTGGGCAGAACTGTCCAAAACAAAGCCTATTCTATAATAAAGTATTGACTATCTCATGTAATTTATTGGATGCTATACTGCAGGTGGAAAACAGACTGATCACATGGGTGCAGGAATCCCAGGTGGTGGTGTGCTGTTGCTAAGTCATGTCCGACACTTTGCGACCCATGGACTACAGCATGGCAGGCTCCTCTGTCCTTCACTATCTCCCAGAGGTTGCTTAAATTCATGTTCATTGAATTGGAGGTGCTATCTAACCATCTTGTCCTCTGCCACCGTCTTTTCCTTTGGCCTTCCATCTTTCCTAGCATCTTATACTAGGGTATAAGGGCTTTTTCCAGTGAGTCAGCTCTTCACATAAGGTGGCCAAAGTATTGGAGCTTCAGCTTTAGCAACAGTCCTTCCAATGACTATTCAGGGTTGATTTCCTTTAGGATTGACTGGTTTGATCTCCTTGCAGTCCAAGTGGCTCTCAAGAGTCTTCTCCAACAGCACAGTTAAAAAGCATAAATTCTTCAGTGCTCAGCCTTTTATATTGTCCAGCTCTCACATATGTACATGACTACTGGAAAAACCATAGCTTTGACTATATGGACCTTTGTTGGCAAAGTAATTTCTCTGCTTTTTAATATGCTGTCTAGGTTTGTCATAGCTTTCCCTCCAATAATCAAGCATCTTTTAATGTCATGGCTGAAGTGATTTTGGAGTCCATGGTGATTTTGGAGCCCAAGAAAATAAAATTTGTCACTGCTTCCACTTTTTCCTCTTCTATTTGCCATGAAGTGATGGGACTGGATGCCATGATATTGGTTTTATGAATGTTGAGTTTTAAGCCAGCTTTTTCACTCTCCTCTTTCACCTTTATCAAGAGATTCTGGGAGAACAAGATGGTGGAGGAGTAGGTGGACATGGAGAACATCTCTCTTCATGGATACATCAGGAATACACCTTCAGACACAGAAGTGCATACAGCTGAGAGAGGACAGGAGGACCTGATGAGCAGAAAGGAATACACAGAACCACGCAAAACTCAGGCCTGCGTGGAAGGGAGGCCGAGACCTCAGCACCAGCCATGCCTCCTGCCCTGGAGGCCCCACCCTGCCTTTCCTGAACTCTGAATTGGATCCTCCAGTTGGCCTCCCATCTGTCTGGCCTCAGACCAGCCTGAGCGGAGGCACACGTGGCTCGTCTCCTCATGTTTCAACCCCATCATTCCCCCTCCTCAGCTTCCTTCCTCTCGCCACTTCTGCCCTATGACAATGTGACAGTGTGCTCTGCTGCAGAAACAGATGTGCCTGACTGCACGGGCAGCTTTGATGCTGTCATGGAAAAAAACCAAGAGGGAACAAGAGGCAGAGTGCGTGCCCACCTTGGCCCTGGAACGTGAGCCAGAGGGCTGCACATGCAATAACACAGGAGAACACACCAAAACATGACACAGCCCCGCCCCTTTCAAATGACCAGAGCCTGCAGCCCAACATGGCAGACCCTTCCTTGCTCTCTGGCAGATGCAAGCATTGGTCAGGCTTGCCAAGCTTGAGTTTAAAAAAAAGAAGACCCTGGAGGGAGCTTGTTGAACCTCGGAGTCTGGTCTCAGCCCAAGAACAGAGCCCAAACAGTGGCAATTGTTCTCTCTCATATCCAGCCAAGGAGCCCTAGAGCAGAGAAGGTGGAAGATCTAAGGGGAGCCATGCTTAGGGAAGCCCCAGTTGTGCCTCTTAGGAGGAGTGGGCCTTGAGGACTTGATAACTTGTTTGAATCTCCTATTCCATATCTGTAAAATTAGCCTAATGACACCCCACGGGCTGACTGTATTAAAGGAGAAAATAAGCAAGTTAAAAAAAAGAAAAGGTTCTGTAGATCCTCTTCACTTTCTGCCATTAGAATGGTATCATCTGCATATCTGAGGCTGTTGATGTTTCTCCTGGCAATCTTGATTCCAGCTTGTGCTTTGTCTAGCCTGGCATTTCCCATGATGTACTCTGCATATAAGCTAAATAAGCAGAACAGTTTTGAATCACTCAGTTGTTTCATGTCCAGTTTTAACTGTTGCTTCTTGACCCACATACAGGTTTCTCAGGAGACAGATAATGTGGTCTGTATTCTCATCTCTTTAAGACTTTCCCACAGTTTCTGGTGATCCACACAGTCAAGACTTCAGCATAGTCAGTGAAGCAGCAGTAGATATTTTTCTGGAATTCCCTTGCTTTTTCAATGATCCAGCAGATGTTGGCATTTTGATCTCTGGTTCCTCTGCCTTTTTTAAACACAGCTTGAACATCTGGAAGTTCTCGGTTTACATACTGCTGAAGCATAGCTTGAAGAATTTTGAGCATAATCCTGCTGGCTTGTGAAATGAGCACAATTTTATGTTAGTTTGCACATTCTTTGTCATTGCCCTTCTTTGGGATTGGAATGAAAACTGACCTCTTCTAGTTCTGTGGCCATTGCTGAATTTTCCAAATTTGCTGGCATATTGAGTGCAGCACTTAACAGCATCATCTTTTAGGATATTAAATAGCTCAGCTGGAATTCTGTCATCTCCACTAGCTTTGTTCATAGTAATATTTCTGAAGGCCTACTTCACACTCCAGGATGTCTGGCTCTAGGTGAATGATCACACCATTGTGGTTATCCGGGTCATTAAGACCTTTTTTGTATAGTTCTTCTGTTCTTGCCACCTCTTCTTAATCTCTTCTACTTCTGTTAGGTCCTTATACTTTCTGTCCTTTATCGAGCCCATCTTTGCATGAAATGTTCCTTTGGTATCTCTGATTTTCTTGATGAGATCTCTAGTCTTTCCCATTCTATTGCTTTCCTCTATTTCTTTGCATTGTTCATTTAAGAAGGCTTTCTTATCTCTCTGGAACTCTGCTTTCCCTTTCTCCCTTGCCTTTTGCTTCTCTTCTTTTCTCAGCTATTTGGAAGGCCTCCTCAAACAACCGCTTTGCCTTCTTGTGTCTTTTTTTCTTTGGGATGGCTTTGGTCACTGCTTTCTGTATAGTGTTATGAACCTCTGTACATAGTTGTTCAGGCACTTTGTCTATCAGATCTAATCCCTTGAATCTATTCATCACTGCTACTACATAATCATAAGGGATTTGATTTAGGTAATACCTGAATAGCCAAGTGATTTTCCCTTTCTTCAATTTAAGCCTGAATTTTGCAATAAAGAGCTCATGATCTGAGCCATAGTCAGCTCCCAGTCTTATTTTTGCCAACTGTATGGAGCTTCTCTATCTTAGGCTACAAAGCATATAATCAGTCTGATTTTGGTCTTGACCATTTGGTGAAATCCATGTGTATAGTCATCCCTTTTGTTGTTAGAAGAAGAGTATTTGCTATGACCCTTGTGTTCTCTTGACAAAACTCTGTTATCCTTTGCACTGCTTCATTTTATAATTCAAGGCCAAACTTGCGTATTACTCCAGGTATCTCTTGACTTCCTACTTTTGCATTCCAATCCCCTATAATGAAAAAGACATCTTTTTTTAATGTTAGTTTTAGAAGATGTTGTAGTTCCTCACAGAACCGGTCAACTTCAGCCTCTTCAGCATTAGTGGATGGGGGCATAGACTTGGATTACTGTGATATTGAATGGTTTGCCTTGGAAACGAACCAAGATCATTCTGTTGTTTTTGAGATGGCACCCAAGTACTGCATTTCAGACTCTTTTATTGACTGTGAGGGCTACTCCTTTTCTTTTAAGGAATTCTTGCCCACAGTAGTAGATATAATGGTCATCTGAATGAAAGTCACCCATTCTGGTCCATTTTAGTTCAGATTCCTAAGATGTCAATGTTTACTCTTTCCATCTCTTACTTGACCACGTTCAGTTTACCTTGATTCATGAACCTAACAATCCAGGTTCCTATGCAACGTTGTTCTTTACAGTACCAGGCTTTACTTTCACCACCAGACACATCTACAGCTGAGCGTCATTTCTGCTTTGGCCCAGCCGCTTCATTCTTTCTAGAGCTAGTAGTAATTGCCCTCTTGTTCTTCCCCAGTAGCATATTGGATACTTTCTGACCGGGGGGGCAGATATGACATCTTCCAGTGTCATATCTTTTTGCCTTTTCATACTGTTCATAGGGCTCTTGGAGCAGGAATGCTAGAGTGGTTTGCCATTTCCTCCTCCAGTGACCACTTTTTGGCAGAACTCTTCACTGTGACTTATCCGTCTTGGGTGGCCCTGCACTGCAAGCTCGTAGCTTCATTGGGTTATAAAAGCCCCTTTACCACAACAAGACTGTAATCCATGCAGGGGATTCCTAGGGGGCACAGTGGTAAAGCATCCACTGCCAATGCAGGAGATGCGAGTACGATCCCTGGATTGGGAATATCCCCTGGAGTAGGAAATGCTTCCAGCATTCTTGCCTGGAAAATTCCATGGATAAAGGAGCCTGGGCAGGCTACATCCATGGGGTCACAAAGAGTCAGACACCATTAGCACGCATATATGCATGTGAGTACAGAATGGGTTTAAGGGTATCAGTGTTTACTCTCATGATCTCATGGCTATCTGGGAGCTGTGCTCACTGCTACTGCCCAGCATCATGAGAGAATCACACCATGTATTGCTAGCCTGGGAAAAGATCGGAATTTGAAATATGGTTTTTACTGAATGCATATCACCTTCACACCAACATAAAGTTGAAAAAATTTTAAGTTAAACCATCCTAAGTTGGGACTGTCTGTAGTATTTATTTATATATAAGAGCCATGCTTGAATCAGTATAATATTGAAAACTCTTAAATTGAGTTCTGTTGTTTCTCCACATAAACTAGCCTTTAAAATGCTAGGATAAATATAAATTCTCTGAAATTATTTTAATCTGATTTATTACTATCATGGTGTCCCTCTCTGGTGGATTTTACCCTTAGGGTCACACTGACTCCAGGTATTCCAGTATAATTTGGCATATGCCAAACTTACTCAAAAAGAAGGAAATTGTGGTTTTTCTATTAAAACTCAGTAAACATCTTATAACCTCATCACAGAGAGACAATTTGGAGCTAGTATCACCTTTAGGAGCCTACTTCCTCAAGAGCTATCAGGCTGAGAAAATTCTTTAGGTGCCTGGTAGGAGAGAATAATCTTGTGTTGAGATTCTTGTCAGCTCTCAAGGCCTTGCAGTCCCCAAACTTTGCCTTCTTGGAACATTCAGAGCAGCCCTGACTCTTTACAAAATTCAGTGACAGGAGCAAATATGGGTACTTGATTTTCTGAAGCAGCCTTTTGCATATCCAACTAAATTAAGGAGCATAAGCATCTGCTTTAAATGCAGAATCTCCCTTACAAAGTTAAGGGCTTGAGGGGAAAAAAAGACAAGGTAAAGTACTTTTTAGGATCTTTTCTTTTAAACCTTTCATTTTACATTGGGGTATAGCCAGTTAACAAACAGCGTTATAATAGTTTCAGGTGAACAGCGAAGGGACTCAGCCATACACACACATGTATCGGTTCTCCCCAAACTCCCCTCCCATCCAGGCTGTCACATAACAGCAGAGCTCCATGTGACATACAGTAGGTCCTTGTTAGTTATCCATTTTTTATGTAGCAGTGTGTACATGTCCATCCCAAACTCCCTATCTCATTCCCCCTGTCCTTTTCCCCAGCAACCATAAGCTCATTCTCTTAAGTCTGTGAACCTGTTTCTGTTTTATAAGAAAGAATATTTGTATCATTTCTTTTTAGATGCTGCATATATAAGGAAAGTCATACAATATTTCTCCTGTCTTCAGTCAGTATCACACTCTGTAGGTCCATCCACGTTGCTGCAAATGGCATTATTTCATCCTTTTAAATGGCTGAGTAATATTCCATTGTATATATGTACCAGTCTTCTTTATCCATTCCTCTGTTGATGGACATTTAGGTTGCCTCCATGTCTTGTCTATTGTAAATAGTACTGTGATGAGCACTGGGGTGCTGTAGCCTTTCAGATCATGTTCCCCCCCCCACCCCCCACCCCATATATAGGCCCAGGAGTGGGACTGCAGAGTTATATGGTAACTCTGTAGTTTTTTAAGGAATCTTTATACTATTCTGCATAGTGACTGTACCAGTTTACATTCCCACCAACAGTGTGGGAGGGTTCCCTTCTCTCCATACCCTCTCCAGCATTTATTGTTTGTGGATTTTTTGTGTGTGTGATAGCTATCCTGGCTAGTGTGAGGTGATACCTCATTGTAGTTTTGATTTGCATTTCTGTAATAATTAGTGGTGTTGAACATCTTTTCACGTGCCTTTGGCCATTTGTATGTCTTCTTTGGAGAAATGTCTATTTAGGTCTTCTGTCCATTTTTTGAGTGCGTTGTTAATATTTTATACATTGTTGTTTATGTTATGTTGTTTATATATTTTATATAACATCACAAGCTGTTTATAAATTTTGGAGACCAGTCCCCTTGTTGGTCACATCATTTGCAAATATTTTCTCCTGATCTGTGGGTCATTTTTCTGTTTTGTTTATTGTTTCCTTTGCTGTGCAAAAGCTTTTAAGTAGGTCCCATTTGTTTATTTTTGTTTTTATTTCCATTATTATGGGAGATGGATTGAAAAAGATATGCTACAATTTATGTCAGTGTTTTCTGCCTTTCTTTTCCTCTAGGAGTTTTGTAGTGTCTGGTCTCACATTTAGGCCTTTAATTGTAGAGTCTTTCTTTAAAAGATGATGAAAGTGTTACGAAAATAAGTATCCAGAAGGTTTTACTGAACAAGCATAAATATGACTGAGAAATAAACCTTTGGTTTTTGTCTTTTATTAGAATCCAATGTAATTGGAAGGGAAGTTTTCTGCAGTAACTTTAAAGGTAACTCTACTAATTTTTTTAAAAAGAGATACAAATTATAGAGTGGGTTTTAATGATTTTCTAGAATTATTTATAATGGCATAATAATCCCAACAAGTATCAACTCAAATATCCATTAGAAGAGCAAATATTATCTAAATTATGACACATACATACATGGGTACATCATATAGTTTTGTTTAAAAAAATATTAGTTTCAAAGTGATTCGACCATTTTGCATTCCCACCAGCAAGGCATGAGTTCCAGTTGCTTCATATCCTTGTCAGCACTTCCCATTGTCAATTTTTAAAAATCTTAGCCATTCTAGTGGGTGTGTAGTGGTATTTCATTGTAATTTTATTTTGCTTTTCTTTGACGATGATGAGTATTGAGCATCTTTTCATGTGCTTATTGACCATTCATATATTTCTTTTGTGAAGTGTCTTCAAATCTTTTGCCTCCTTTTTTTTTTTTTTTTAATTTTTTACTGAGTTTTAAGAGATCTTTATATGTATTCTGGGAACAAGTTCTTTTTCAGTTACCTGCTTGAAAGTATTTTCTTCTACTCTATGGGTTGCCTTGTCATTTTCTTAACTGTGTTTTTTAAAGAGCAACAGTTTTTAATTTTAAAGAAATCCATTTCATCAATATTTTATGGTTCATGCTTTTTGTGCCCTGTTTTAGAAATCTTTGTCTAACACAAGATCACAGATTTCCTTCAAATTTTTCTTTTAGAAACATAATATTTTAAGTTTAAAATTTCAGTTCCATTTAGATTCATTCTGAGTTAATTTCTGTGTATGATATGAAGGGTTTGAAGTTTTTTTTCTCATACAGATAACCAGTTGCTATTATTTTTGTAAAGTTAAATTCTCACCACCTAACCCAGTTTCATTCCTCAGCACTCAACTAAGAGGACTGAAAACATATCCACACAAAAATTTGTACAGCCGTGTTTATAGTCAGCTTGTCAAGAAGTGTAAACAGCTCAAATTGCCCATCAGTTAGTGAACGGATAAATTGTGGGATAATCATATTATGGAATAGTACTCAGCAATAAAAAGTCATAGGCTATATATGCAACACGAATAATCTCAATGATACAGGACTTGAAAGCAGTCAGACACAAAGGCTGCATGATGTGTTCCATTAGACGACATTCTAATAGAGGCAACGTGACAGTGACGGCGCAGATCGATGACTGCCCTGAGGCTGGCAGTCAGGGTAAGAAACTGGCTGGAAACGGGCGTGAGAAAACCGTTCAGGGCACAGACAATGTCTGTCATGACGAGCTGTCTACATTACTGGATGTAATTGCCAAAACTCTGTTTGTAAAATGGGAAAGTGTTATTGTGTGTATATCTTAATAAATCTATGAACAGGAGAAAATGGAAAAGGAAGTAAGTGAAATTTTTTAAGAGAGACTCTTCCTGGAGAATTGATACTTTTAGCATTCTGTAATGACCTTCTATAAAAATAACACCTGAGATGCACAATTCATTGAACAGTATGACCCTGTTATTGTACAGGAGACTTATTTTTTTCTTTAAAGTATTTTATATTGGGGTATAACTGATTAATAATGTTGTGACAGTTTTAGGTGAACAGCAAAGTGATTCAGTCATGCATGGATCATTCTTATTGCATGCATACTAAGTCGCTTCAATTAATGTCTGACTTTGCGACCCCATAGCCTGGAGCCCTCCAGATTCTTCTGTCCATGGGATTCTCCAGGCAAGAATACTGGAGTGGGTTGCCATGTCCTTTTCCAGGGGCTCTTCCCAACGCAGGGATTGAACCATTGTCTCAAGTCTCCTGCACTGGCAGGCAGGTTCTTTACCATTAACGCCGCCTGGGAGGCCCAGAAGGAGGGAAGGTCCTTGCCATAGGAGGGTCAGTCATTGAGAAATCCCTGATTTTCAAAGGAGAAACAGCCAACAAGTTTTAGAACAGGGTTGTTATATATTCAGCTAAGACCTTGGCTGTGCTTACATACCAGATGCCCCCACTCATCTCTCCCAGATTCTGAATAAAAATCCTAAACCTGCCCTGGTCCATCCTGTAGAGACAGGCTGTGTGCTATGCAGAATCAACAAATGAACAATGTGGGAAATCACTCCAAAAATAAAAAGCCTTGCACACAGCTTGAGGAGGACCCAAGACGTGGGGGAAAGGGGAGAGGGCTGACTCGAGACAGTGGTGTTTAATTTACGAAAGGACAGAGGCCCAGCTACCCTCAGGACTGCTGCAGGGCAGGAGCTGGCACTAGAGCAACCTGCGTTCCTCTACAGACTTACTGATGTAGTGGTGGGGTCTCGGCGCAGAGGAACTGTTCTGCGGTCCTACGATTAGGTGGCCATGATTTAGTGAGCCCCTGGAGCTGTGACCTTCACAAGTGCTTCTCAGATTGGTTCCCCCAGCCCTTAGGAGAGACAAGAAGGTACTGGAATTGGGTATTGTTATTCTTCCATGTTGGCAAAATAGTTTGCTAAGGGTGGGCCTTGTTAAGAAGATATATTTACATATGGCTACTTTTCTACTCTCTCTGCTCAAAAAGTGAGGACTTTTTTTCTCCTGTCGTTACTGAGAAGCTGCTAGGGTTCCAGGAGGTAAATCTCATGAAAGTGTGGGAACCCTCCTAAGACTGGGCACCCCTGCCATTTTTAACTCTCAAACTTGTCCAACTGAGGCCTCCAGCAATTTGTTAATTATAGATTAGGTTTTCCTGTCCTGGTACTGGGGCTTCCCAGGTGGCTCAGGGGTAAAGAATCCGCCTGCCAGTGCAGGAGGCATGGGTTCAATCCCCGGTTGGGAAGATCCCCTGGAGAAGAAAATGGCAACCCACTCCAGTAGCCTTGCCTGGAAAATCATATGGACAGAGGAGCCTAGCAGGCAGCAGTCCATGGGGTCACAAAAGAGTTGGACAGGACTTAGCGACTAAAAACCAAAAGCCTGGTTCTGGTTACCTGCTGCTGGCCTTCTGCTCCTCCAGGAGGTTGTGATTCTCTGTATCTGCTTGTCTGTCTCTTCAGCTCGAGGGGCAGCAGTTTGCCCTGAACAAACTTCAGTTCTCTGGTGGATCTAAGAAGAGCTGTTGATTTCAGTTTGCTCAGCTATTTTCTTATTGTGTTAAAGGGATAGCTGCCTTCCAGGCTCCTTAAATGCTAGACAAGATTCTGAAGTTTTAAACACTTCTCTCTGAGTGGTAACAGTATCAGTGTTCTGTGTTTTTTTCTGGTACTTTCTGTACCTTTGTACTTTTCTTACTTTCCACATTTTCTACAATGTGCATATATTTATTTTATTAGAAAAAAGGAAAATAAGTGTTCTCAGAAAAAGTTTTAAGTGAATTTGATCCCTGTTGATGTGGAGGAAAATAAGGCAAGTTGCAGAGAATAGTACTGTACTTAAGAAACAAACTGAACATTCAACCCCAGCACAGCTTACTATCTATATTAACATGACTTTACAATTCCGTTGTCATCATTAGCATAATTGAAGTTTTTCAGGAAAACCTTGCCCTGGCAAATAATTATTGTCTATTACATGAGCTTCCTATAAGACACGTCAGCTCTTCAGGAGAAAGCAACATAGTTAATGGATAGCTATGCCCTAAGACTCTTAGATTGCCCCCTCAAAATCCTTACCTTACTCCTTCCACAGTCCTAAACTGTGTATCACAGTTTTTACCCAGTCTTAACCAAAATCAGATTTCAAGAAAATCCAACCTTGACTTTCCTTCTCAAACTACCAAAGCTCAATTAAGGCAGTGGGTTCCCTTACCACAGTAAGCAGTGAGTTCCACTTCATCTTATTACTAGGTTACACTGGTGATAGCTGGGGAGCTGGCCTTTGACGGTGTATGTTTCTCTGTGTGTGTGTTTTAATGTGAGGAAGAACAGGCAGAAGTAATCACATCAAGCTATTAAAGCTGATTGCCTGGTAGGGGTGAATTCCAAATTAATTTTCTTTGTATTTCACTCGTTGTGGTGGACGTATGTCCATTTTATCATCTTGGAGGAGAAATTTAAAGGTTTAACAAGACAATTTAAAATGCGTATTTTTCTGGTGGGGCACTATGAGTCCAGTCTCTCTAAGGTTTATAGTCTCACAGTAAGCATTGCTTCACAGCAGTTATTGAGTTCACAAAGAGGCCTCTGTTGAATGGATAAATAACAAAGTCCTACTATACAGCACATGGAACTATATTCAAAATCCTATGATGAACCATAATGAAAAATATGAAAAAGCGTGTGTATATATGTGTATGAATGAATCACTTTGCTGTACAGTAGAAACTAGTACAACATTGTAAATCAACTACACTTCAATAAAATATGCTTTGAAAAATGACAGAGGCCTCTTTCTAGTATATATATATTTTTAAAAAGAAACCAATGTTTATAAACAGGAATGCTGGTTTTTCCATAGTCTTGACTTAGTTGTCTTGCTTTCTTCAACTTGGAAAACCCCTTTGGAAAATTCTTACTGAAAATGATGCAGAATACAGATACTGTTTTGCATAAAGGGCTTAGTCACTAGGAACATGTCAACTCCACCCTCTGTTAATAAGCTCAGTGTCCTAAACCACACCAGTGATGAGTAGAGCTCACCTGGGCACAGATCTAGCAGTTCTAGACAAACCAGTCGTCGGTTCTTGCCCTGCGCTGCTTCATGTTTGATGACCTCTCCCCAAGTATAACAGAGACTGAAACCCTGCGATTCATGTACTGTATGACAGAATGTGTGAATAAGGACAGAAATGTTACTTTATCTGGTTTGATGTGGCTCTTATTTAGCAAATTTTAAGCAGAGGAATAGACTAGGCCATTCCTCCAGCGTATCTGTAGAGTGAGATTGACTCTTACTATAATATTCTCATGGGAACTACATTTATTCGTAAGGGGAGAATATGTCTCCAGCTTTCTGCTAAGAAGACCAAAAATATTTCCCCCAAGTATTATAGTTTATCAGTCTGAATGAGGTTCAAGTTAAGCACAATTGAAGCTTGCATCCTGGTAACCTATATGACAGAAAAGCTGTGTCAGAAAGAGAAAAAATATTCAGACTTTTCAGTTATTCCCATTTATATTGGTTTTACCAGAATGATGATTGTGTGATGGATGTACATGCCTGTACCAGTGATCTAAATCAGGATCAGCACCACTGTGGCCTCATACTGTTCCCCAAGGATGAAATAATGGGGATTAAGAATCTGATAGCTTTAGCAGTGGTCCTTTGATTTGAGCATGACCAGAATCACCTGGAGGGCCCTAGTGCCATCCACGTCAGCGGGATCTCAGGGGCCTTTAGGATCCAATGGCAGCTGGGTGTAAAGGACAAGGTATTAACCCTTGTGGAGTGGCTTGTCACCAAGAGAAAGAACCAAGGTAGTGGAGGAGCCGAGCCAAGAAAACCAGATAGAGGAAAGTTCCATTCTCAGTCATGGAAACCAAACACCTAAGCCAGGACTCATTTGTAAGCCTGGTAATATCAGCAACTGCCAAACAAAGGGGTACCTGGAGCTTATCAGTAAGATCAGTTCCAGGCTTCACTCACTGGGGAGTTAGGGAAGCTGCAAGGAAGATGGGTTTTGGAGGCAAACAAATCTTAACTTTCAAATTATGCTTTGGGGCACTGGCCATAGCTTCAGTCTCTCCTTTGCATCATCCTTATTTATAGAAAGGGAATAAGAACTATGCCTTCTTCCCAGGGTTCTTGTAATTAAATAATTCTAGTAAAAGATCAAGTACATTGCCTGATACTCTTAGCTTCCTTCTTCTGTTCCTGGAAAACTTTTGCTTTTGGAAAGAACAAAGCCTACCCCTGGGCTCAGCTACTGGAAACAGACAAGGTGGATGCTGTGACCAGGTTAAAAATAGGCGGATGTGCAGATGCCTCTTAGTCACGCATGATCACGTTCCCTGCCAGCTCACTAGTGTTCTAAGAGCCACCTTCTGCCTTTCCTTTCTACTTTAGCCAGGGAGAACAACACAGCAAGACAGCAGGAGAGAAATCAGAGAACATCCTTCACCCATAGACGTCCTAAACCATAAAGACAATGGTTTGGATGGCTTTAGAACAGTAGTGCCTTTAATAGCAAATCATCTCAATAAGAAAAACTAATGTGGTTTATTCTTTCCTGGGAGTCTGCAGTCCTACCGTCGTCAGCAAACTAAACAAGCCAAGAAGGGAAACCAACACATTCTGCAATGCTTAGACTAACTGGAAATTCAGACCTGAGTGGACATTTAGAAAGACAGGAATTTCGCAGGAGGATTGCATTTTGTGTGGGTCAAATTTCCCTCAAGATTCAAAGAAAGATGCATTAGCAGTTCCTCATATTATGAAAGTAAGAATCCCATAGTTCTCCTTAGACATTTCTAAGAAATGAAGTTTCCACCAACTAATGCGTTAGAGACAAGCGAAAATGCTTCCATTCTGGTCCTTGTCATTGGTTAAGAATCAAGTGGGTGGGGGTGGGATGGGATAGAGTAGTCATTAATGAACCCTAGTAGAAAGGTATATGGGCTGTTCATTGAACCAGTCTTTGAAAATGAGCAATTTTCTGATCTTTCTAAATTGATATGAATATAGATTTACTAAATACCAAGGTATAAATCTATATTACCATAGATAGGCATACTTCATTTTACTGCGCTTTGCCTTATTGTGCTTTGTAGATACTGTGTTTTTCGCAAATTGAAGGTTTGTGGGGACCCCCGCCTCCAGCAAGTCTGTTAGTACTACTTTCCAGTAGCGTTTGCTTGCTTCATGCTTCTGTGTCACGTGTTAGTGGTTCTGATGCTTTCTCATTATTATACGTGTTGTGGTGATCTGTGATCTGATTATTACTACCATGACTCGCTGAAGCCTCAGATGATGGTTAGAAGGTATGTATGTTATTTTTTAGACATAATGCTATTGCACACTCAATGCTGTTATACACTTAAGACTATAGTGCAAACTGAACTTTACATGCAATGGGAAGCCAAAAACTCGTGGGACTCACTCTATTGTGCTGTTCACTGTGTTGATCTAGAACTGGACCTGCAGTATATCTGAGGTGTACCTGTGGATTTTCTGGTAAGTAAATAGAAGTTAAACCACTAGAAAAGGTTGAGCAGGGGCTTAGTGTGACTCAGTCCATGGCATCATTAGTCCTGTTATGTAAGTTTAAAGTCACACAAGCAATAAACTCTGCTCCCTTGCAACACACCGGTTCATTCTAGGGGATACTCTTAGTCTTGAAGAATTCTTTTTCCTACCATCTGCACTGTAGAAAGAGCTTGCCTGGCCCTCTGCAGGAGACGCTTACTCAGGCACCAGGGTTTTAATCTCCCAGAACTCAAAAACCAGAGGCAGTGTTTGTTGAGCTCAGTTATATCTTTATTAGGAAAGCACCAACACCACATTCTTGGAAATTACTGGAATTTTATTTGCCTCAGGCTTATGACTTGCAACCAAAGACATTGTGCAAAGAAAGCAAAGATTAAGTACACTTTAGGGAGAAGGAGACGATACACGTTGGTAACATAGGAGATAAGGTTGACAAAAGAAGCCATCCATTACACTATATAGATTGCAATATTCAATAGCGATTTCAACAAAACTTTTTTTTAAATCAAGAGCGAAAAAATTAAGCAATGTTTACAGTAGACATAAATCTTATACAATTCAAAAAGCATTTTTTTTTCAGATCATAGAGCATAAAATGGAAAAATGTCTATGTAGGTGAAGTCTAACTACTGTACATTTATCACCTATTAAAGTTGCTTATATGTACCACAGTGTAAAAAAAAACAATACCAAACAAATAAAAACCTTGAAAATTGCCTGATGAAAAATAAAATAACCAGTGGCTTTTAATGGCTTCTCCTGGTTATCAGTGCTACAAAAAGACAAAAATCTTCTCATTTGAACAGGTGATAAAACCAGGCACAATCAAACTGTTACCAAATTAGACCCACCCATAGAAATATACCATCCACCCACATTTTTTCCATCAAAAGCTTTTTTGTTTGTAATCTTTGAGGCCCATTTGGTCACAATATGTTACAAAGGTTTGTGTATGCGTGTGTGTTTTTTTACACCATGATATCATATGTTTGTCTGGCACTATTCTAAAGCTAGTTTATAGATGATAATGATATAGAAACGACCCAGTGCCCATAAGAGAAATGAACTCACTGGGTAGAGACGAGAGAGGGGAAGAAGGAGTTCCATTCTACCAAGAAAAAAATGTCCGTAGTGATCACTCATCATCAGTCCCACTGGCTTCAGATTGTTCCTAAAAGTAAATGTAGGACAGAAAGACAATAAGCCATGGAGAGGCAATGTGGAAAAGAAATGACATTGTGGAAACAGTTAACCCTGCTAGTAAAGAGGCATCAACAGGCTCTGTGCTGAAAAGGGGAGCTCCTACTTGGAAACCCCAAAGCAGTGCCAGCCGTCTGTGGCAGAGCTGTGCTCTCTTGCAGTTGGGTATGAAAAGTTCACGGCCTATGGTTTCTTTATGGCTCTGCTGGATCTTTGTTGCTGTGCGAGGGCTTTCTCTAGCTGCGGCTCTAGAGTGCGGGCCCAGCACGTGGGCTTACCTGGACCATGGCATGTAGAGTCCTCCCGGAGCAGGGACTGAATCTGTGTCTCCTGCATTGGCAGGCAGACTCCCAACCGCTGGACCACCGGGGAAGCTCATGGCTAGTGGTTTCTATTTTGAGCACTATTGTTAGAAAATCCATGGGCTTCCCAGGTGGTGCAGTGGTAAAGAATCCACCTACCACTGCAAGAGATGTGGGTTCAGTCACTGGGTCAGGATGATCTCTTGGAGGAGGGAGTGGCAACCCGCTGCAGTATTCTTGCCTGGAAAATCCCATGGAGAGCAGGCTACAGTCCATGGGGTTGCAAAGAGTCAGATATGACTGAGCATGCACACATTGGCAAGGGAGAATAAAGTACTGTGCCTTTGATTTTAGGATTTTAAATGTATTTGAAAATGCTTGTGTCAAGAGTTCAGGCTGGGTGGGGTGGGATAAGAATGCTAAACTTTTCTCAACAGACCTCAATGGCAAATATGTTGAAGGAAAATCAAACTAGCATACATTTGAACATGGAAAATTAACTTTCCAGAAAGCAAAAGAAGGGGATTGCTGGTAGGGAACTTGGAAGTCCTCTGGAAAGTGAATGAAATGGACAGCCCTTCAGAAGGCACTGTATTAGAAGCTACCTGGGCTGCCCACAGAGTCAAGGGCAGCACCCCAGACTGAGCTATCCTCTTTGGGTCTGAAATCAGCCTCTGCTGTTTACTTACATGACCTGCAGTAAAACACACATAACATAGATAAGCACTGATTTCTGTAGTAAGGTGAGATTGACATGTATCTTAGGATTATTATAAGCATTAAGTATGGTACCATATGAGATGGTCCTTATGTCAGGACCTGGCTCCATCAATGCACCCTGAATTTTTCAAATTTTAAAAATAACACCTCTAGGTATGTAAAATTCATCTGAGTTCTTTGTATGGCACCTGAAGTAGCAACTCAGATCCAAAACTCTGACATCCTATCACTTTTTCTCAGCCTCTCATGTAATGGTTATTTCCTCCGTATACCACTATATACTAGGTATGCTGGGTGGTATGGCTATAAAATATTAACTGGCCATGCAGAAAACTCCATTTGTAAGTAGGCACTGGGAAGATAAAGGGAAAGAGGGAACTTGATTTAGCAGTTTTTCATTTTTGAAGACAATAAACAAAGCCCCAAATTCTTTGTTATAAATGACGCAGCTCAGTTCACAACCCTCAATAATGAAATCTCACCAAATCTTTACATTTTCAATTCTGAGTAATAAAGCATAGAGGGTGGAAGGGGCATGGGCGTACGAGAGGGAAACAGAAGTGGGGAGGGCTTCCCAACTTCAGCGAAGACAGCCGTACTTACATTTTCATCTTGCTCTTCATCGCTGTCAAAATCGCTCACCACGGGCTTGGCTTTTCCTCGGTTTGGCCTTTTCTTGCCTTTTCCTTTGTCCCGGCCTTTCTCATCCTTTTTATTGAGCTTGATTTTCACCTTAACAGATTTCGCTACAATGAAACCAAACGGACAGCAATGAGGAATCACAGGGGAATCTTTTCACAAGTAGTAAAATGATCCCAGCCTACAGATGACAGACTGCCCAGAATGTCCTTGACTCATGCCTGTTCTCCAGTGGCTGATCCAATTATAGTTAGCACTCTTTCACTTGCAAATGTGTCTTGGTTTGCATGATAAGTTACATAGTCACCCTAAACATGCAACTAGACGGAATGGGGTCCCAGAGGGAAGCTGCGCTGGGTCATTTTCCAGGTCTCTTGATGCCTGAACAGGGATCTTCCTAATAACCAGGATGGTAAAAGCTGCCTTACTGACTGCATGGAGGGGTATGGGCATTTTTTAAAAGAGAACTTTGACATTAAAAAATGTACGTAAGTGTAAAAGGGTTTTTTAAAAAAAACCAATGATTTTACTGTTTAAATAACTCCATTTGACTTAAAAAGTTAACAGCACAGCAAGGTACAAAATGGAAAGTAAAAACAAACAAATGAATTTGAAAGCTTTTTTCTCTCTTCTCTAGTCTCTCTTCCTACTGTTTTCTTTCTGGTGATTATTTCCAGAAAAAGTAGTATACATCCCTATTTGCAAATATATTCATCCCTGTGTGTGTGTATGAATCTCTATAGATGACATAAAATTCCATATAATTTTGTATACAGAGAATATAAAGAATACAAGTATACACACATACAGAAAGATGGCACCCATTTCCACTTTCACAGAACTGTTCTGAGGATAGAAATAAAAACATTTGGAAGAAAGAGGTCAAAGTATTATACCACAATTACAGGTATACATCCCAAGGTACACAGAAAATCTGTCCTCCAGCATTGTTCTGGGACAGGTGTCCCTAGAACAGCATTTTCAGGAATGGATGATGAGGTGACTGAGAATGAATGTCTCTCATTCAAACTCCTTTTGTTGGAATATCATGTCTGGTGGTGTCTTGAGACCCTAGAAATAGATAATTGTCATGGAGGCAATCAGCTCTAGAGGGAATCTCAGAGATGAGAACTTTTCAGACTCCTATGAAGGGGGAGAGACCCACTGAACATTTCCAGAGATTAAGTCTTCCATGGACATGTAGGCTGACAAAAAGGATGAGACACAGCTGTTCTGAAGGGTAGGGACAACATATGCCCTCCCCCCATCCCAAATAGGGCAGAAGCTGGCAAATCCTAGTGCACAAAACAGTATTTCTAGTCCAGGCTTCTTCCATCTACCATACCCACATGTCTGCTGCTTAATGAGCTATAAGGCAGGGACACGTTGCTTTGGGTAGAGTCATTTAGGACAAGAAGAAGAGACTGGGCATGAGAAGGTCTGCCTATTAATGGAAATGTGTGTAAGATGTGAAGGCCTTTAATTTAAAAAATAGTAATTTGGAAAGAAAAAGTGTACTACCTTTCCCTATACAGGCGTAGTTCTTCCTGACACAGGAGTACAGGAAATCCATGAAAGTCAGGAAAAGGCAGAAGATGGGCAGCAAAGGCGAGAAAGTACATGCTCAAGAACACAATCTAAATACTTACAGGAGTGGTGGGCACTGGAAAGCCATCAGGGTCGTGAGTCAGTGGATTGTGTTCCTCCACAAAACCCACCTAAAAGGCTGCCACAGGCTACTAGGCTAACAAACTGGCCCTTTAAGCAGACGGGCCCTTTAAACAGCATTCTAAGGCTCTACGCTACCACCACATAGACCTGTGACAAGTTCTAATTAACCAGGGTGGTAGGCAGAATGATGATGCCTCCCAGAGATGTCCCTGTCCTAATCCTCAGACCCTGTCAATACATTCACTTTGCACTGCAGCAGGGAGCATACCGTAATCCCTTGGGATGGGGAGATTATCCTAGACCAACCAGGTAGGCTCAGTCTAATCACAGGTCCTTCAAAGTGGAAGAAGAGGAGCTCCCGGTTCAAGATGATGACACAGGAAGAGGCTGAACTCGCCTCCTCCCACAGACACACTGAATGTAAGCTACAAATGGGACAACTGCCTCTGAAAAAGATGCAGAAACTGGCCGAGGGACACCTCCACACCGGGCAAATGAGGCAGGTAAGAGGAGCGAAGAGGCTGAGACATAATCTCACAGCAAACCCGACCCCTGGTGCAGTGACCCACAGCTGGTCCAGATCCAGGGATTCCTAAATAAGGGAAAACCCAAAGAGACGCCCACTGACACATACTGTAATTAGAATGTCAAAACTTAAAAAACCTTAACAGCAGCAAAAATAACTTAGGCACAAGGGAACCCCTGAGAAGACTAGCAGTAGATTAAGCAGAACTGGGTAATAACCTATGTGGGGAAAGAATCTGAAAAAGAATGGATGCACGTCTGTGTACAATTGAATCACTTTTCCGTGCAGCTGAAGCTAGCACAGCACTGCAAGTCAACTATACTGCAATATGAAATAAAGTGTTTTAAAAATGGACATTTGTGACAGCATGGATGCACCACGAGGGCAATATGCTAAATGAAATAAATCAGAGAGCAAAAGATACTGTACAATTTCACTTATATGTGAGATTAAAAACTAAACAGATATGGTGGTCGCAGAGATGGGGTGGGAAATGGGTGAAGGGAATCAAAAGGTATACCTCTCCAGTTATAAATAAGTCATGGGGTTTAAGGTAAGCAGGGTGAGTACAGTGAATATTGTACTGCATATCTGAAATGTGCTAAGAGTACATCTTCAAAGTTCCTGTCACGAAAAAAAAATTTTTTTTTCTAATTATGTGGTGATGGATGTCAAGGAGATTTACTGTGATCATTTCAAAATATACACAAATATGGCATCATTATGCTGTATATTTGAACCTAATATATACGTTATACCTCAACAACAAAAAGACTGTGGATGAAGAGGAGGCAGAAGAGAGGGTCAAAGAGATGCAACATGAGGAGGAGACACGAGATGGATTCTCCCCTGGAACCCCCACAAAGGAACGCAGGCTGCTAACACCTCGATTTTGGCCCAGAGAGACCCCCAGCAAACTTGTGACCTACAGAAGTGAGACAGTAAGTGTAAGTTGTACTGAGGCTTGTTTGCGGTCATTTGTTAGAGTTGCCATAGAAAGTTAATACACTAAGTCTCAGGAGAGGTTAGGGAAAAAGTCAACTGATAGCTGGGATATGAAGGGAGCTATTTGAAAACAGATTAGCAATCTCGCTCTAAAATTTGGAACTGTTTAGCTAGAAAAAATTATGTCGACTTACTCATCAAACACTAGGATATAAAAACTAGGGAGTAACCAGACGAAACCGAAAAAGGTGAAACTAGTACTTAAGGGGCAGAATCACTAAAGAGAATAATCCCGAGAGCAGATGCGGGTGTGGGGAAACACTTAAGTGCTCTGCTAACAAAGATGTCAGCTCCATTCTCTGTGGCAATACGTAGGCATCAGATGTGTTTTTAAAATGTGTGCGGTGATTTATGGGTAAGAATGTTCAGACAGCATTATTCAGAGTGAGATTACTCCCTGTTGGTACATTCATTAATGGGTGTTCGTATATATGGCTGTATAAAAACCTCTTTGCTGTGGGAAAATGTTCCTAATAGAAAAACCATGCTACAAAACAGTGTGTGATTCTTCTATAAATATTTGTGTGTAGAAAAAAACTGGAAGGCAACTGGAGTTAAATGTATATCGGGTGATGGAATTTTACCAATTTTCTTTTCTTAAAAATATTTTCCAAGTTGTCTGTACTAAGCATGTATCTAATAAAAAAATTTTAAAGCATACCTATACTGTTTTATCTAGAAGACTGTAATTACTTTGAGAGGAAGTATGGGGTGAAAACATAATTAGGTAAGAAGAAATTTTAGATGTTTTCAAGGCAGCCTTAACCTTTGAAATAATATGGTTACCCATCCAGGCTGGCACTAGATTAAGACTAGGGAGATTCTTGCCTTGGGTGAAAAACTTGAGAGGGCTCCAAGATTCAGTAACCAAGATAAATACCAGTCGATGTGATGTTTTAAAAGCTCAAAATTCATGGCCAAAAAAACCCCATGATGAATAAAATATCAAAACTTAGAAGACAGGATCAGTATCTGATCCACGAAGGACAAAATGCACCACAGTCTGAGTGTCAAGGTGGTGATTCTCAAAGTGCAGTGCTGGATGCACCCCCTGAGCACCCAGTGGAGACACGAGCCTCCCAGACCCCACCGCAGGCAACCGAGTCAGAAACTCAGGGGTGGAGCCCAGCAGCCACCGAGTTTAGAGACCCACTGTGCTGGGTAACAGCAAGGTGGTATTAGCAGCCGCGCTGGTAGAAAACGTCTATTACACTGATTTCCAAAGGCAACATTCAGTGTGTGCTGTGAGCCTGGCCACGTGCTACGCTCTTGCATGGTTGGAGGTGTATCTAGAAGCTCAGTTTTACACAGGCGGATGCTGAGCTCCAGCAAGGTTAAGTCCACTGCCAGGGTTGCCCAGAAAGGCCACAGAAGACCAAGGCCTAAATCCAGATCTGCCTGACTCTCACATCTGCCCTGTGAGAAACGACGCAGGTGGCCAGGGCCCAAGGAAGTGGAGACACCACGTGGACTCACCCTCTGACTCCGACTCTTCTTCATCTTCCTCTTCCTCCTCGTCATTGCTTTCATCCTCACTCTCTTCCTCTTTGGCAATTTTCTGCCGAGCGCTTTTAAACACTGACTGTAAGACGATGGAGTCTTCATAGATCTAAGGGGTCAAAATAGCAACCGTTAAAATCCCCAATCTGAGGGCCTGAAATTCACAAATGCAGCGTGCTCTTTTCTTCCCTGTGCCCACACCTCTGACACCCAACAGGAAAACACCAAACTCAGATCTACAGAGAGATTCTTATTGGAAAAGTCCACATACAGCTGAACTAATTTCAGCATCTGTGTGTGTGCGCACATGCTTGAGAGGGAAGGGTGGGCTTCTCATTTTTGACAGCAAGACTAGCAGACAGCAAAAATGTCCTCTCATTTTTGACAGCAAGACTAGTGTTTAAAAAAATGTTATTTCTTAAGAGATCAAATTTGTGGTTACCAGAGGCAGGGGTAGGGGAAGATAGAATTGGATGAAGGTAGTCAAAAGATTGGAGAAGCAAATGGCACCCCACTCCAGTACTCTTGCCTGGAGAATCCCATGGACGGAGAAGCCTGGTAGGCTGCAGACCATGGGGTCGCCAAGAGCCGGACACAACTGAGCGACTTCCCTTTCACTTTTCACTTTCCTGCATTGGAGAAGGAAATGGCAACCCACTCCAGTGTTCTTGCCTGGAGAATCCCAGGGACGGGGGAGCCTGGTGGGCTGCCATCTATGGGGTCGCACAGAGGCGGACACAACTGAAGCGACTTAGCAGCAGCAGTCAAAAGATACAAACATCTAGTTATAAGACAAATAGTTACAGGGATGTAAGGTACTATATGGTAAATATAATCAATACTGCTGTACATTTTATATGAATGTTGTTAAAGTAAATCTAAGTTCTCATTACAAAGAAAAATATTTTTTTCTATTTCTTTGATTTTATATCTATATGAGATGATGGATATTCACTAAACTTACTGTGGCAATCATTTCATGATTTATGTAAGTAAAATTATACTGTACACTATAAACTTACACAGTGCCTTGGGTCACTAAAATCTCAATAAATCTAGAAGGAAAAAATAAATCAAACTGTATTTCTTAAACTGTTCCATCAAGTACTGTGGTATAGCAACTTTTTTTTTAAAGGTGCAATTCTCCTAACAAAAATGGAAAACCATTATTTATTACTGACTTTATCTGTGCCAGCCAACAGTATTGCAATAAATGCTTTATTTCTAGTGTATGCACATATGTGAGCACAGCCCTGTGCGGTTGCTGAGAGAACTCTAAAGTTCAAAAATGGCCCTTTTCCTCAAAAAACAGAAGTACCATATGATCCAGCAAGCCCATTCCAGATATATACCCAAAGGAACTGAAAGCAGAGTCCCGAAGAGATGCATACACACCCCTGTTTACAATAGCACTGTTCACAGTAGCCGAGAGGTAGAAGCAGACCACATTTCATCCATAGAGGTATGGATAAACAAAATGAGGTATCCATATGGTGGAATATCACTCAGCCTTAAAAAGGAAAGAAGTCCTGTTACATGCTATACGACATGGATGAACTTTGAGGACACGATGCTAGGTGAAATAATAAGCCACTCACAGACAGACAAATACTGTGTGATCCCTTATGAGCTGTCTAGAATAGTCAAATTCATAGAAAGAGAAGGTAGAACAGTGTTTGGTGGAAAGATTACAGAGTTTCACTTTTACAAGGTGAAAAAGTTCTGGAGATCTATTGCACAACAATGAAAATACCCTTCATGCTGCTGAGCTGTACACTTAAAAATGGTAAAGAAACACTGGGATGGGGCCACTGGGGCAGAATTTCGCCAGAGACACTATAGTTTAGCTGGATCTTAAAGGTGAGGATGATCCTATCAGGGGTCAGAAAGAGGGGTTTTTAGGAAAGGGGAGCAAAGGAAAAGATGAGGGGGCAAGAATCACAAAGATGTGTCTGGAGTGGAGCCATCATCAATTTCCTGGTTATGACATGGGATGGCTGTTATGCAAGATGTTACTATCAAGCAACTCTGTATTTATATTCTTTCCTACAACTGCATGTGTATCTGGGGAAGTGGGTGTTTACGGGACCTGTCTTATTGGACTATGAACTGTTTAGGTTGAGGAACAGCAAGGAGTGAGGATATAACCTCAGAAAGCAGACTATGATGATTAAATTCATTCTACATTTTAATAGTACGTGGGGAAGCTCAAAGCTTGGTGGGCAGTGGACAGAATAAGAAGGTGCTTAGAGAAAGATAAACCAACATCCCGGTGGGTCTGGAAGGGAAGCCAGTCGAGAGGCCATTTATCACCCCAGGTCAGGGGTGAGGCAGTGTGGCAAACGGGGGGTGGTGGGTCAGGGTGAATATCACGATGCAGCCACAGTCCTGTGAAGAAGCTCCAGTCTACCCACAAACCGTAAGCAGGCATTCACGAAACCCTTCCGTACTGAGCCTCGGACTTAACCGTGTCTTAGTTTTCACCTTCAATTTCTTTGACAAAGGCTTGCTTTCAAGACCTGTTGTTTTGGTCAAAATAACAGTAATATTAAGTCCCATTAACTGGAAAGGTATATAGTCTGTTCAAGGCACATTCTGAGGAGGCCCACATTCTCCAATTTAGTGACTAGGACTGACATGAAGATTTAAAAGCCCGATCAGGAAAGAGGCCTAAGGAATTTGATGGTGGTTTAACACTGCATTGGTTGGCAGACACGCTGGCCTGCCTTCATGTTCTTTCTGCTTCCTGAGTATGAGAGCATAGATGGGAAAAGGAGAGTTCCTACAAAAGGTGAGTGGAATTGAGGTGTAATTAAAGCGAGAGTGTCCTCCACCTACTTATTTTAATAGAATTACTTAGACTCATACCCACTAACTGCAGAGAAAGAAAGTAAAGAGAATTGCAGCTGACCTGATAAAAAAGCATTTTTGTAACAATTAGAGGTGATGGTTGTTTTTGCTATATAATTTTTGTTTTAAAAGAAAATAACAGTTTCACCTCCCGAGGCAAAGTTACAATCAGAAAACCCAAGGTAAATATAACCAAATACACCATTTCTATAAAAGCAAAGATTGTACCTCTAGCTTTTAGGCATTATATTAAGTTATTAACTTAAATTCCTCCTCTGGTTAAAAGCCAGGCCTTAAAAGGGAAGCACAAGTAGGAACTAGCATGGATATGGTACAAAGGAGCTGGCATTAATTTAAAAATGCCAAAGCCTCGATTGACTTACATAGGTAAGTAACATGGAAAGATAGGCTTTTATTTTTCCTTTTCTTCTGCCAGGATAGAAAATATTTTGCTGAAAACAACACAGGCATGTTTAAGGTTAAACGTGTCTCACCTGGGATCCCTCCAAGTTGAATGTCTGAGCATTGTGACAGAGGAGCATGACGTCTTTCTCCAGGTCACCCAGGCTCCGGTACTTATGATTACGAATTCTTTCCTGATGGAAATTTTGGATAAAACAGAGTTCGGGGGTGGAGGGGGGGCGGTGGTGGCGCAGGGGTGGGGGAGGGTGGAGATAGAAATACAACAATCAATACTTGGTTAACGAAGCCTGATCTCCCCTTTGTCTTCCCAGTAGACAGTCCTGCCAGAAAGGTGGGGCTACACAACCCCAGGGGGCGCCATCCACAGAGACCACCCTGCTTCCAAGGGGCAGTGAGGAGCATGTGACGGGAGCCTGTAAGAGCTCTGGGGTCATGGGAGCAATCTGAGACTTCTTAAATAAAATGCAGTGTAATCACTATGAACCCTCAATACGATGATTAAATAACGTACATCTAAAGGCACAGGAACATCCTGACCTTTTTAGTGCTGAGCCCTGGTGGGTGTCAGTGGCAGTAAGATAGGTCACCACTGTCAGGTCCTAATAATTATGATTTTTTCAACCTATTTACATCTCTATTTTATTTAAGAAATAAAAGTTTGTAAACAAAAGATGTACCTTTATTTTTTTGAAATCCACCGGTTTCCTAATTAATTCATAATATTCTGGTAATTCTTTTCTTGAAGGTAACTGAATGAAGACTTCACTGAGCTGTCGCCCTGAACTGTAGGGTGGGGGAAACACACAGAACCATAACAGATCACGCACTGCTGAGACAAACTTGTGTTCTCTTTCAGAAAATGTCAAGAAAGCAAAGGGCATCCCATGCATAGAAACATGGGGCTCTTTAGAGCAAAGAAAATCCTATGACTAACGCTATGAGAGATTAGTCCCTGGTGCTAACTTCAAAATCACACGAAAATACCAGTAGGTCTCCACTTCTGTCATATATGTATGGGAAGTCCACAGAGTGAATCTCTTCAGTTTGATACAAATATTTAAAATATCCCATTCCACCAAAAATTCCATTTCTAAATGAATAATAATTGAATTGGTTATAAAAAAAATAAATACATGGACTTTCTTTCCATACCCCTTTGTTTTCACATTCACTGTATATTCAGAAAATAGTATGTGAGAACATACTCTGGAAATTCACATGAAAAGCTTTTGTATGAACTAGGGCTGTCTTATCTTTGCAGTCTTATTCCTTTGAGAGCATTTTTACACACTGTGAACCACACGTACCTTTATTATTATTTGCCGGAGGAACCCCTTCATCTTGCCTAACTCCATTTTGTGTGTATGAAGTAATTTGTGCAGAAAAGAACAAACATATTTAGCAAGTGTGGCTGCCTCATGCGCCTGGGATCAGTGCTGTACCCTCCCCCCGACCCCCTCAATTCATGGTAGCTTTATTTGAAAGCACATTTAATAGCAACAAATCTGCACATTTTGTAATTTTGAGAAACAGACTATAATACAATATAAGCATTTAACATTACTTAATGTTAGAAGCAGACACAATCAAAGGAACAAGATATAATTGAGGCTCAGGATCCTATTTTCTGACTGAGCCTATCTAGATCAATAACAGCTTGGGAGATATGGTATAGTCATTTTTCACAAAAATCTCACTTCCCTTACAATGCCATCTCCACTTCTTTTGTGAAGCCAGAAATACATGTAAAAAATAAAAATAAATCACTGCCATGTAAATTTTGGAAGGTAATCCTAGGAGTGAGTGATAATGCTAGAAGCAGCAGCAGAGAATGAGTGACAATATGCTGTTTTAATCTATAGTCCCAGTCGTATAATTAAAAAATAATCATAATGACAGTTATCATAAAAAAGGCATGCGCAGTAACTCAAATGGTTGCCTAGCAACCAGTGGGGAAAATGCTGAAGTGCAAAGGGGCCTGCATAAATTAACCGAAAATCCTGTCAAAGGGATGGGTGAGTTTTTCTGTGATACTGGGTCAGTATTTAGTTTTATTTTTTAATGCATATACAGGCCTCATGAATACTAAAACCAGGGGCTAACTCACGAGGTATAAGAAGACTGGACTTTGATAGGAAGCTGGATTTTAAAGATTACTGTGGCAAGAACCAAGGTGTTCTCTTGCCCTCAGCCACCCCTACCTCCCATTTGAGGTTGAGAAATGTGACGGTACCACCATGTATTATACCATATAGAATATGAAAAAAGCCATTTCATTTGCTGTCACCTTTGACACAGGGCCACAATCTCTGGTCTGTTTTTCTTTCTCCCATTCTGAGACTTAAATACACAAACATTTCACCAGTCTGTTAATGAATATCTGAAAGGCAATACAGGAACTTATAGATATTCATTTTTCTGTTTACAATTGGCATTCTTTATACCCTAGCAACAGTCAGACCTCTCTGTAATTTTGGATTTAACACCTGACCCTCAGTGACATCTTCAGTGTCATTTTCTACATTGCCAACAGATGGTGTCATTTTTCTATTGACGGATTACAAGTATATCTTTGCTGTGTACACCTGTCCATGGACAGGTGGAAATGGACATCCTCTCAATTTCATCTGTGCTACTAGAGAAGTAGGAAAGAAGCAGTTTGCACTGAGGGTGTGGTAAAGCTCTTTTCATCAGGGACAGAATGGCTCAAACAATCTCGATCTGATGTCCTGGTCCCAAGACATATTCTAGAACCTATGAAGGAGACAAGTCCAGAGTTATCTATGCTCAATAAAAGAGACAGCTGAATGTCCTGAAACTCAGGACCAATACCTGTAAAATGACATAAATTTACTTGGTTTCAAAAACAAAGGCTCATGTGGCTTAATATTCCTATCTCACTTTGTTTATCCTCCCCCCACCCCCAACACCTCCGAAGAACCAAGGACCAGAGCTGAAGGAAGACCTGGACACCATCTAAGGAAACCTTCTTGTGGTTTCACTAGAACCATCTCCATTCAAACCCCTCAATCTGGCTTTCAGAGCCCTCCTCAGCTCCTTCTCTGCAAACCCCGTGTCTGTCCTGCTAATGTGACTCTTCTGGTCAGAACAGCCTCTCTATGCATACTCCCAAGTACGTCAGCCGATCCCCTCTTTATCACAAATTCCAAGTCTCCCACCTCTCACTCCATGGCTAGAACATTCTCTATCCTTTCCTCCCTTCAAATATTCCATGATCCATCCAGGATCAAGAAACTGTTCTCCTCAATTAAACAACTCTTGGTACCTTGCTGCTCAGAACTTAATTCTATGTATGTTGGGTTTTCTCTCTCCTCCACAGAGCATGGGAACACTTTACGTGCAGTCAGAACCCTTCCCCCATCTCTTATCAGAGGGGATAATTCTCATTTCAACCCCAGGCAGGAAATGTCAGGTGGTCCTGAAGGACATTCAGCTTTTATATAACCTATAGAATGCACGAGGTAGCTGGACCACTTGCTAATGTTGTTATGATAACTTATTTTCCCCTAAATTAAAGGTTTTTTTAAAAAAGTAAAAAAAAAAAAAGAAGGCAGCCTGACAGAGTTTTAAATTCTTGGCATTTCTTTCTCAAACTTAAGCTGAACAAATGCTTTTTCAATATACCTTCTCAAATACTTTTTTTCTTCACTGCCAGGAAGTTTTTTTCCCCTAAAGTACAGAACAATGGACTAATTGTACAATGATTTGCAGAAGGTGTTCCATTTCTTATCCTACCCCCAAGGCATTTTCCATTATGTCATTTTATACATTTAAGGCTTGAGCAGAAATTATAATTTCCAAGTGTGCTGTTTGCCATGGCAAAAGTGATACCCGTCCCCCTCCTCCAAAATGGTCTGATTTCCCACGTATTTCATACAACAGTCTATCACAGAATAAGAAATGTGATCCTATAAGATGTAGGGGGTGGAGAAGTAGAATAACCTAAAATACAAACATAAAGGAACCCACTGCATTTAACAGAGTTCGCAGGTGCTGGTGGGCAAACACATTTCCTCTCCAGAGGTCAAAGAGACACCTGGCTATGCTGTCATGGTACATGAGATAGAAAAGCCCTACATGCCACTATGCTAATGGCGGTTTGCAAGTCCTGCATGTAGAGTTTACATGCTTACACACACACACACGCACACACGAGATTTGCTTTGCTGTGCTTCATCTGGGAGCCAGTTTTTCTCCCATTACCTCCACAAACAGAATGGCAAGAATTTCACATCTCTTCTACTGTGACTTTAAAATGATGATTACAGACATTATAAATGTCACATAAATACCAGGTCTACCTCTGATTACAGTTTAGGTAAAGCTGGAAGAGTGCATAAGGCTGTAATACTAGCTTAGAAACCTACTCCTTTAAAATGCTGCTGCTGCTGCTGCTAAGTCGCTTCAGTCGTGTCCGACTCTATGCGACCCCAGAGACGGCAGCCCACCAGGCTCCCCTGTCCCTGGGATTCTCCAAGCAAGAACACTGGAGTGGGTTGCCATTTCCCTCTCCAATGCATGAAAGTGAAAAGTGAAAGTGAAGTCGCTCAGTCGTGTCCAACTCTTCGCGATTCCATGGACTGCAGCCTGCCAGGCTCCTCCGTCCATGGGATTTTCCAGGCAAGAGTACTGGAGTGGGGTGCCATCGCCTTCTCCGAAAATGCTGGCTAGTATGTGTTTAATGATATTGGTTAAGGGTCCTTTTAAAAACATTTTTTTGGCTGCTTCATGATTTGTGTTTTTACCTGCCAAAGCTGATCTACTGACAAGAATTCCTAATGGATACTTCTGGAAAAGTAATCTCAACTAAAGCTGAAATAGGTTTTGTTTATATTTTTTTATATTTAATGAATGAATATAAAAATGTATGGTTTTCTTGCCTCCATAAGAAACTTTCATCCTGATTTAGAACACCCACTTGTAGTTGGAAAGGTTTCACAGAAAATTATTAGAGTCCTAAAGGAGTCAAACATAGGAAATCATTTGAGAAGAAAACCATAAAAACTGGGTCAGCATTGGAGGGCAGTAGGTGAAAGCATGTGTCTTTTTATAGGGTCAGATTCCTATAGGGTTTAGTAAATACCATTTAAAAATACACTTAGATCTGAGTAGCACTCTGCTTATCCGGGAAGCCCCCAGAAACCTGAGCCAGTCATACAGCAGGGGTCAGAGCACTTGCACTCTGCATTCTCTGCTGAGGCCTCTCATCTGAATCTTACTGAGTACTGATGGACAATACCGATAACTCCCAACAAGCCTGAGAATCTGACTTCCCGGCTTCTTGAAGCATATAGGAGGTAATACCAAAACAGAATGGGATGTGGGCTGACTAGCTTTTGGTAGTGGAATGGATAGCTGTGAAAATTACCCCAAGGGTTGTTTAAGGACTAGATATACAATGTGCCTATCAACCAAAATAAGGTTACCCCAGGTTTATGCAAGGTACATGCCCCAAAGTTAGGAGACTTAAAGGGCTCGCTCAGCTCAATAAGAAAAGCACCAAGGCTCTAACAAGTCTTCAATGCAATCATACTCTGATGTATGGTTTTGTGATTGGTAATCTACTCTAGGCAGAAATATGGATAAAGATATATACATATGTATATCATATGTACATGTAAAGATGTTCATCACAGGATTATTTAAAATAAGGCAGCCAATATGCTAAACAATTAGGGGAAAAAACAAGTGAGGGAATGCTAGAATCTAAAATTATGTAGTTTTAAATTATGTGCCTTAAAAGACAGGAAAAATGCTCAGTATGACATTCAATGGAAAAAAACCAACAGGATATCAAATTGTAAATGCAATACACATTTCAACTACGTTTTTTAAATGGCATGAACTAAGGACCAGAAGGAGAAATGTCAGAGCATAAATAAACATTAATAATAATGTGCTCTTGTTCAACAAAATGAAGATTTACAATCTAATATGATTTGGAACCATACTGTCATCCATAAATAAAGTAGACCTCAAACACTTTCCCGGGTTACCTTCTTTGAAAGCATGCTATAAGTCAAAAATCTAATTTGATTTTTCCCAGAGAAACGTCGTCTGAGGAGCATATGACCAAGTATTGTTTATGTCACCGTAAACAGCACAGTTCGTCACCGCCACCTTTTAACTCTTCCATATAAAGCCAAATAAACAGAATAATAGAACAATAATTCCATAAATTTTTTATTTTAAAAAAGTAGATTTTAACAGAATCTACTGTATAAAGTTCCTATCTATTCCTTCAGAATTTCCTCATTGAACTTACAATGAAGTAAGTTCTCACTGAACTTACAGCAAAGCAAAGGTGATGACCAGGACATGAGGTTTGGAGTATTATTTATTTATTGTGTATTTGGACAAGCATTTTGAGGAGACGACTGAGAAGATTTATCATCCGTCACTTGGCTTTTTAGAAATACTGACTTGGACCATCTAGTTTCCTCTTCTCTTTCTTTCCCACAACGCTTCATCACAGCAGGTGGAGGCACGGAATTCTAACTGTCCACCTGTCTCAAGGAGACGCTGCTTCCTTGGTCAGCTTTTGTCACCTCATCTTGGAGACTCAGAAGTGACTCGAAGGAAGCCTTACTTTCCAAAGGTAAGAACTCACCTTCCCTTCCACTGAATATTCTGTCCTTTGATCTCTCCCCAGGTCTCTAACTTCGTAATGTTAAAAAAAAAAATGCTTCAAAGCTTTTGGCTGAATTGTGATCAAGCTCAAAAAGCACAAAGCTTTTGCAGGCAAACAAAATCCAATGGCTCTCTCCCTGAGCTGCAGATCCCAAATGCCACTCTGTTAAAGTGGTGTGCCCGTGTGTTGCAGCGAGCACCCCAAGCGTGCTTTTTCCTCTAATGGCCGTTTTAGGAAATTCTTAAGGAAGACACGTGAGGTGTGATTCTAAAGAAACGAGGCAGATATTTTTCCTATGGGTGTATAAGAACATTTATGCCTAATAACTGTCCTCTTTCAGAATGATCCATTTTAAAATCAAAAGACAGAGAGTGGTTTTGAAGACAGCTTATCAGCCCTGTAAGAAAGTCAGTTTCCTTGTTTCTAGCTGGGGCTTTTTCCCCTGCCTCAGAGAGAGGTTGCTTGTGCTGGTTGTCCTGAAGCTTTGAAAGGCAGAGACCCTGGGCTCCTGGGCTAGGCTGAAGCTTGGAGCCCCGGGGAGGCCTTCTGTGCCTCAGAAAGCGGATGGGCCAAGTTTATTTGTGGGCTGCCCACCTGCTGTACATGGTTAAAATTGGCTGAGCATCATTAATAAGTGTCAAGTCACCAGGAGGCAAAGAGCGGCATATCCCAGTACACATCTGAGAGTATCAGTACTGTTTAAGGAGGGCAAAATTAAGTCCTGGTATCCACATTTCCCTGAGCTGACTCTCTCAGGACTAAATGCAACTTCTGAGCCCTCATTTCCCAATAAGTGTGCCCTATGGAAAACGAGCTTAATGGATCATTAACAGTGTTCCCTGGACAGGGGGCGGGAAATGCTGAGTTAAAGGAAGTTCAACTGGCTACTTTGTAGCAAAACACCTCCGGGGCTTTAACCACACTGGGAATTCTCCAAGAAGCCTCAGGACTAGAACCTCTAGTGAGGACCATACTCTTGAGAAAAAGCACTGCCGGGAACATCACCTGAGGCTCTGATTTCCTCACTCGCGCTGCTAGTACATGAGTGCACAGTCGCTCAGTTGTATCCAATTCTTTGTGACCCCATGGACCCACGGACTGTAGCCTGCCAGGCTCCTCTGCCTATGGGATTCTCCAGGCAAGAATACTGGCGTGGGTTGCCATGCCCTCTTCCAGGGGAAAATACAAGACAGACTGCCAGCCCTGTCTGTGAGCCCACAGTACCCAAACTGAGTAAGGGAAGAAAGCTTCTTCACCCAGAACTAAAATTCTCTGAGCATCTCCACTTGGTTATGCTTGTATTTCATGGCAATTTCTCTGTAATCTAATTAAATGAAAAGGGTCCTGCTTGAGCCTGAGGTCTGGTCACAGCTTCCCTCCCTCATTTAAAGAAATACTGAATGTCTGGTGCCAATGTTGCTAAAAATAAATATTGTCTAAAAGAGCTTCTTGGCTGGTCCTTAAGGGCTAGTCAATACTAACAACATAATCACAACATTAAGGGCTGTTAATAACCATGGAGAGAGTTTAGATTTCCTAGGATGGCGTATGTGGGGCTGGGTACCACAGGCCACCTTCTTTTTCAGCCCTATTTCTGTAAATATACATTTCACCAGATCCACTTACCACTCAGGACAGAGAACCAGGAGTTTATAAAGTTCTCCTGCACCTCACATCTGGGCTGCCCCAAAGTCCTGTGATCACACCTCTGAGTACTCGTTCTCTTGCTCCCACACCCGCCGCCCTGTCCAGTGCTATGTCCCTCTTCCCTTGCACCCACTCACACTGAGAGATGTATGGTCTCTAGAAAGGGTCCCGCTTTTCTCTACCTCCTCCCTGGCTGCCTACACATACATGGGCCTCCTCACCTCGCTCCCCCCACCTTGCTTCCCCCACCGCACCCCTAGCTACTTTGGGGGGATTTACACTCCCCCCACAAGCCACCGACTGACTTGGCTTCCGCCGTGCCTACCCTCTCACCTGGCATGTACACTTGATTCAGACGATAGATCGGTGTTACTCCCTTATATAAGTCTTTCCAACTATGCTTTAAGGCATTTCATTTTACTCATCCCTCCCCCGCCCCATTCTCAATACTTACACAGAGACTGACATGTAGAAAATGCTTAGTGCTTTTGAACACATGGAGGGATTTTTTTTAAGAATTTTTAAAAATTAATCATAATGCAAGCTCTGAACAACATGTCTTAAACTCAGGCTTCTGGGGAGAAGCAGCATACGTGACAGGAAGGGGCCAGACAGGCTTGGAAGAGTCCCGAGGAAGCAAACGTTACCCCCTTCTATGCCTCTGGAAGCTGCAGTTTAAATGTATTTTCAAAAGATTTATCTGGGTCCTAACTATACACAGTCATGTCGTCTCCTCAGAAAGCCTAGGCATGACCCTGGGGGCCCTTAATACCCTTTAAAGTTATTAATCCACTTTTCATGGTCACATGACTATACTGATGGAAGCCGGGCAGTGGGGTGAAGGAGCTTCTGCCTGTTCCTGTGCACTGCACCAGGCATGGAGCCTGCATTATGCATTTTAGACCCTAAAGCTTCCTTTCTACATCCTGATGGTGGAAACATTTGCCGTGTTGGTTCATATCAAGCCCCCAGAAGTCAAGGGTTTCTTGTTTCACTTCTGAAATTTGAACCCAGAACGAGTTCTTTCTCATAGTGGCAAAACCAGAACACCATTCTTGACACCTCTTAGTACCCAGTATGGTTTGTGTGTCTGGCTTCCAGGATTGATCACTGTTAACTAAGAAACATCAAAAAAATGACAATCTCGTCCAACAGCTTCATCTCCATACAGATACAGGGGGTATGAATCACCCTGATATTTAACCTCCCTATACAAACGGAGTGCCACAGCCGGTGACGGTATCTGTTCTGCAACGCTGCTTGGATTCTTTTTCCTTCTAGCCCCAAACTGGGGGAAAAAATGCCATAAGGGACATTTCTGAGGCAACTGACAAAGTGGAACATGATGGCAAAATACTGTATCGATGTATATATATTTTTAAGTACAGGCTGACCAAAAGGGGGAAAGAAGTTATTTCACTATACTAATAGCAACTCCTCACCCTTTGTCATGGCTGCACACCCCTCTCTCCCAACCGACATCATGTCATTCTCACAAAGTCTCCAAGAGAAAAGCATTTCCTCCACCCGACAGAAGCAGAGCACACGAAGGTTAAACAGGCTGCCTGAGGCTGCTTAGACCATAGGCGACGGGTAAGCCTGGAAGTCGCGCCCTGAACCCAAGCTAGTGACAGACTCTCCGCACAGGTGACCGCACAGGGTCGGACAGCGCGGGGAGCACGCGCGCACAGCACCCGGCGCTTTCCATTAAGCTTCGAACCGAGACAGCGCAGAGCTAAGAGGCCCGCGGGATGGAAGGCGGAAGCCGCGCTTAAAGAGGAGGGGAAGCGACAGAAACCCATGTCCGGTGGGAGGGTCCCGCTGGTGGCGCGGCTCCTGATGCCTTTGTAAGAAGAGCATTTACAGGATGGACACGCCCAAATGAAAACACAGCACGAACAGAAGCCGCAACATCTGTGCCTCCATCGCCCACTACAAGCAGGGATGATCAGGAGGCCACTGGAGGGATCTGCTTCGAAGGCCGGGTGGTGGGCCAAGGGATACCTGTATATAGAGACACAGGAATACAAGACAGATCCTGACCTGTTTCCTTCTATTTCCAACTGAGAATTACTGGGCACCTTCTCCACGTTACACCTGTGGTAGAGTAAAAAGAACACTTGAGTCAGAAGACCTGGGTCCTCATCCCAGCCCGGCTGCTTCCTCCTAGGCTGGTGACCTCTGGCGGTTCATGTCACACTTCACGCCTCAGTATAATCACCTACCTACCTTGCCCACCTCAGGGGTTCGCTGGCAAGATGACTGGGGACTTTTCCTGCCTCTTTCAGACAAGTCAATGCCTGCTACTCTGGTCCCATCTCCCTCTACACATTCCCATCAGTTGTGCTAGAAGCAGTGGGAGACAGGTAGCATCTGCTTGGTGGGTGTGGGGGTGGTCTTAGGAAGGCAGCTTTAGCCTACCCGAGTCTAGCTCCTCATTTGTAAAATGGGGTGAGTACTTACCTCAGACAGCTGTTGTGCCCATGAGACAGGATGCTGTACTTTGCTACAGCGGTCAGCACCCAGAGGGGGCCCTGAACCCTAACTCGGTTTCTGAGCACCATCTCGGTAGTCGGATCACAGAGTTAATCTCCAGCTCATCTTCAACTGGAAATGACAACCACCACACAAGAGAGGGCGCTAGCCTCTAGGGAAAGCCTCTTCAGTTGAGGATTTTGAAACTGCCCTTCTGGTGTCCCTTTGTGTGGTGGCAGAGAAGTAGGCTTCCCTGGTAGCTCAGATGGTAAAGAATCTGCCTGCA